>NC_090928.1:1026984757-1027609757 GCF_040938575.1 Ambystoma mexicanum | reverse complement strand
CAGCAGTCCATGGTGCAAAAGATCTTGGGCATGTGGACCAGTGGTCAGGGCATTGACTACATGGCTGTCACATCACACTGGGTGGCCTATTCTTCCTCTAACACCCAAGAGAGCTCCCAGAGTAATTCAAGTGGGGATAAGGTGTATTCAATTCAGAACCAGAAACATTGTGAAATAAAGGTTTTCACAGGAGAAGCCATCGGGAAGGTGACATTTGTGAGAAGGCAGCAGATGCGGAGGCGGAGTGACTATTGCCTTGGGTTTGTGTTTGTGTTTGTTGTAGCAGACAATGGATGAAATGTCTTTGCTGCCTAACAAAATGGAAAGACAAACCATATGCCCCGATTTTTGCATATCCTTCACGTGATGTATTAGCAATGTTGAGCATGCAAATTAAATTGTCCCTGTACCCCAGAAGATCAGCTCCCATTTCAGCTGGGCTACACACAAAAATAAATGCTCTGCGCCAACTGCCGTTGCAATGCAACTTTCTACTGCACAATCCGAAGATCTCAATCGCCGAAATGTATTGTGCAAATATCGGTCAGGCTATCTGAGCAGTGCAATACCATCACAGATTACTGCAACACTCACAGCAGAGCTGTAGATGATGCATTGTTAACACTGTGTCAGAGGAAGCTGCTGTCTAATTTGTGCTTTGCGCAACAGCTTTTTGGGAGGTCAACAACTGCCACATTACAGAAACTTTGCACCGGTGCAAGTGCAAAGTTTGCACGGTATTAGCAGTAGGGCAAGGTTTGCCCTATTTTTAAAAACACTGGGACACATTAACAAACCATTGCACCTCGATAAGTGCAGTTCGGCATCTTGCTCCAAGTCTGTTAGCCATTACAATGCAAGCCTGGGAAGTGTAATCTCTCTGGTGTACCTACTTAAACTCAACCTGACCAAGAATTCATGGATAGAGGATGCTGATCTCGCACAGGTGTTAGGGACCTGCTTTCTACTTTGTGTAGTGATTCCTAGGTAGTCGGATTTAAATGTAAGACTAGGTACCAGCAGTGTTTCTTTAAGGACCCACACTTCAAATTAAAAGTGGATACTTTGGTTCTGCAATTCATGGATGAAGAGGACTTTCAACAATCACCCCAAGTAAGATGCACTGAGCCAATATGCAAGGATGCTTTGATAAAGAGTATAGACAGCAGGAAGAAGGCCAACTACCCCATATTTTGCAAAGTACACCTGGAATGTTTAGATCAGGATTGATGGTATTGACAGCCAGTCATCACTGACACCTGTTGAAATCATGCTGAGCAGTGTGCATGCAGCCTTTGGGAGGAGACCTTGTAGGGCACCCTGCTCAGTGACTTAGGCATCTTGGACATAGATGGTCGCAACAGTCACAGACAGCTGACCATCATCCACACATATGCTTGATGCCTTTCTACTGAACGCTTCACCTCTTGGAAGGGATGATAACCCATTACATTGCTGGTACAGCAAGCAGTTAATTTGGCCAGCAAAACTCGTGTGAGTTGCTGCTGAATCGCTAAGCTGCGCCCCCCCTTATCCGTGAGCAGACTGGGAGTGTTTGGGGGTGGGGGTGGAGCTATTGTCTTCAATCGCAGGAGAAGCTTGCCATGGTTAATGATTGACATATATAGAAATGAAAAGTCAATTCATTGTAAAAGATTATGGAATGACATCTACCCAAAGCCAACACCAGCTTCAAAGAAGACAATCATTTGTTGATGGCCACGTGTCAGAGAGAGAAAAATGGAGCTGAATTATTTCATAGTGTGTGTGGTAGGGAAATGGATAGCTGATGTAGTTATTGAGCATTTGAGTCCATGACCAGTTGCGATCATACACATGCCATTGCCTGTTTTGCAAGTAATGTTTTGTAATCCTTGTCTTGCCTCATGATGATTTCAACACTTGTCAAAACGTCTCATGTTCTGGAGCTATTCCTTAAGGTGTTCAGTTGGTTTTACAGGTTGCTGACCTGCATTGAAGTACTCAGGGTCTGCCACAGGGAGTAGCCACCTTTAAGGTTTTCAAATTGTATTCAGAGGCCATATACACCCATTAACGTTTCACAGAGCATAGCCACCCACCAAAGTTGTCATATTCTCCCACGTTTTTCAGGGTTTATTTTTGAGTACAGTGCCACTGCATATGATCACATTATTGCTTTAATGTGGCACACATATAGCCAGTCATATGTCGCCAGTGTAACATATGGATATGCAAATGGAGGCAGACCGCAGATTTAAAAGCACACCAGAATATTTTTTTTCTCTTATTTAAAATGCCTCATTTACAGGAGACCACATTAGCTGTCTAATTGAATGACTTAATTAACAGATAATAACACCGATACTAACTCAATAACATTATAATGTGCTCTCCATGTGGAAAAAGAGGCTCTGAGAGTCATTTTTGAAAGGTGCATTTAGATTTTTTTTTCCTTGCTCTCTCTGTTCATTGTCTTTGCAGGAAGCAAAATCTGCATGCCAGGAAATTAGTTTAGATACAGTTGCTAACTGTAAAAGCGAGCTATTGTTGAAAGAAGGTTGATACGGTCTCTTGAAATTGATTGGTAGCACGTAAGAATGGGGGATGCAACATAGGTTTGCTGGACAAGGTTTGACAGAACTGGGTTCAGATCACTTTTGATGAGCTGCTGTGAGGAGTTTGTTTTGGCTGGGCTGCTGATCTTCAGAGACTGGGCATTTCTGGTCTCACTTGGCACCGGCTTGAAAACTGCATGTTTTCGCTGTGCCCTTCAAACTGCGAGTTTGCGAGGACAACTCTGGGTCATTCCTCCGAGGTGGCAAGCCAAGGGAGTTCACGTGTAGGAGAGCTACAAATAGCTGGTAATTATACAAAGTGAATTGAGGGTTTGCCGCACGGATCAAATGTTTCTCAGGCAGGCAGAATAGCAATAGGGAATCCCTGTGTTTAACTGCCACGTTATAATGTTGCAAAGTAAATGCTGTTTCATTGATGTAATTTTTTTCTCTTCTTGTTACAAATAATGTGAAGTGAATTTTGTTGTATTATTGCATCTGTTTCTCTTCTGTTTATTTCAGAGAAGAATGTCTAACAAGAAGGGTAATGTATTATTTTGAAATTAAATTGTTATAACACACAGTCGGTGTAGAGTGTTTTTGCTTTTGTCTTTTTCTTTGGTGCATCCAAAATAATATCTTACGAGAAGGGGAAGAATTGTAAGTAATACATGTGTCATGTTTCCCATACAGATGGAGTAATATCATTAGTAATTATAAATAGTTGTGTGCGTGATTCCACTCAGTGTGTGTGTGGTTTCTGAGTGGAATATAATACAATAGTTCTTGCTGGGCGTACATGAATCAGCAAAAAGAGGGCTATGGAAACATAATTCACTAATGTAAATAAATTAGTGATAATACCACAGGTTATTGAGAATGCTACGTGTGAAAATTGTGGTATTTCTGAATGTAGGTCCGAGGCCTCTAGAGATCACACAAACAGTCTAAGCAAAAGGAAGGGGTTTTGTATGTTGGGCCACAAATAAAATAGAAAAATTATGCTCACCAAAATACCACCAACAAAATGTATACCACTAAATGATTCTGTGTACTGAAATAAGGAATGGTCCCTGAAAGGAAATAAGCCCAAACCCAATCTAAATGCAAGGAGTAGTCATTGCCAAATTACCATTATTCTTGGCGGCAAGAAAATACCACCAGGCCCCAAATCTACACAAAATACCATACATGTTTATGGTACGTTGCAGGCCGGGAAAGTGATCATAGAGCACCTACTGGGTGTGGCAAGTGTGTCTCACACTGCCATCTGTACATCAGAGGGAACCCATTTCATAATAGCAGTGTGTCACTAAAAACGAATTTCAGAATGTCTCAAATGGAAGCCACATTCTCAGAACTAGTGCAATACGTAGAGGCAAAGTTATATGCACATGGGACATGGTCATCGAACAGTGCCACAGAATGGCACAAACGCATTCATGGTGAAGTGCAGAAAGAAAAACTAGACAATATTTTTGCAGAAGGCAGCATAATTCAGGTCTGCCTTCTGAGATTATTAAATGCAGCTGATAAACATGCAGAGAAAGATTGTCTGATACGGCTAAGCGCCAAGACCTGGTTTAATTTGAATAGGTCCCTGCAAATGCAAGAAAATCATGCCAAAATCCGACCTAGATGGGGCTATTAAAAAGGTGGAAATGCTGCATAGAGGATCACTTAGAAGCAGTCCATGACATATTTAAAGCCCTCTAGATACCTAAGGAACAATACAGACAGTATTCATTTAACTTTAGATGCTCCCACGGCCAGTATCATAAGGGGATTGAATGAGCAGCAGAATATGACATGGGCAGAGTTTGAAAAAGAAATTAGGCGTCGTTTTTCTCCCTTCCAGTCATTGCAGGAGGCAAAGAAAGTTGCTTCCACAATTACTGCTGGGCCTAATACATCCCCTCGCCAGTTTTTACAAGACTTAAAAAGAGCATTCTCTCGCTTTGATGTATCTTTTGACCCCAATTCTAATGAATTTAAAACTGCCTACTTCTATGGGCTACAGAAAGCCATTATATCACAATTGGTCCGTGAATTTGATTGTGATGTCAAAAGAGAAATTATATCGTGCCTCCTATCGCAATAAATATATGTATATTGGCCTATGCCAAGCTGCTCACAAGTCGCTCGCAAAGGAATCCATGTTGCAAGGTCCTGACCAGGCAGATTTGCCGAAATCAACATACACGAGGTAAGATTAGTTAGGTAAGATTCTTTGAAATCCGATCGGACCTCCTTAGGTTTGTTCAGCTGAGTCATGACCCGACTCTTAATTCAACCTTGATAATTTGAATTTGGCGCATTGTATCTGCAGACACAATTATTGACCAGGTAACACCAATAATTTGATATGCCTGGGAAATTGTCTACCTGCTTCAGGGCGTTGTTCCGCAGCGATAGACAATCTTTGGAATTTAGCCGTCCCGCACCACAGGAGGGGTCGCCGGCATGCACTATGTACTGTAAGCATGGCATTGGAAGTATAGTATTTAATGACATTTGGCACAGACAAACCAGACATGCCTCTGAACTTCAGTGGCCAATCAATGGCAGTTTTGAGATCCCTCGTATTGAGTATTTAGAGTCAATCCTATTAAAGAAAAAGGCTAGACCTGCAGCGTTTGATGTTTTGCAGAATTGGAAAAAAGAAGCGTTGCAACAACTTAAAAGTAGGGAAAAACATGCACGCCGTCATAAGACGAACGCCGAAAAAGCATTATTGTATGACCAAGATAAACATTCTGAATCGACTAGGAATATGGATAGGGCTTTCTCACTTGGAATTCAAAAAATATATCCTTCCAAAGACCTCCATGCGTCCGATGAATTTATAGATAAATTGCTAAATGAAGGAAGGCCTAGTGCCTCTGCGCCACCTCCGTATGTTCCTCTCCCTGCTGCTTGGCCTCTTCCTCCTGTTATTCCTGCTCTACCTGCTGTTGTTCCCATTGTTCCTGCTCCTCCTAATGTTCCCCTTCCTCCGGCTCCTCCACCTCTTCTTATCGCACCAGTTACAGTACCTCCATTGAATTTGCCTGCTCCCTCTCTTCCAAGTGGTCCTGAGCCGCTTGTAGTCGATCGAGGTGCAGGGTCAAAGGTTGTCACTCGCAATACTGTACCACCAGAGAAGAAACGTGATTTGATTGCATGGGCTAAGCATTGTATGGAGAAGGATGATCAAGCTAATGTTTTTGCCACACTTTGTAATATGAATAATTTTCCTGAGAAAAATGTTTTTATTGAAGGTTTAGGGATTCATTTATGTGTAATGTGGGGAAAATTAAATAATACAGATCTCCCGCAAGGGTTAAGGGATCTAAATACTTTAGCGTTTTCTAGAGACACTGTGGAGAAAGTAAATGAGCATGTCGAGAGGTTATTTGGGTATAGAAAGGTGTTAGAAAAGTTGCAGAATGAGGATGACGAGGAGGAAAGTATTTATGTACAGAAACGGTTCCTTCCTTGTCGTAAATCGATATCTGAGGAAGCACAAATTTGTACTATGGATGCACTTAGATGGATTTCGGCTAGGTCGATAACTCCAGTTGAAGTATATGACACATATAGTCAGTATACGCCAGAAATGCAGAGGAAAGTGATACAGGTAATGATAGAGTACCTACGGGATGATTGTGTAAAAAGAAATATTAGTTGTCCCACAGAGTTATTGAGTATTTACAAGAGAGCTTTTTCACTTGACACTTCTTCGACTGCTTTAGCGCTCGATTTAGCTCTGTTGCTTAGTAAGCGTTCAGAGCCACCTACTTCTCAGTTGCCTATGAGAGAGGTTCCTTCGACATTTGTCTCAAAGGTTAGCCGATGCTGCACAAAATATAGTCGCTGTGAACATCCCTGCACATTATGTATCGCAGTTTGTTCACGTCCCGTTCTCAAGACAGGAAGTGAATACTATTAGACAATCTATTCCTGATATTAGGAAAAATATGACAGGATTCTATAAAGAAATAGAGTCCGTCTTGCAATCCTCAGTGTTTACCTTAGGTGATATTGATTTGTTATTCCCTGTACTCCTGCCCGTAGATTTGTGGAAACAAGTTAGAACTATAGACGACGTACCAGGGTTGGGAGATACATGGGTGAATATAACTAGACTCGATGGAGAAAGGCCAGCTGGTGAAAGACCGCCTCAGGTGATATTAACCTTGCCTGATAGAATCATTGCAAAATTGAAAACTATAATTCCAGAGAAAATAATTATTTGGGACAAACTAACGGCATGTGTCCATGGAAAGTCTGAAGGTGCTACCGAGTTCTTTAATCAGTTCGAACAGGTATTCTCGGATTTCAGTGGACAAGACCTAGGCACAGAGTCTGGGAAAAGATTATTTGTGGACAAATTTGTGTGTGGATTGCTGCCTGATATCCAGTCACAAATGATGTCTTCTGAGAGCACTTGGCAGGTGAAATCGCAATCAGAAGTACTGCACATGGCTCAGTACTACGAGAACCGTGTCAATAATGAAAAAGATAGAGTTGAAAAATGAAAAGGTGATTTGAAAACTAAAGTGCTAGTGCAGCAAATTGTTAGAGCCCCCAGAGGGGGTAGTTCTCAGATCGGAGGTCAGTATGTCCCGCAAGGGAATGTGCCCTTGGGTCCTGTGAACATTAACCAGTGTGCCTATTGTCGCCAAGAGGGTCATTGGCGTGCACAATGCCCTGTCCTTCGACAAAGGTTGAATAACACATTCAGGAATATGGGTAGATGGTCCAGAGGTCGCCCAGGTGTAGGGGGCCCTGGTAGAGGTCAGTTTACACAGGATCCTCAGCAACCTTTTTCACAGGACAATCAGATTTCAAGTGTGGACACCAGGAACATATTTGATCATCCTTCCGCTGCATATTTATCTGAAGAGCTTCCTTTTGATGACATTCTGTTTTGTTACACCTATTCCCGGCAAAGGTCTCTACGTTGAAATGGTGGTGGGAAATAGGTGGGAAATAGGAAACATCAGTTTTTGATAGATACTGGAGCACAGAAGTGTTCCATTGATCATTCACGGGTTCAAAACATTCCACTGTCAGGGCAAACCAATGTTTCTGTAGGGTTTTCTGGCACACCAGTTGTTTGCTTTCTTTGCCGGTACCCATTTCTCTGGGTCCCTTTACAGACCACTGTCCATTTCTGTTGACTTCGAATTGTGGAGAGAACTTGCTGGGGTTGAATCTGTTAAAAGAATTAAATGCAGTGATTTATTGTTCTTCTGATGGAGTACGCTTCACCTTTTCACCACAGCAATTTTCTGTCTCGCAGTTCTTGACTAGACCTTTGGCGCCAGAATTCATTAATGTGCCAGAGAGCTTATGGGCTGTTGACGACAATGATGTTGGTGTTTTTCAGATTGAACCTGTTAAGATAGTTTTGAAATATGGAATTGAGCTGCCACGCATTCCCCAGTATAAGATTTCAGTTGAGGGCGAGTGAGCTTTGAAATGCATTGTTTCCGATTTTGTGCATCGCGGGGTGATTGAAGAAATTTCAGGAAGTTTGTATAATAGTCCGATTTTACCCGTGTACAAGAAAGGCAATAATGCAATTCCATTCCGTTTCATAATTGATTTACGTGCCGTTAATAAAGTCCAATTGTGCCTGATGTAACGACAATCCTAACCATGATTCCAGCTACAGCTACTTACTTTAGTGTGGTGTATCTAAAGAATGCTTTCTTAAGTATTCTTATACACAAGGATAGTAGATACTTGTTCGCGTTCACCTTAGGGGGACCCTTGTTCACATTTACTCGTGCACCTCAAGGGTACACAGAGAGTCCTAGCATCTATAGTAGGGCTTTGAAAGAACAACTTGATACCCTTGAATTGCCCTCTACTTCTACATTGCTTCAGTATGTTGATGACTTGCTCTTAGCTGCTGACTCTGAGAGCGCCCTTAAGGAGGGCACTGTGTTATTGCTTATACATCTAGCTAAGCATGGTCACAAAGCTTTGCTTAAAAAATGTCAATATTGTTGCCAGGAGGTCGCCTATTTAGGCTATCTCCTGTCAAAGGAGGGAAGAAGATTGACACCTGAAAGAATAAAACACATTCTGGCATGTCTGTCCCAAATACACTGAAGGAAGTTAGAGCCTTGATAGGTATGGCTTCTTACTGTAGGTTGTGGATCCCAAATTTTTCACTAGTGATCAAACCGATGTTGGCTTTGACAAAGAAGGGCATTTCTTCGCCATTACACAGAACACCAGCAATTGTTTGACTTGCTTAAGACTGCATTATGCTCTGCACCAGTTTTCGGCACACCAAACTATGAAAAGGCCTTTGTGTTGTTTGTGCATGAATGTGATGGATGTGCTTTGGATGTATTAACACAGGAACATGGAGGGAAGAATAGGCAGTGCAGTTACTTTTCTTCCGCCCTTGATCCTGTAGCATGCACTTTGCCAAGATGTTTGCGAGCTGTCGCTGCTGCTGCATCTGTAAAACAGAGTGAGGGAATGGTCCTAGGCCATGATCTAACCCTGATGGTGCCTCACTCTGTAGATGTTCTACTGAACCGAACCCAAACGCAAAACCTCACTTCTGCATGGTTGACAAGATATGAATTGATCTTGTTTGCTCCTCACATTCAAATTAAGAGGTGTTGTGTTCTTAATCCGGCTGAACTCCTACCTTTCCCACACAATACTACTTGCGGCGATGAAGAGTCACATGACTGTCTGTACACTACTGAACAAGAGACAAAAGGGTAGAATTGATTTGAAAGACACTCCTTTGGATAATCCACAAGGAGAACTGTTTTGTGATGGCTCCTGCTTCAAACTTCCGGATGGTACAACCACAGCTGCTTATGCAATCACTACATTAAGCATGGTTGTGGAAACTAAGAGAATCACGCATAATTCTGCGCAGGCCGCAGAGATTATAGCATTGACCAGAGCTTGTGAACTTTCCGAAGGGCTTGCAGTAAATATATATACTGATATTCAGTATGCCTTTGGGGTGGTTCACAACTTTGGGAGACTCTGGTCAGAGAGAGGGTTCCTAACTTCACACGGCACTAAAATCCAACACGGCTCCCTAATAGTACAACTACTCTCAGCGCTTGCGCTCCCTACTCAGTTAGCAGTTATGAAATGTGCAGCACATCGAAAGATTACAGATGACATAGGGAAAGGGAATGCTTTAGCTGATCAGATAGCTAGACAAACTGCTACCGATCCCCTTACGGAGATGTATGTTTCAAGGGAGACTGTAAATGCTTATGCAATGGATGAGGGTGTTGGGTCTGTATGGGATATCCAAGCTGATGCCACGTTAGAAGAATCCAAGAGGTGGACTGAAGGCTTAGGGAAACTTGATGATGATGGGTTTTGGGTGGATATAGTGGAAGGGAAATGGCTACTTCCTGACGCGTATGTAATGATGATGGTCATCATGGCCCATGGTCCTACGCATGTATGTGCCCAGAAGATGACAAAAATGTTAGAGAAAGTTTGGGTAAATGACAGAATTTCGAAAATCGCCCAGCGCTACGTCCAGGATTGCATGATTTGCCTACAACACAATGTGGGAAAGGGGACAGTAACTCCAAGGGGAAGTTTTGGGCCACCCTATGTCCCCTTTGAAGTTATCCACTTTGACTTTATTGAAATGGAACCATGTGACAATAAAATATATGTGCTGGTGGTCATCTGTGCTTTTAGTAAATGGGTTGAGGCTTTCCCCGTTAAGGATGCTACAGCCATGACTACTGCAAAAACTATGTTAAGGGAATACTTCCCGCGGTTCGGGCTACCAAGAGTTATCTGGTCGGACAATGGTCCACATTTTGTCGCTGCTGTAATTCTGCAGATATGTGCGGCATTACAAATTGACAAACGGTTCCATTCGGCCAGACATGCTCAGAGCGCCGGACTAGTAGAAAGACACAACGGTATCATCAAGAACAAGCTCGCTAAGATGTGTGCCGGCACCAAACTAAAATGGCCGGACGCCTTACCGATTGTGTTATTATCTATGCATACAACCCCTCAAACTAAGACTGGGCTCTCTCCATTTGAGGTGGTCATGGGGAGACCTGCCAATATTTGGAACCTTCCTAAATGCAATTCATTGAGAAATGTTGAAAATGTATTACTTTCAGATTATTGCAGCCAGTTGACTAAAAACCTGTATTTGATTTATCACCAGGTACAAGAAGCTTTACCTGTGCGATACGAGGGCCCGGGCCACAATATACGGCCTGGGAGTAGGGTGCTCATCAAGACATTTTAGCGCTCTTCCTGCCTTGCGGCTCGCTGGCGTGGCCCGTTCCGGGTCCTGTTGGTCACCCAAACAGCGGTGCGGGTCTCTGGAAGAAAGAACTGGAGCCACGCTTTCCACGTCAAGAAACTTCCTCACCCAGTGCCACATGTTACAGAAGAAACAGAACCTCTCACTAATGCTGCAACCAACAATCCAAAAGCAGCACTGAAAGTGTGTCTGAGAATCTCTCTGAGCCTGTGAGGCTTGGGGAAGCCACCATTTTGTCTCCACACTCTCCAAATGTTTTTCATCCGGAAACTGCTGTTTCAAATTCGGCATCTTCACTTGTCTCTGACACTTTGCTTCCAACAGGAAGTGACAACATATTGTTTCCGGATCAATCAGTACCGGGAAAAGCAAGGTACAATCTGTGTCCAAGAAATTAGACTTACGGCACGGTTTTGCTGTGCATCTGATAGACTTACGGCACAGTTCGGCTGTGCATTCGAAGAAGAAAAGGATCATAGAGGGCTTGTTTTTGCCCCAATTTGAGAAAGGGGATTCTGTTGGCTAGAGTTGTGGAAGTACTAAGAAGTCGCACGGCCGGGAGGTCGCCAGCAACGAACATTGGGATATCCGTTTAAAGACTACACTGCCTGCCACCGCTACCGCTCGTATGGGACTTGTAAATAAGGGGGTGACCAACCGGAACGATGGACAAAATGCCTGGGCCCCGAAAACGTATTGCTGTGTTTTTATAATGATATTTGGATTTATCATAGTCGCTGCCTTAGGGTTGTGGTACCTTGAGGAAACTCATTCTTTAGAATTTTCGTTACCTACTGAAAGTATACCTACTGTTCCTACTCCCTTTGTACATTTGCATACTCTGTCCCCTAGGGACTCTCAGCATAGACAAAGGTACCACAATAATACTCTACTACTTATCAGGAATGCTACGCATGCCATTTTTAATAAGTCTAACTGTTGGGTCTGCTCACATTTACTGCAACACGGGGATAAGGGGTTAGGTTGGTATATTCATCCTTTACCTTTGACAACTGCCTCTCTTAGAGCACTGTTCTTTGGCCGTTGGAATGATAGCATCTCAGGGAACTTTGATGGCACCAATTTGAATAGCTTTGAGATACATGTTTTGACTCCCCTGGGATGCTTGCTTTTCGCAAACAGGAGTAAACCTAACGTTGCTTTTATTAGGCCTTCTGACAGACTTTCTTGTCCTTTCCAATCTTTGATTTCCTTTAAAATGGCTCCGATAGGCAATAAGGATGCCATGCCTCCTTCTTACACTGTTAATCATTGCCCCGATTCAGTTTCTTTTTGCATACAGAGGAATGGAACTCAGTCAATGGGAGATTTTCTAGGTTGTGCAAACGTTGCAAATTTGACTGGGGAAAACAGACCTTTGTATGTAGGTGAACCTGTCTACTTTGTCTGCGGTAATGTAGCATTCCCATGGTTGCCCAGGGATTGGCAGGGAACCTGCTATTTAGGGATCCTGTTACCTGGGGTGTTTATAGCTAGTACAAGAGAAGTTTTCAAAGGCGGGACGAGAATGGTGACACCCCAGCACAAATCTTGGGAGATATAGCAAAATCAGTTGTGCCATTTTGGGGGCAGATAGCGAATTCCGAAGATATCAGAAAACTAGCGAGAGTACTGGAGAGAACCATCAACAGGACCACGGACATACTCTATAATATGACATTAGGCGATAAGACCAGTAGCACTTCAAAACCGGATGGCATTAGATGTCATTCTGGCTGAACATGGTGGAGTGTGTAAATTAGTGGGGTCCGCTTGCTGTGCACGTACTTAGTTCAGAAGTGCATGTTCCTGAGGGAAATTGGGATCTTAGCGCTTGGTTCTGGGACTTCTTGCGATCTTGGGGTTGGAAAATCCTTTCGGTCTTGCTGATTATTTTGGGAATCCTGTTGTTTCTTTGTTGCTGTATTCAGTGTGTACCTGGTATATGTTCGATGCTAGGGGGATGTTGCGCAAAAGCGATAGGTTTGATAGGATATAAAGTGTATGCCGCTGAAAAAACTTCCAAAGAATACGTGTTGAAAGAAATTTTAGCGAATGACCTAATGGCAATAGATATTTCCGACAGTGATTCAGGGTGCATGGACGATGATGCATGGAGTTATTTGCAAGGAGATCCAAAGTAGTTTTAGCACTTGGCATAGGCCAAAAGGAGGGTTTGTCAAAAGAGAAATTATATCGTGCCTCCTATCACAATAAATATATGTATATGACTGCTCACAAGTCTCTTGCGAAGGAATCCGTGTTGCAAGGTCCTGACCTTAGAATCAATGTAAGCCGCCATTTTAGGTAAATCCGCCATTTTAGGTTTGCTTTGTAAAAATCACCCTGTGAGTTAAAATGGTGGACGATATCATTCCAAAATACAACATGGCTGTCTTGACCTCTGTAAGTAGCTAATATGTAACTTGCCTGCAGGCCACTTGTTGAGGTCATGAACTGAGACCTTGTCCTTCGTTGACCTGTGTGTAAAGGATTACTCATGCAATGAAACTAATCCACGAGTATTCGATAAAAACAATGTATTCAAATTTGGAACATAGAACACTTGTTTAGCTACATTGTATTAATGTTTAAGAAGACCTACATGGAAAATCCCAGAATACATAGTTGCCGTATAGGCTTGTTGATATATGTATTAAAAGCAAACCAGTTATATGCGGATGTGCGAGACTTGGCATGAACCCTAGATCGGTGATGTATTAGTGGAATATTAACCCGAAGTGGGGTTGGACATCGTGCCCACAAAAAGTATAAAAAGCCAATGCATTCTAATGTACAGCGTCTCTCACTGAACACACTGAACCACACTGGAGTTTGTTGTGTTGCACTGAGGGCCGATAGCTATCTGATTTTTACTCTGTTTTTAGTAACTGGATTCAGTATAAAATAAAGTACTTTGTATGTTCTTTTGTAACCCGTGTTCGGTGTGTTTAGTTTTGGGGTACTCAGCCTCGATATTTTGATTTTGTTTTCACAGTGACAAGTCCCTTGAGTGGATTGTACACCAAAGCACAAAACTATATGAAGTACTCTATTGTCAGGGTAGAGAAAGTGATAAAATGAAAAACACTAGACCGAAGTCTAAGGAACCCTCAACAACAGTGATGGAAATCAGGTCAGCCAAAATGTCCCTTGAGTCTGCTCAAAGTCCAGGTAAAAATAATTTGACACCTGAACAAAAGGGTAATCAACAAAGGTTGTCACTTTCTGTACCAATGTTTCAATCACATGATCCTAGTAATAGGGAGAGCTACATCAGCCCTAGGTACTTAGGAGATAGGCCCTGGGCAAGTTATCGGCCTGATATGTCAAGTATGAACAATAACCATAGACAAAATCAGGATCAAAGAAGTAATGTCCCTACCAGACATTGGGGACACAAAGCAGATTTGATCCCAACACCATGATATATGGTAATCAGGATAGACCCCGATATGTGGATCGATTTACTGATAATGGGAATCAACATAGGGGCCAGTACCCACAACATGAGAGACAGGACATGAGGCAGAATATGAACTACACTCCACGTCAGTTCAATGATTCCCCACCTGGGGACTACAACCAAAGGATGGGTGCACCCTGTTCCCCTCCACATATGAATCAAGAGTTCAGGAACAATCCCAATAGAAATCATTCCCCTGAGAGGTATCAGAATAGACCCAATAAGGGGGAAAAAAAACAATATCGATCTAGGCCACAGAGAGAGGATTCTAGAGAGATGGAAAGATTCCAGTGTCACAAGGCCCAAGTTGAAATGTTAACTGAGCAAATAGGAAAGCTCTGTACAGCACAAAAACAGTCATCAAAAGAGGGGGCAGAAGGCCATAGCAATGACCGGGTGGCTTCTGAAAAGTACTTATAATACCTGCAGTGCCAAGAAAACAGATTGCTCTGATGTGATTTTTCATAATGACTCTGAGATGTATAAGGATTCAAAAATAAAGATACCGGTAAATGAAGCTGTGACAGAAAGTGCAAATACCCTTATGAAAGAAGTTTGGTTTAACCTAGAGCTAAATCAAACATTGGAGATTTGTACAAATAAAAAGGGAAAACCTGAAATTCCAAAGGAACAAAGAGACAGATTTAAGAAAAATGACTCATGCATGGGGAATACCAGTAAACAGGGAGTAGGTGGGGATGCTATAACTCCTTCCCTGTGCAATCAGAGCAATAACCAAACACAGGCAAAAAAAAAAATACTCAAAAGGAGGGTACAGGTCAATCACCTGAAGAATTCTTTGAGCAACATATTTTTGAAGAAGGTAAAAGGACTGGTATCATATTAAATAACCACAAACGCACAGAATTAGACAATGACAAATTGCCAAGTGATGTTGTTACACATGTTCAGTTGGAGGATTGTAATGTGACCTCTGATGATACCTGGATGGATGGGCGAACAGTGGCCACACTCCAAAAAACCTCTGAACATGGAGAAAAGAATAAAGTCTCAACGCTGAAATGGGCAAAAGGAGGGAAAAATGTAATTCCATTTACCAATGTGCTTAGTCAGAAATGAAAAAGGCCTGAGAAAGATGAGCCCTGAAATCACTAAGAATTCACACTTCTTATGTGTGTTAGAGGAAGTTGAAGACAGGTATTATGCTCCCATCACTGTAGAAGAAAAATGCAATACATTTCCAATGATTGACACTGGCGCGCAGGCCACAATTATGTCTAAAGAATTGGTAAAGAGTATCAATGAAGGGAGATCCCCACAGAATCAGATCACAGTGAAGGAAAATCAAGGTCCAGTGCATTATTTTAATGGGGTGGAGGTGCCTGTTATAGGTGTCACAGAGGTTGACATAAAAATAGGAAAACACAGAATGAAACATGAGGTATTGATCACATCTATTTGTGAAATTCCATTTCTAATGGGAAAAGATTGCCTGAAAAGATTGTCTCCTCTCATAGATGGGGTGAATGGAGTACTGTGGTCCTAAACCAATAAACCATTGAGACCTAAGAAACTAAAATCACAAAACAGCATTATAAATGAATGTCACACCGTTGCCAAAACAAATGATGCAGTGGAGGTATATCTCCAAAATAGCTGCATACCTAGCGTCACTGTTATCTTAATGTGTCAAGATAAAATGCAGAGTGAAGATGAGAAGCAATCTGTACAAATATACTTGGACCCAAGGAAAAAATGGCAAACTGCCATAGATGAGCACACATTACGTTTTTATTAAAAGAGAAGACATGCAAACAGAATACTGTTCCTAAAACAGATACAGAAAAACAGATCACCACTCTTGCTGAAATACACATGGAAGATGAACAACCCTGGGTTCACATTGGTATAAATGACTATTCTAAAACAACAAAAGCCACTTTAGCACTTAAACAGGAAAGGAGTTTCATTAATGAGAAATTGTTGCAAAAAATAATGGAGAGGGAGGAGATCCCGAAATTTAGAATTAAAAATCAATATGTCTCTGGTTTGGACAGTCCAGACTTTGAAAACCGAATTGCAGGCAGATGCATGCTGAAGATTAGTATTGGACAAAAGATGATTCACCATAATGTCTGGATAGTGAGTGGGACACAAAATTACTTTTACATGGGCAATGATATAATGCACAGAATGTTTATGGTGTTAGATTTCCTTAATCAAAAAATATGGTCACGCCTAGGTAGGCAGGCACCTGAATTTGAAGATAAAAGAAAAGATTATCATTGTGCACAGCTGGTCCCATATGCAATTGAATTGCAATTGAAGAAGGATACTATTATCCTTGCATTCACCAAGCAGTTTGCAATAACGCTGAAGTGCAAGAATGGACAGCAGATGAAGGATTCTGATGCTTTTGTGTGCTTAAATGAATCCATAAAACAGCAAGGCCTGGATTATTAATACATTCCATTGATAGATGTTGGTGAAGGGTCTGTAAAAATCATAGTGAATAATAAAGGTTGTCAAGATATTAATTTAGAGGAAAACTCCCCATTAGGAATGGCTATACAAAAATCACATTATACTGCAGATCTAAATAACATGGTGATTGGAAATATCCCTGAAAAGTATGTATATGGCAAGGGTGAGTTGCCAGAATACCTGGATTCTCAGCCCAAAGGAATATTTAAAATTCATTCTGTGTACCCTTATGATTCAAATGAGGCAGTGTGCTGTCATCAGGAGAATTGCATAACATTTAATTTAAATGAAGATGAAACAGAAAATCAGCCCATTGAAGTGGAAGCTGATATACCAAAATATTTAAAAGTGGCAGCATTACAAAGAGACACAGCCACACAGAAGAAAGCACAGAGATTCCTCCACTGGAAGATTTCCCAGAATTGTCCAAAATGGTAGAGTAACAGATTTTATCAGCAGATGCGTGCGACAGCAATGAGGATAGAAATGAATTGAGGAAGATATTTATGGAGTTTAAAGATGTATTTTCTAGAGACACTTATGATTGCAGTCTAACTAATTTACATGTGGCCATGCTACCGGAAGGGTGTAGTAGAAGCCCAGTATTTGTGTGCCAGTATAGATTACCACTGGCATGTTTAGAGTCATTGGCAGAGATAATAAAAATTTGGAGTCTGGGGGAATCATCAGGCCCATTCATAGCACATCCAACACACCTATTTTAGGTGTGTTAAAACCAAATGGTCAATGGCGGCTATGTGCAGATTTGAGGGAATTAAATAAAAGAGTGCCAGTATCCAGATGGCCACTGCCATTCATTGATCAAGGCCTAGCTCAGGTACATGGGTCAAAAGTGTTTACCACGTTAGATCTCACCTCGGGATATTGGTGCGTGCCATTGGCAGAGGAGATTCAGAATTTATTTTCATTTTCATTTGGTAAGACTCAATACGCATGGGTTAGAGTTCCATTTGGGAATGTCAATAGTGGGAGTGAATTTGGAATATTTTTGAGAAAGGCCATGCCTGATGCAGCGGAAAGAGGTACCACAGTTTATGTGGATGATGTACTGATAAAAAATGAAAGCTTGAAAAACCATTTGGATGAAATAAGACATGTTCTTGGCCAATTGCAGAAAGCAGGCGCCAAAGTATCTTTACAAAAAGCACAATGGTGCAAGAAAAAAGTGAATTTTCTAGGCCATGAAGTGACTGAACATGGACTAAACCCACAAAAGAAGAAAATAGAAGCCACACAAAAACTAAAAGACCCTAAAAGTGTGAAAGGGGTAAAAAGTTTATTGGGAATGACAGGCTATAACAGGAAGTTCATTGAGAATTATGCTGAAATTACTCAACCATTGACTAAACTGCGAAAGCTGAATACACCCTGGAAATGGGAAAAAGAGCAGTCTGAGGCAGTGGCTAAATTAAAGGAATGTCTTGTAAAGGCACCATGTTTAGCATACCCCGTAAAGGATAGGGATTTCGTTATAGAAATAGGTTTCTCTGAACATTTTATGTCAGCAGTGTTATCACAAAACATGATTTGAATCACAAAACCATTGGCTATGCAAGTAGGGCGTTTTCCTAAGTTGAGATTAAATTCAATGAATGTGAAAAGGCCCTTTTGACCACTGTATGGGCGCTACAGCATTTCCGCCCATTGCTCAGGGAGAAAAGGTGATTATTGAGACAAATCATCAACCTTTGCAGTTTTTAAAGAGTAAAAGAATTAGGTCAGGTAACCTAGCACAGTCCAGAATCACTTCATCGATGCTGGCATTGCAGGGTTTTCCTGTAGAAGTGAGATATGGCCAAAATTAAAAGACCCGAGTTGCTCAAGGTTTAGCAGATCTACATGACTGTGCAGCTGAACATGTATCAAACGAAGTAGAAGTGGAATCTAGTTTACAGGAATTTGGGCAATCACCACACAAAGCTTTTGATGAAAAGACATGCAAGGATTTACCAACTGTATATGTTGACGGTTGTGCTTTTCACATTGAAAATGACAGTAATAAACAATTAGTGTCATGGATATGAAATGTCTGGTTGAAATGTGAAGGCATCCCAGTGTAGGGATGATGATTGGCGCTAGGAGCAGTCAAGTAGCGGAATTGGCAGCCATTTATAAAGCAATTGCTACTGCAGTTGATAATAAATGTAGTGAAATTGTCCTGGTGACTGATTCTGATTATGCACGAAATAGCTTTGTGGAATATTTACCTGGGTGGAAAGCGAGAGGCATGATCACATACAATAAAAAGCCACTTAAACATGGAAAAATGATACAAGCCATAGACAAATTGGTGTCAGAGAATAATTTGACAATATACTGGAGAAACATTTGTGGGCATTTAAAAACTCCAGGAGAGGATAAGGAGGGGAATGGTAAGGCAGATCACCTAGCTAAAATTGGGGCTGTAATGGGCGAATTGCTACCTATTGAACATTTACTGGGTGAAATACAAGTTGATGCAGTAACACGCTCTAAAGCACCAAAAGAGGTAGAGCAACCAGTAGTGCAATGGAGTTATGACACACCAGATCAAGATCTGATTAAGGAGCAAAAGGATGATCCAATTTTGGGAATATATTATAATCATTTGACAGACCCTGAACAATACCCTTTAACAGAAAATGATTGTGTAGGAAAAGAAGAGTTGAGGGTGCTATTAAAGAATAAGAAACAAATTAGACTACAGGATGGGCTCATGATTAGAGATTCCATAACAGGACAAATACAGTGGGTGGTGCCCCTGTCATTCAGAGGGCTAATGCTACACCATGCACATGATGCAATAACTGCAGGCCACAGAGGTTCACAAAAAACATTGGATATACTGAAAGATCATGCTTACTGGCCACATATGTCGCAAGATGTGGAATTATATGCTAGGGGATGTCTAGTATGTGCCCAATTTAAACCTGCTTCACCAATGCATAGAGCCCCATTAATGAAAAGAGGCTTTATTCTTCCATGGTCAAATTTGCAAATAGACTATGTAGGGCCTGTAAAGAGGTCGAGCAGGGGTAACCGATATATTTTGAGTGTGGTATATTTGATGTCACAATGGATAGAGTGTATTCCTGCACCAGATCGTAGTGCGCAAAAAGCAGCTACATTACTGGTGAACCATGTGTTTTCAAGGTTTGGGTTACCACAAAGAATAGAATCAGACAGGGGAAGTCATTTCACAAGCGCTCTAATGAATAAGGTATGGCAAATACTGTGAGTGAAAAGAAAGCAGAAGCAGATTCCAGCTGGGATTTACGTTTACCTTTGGTGTTGATGGCAATCAGATCAACTCCTGCCAAAGCAACAGGTATTAGCCCCCATGAGGTTTTGACAGGTAGGAAAATGGTGTTACCGCAACACCTGCTATATAGAACACATTAGCAGACGCTTGTGAGCGCATCCACAGTTCATGAATACATGGATGAGCTGAGGAAGCATTTACAACATGCATTTGCTTTTGTGCAGCGAAATCTAGAAAGGGCTGCTGCAAAGTCATATTATGATAAAAAAGACATCGGTGAAAGAGTATTGTGTGGGAGATCTGGTGTATAAATTTCATTTTGGAAAGAATAAACAGGAAAATACAAAATTTCTGGCAGCCTGGCCGGGGCCATTTTGAATTATAGATAAGATTTCTCCCGTAGTGTACAAAATTTTGAAAACTGAAGGTGAAACAGTAACAGAACAGTTTGTTCATGTAAATCAAATTAAACCATGGCACCCCAAACATGAGTTAAGGAGACTTGAGCGTGTAGAAACAGGTAAAGCCCCTTAAATACATGAAAGAGGATACATGAGTCTATTTATAGAATAATGACAGAAAGATAAAAATAGAAGTAATTGTTGTAATAGAATAGATGTGGACAAAAAGACTGTATGTCATGATCATCATAATCATATGTTGTGTATATTTGTTTTCTCTCTAACATGTGTTTAATTTCAGAAGGTGAAAGAAAGAGGGCGAATGGATATATATATTTTTATTTTTTGGCAAAAGGGTGAAGTTAGTATTGTGCTGTGTACTTAATTTGTTTCTTTTCTATTTGATTTAGAATATTAACATACATTTAGTCAGAGGTCACAGGACCGGAGAACACGGGAGACGATGGAGTCCTGGAGTCCCCTGGATGAAGATCAAATGATGCGGCCTCCAGGTGGAGGTGAAGACAAAATAACCAGGATGCCAAAAGAGATGACTCCTATGGAAAAGGCATCCAAGAGTGCCAGGATGAAAGCGTGTCCCAAGTGAACCAGATGATGGGATGTTACTGATCGGGACGTCTCAGGGGCAGATGACAGTAGAAGAACAATGAAATTGCAGCATTGTTGGTGCATGAATTCCGATGTATCCTGGAGTACGGAATTCCACATATTTATTATTTTAATTAATTATTTTAATCTGTTATTTTAATTCTTTATTTTAATTATTTATTTTATTTTATTGTTTTATAATTGACTTCAAGTATAAGAAGAGGACAATGAACTATGAACACTTCAATTGGGAACAAATATGTAAAATATTTTATGAGGACTGATGGACTCAGAGAAGAATTGTGATATTACGGTGGATGAACAGTGATTTATTGTAAAATGTGTGAATATTGATTTTATTGAATGATTTAGAAGAAGAAAAAGAGCAAGTTGGGCTTCTTTCAATTGTGGCTTGGACCATTGCCAAATTCTCAGAAAAAGGAGGGGTTATGTAGTATAATTTATTGTGTTTTGGAGTACAGCGCCACTGCATATGATCACATTATTGCTATAATGTGGCACACATATAGCCAGTCATATGTCGCCAGTGTAACATATGGATATGCAAATGGTGGCAGACTGCAGATTTAAAAGCACACCAGAATATTTTTTTTTCTCTTATTTAAAATGCCTCATTTACAGGAGACCACATTAGCTGTCTAATTGACTGACTTAATTAACAGATACTAACACCGATACTAAATCAATAACATTATAATGTGCTCTCCATGTGGAAAAAGAGGCAGAAGAGACATGCTCTGAGAGTCATTTTTAAACGCACATTTAGATTTTTATTTCCTTGCTCTCTCTGTTCACTGTCTTTCCAGGAAGCAAAATCTGCATGCCAGGAAATTAGTTTAGATACAGTTGCTTACTGTAAAAGTGAGCTATTGTTGAAAGAAGGTTGATACAGACTCTTGAAATTGATTGGTGACACATAAGAATGGGGCATGCAACAGAGGTTTGCTGGACAAGGTTTGACAGAACTGGGTTCAGATCGCTTTTGCAGAGCTGCTGTGAGGAGTTCGTTTTGGCTGGGCTGCTGATCTTCAGAGACTGGGCATTTCTGGTCTCACTTGGCAACGGCTTGAAAACTGCATGTTTTCGCTGTGCCCTTCAAACTGCAAGTTTGCAAGGACAACCTTGGGTCATTCCTCGGAGGCGGCAAGCCAAGGGAGTTTGCGTGTAGGAGAGCTACAAATACCTGGTAATTATACAAAGTGAATTGAGGGTTTGCCGCACGGATGAAATGTTTCACAGGCAGGTAGAATAGCAATAGGGAATCCCTGTGTTTAACTGCCACGTTATAATGTTGCAAAGTAAATGCTGTTTCATTGATGTAATTTTTTTTTCTCTTCTTGTTACAAATAATGTGAAGTGAATTTCGTTGTATTATTGCATCTGTTTCTCTTCTGTTTATTTCAGAGAAGAATGTCTAACAAGAAGGGTAATGTATTATTTTGAAATTAAATTGTTATAACACACAGTCTGTGTAGAGTGCTTTTGCTTTTGTCTTTTTCATTGGTGCATCCAGAATAATATCTTGCGAGAAGGGGAAGATGTTTAAGTAATACATGTGTCATGTTTCCCATTCAGATGGAGTAATATCATTAGTAATTATAAACAGCTGTGTGCGTGATTCCACTCAGTGTGTGTGTGTGTGTGTGGTTTCCGAGTGGAATATAATACAATAGTTCTTGCTGGGCGTACATGAATCAGCAAAAAGAGGCTTATGGAAACATAATTCACTAATGTAAATAAATTAATGATAATACCACAGATTATTGAGAATGCTATGTGTGAAAATTGTGGTATTTCTGAATGTAGGTCCGAGGCCTCTAGAGATCACACGAACAGTCTAAGCAAAAGGAAGGGGTTTTGTATGTTGGGCCACAAATAAAATAGAAGAATTATGCTCACCAAAATACCACCAACAAAATATATACCACTAAATGATTCTGTGTACTGAAATAAGGAATGGTCCCTGAAAGGAAATAAGCCCAAACCCAATCTAAATGCAAGGAGTAGTCATTGCCAAATTACCATTATTTTTGGCAGTAAGAAAATACTGCCAGGCCCCAATTCTACACAAAATACCCAACAGTGTAGTCACCCATTAAGGTTCTTAGGGTCTCCCACAGGGCACAGCCATCCCATATGTTTTTCAGGTATTTATTTACAGGATGCAGCTACCCACTAAGGATGTCATGGTATCTAGCAGGGTGCAATCACCAAGTAAGGTTCGTAGAATCTCCCACATGGCACAACAGCCCACTAATGTTCTCGTTTCTTTTTTCCAAGCGACATAGCCACCATGAAAAGCTGCTAATGTTTTTATAGGATGCGTCAACCTTTAAGTTTCTGAGGTTTTTGTTCACAGGATAAATCCACCCATTGAGGTTCTCTGTTCTTTTTCAAGGCTGCAGCCACCCACTAACGCTTTCAGGGTCTCCTAAAACAGGACAGAGACCCACCCTCCCCATTAACGTTCTTCATATTTTTTCAGCAGGTGCAGTAACTCTTCAGGATTTTTTGAAGGGATGTATCCACTGACTACATTTCACAGGTTCCCTCACAGAGCCCAGCCAGCACTTAAGATTCTCTTTTGTTTTCACGGGTTTCCGCCACCCCTTCACTTTGTCAGGTATTTTACATACGGCAATGGCACATATTGATGTTCTTGGGTTTTATTAGTGGGCATAGTCACCAATTATGGTTCTCAGGGTTTCCCACAGGGTGCAGCCACCTTTAAGGTTCTCATTTTTGTCACAGTACAAAGATGCCCCTTTAAGATTCTAATATTTTCTTAGCAGAAGTCAGCCATCTATGAATGCAATAGGTTTCTCCAGGCACCGTATTGCAGTCGAGGGAGATCTGTCCAAGATGAGTATTGCTGGTGGTGCACCACCCACAACAGCTTGTTCATGTGACACCAGCAACAGGGCCTGCCGCTGGTTACAGTTGCTGGTGCCACTGGCACTGACTGGTCAGCCAGGGCTAGAATAGGGGCCTGGTAGAGCATGCCATATGTCACATATGTGTTGACCCATCACCCTAGAAAGTGCTAGGACCCTCTCCCTCCTCTTCACCACAACAGGAGTGGGCGGGGGTTGAAGTCAGGTTGCTAGCAGCCTCCATAGATGCATAGGGCTCTTTAACCATGTAAACATGCATCTACCACCAGAGTACATGGCTCATTATGCCCATGATCTCCAGGGCATGACCCTTACCCCTTCCCTTCAAACCCTAATTGAGCCTATTCCAACCACCCTCCACTGTGTACAAAACCTCAGGATCCTCCACCCTGCTGCCATTCCTGGGGGCACGGAAAGATAATCACATGCATAGGACCCGGTGGGCTGTTCAGGGGTTAAGGTTTCACTCTGTGTGCATCCGCCCATGTCTAGTTTACTCATCTGTCATGACAGACACAGGAAGAGTCTGCTTGGCTATCTCATCCGCCAATACACTACCTGCTTCTCCTCCCCATCACATAGGTCTACCACCTGCTGCAGTACCATTATGGATTGGTCCTTCCTGTGATCGTCCCCCAGAAGGACCTCCCTCTCATCCTCAGCAGTAACGTGGCCTTGCTGGGTGAAGACTGTTATGAAGATGAGGCGGAAGCAGGTAAGTTATATAATTGGGTTTATTTAGGTTAATAAACAGGAAAAGAAGACCCCACATCTCATGGGCTCCCTTCCCTTCAGCTCTCTCCTCCAACTGTCCAATTTAGAACCAAACAAGAAACCTCTGCATCAACATTCCATTACATCATAATGTATTCTCTCCTTACTAGAGAGATCTCATCTCCAAAGGAGATACACTACAACACATCTCCCTTCATTATTTTTTTTTTCTATATATATATCTGATCGCCTTTTAGTTTTCGGCATGTTACAGCAACTACGTCTCATTTCATACAATAGATTCAACTCACAATTGTTACACTAACTAATTCACAATAAAAACTGATCAAAAACTAAACGCCATGGGCGGCTCAGTTGCCATTTCTTCTTCTTTCTCCTGGGCACATCCCCGCTTATGGCTTTCACATATCTCCTCTCCTCACAGAGGCAACTCTATCTTTGTTCCATACTTGCCCTCCCGCAACTCGCACAGCCCCTTTCATGACTGCCACCACTCTGACAGGATCCGAATAAAGAGACTCCCCCTTCCTCCTTATCACTGCTCTCTTTATCCTAATCCAGTCACCACATTCCACACGCAACTCCTTCTTTCCTCTCTTCAAGTTTTCGCGCTTGACCCAATTTGATTTTTTTTTCACTAACAATCTTCTCACTTCATCCACAACAAGATCGGTCTCCCTACATCTTCCCAGCCATGGCGGACAAGCCATGGAATATGGCTTCCTTCCCCTCATGAGTTCAAATGGGCATATACCGGTCGTAGAATGCGGCGCCATCCTCAGGGCCCACATTCTATTTTGTATTAGAGCTAGCTTGTCTAAACCACACTCCTCTCCCATACGTACACTTTCCATCACACACCTATTCATTCTCTCAACCACACCATTTGACTCGGGATGGTACAATGAAGTTCTTTTATGACCAACCCCACACTTCCTCAAATAGTTAGCAAATTTTTCTCCAATAAACTGGGGACCATTGTCAGTCAATACGGTCTCAGGCAAACCTTCACTTGCAAAGATTTCCTGCAACACCTTTATCATACTTTCACTCGTGATCTCCCTCACGACCTTAAAATCCACCCATCTGGAAAACAAATCCACCACCAAAACAATGTACTTTCCCCGGGCATAACCCAGTTCCACGGGACCTAGTATGTCCATGGCTATATCACACCATATTCTGGACGGAAGACCGACATCCACTAAAGGTTGTTTTCTGGCCGCTATTCCCTTTCCACTCTTAACACAAAACTGACAGTTTGCCAAACGATCTTCCACCTCCTTGTCAAAACCCGGCCACCAATAATCTTCTCTTAACACTCCTTTGGTCTTGGTAACCCCAATATGACCACTATGCGCTAAATCTACCACTTTCTTTCTTAAACCTATCGGAACCACTGCTCTACCCCATCTGAACAAAATATTATCATTTACAGACAACTCATCTTTCACCTCCCAAAACGGCTTCACTTCATCCGCCAACTCTACCTTATTTGGCAATACCGTGGATTCAACATATGTGATTACCCTCCTTATGATGTTATCTCTTTCCATTTCGTTCAACCACTCCTGCTTGGATACAATGCCATCAGTGTTGACAAACACTAATTCCATTTCCTCACTTCCCATACTCTCGGGTGCTGCCACTTTTATCCTTGATAGACTGTCGGCTAAAACATTTTCCTTCCCGGGAATGACCTCCATTCTAAAACAATGTGTCTGCATCCTGGTAACCCACCCTGCCACTCTCCGAGATACTTTGTCAAGACCCTTATTCTCAAAAATAGCTTTTAAGGGTTTATGATCCGTTCGCAACACAAACTCTACTCCCCACACAAAATTTCTGAAACTTTCCACAGCCCAAAAACATGCCAATGCCTCCTTCTCAAGTACCGAATATCTCAACTCTGCTCCCTTGAGACCCCTCGATGCATGGGCGATTACCTCTTCAGAACCATCTTCCTGCTTTTGAGATAGCACAGCTCCCAGTCCACTCTCACTAGCGTCAACTGTGATCATGGTTAGTTTCCTCGTGTCAAAACACCCTAATGGACCGGCCATATTTATTTCTTCCTTTATCCTGTTAAACTCCCTGTCACATTGGCTATCACATTCAAACTCGGCACCCTTCTTAAGAATCTTCTCATCTCCTGTACTTTATCAGCATAATTTATTACAAATTTGTGATAAAATTCTGTCATTCCTAGAAAAGAGTGCAGCTCATTCTTGCTTTTAGGTTTCTCAACACTCTTAATGGTATTAATCATATCTTCCTTGGGCTTAACTCCATCCCCTGACACTTCGTGTCCTAGGTAGTCCAATTTCGACACCGCAAATTTACATTTCTCACCTCTCAAAGTTATACCTCTCTCCTCAAATATCCTCAAAACCTTGCGTAGATTCCTGTCATGTTCTTCCATCGTTACACCACTCACCAACACATCATCCTGAAAACAGAACACTCCCTTCAGTCCCTTCAACAACCGATCCATGATCTTCTGAAATACTGATGAAGCAGACGCCAGCCCGAATGGCATTCTCCTAAATTGAAAAACACCTTCATGCGTCACAAAAGCCGTAACTTTCCTACACGCCTCCACCAATTCGACCTGATGATAAACTGATGTCATATCTAACTTAGAGAAAAATCTTCCACCACCCACCATGGTCAACAGTTCACCCATGTTGGGCAGGGGATGTCTGTCCACCAACACGCACTTATTTAACTCACGCATGTCCACGCATAGCCTTATGTCACCTGAACTTTTCTTCACGATCACCACTGGGGATACCCATTCAACCCCCCCAGCTCTCTCAATCACACCTGCCTCCAATAGCTTCTGCAATTCCCTTTGCACCTTTTCCCTCAAAGCTAGAGGCACCAGCCTGAGTTTCGCCACAGTAGGCATACTATTCTTTTTCAATGTTATCTGGTGCTGAAACCCTCTCACCTTTCCCAGCTTCTCACTGAACACATTCCTAAACTCCGACATGTACCTATCATGACTTGCGGACACTTCGGAAATTTGCAGCACTTGCTCTGGGTGATTGGGATCAAGTCTGATCCCCAAATTCTTCTGTTCTCTCCATCCTAATAAAGATTGTCCCTTCTTGGTGACATACACTTTGCCATCACAACTGCGTCCCTTGAATTCGAATCTACTCCACACATAACCCAGTAAATCAATGCGATCTTGGTTGTATCCTCCTGGACTTATGTCAGGCTCCAATAACTCGGACACCACCCCTTTCATCTCGCACTCAAAGGCAACCCTGGATATTAAAGTTATTTTCGACCCAGAGTCAGCCATCATTGACACTTTACGCCCATTCACTGTTACCACAGCATAAGGTCTTTCACAATCCTCAAGATCCCCACCATTAGTAACAACATTTACTGTATTCCAATAACATTTTGTAATGGCACCACAACTTCGTCTTCTGATGACCTTCCATCTTCTTCTTCATTTACATACAGGACTCTCCGTTGGCCCGTCTGACCAAATTGGTAGTTTTTGCAGCACGATGCTAAATGTCCTTTCCTTTTGCATTTTGAGCACGTACTTTTCCGGCCTGGGCACACCACGGAGGATGAAAAATGTGTTGCACTGGCACACCGATAACACAACCTTTCGTCCTTCCTATCCTCTTTCTTCTCACATCTCTGTGTATAATCTTGACCCTTCCTTTCTTCCGGATTGTTCTTCCCTGACTGTCTGTTTCTTCCTTTCCTTTTGTTCTTTCCCTCTGCTACGGATATCACCTCTGGTTTATTTTCTTTGGACTCCCCTCCTTCAGTTTTGGAAAGTTTGGCCACACATGCCAGGGAATGCTCCACACGTTTCGCCAAGTCCACTACCTCGTCTAAACTTGGCTCATCCTTTAGCCACAACTCCTCTCGTATCCTGTTGGATCGACAATGTGTCATGAATTGATCACGAATATGTTCATCGAAACTTTCTTGAAATTTGCATGTAAGAGCCAGATGTCGCAATGCAGTCACATAATCTTCGACAGATTCCTTTTGAGCTTGTGTGCGCATCCAGAAATTGTACCTTTCCAAAATTGTGCTCCTTTTTGGGTTAAAATGTCTATCTAGCTTCACTAATGCGGACTCGAACTCATTTAATTCATCCCCGCTTCCTTCACTTACAAGTTGTGGTAGAGTTTCAAAAATTCTTTGACCCTCGAAGCCCAAAAAATGCAACCACAAAGCCAACTTCCTCTCGCTGGAATAAGCTGACCCGCCAGCTGTTTTCATGTAGTGCAGAAAACCCTTTCGCCATTGGGGCCACATAATTCTTGCCGCGCCTGGGGCAGGCATAAAAACGGGGGGTCCCGATATTCCCGGCAAAGCTGCCATCTCACTTGGCTTTAGAATGTCACTTAGTTTGTGCTTTTTATGTCCTCCCTCTTCTGGGAACTAATTTAGCACTGTTTAATTTCCGCCACAGTTGTCTACAATAATGTTTCTCCGTGGGTCCGCTTGTTTTTTTTTTTTCTTTTCTAACTTTTCATTGTCGCTTTGATACAACGAATGACTCCTTATCAGGCTCCTCACACACAACAGGCAATGCCCCTCTTTAATGCGGCCAACGGTACTTCTCTCTCAAATGTCCCTGCATTAGGGGAAATACGTTAACAACAGTGAATGCCCCTCTATAACGCGGTCCACGGTAATTTTCTCTCACATGTCCCTGCGTTAGGAGAAATGCGATACTCAGTTCCGTGTCCCTGCGTTAGGAGAAATGCGGTACTCTGTTACGAGTCCGCTCCCCACGCCTTCCCTCAGCCGTCTGAGCAAGCAACACTGTGAACGCTGCGCCGGGGTAATTTGCAAGCTCTAAACACTTACTTTACGGTGAGTTGGGGAGGTGCGTGTGTACGCAGGCCTGTGCGCGGCGGCCACTCAACGCTGGAAGGGAAGCGGAGCAGCCGACACGCAGACCTCCGCTCAGTGGCCGCTCACGCTACGGGAAAGCGGAGCGGCCCTCCCAGGGGTTCTTCGGACGCCGGCAACCTCTCCTCATTGACAGCGCCTGCTCATCTGGAAAATACGCGTGGCGATCCAATCTGAGGAGCTCAAATCGCAGCAGCGGATCGCGTCAGCCGGTCCCACATCCGAGCAGGCAGCCAAGAACTGCGAGGTGGTTGCTCTCAAATGGTGTAGTTTGGGCAGTGTAGTTTGAGTTCTACCTCAGAGGCCGCACACGAGGCGTAGGGAGTGGGCCTCTTCGCGCCGCACCGGCACACGCAGGAAGGCCTTGAAGGGTGCTACCGGCAGCAGGAGCGGGGCCCAGTTCACAGGCTTCTCTCTGGAAACTGGGCTTTGTGGAGCGACTTGTCTCAGCTGGGGTCTTCTCTTCAAATTCTTTTCACCTGCATTCCATGGCCTCGCATCCCATCCTCGTCGCCATTGTTATGAAGATGAGGCGGAAGCAGGTAAGTTATATAATTGGGTTTATTTAGGTTAATAAACAGGAAAAGAAGACCCCACATCTCATGGGCTCCCTTCCCTTCAGCTCTCTCCTCCAACTGTCCAATTTAGAACCAAACAAGAAACCTCTGCATCAACATTCCATTACATCATAATGTATTCTCTCCTTACTAGAGAGATCTCATCTCCAAAGGAGATACACTACAACAAAGACCTCTACCTCCTCAGTGCCTCTTACTTAGGAAGGAGCCACCCTATCCTCCCCCTACAGGGTGCTTGCTGCAACCGCCCCCTTGTGCCCCATGAGGAAGGCTGTAGTTTTGAACTCCTCCAATGGCTGTGCCTCCTCCACGCACCTCCTCCTGTGTCCCCTTCAATGGCTTAGTAGCATCCCCACCAACCTGTAGGATCAGAGATGCTACCTGGCCAAGCCTTCTAATTGGTGCCCACAAACAGCATCAGGATTCCCCACTACTCAAACATTTTATGGAACGTGTCCAACTCCTCCTTCATGGAGAGACAGAGCTCCTGCTCCTCAGCCTGTCCTACAACATTTGCCGCTTCGCATCTCAGCAATGAGAATCTCAAATGGGAATTGGCAATTGTGTTTGAGAACCATATGTGAGCATGCCCCATAAAAACCCAAAAGTGTGAAATACCAAATCAGAACCGAGAACCAGGTACTACCACCTTATAAAAACAAGGAAACATATCTTAAACTATATCATTACCATAACACTACACGACAAGCCAGCCACTCGGGAGATATGATGACAACAACAAACTCTCAAGAGGACACTGGGAAAGGGCAACATTTGTTTGTGTTTTATGGGGAGGAATAAGATTAGGTGCAGGAAACCTTTTTTTGTCTTTTGTGAATTTTAAAAGAGGGACACATAAGGACAGATGCACGAGAGGACAACGTTTTTATTTTGTTTAATATGGCATAAAATACAACACAATATCACACACCGAAGAACACCAAAACAAACAGAACTTAAAACTGCCCTGCAAAAACACACTAGACATCAAGAAAGTGGACAAGAGGCCAACATAGAAGAGCTACAATCCCTCCAAACCCTTCTCTAAAGCTCCAAAGTCCCTCCAAATTCCATGCAAGTATATGCCTGCCTGTGCAACACTGACCCTCACAGTCTAGCAAAACCCACAAAGAAACAATAAGTGATCTGGGCCTTATTTATGTGGTTGAACTTCCTTTTTGGGATTGTAGGACTCTAATTGGCTGAACTAACTACAACAAACTTGATGAGTATGTCTGCCAAGGCTCTGATTGGTTGGATAAACTTGATGAATAAACCTGTGATATAACCCAATATCTGTAGCCAATGTTTGCATGACCCTGACAAAGCAAAAATCATGATTCCACACAATGACCTGGCAAACAACCAGCACATTCCATGATCCCTCGAGCAAGGCAACCGCCAGAACTATCCAAAGTGGTCAAAATTCCCAAGTAAATGCAATAGTTAAGAAATGCACCTTCACACACAGAACACTCAGCATCATCTCTCTCGTCATATCAAGAATAGACTACATCAACAGCATATACCTCGGAATACCAGAATACCTGTTGAGGAAGCTACAATGAATACAGACACAGCTGCAAGACCACTCCTTAAACTAACAAGAAGAGAATACATCACACCAGCACTGAGAGCATTACATTGGCTGCGAGTCAAAAAAGAATCTGCTTCAAAACACTCTGCAAAACACACATAGCAATCGACGGCCAAGGAACGGAATTCATACAGGAGACAATCGCCATCTACAAACCCACACACACACTAAGATCCAGCAATGATATCTGCTGTGAACACAAACAATACTCAAAACAGAAATTCAGAGGATCAGCCTTCCACTGCATAGCAGTGAAACTCTGGAACTCACTCCCAAAGGGAATACGAACAACAGAGGATCACATCAAGTTCAGGGACCTATTAAAACATGGCCATTTAACACCCTGAGTGTAACGCTTACCTCATAAACTCTGCGGGAGCACTTCTCTGGAAAATCTGGTTGTACTATTCTTAGTGTGCGTTGTTAATCTATGCAGTCTGGATATCTATAAGGAACATTCAGCAATCCTCAATATGCTACTCTAATGCACCAATTCAGGAATTACTCTCTCACTCTTCAGGGATCGTTAGCTGTTGTTATTTGTTGGTGAGCTCTCCATCCTGCTTCTACGCAGGGGTGCTTATTCTGAAGAATGGAGATGAAATGTAATTTTCTGAAGGGAGTAAGGACCACTAGTGTGCGTGATATGAGAGGGAGAGCTATTAGGACAAGGTAGGAGTTAGAAACTATCCCTGGCAAGAATAGCACAATTAAAGCCGTTCCATTAACAATTGACGTGCAAGAACACCTAATCTTCCCAAAACCAACAACTGAGGAACGACTATATGTGCGTGTGAACAAGTGGCCAGACAATGTTAACTGCTGAGAAACTGTATTGTCCTAATTTACATGAAACTCTAGCTTTATGCGTAATGTGCTGTATGCTAACTAGTGGAGACAACTTCCAACCGCTAACAATATGACCCTAGTTAGTACCGCTGACTGGAAGAAATTGTAACACCCTATATATGATGACTCAAAACTTTGTCACAGGATTGCAGTACTTCATAGTGTGTGTGAAAGGATGACTGACAGGGGAACAACTTCTTACAGCTGCCACAAAAACAAGGTAACTCAACTGACTGGAAAATGCACGCTAAAACAAGTGCGCACACAACATTAACAGCCAATACTTGCGATAAATGTTGGTTGACAAGACAACGAGCTTCAAACAGCTGAGGGAGATTCAACGAAAATATTCCGCTGACAGGAATGAGTGCGGCAACAGTGCTGAGGCAGACGTGAAGGCAACTTCCGAGAATGCTGACTAAAACCAAACACAATGGAATACTGTGGAAATGAATGGGAAGTACACGGCTAACTTCAGAGGAAACTATGGAAACTACGGTAAGGAGCTTTCAAGAATGGGCTGAGGAAAACTGTGACTGGAACTGGCACCGCGGTAAGCGTACACTGCGAAGCAGACGACGTGAAGCGCGGAGCAGGAGCGGGGAGGTGTTTATATATGCAGCGAGTGTGAAGCAATAGACCATCACTATCACTTCCCATAGGACCACTAGGCCGCCATTTTAGGTAATGAGGAAGTGTCTTTTGCCATATAGCCTAGACAAGGTTTTTTCCTTGTTACAGACCAAGCATGATAAGCCGTGGTCCACAAATTCTTAGAGGCTAATCTAGGGGCATGATGCATGCTCATGACACTGAGCTAGAGAAAGTTTCAGAGCGAGAACTCCACGAGAATGGATCACCCAAGAATCAACCACGAACACACCAGAAACAAGAATGAGCAAAAGAGCCAAGCCATTGCAAAATAAAAAACAGCACCGACCAACCCTACAAATACCTCTCTAACGTCCTAACACTCAACATATCCACAACCAATTACATAACCAAGTTGACACAAACGTCTAACACAAACCACTGAAACCACAACACTCTTCCACCTATCCACAACACCCAACAAGCAATGGAAACACCTGCATACGATACACAAATTTCATTCCAACAAAATCTTACTAGCACTCAGTGACCAGATTTTCCAAACTGAAGCTACCAACAGCACATTAAAGCTCCCTTGCTCTTTTCCCTCTCAACTCCACTAACTTTCCCTGCTAGTCCGTACATGGAAATAAGGCACAATAACCATATCCTCAATGACACGTCAGTCGTGAGGTTCGATTCCCAAACAAGTGCAAAGTATCTCAGTCGGCCGACTGGGTCTCAACGCCTCACAACGTGTGTTCCCGGACGCTGAGATGCGAGAGAGAGCGAACAGCGCTCAAGCAGTCACATATATACATCCTACATCAACATTTGCTAATGCTATTCGTCCCGCCCTTATACATGTCATACAAGCTAGGGTTCGGTAATTGACAGTTGTGACATGTCTTCATTTAGTCTAAACATTAGTTATTGTAGCAAAGGCTGCAGAGACACGTTTCTGTTATGAGGAACAAGGAGCACTGGCTCAGGAAGGATATCTTGTTCTTAACAGATAGACATTCCATACAACGTTATCTGTTCGCTGCAACTCGTGAGCTAAGGGTCAGACAGTTCTGAGGTAGAAAATACCATCCTTCGTGAAGGAGCAACGCTAGCTGCATATAATTCATGTTTAACTGCCTTTTACAACAGCGTTTGCAAGACAAACCGGCACCTTGGCTACTGAATAGGCGCGGCTTCTGCACAGCTTCAAGGCCTCAGTGAGAGGGAAAACATTGTATTTCTGCACGGCTCTACATTCCTCCCTACGTTAGTATTTCAGAGTTCAAGCTGTGGCCTTGCACCGTGTGTGGATCTAAAGCATAGAATATATTTGCAAAGCGTTACAAAAAGAAAATGGACGGCATTTACAAAATGGACTCCCTATGGTCACATTCAAGTTTCTTAGTTTGCGAAGTTTGTCACGTGATGCGATTTGCTTCTGGCCAACATACTATTCGTACCATTTGGGCTATGTGATTGCTTTTTCGGTATAACATCCCAACCTCATTCCTTTTCATATCCTTCCGAGCACCTGGAGACAATGAAAAATGGCAGGGGCTGTGCAGTACAAGTCCCAATAACAGAACATAACATAACATAACATAACTTAACATGACAAGTCATTGTGCAAGACCTGGAAGACCGCAAGAGTTCAGCAGTGATTTATCTGTGTCAAAAAGTCACCCCCTTTCTGTGGTAGGGGCAAATCTTTCCTAATAGATTTGCTTGGTGCTGCAAGTAATTTTTTCATCAAGTTTGTACTTGTCTGTTTATGAATACCACGTCCTGTAGTAGCCCCAGCTCTGTGTGATTTAACACCTGTTATATGTTTGTAATGGTATAAATAAGACCAGTGATGCACAAGATCACAGCCCCAGTAGTCGCCAAATGAGGAAGGACATATAGAATAAGGCAGCTGGAATAGTTTGCTGCAGCCGCCATGATTATTTAGCGAAATATAACACAGGTAAGATAGAGTTCATTTTTGCCACACGGTAGTGAATTAGGATTACACCATAGGGAAGCTTAGGTTGCTGAATACACAGAAAGGGAACGGAACCTAGTAAATGGCAGCAGGCATCACTAGATAGGGTACATACTAGAATATTGACTTTTGAACATGACAATAGGACTGCCATTTTGAGTGAGCATTACCTTGCAGTATTTGTAATTAAAATACACAGCACTGAAAGTTACATTGCTGAATAGAGATTTTATTGTCTCACGATGGTGCTCGGAAGGCTGAGGATGCCACGTTTGAGGAAGGAGATAGGAAACGATAGGGAGCTGAAACTGCATGAATTGGCCTTACCAGGGTTTCAGCCTAGATATGCAACAATTTGATAGTCTCTGTTGATGCCAGAGTAAAACACAGAAAGCTTTGATCGCCAGGTGCACACAGTAAGATTGCCAAAGATATCATAGCAATACACAGTTCCCCCTATGGTAGAAGAGGTTTAGTGTGTAAACGAAGAACACAGTAGTAGGATGAATACACGGGAGAAGTAGGCCTTGCACATTGGCCACACACCACAATAAAGTAACAATTCAGATTCAATTATATCATGCTCCTGCAAGCAACAGTGTGTGCCATGAGGGAGAAGCTGAACTGTCCAAGGTTAGCAAACTGGGAGATTGGGGCCCGGCGTGAGAAAGTGAGATGGGAGTACATTTGTTATTTCTCCCCACTGCAATGTTTTGATCTCACCCTGCACATTGAAATATAACGGGATTGTTGTGGACAAATGCAACATAGTAACATGAGTAACAACTGACCAATGACCCACCATTTTTGTAATAGTGTCAGCACATTGTGGTGCCAGCCAATCAAAAACTGTCCCGATGATGTTCATGAAATGACGTCTCATTTTGAGGGGAGGACCATTGGTGTATCCAGAGATTAGGGACTGACCAATGAGCATTTATAATATGTAGAACATTATAGGAATGTGCTTCCGAATAACCATCAATATACAGGAGTAACAGGGGATACCAGGGATATCTAGATACTGTGACCTGGCCTGGATAGAACACAAGAATACTTCACACAGAAGGACAGAGTAGTGTTGTGTTTATGTGGTGAGTACCAGGGTAGTCTACTTATCTAAATAAACCCTTTGGATAAGCAACACGAAGAACAATTATAAAACAACGTGTCTTGTCACAAACCGTGTGCTGGGTTGAAGCAAAATAAATTCAATCCAGTCGACTCGTAATCACAATTCAATATTGTTTATTAACATGTTTAGAAAAAATATCATCATAAAAAATACACATTATTATGGATGTCAATATCACTCAATTCGTGAACCAGTCCACCCAATTCATCTATGGGCTGGTACGATATAACATTCCCATCTAAAACCACAACAAACCACACATCAACCATACCACATTCACACTCAAACCAATCATCAAATCATACAATTATAACAAATATTTCATCACTATAAAAACAATCACGCTAAAATACAATATTACAATTATAGTCCATTATAAATATGGACCATACATTATCACTACTGAGTCAGTCTTCAATAACACAAACTATTCTGACTCAAGCTAGTTCTACTTAAAGCTGTTTACAATTAACAGTACATTCCCCAACCCGACATGTTTCTTTCTGTATAAATCTTGGTTAACAGAAATTCTTCAGGGGCAATATGGTCCCGCATGGTCAGGTGGATTGTAGATGGCGAAAAGAAGAAAATGTAGACTACACCACTAGAACTCACAATGTGTCTACTGTAGATATCTCAATCCGTTCCTTCGGTGAATATCACCCAGACACGGTACCTGAGCGCCAAATGACGCAGTTCAGGTCAAAAAACCAGATTAGAAGAGAGAAGTGTGTGCAGAACCAATTCTATGGAGTCTTTGTGTACACCTTAGTCAATTATAGACCACCTCAATCCTCAGGATATGCAACTTAACGCTTTGTGTACTGGAACCGCATCCTAGCGGAAATCGCCCCATCGGGTAAAAAATCCAAGAGTCTGGTCAGTATAAATCAAACCCAGAGTTCTTGTGCGTTACTAAATAACTCCAGAACATGCTTCAATGGAAACCGTAGTCGTCCTGTGAATTCACACATCCAGCCTAATTCCTTTCGAATAACCAACCAGCAAGTTGTAGTATTATTTTTTTAGAATTATGACAATATATTGTGTATGGTTTATAACCACTGATGTATCATATGTTTTTTGAGAATATCTTGTACCTTCTATCAGCCAAATTACTTTATAAATAAAGTAATTCAAGCTGATTCTTTGTGCATTTTGGTCAGCATCCATTATTATTGGATAAGTGAGTGTTTAGGAGCGTGAATTCACTTGGGGGCACCAGCAAGATTTCCAGAGTCCTCAGAGGGTCGAAGGGTCCTAGCCGATCCTGCTGGAAAGACACTGGACCCAGGGAATTGCAGCCAGTGGAGGGAGGTTTGACATTGGAAGACCTCGGAAATCCTAGAATGTGAGTATACCCATGCACAAAGAATAACAGCATTGTATAAATGTATGATTTGGCGTTTGTGTAAATGTTGAAATAAGAAGAAGAGAAAAGAAGATATCTTTGGGGAACTAGTGAGTAATATCTCAGTGATATAAGGAGGTCACTAGGTTGTAGAGTAGAGGTTTTATAAAGAAATATTGAAGAAGGGGATACCACTCATATAATGAGGAAAGACAGCATAGCATAGTTTAGTATTTTATATATAAAGAGGGTACTACCCAGAGTGGGAAGGGCATGCTGTGTAGAATATGGGTCAGATGTGGACCTGGTTTTTGGTTTTAAGAGGTATTATTTTATTGATTGTGTTGATATTGTGTTATTCTGGTGTAAGGGCTAGCACACATAGTGCTTCATGGTTTTTTAAATCGTGTGATAACCCCAAGGAAGAGGGGTTATGTAGTTGTGTGGTAAGATGTAGTCATTTTCGGAGAATATTTTGGAGTATGGTAGGGTGGATTTTGTGTTGTTAATAAAAAGGAGATAGAGGTTTTGTGAGGGTGTGATTATGACAATGGAGGGGTGAGAGTTAAATTTGTTGTATAAGCGCTTTGGGTATGGAATAGAAATTGGGAGGGGTGATTTGATTTAATGGGAAAAGGGGATAGGTTAAGATAGGATAAGATGCTGCTGGAACAATTTCAATTATAATTAGCAAGTACAAAATATTGTGTTATATGATGGACTCACCACCAGCCCACATGTGTAAACCACTCCCCCAATATCTTTGGGGAAAAGAGTCAAATGCAACACAGAATGGGCATGTGATACAGTGGGTACAATGTTTAGGCAATGACCGTAGAGGAAACACACATGAAGGAGGTGCTACAGCACATGTATTTGACCGTCCCATAGATGGGGAAAAAACTGGAAAATAGGTTAAGCATTCTCAAGCTCTGGAAAAGATTTTGAGGAAGAGGAGGAAAGCAAGTGTGATGGCATTGAAAAAAGTGCAATGAAATGCACATGCCGCCTACAGTTCCTCCTCTGCAATGCTCTCCAGGCCTGACCATGCCAAGATAGTACCCTTTATTGCCAGATGTGAGATATACCAATCCCCAGTTTATACCTCCTGACAAAGACATTAACAGAGTGGCAGGAGAGGTAAAGAGGGGGCTTGCACTACAGCAAGAGTGCGAGACGCAGCTAAGTTTAGAAGCGTGATTACGAGAGACACAAGAATAGCTAGAAAGAGTGAGAATGAGGAGGAGAGATTGACAAGGAGCAGAGTTAGCTCCAGATAAGTAACGACAAAGAGAGAAGGGAAGGTGTCCACATGCAGAAAGCAGGGTACACAGTTTTCCTTGTTACAGAAGGGTACAGGATGAGCTCAGTACATTCCGTGGCCCCAGATGGATAAGGACAATTTAATTAATAAATTACCATCTGACACAGCAGGTGCAGGCAAGTGGATTCATGAACTAGAAAAATAAACTGCAGGGATTACTTTAGCTGTAGGTGACATGAAATGTTTATTCGCTTCAATATTGGGAGAGCAGGCAGATGATCTTTGGGAGAGAGCAGGACATACAAGAGTAACATCAAATGGTAACCATCATGACGGATCATCATTTAATAACTGTGAGTGGAAGGCATTAAGGGTGATGTACCCAGACACATCAGACATGAGCACCATTATGACACAAAGAATACAAATAGATGAGGAGCCCACACAGTACATTCAGGAGATGAAGGAAATGTCATGTTTAGAAACAAGAGGAGTATGGGACAAGAATGCCCTGTGTTTTACCATATTATATGTCAGTGTCTTCCCGAAGATATACAGTTAGAATTACGAAAGGTTGTGGGAATTGAGATGAAACAGTGGCCTGAAATACCCTCTCACATTGTCCATTTTTGTAGATTGAAACAAGAGAAGGAAAGTAACAAAGTAAAGGAGAGGGAGAAAGAAGAATCTTAATTGGTGCAACAGAAATTGGCAACATTTGTGGTAGAAGAACAATATGAGCAAAGTTACCCGCAAGCAAGACCCATGGGATGTAATGTTGACAGGGGAGAACAGATGTTTTATCCAAGAGGAAGGGGAATGCACAAAGGAGTTGGGTAAATGGATTTTGACATGTATTCTGAGGAGAATTGCTAGTTTTGGGCGCTTTGGGAGTTTTGCAAGATAATGTTGGATAATTTTGGATAATGTTGGACATGACATGTTGGACATGCTAGTACATTATGTGAGAGTATCTATATATATAAAACAATATCATGTTTGTTTTTGGATTTGTGGGTTTGTATGTGGCATTTTTGGGGACATAACTCCTCATGAACTGTGAGGTCTGATGTCATGATTTTTGCATGGGATATTCTTTATTTAATTGCCAAATTAATGCAACTATTTCTGGCTCGATAGGTCATCCTGTTCCCAGGAGAATTAATCTTTTTGGCTTTTCCGCTTTGATTTTCGACATTATGCTTTGTGGAATTACATCGCCATCTATAGGTCATTTATAGAAAGTGCTCATCAGTGCGCATTGAAGCTAAAACATGATCAACACCTGATTAATTTCTATCGCAAAATTTGTGTAAAGGACAGGTACTTCACCCGCATGACATCAAATGGAATTTTGCTACAATTTGAAGATGACATAGTTGAATCAGTTGATTTGAATCAGGTACCATGTTTAACAAAAAGACTTCTTTCTTCTGTATTCTCACCTTTCATTAATGCTTTATTACCACAAATATATTTTTACAGAAATGCCACGAAAAAAGAGAGCAGTATTCAATCCCACCCGAATCAAAACATTACATCAAAAGCTGAAACCTGATCAACATTCTTAAGAAGGAAGATCTCAAGACAATGAAGCTGATAGAATTCAACATAAAGTCAGACAGAACAATGAAAGTGCTCAAGAACCTGAAGCAAGGCTTACTAATCAGAGAATTGATTTGTGCTGCTAAAAAACAAAGCAACAAAACTGCTGGAGAAACTGAAACACGGCTTGCTGTTAAGAGAATTAGTGCTGCTAAACAACAAAGGAATGAAACTTCAGACGGAACTCAAGCAAGAATTACTGATCTGAGGGTTCATGCTGCTAAAAAAAGAAGCAATGAAACTGCTAAAGAAACTGTAGTGAGACTTACCGATTAGAGATGAAAAAATCTGAGAATTGAATTCCCAGGCGAAGCCGGTAGTTAAGCTAGCGTAGGAATTGAAGAATTAAACCATATGGATTAGCACCTCATGGCAACAGTGGTAGGATACCACATTCGGCACCCATGTATCCCCCGCAATATAAGACACAGTATCCCTGCAATGCACCACAAGCACAACAGATGCCATACGCCCGACAAACACTTTTGATTATAGACAACAACAGAGATTTCCAAATATAGCAGTACAGCAAAAAGCCCCAAATTCAGCAACAGCAACCAAATGCCTTGAGGGCACAAGCACAGCAAACAACACAACAATGGGACAAGAATGAAATACCAGCAGGCGCTGTACCACATTTTGGTGGGGTTACCATTACAGGAGGCACCCCCTTTGTTTCTACAGGTACACGTGTATGTATATACACAATAGGGTTGTCCACAGAAGGCTCTGACATGTACCCTACTCTTAGTAACGCCAGACTCGGAAGAGGAACCAAGGGTAGGAGACTAGGAAAAAGGATGTTCTCTTTCTTAGTAAACATAGGAGCCACTCAATCTTGTGTCAGAGAAGGGGGTTTCCATTGTAAGACAAGCTCATGGACACACAGGGAGTCTCTGGGGCTATGATAGCGGTTTCTTTCACAGAAGATTTACCAGTCAAAGTACAAACACACGCTATGCTAGCCCCCTTGTTATATTCACAAAATGCACTGGTGAAAAAATTAGCAGAGTTGATGAGCAAATTAAACATGACCATTTCATTTACGGAAAAGAGTACAGTGTGTTCTGCACCAGAAATGTACTATATCCATTCCAAAACATTCCTACATGCATTGTGAGGCCAAAGAGTTTTGTGAGGAGTGCCACTCAATGCAGATTTGTTTTCTTAAGGAGTACAGGTATTATTAGGATGGGTCCCCAGAATATAAGAAAAACCTTTGCAACTACCAACAGAGTTTTTGTTCAGACACCAAGTACAAACAGACATTGAACATGGGACAGTGATTACAATGCACATATAAGAAGCAGTGGTAAGGGAGGACAGGATAATACTGCATGGGACAGACAAAGAGGGCATAGAGTGGTGTTCATTTGTAGCTATTCATTCAGCGTTGCGACTGACTGACGTGACTGATGAACAACCATTTTTAGGATGAGGATGATGATGATGAATTTGTGTTTGAGATATGTGTTCCAAGTCAATTATAGGTAAAGCACAGAGTGGTCCCCAAAGTATATTATTGGCCAAATAATTGTCTCCAAATTTTCAGGACGATTTTGAGAAAGTAGCAAAAGAACAATGGACAAGCAATCCTCATGACATATCGCTCCTTAAAAGCATAGGAGTGGTCAGAATTACACTGAAGAAAGGGGAGCTATTACCCTGAGTACGACAATACTCCATGTCCAAAGAGGCAGAAGAAGGAGTATATGAGATCATTGACATGCTATTTCTGCAATGCATTATAATACCATCAGAATCCCCATGTAACACAGTTGTGTACCCCGTGAAAAAATCAAAGGGATGGTCGTGGAGATTTATTCAAGATTCATGTCCTTTGAATACTATTGTGGAGACAGAGTTTCCATTAGGGTCCTAACCCAGCAATGTTTTAGTGTAGCATACCCACCACTGCCATGTATTTTACAGTGATTGATCTTAAGAATGCTTTCTTTTCCATTCCATTGCATACAGACTCATAATATCGCACTGCGTTTATGTACCGTGGAAAAAGATTTCAACACACAAGATTACAAAGCACGGTCATACAGTACGTTGATGACCTATTGGTGTGCAGTACCACAGACGAGTAATGCAGGAAAGATTCTATGTTACTTATAACATTATTAGCATAAAAGTGATACAAAGTGGACAAGGAGAAAGTGCATTATTGCCAGAAAGAAGTCATTTATTTGGGACAAATAATATCGTCAGAAGGAAGGAAGGTGACACATGCAAGAGCATGAGCAATTCACAACATGCCCTGACCAACCGCAGTAAAGGAAATTCAACAGTTTTTGGGATTGTGCAATTATTGCTAATGGTGGGTCTTCGATTATACTGCATGCATCAGGGCGCTGTTGCGAGCAATAAAGGAAGCACAGAAAGAAGAAGGTACCCTTAAATGGACATGTGAAAGGATAGAAGTATTTGATGAGCTGGAAAATACGATCACTACTTCCCCAGTTTAAGCAATGATGAATTATGAAGTTCTTTTTATTTTCCCATCCAAATGGGTATGTGATGATGGCTGTCCTCACACAGAAAACTGTGTTGGGTATTGTGTGGGAGTAAGGGGCCAGTAGGCCCCCCGTCCCTCCTTTCCTTAGTACAAACTTGGACCATGTGCCTCCAATGGTGGGGGGTGTCCTCGTTGCCCTTATGCAATGTCAGCACTGGTTGGCATTTGCGGAGATGGGACCATCTTGCAGGACACAAGGTATCCATCTTTGTGCCCCCTTGATGCCATCTTGGTAACTAGGCTTCACTACAATAATACGAAAAGGCTTCTCTCCCTATTTCAGCGCTGCGCACACAGCACACATGGCCCCTACCTTTTCTCTCACTGTGCCTGGAAAACTCTGCGGCCCATTCTCATGCTGAAGCCGGAGGTAATTGCAGCAAAAAACAAATGTAACAACCCACTCTTCCTCTGAGATCACTGCCCTGCGTGTGAACCGGCTTAAGCCAAGCATCCATCTCCAAAACTCTGTCCATGCCCCCTCACCTTAGCCATTGGAAAGTTACTGCCATGTGTAACCCTGTGTCCTTGCAAGGTATTCACTTGATGTACCAAATATGTGACCCTACCATGATGCCTGCCAAGCAGACTCCCAACTAACATTGGACCCCTGTCACAATATATCGAATCCTAATACTATCAAATGCCAACGTGCCTTTGAGTCTTTACAAGTCCAGACCCTAGCTTCAATCAACGCTATCATGATGGTCAAAGCTCTTTAACCTGATGTCCGATATAAACCTCTGTTATCGACGATGTAAATACATATAAGACATTTATAGGTTTACATTGATTTGTTCAAATGCATTGTAAGGTAATGATCTAGTGCATGCTCCACAAAGATGTATTATGTTAGTTAGCTTAGTTGAGTGATTACCCCACCTCACAGCAACCTGACCTTCACCCCTCCTGGACACTGGCGACGGATCACGTGAAGTCCATCCTTCCGGCAAAGGAGCAACCAATCCAGATGGAACCGTATCGTCATTGCCATATGTGCCTATACTGACTAACCAATCCTGCACCGCTTTGACACCCTACACTAATTGCGTCATGTATGACGAGATGTATCTTTATAATGTGATGTAACTGTGATTTTTGCTAGAGCACTCTCGGGCAGCAGAGTTCTTTGGATGCCAAATATATAAACTATTTTTGAACTCACGCAACCTGTCCTCTTAGCCTTATTCCCCATCCAGGGGGTGCCTCATTTATTCTTTTGCATGTCTAAAGACGGGGAGGGCGCCTACATTTTTGATGACCCCATGACGTGATTTGGGACAGGTGCCTCGAGGCCCGTGCAGTGCGGCAAGATTGGGGACGCCCCACAGCAAAACTATTGCCTCTGCGGCCGACCATCCTGTGCGCACAATCAGAAGGGGCCAAGGGTTCCCGGTTAACGAATACCCAACTGTAAAAGCTGCTCACCGAGGTGGGCCACGGCTTGGTTGGGGTGTGGACCAGATTGTGGAGGAACCGTGAACGGTGACTGTCGGACCACCGACTGAACACATGAGTACGGTTGCAAAAGTTCCCAATAGGTAAGGGAAGGGTTAAAGACAAAGGGAAATAGGTAACAATAGACTAAAAGAAAGTTAGGGTCGGTGTGAATGATACTGAGGCTTTTCTGATCTATCCTTTATATGGCCATTAGGTTTTGTGGAGATAAAGAGGTAAGAGAAGAGTAAAGGAACCTAACCCGAACGGGGTAGAAGGCAGCGCCGCGTAACATTGTCTCGTCCAGTGCAGATAAATAAGTGAAGATAAAGAGAAAATAGTAGGGGTCTCATATATCTAGTAGACTCAGAGTAGTAATTTAGAATATTCTTTTTCCATGTGAGCAGAATTCTTGGTAAGGTAGTAAGAGGGGGTAAGAGGTGGGGAGTGCGTGAGAGAGCTAGAACAGAGGGGTAACAAACTAAAAAAAAAAAGAAGAGAAAAGGGAGAGTATAAGCACGCAGGTAGTACATGTTACGTGTGATATGTCTTCATGTTGTATGTTTTCACGTGCGTCAGGGTGTTACATGTTGATCTGTCAGTAACTGTTTACGTGCCAATAAGTGAAGAACAAATTAAGGTTGATTAAGAAAATTGAAAATGCAATGTATGTGAAAATGTTTTCAATGGTAACAAATGCCGGATGTCCATAGTTGAAATAATTTATGGTCTCGGTAAGTGGTGGAAGAGGAAAAGTTGTTGAAAAATATTGGTACCAAGGGGAAGGAAAAAGGTTGCATACTACATTGGAACGAAGAGAGAGGGAACCAAGTGTCTGTGTATTCACACGCAGGAAATTGTGTTATCACGGGGGAAGTAACACACTTAGCGCACATTTGTCAACATCTCCCATTGTATAGCGTAAAGATACAGAAGTATCAGGACCATTGGGTGACAGAGATAAAAGGAGACAGCGTACCTCCCATATAACCAGAGGGAGGATCCTTTGATAAGAGGGTATTGGACCAAGTATCGACACATTTTTTGGCCAGATATAAGGGAAAACAGTTGCAGAACAGAAAAGAAGTGTTAGATTTGTGGCTGATGTTTGAAGAAATTATGCTTGCAGGTGAGGTAGGCACAAACAAAGAATCTGAGAAGGAGAAGTCGCCAGAAGAGGTAGGTGGGTCAGCGAGAGGAGAGTGTACAACAACCACAACCGAGAGTGATACCACCAAAATATACCCATTGTTGACATGGCCCGCCGTAGGATACAGCGAGCCTCAATATGTGCCAGCGGGCCCTGCCCCGACCACCTCAGCGGAGACAGCAGCCACCGCACCAGCTCCGTATGACCGAGGGGGGCTGTATGGCCCAACTAGAGCCCACCCGTAAACTCAACGGTTAACTGGGGATTTAGACAGCTCACACACGCACAGATGGAAATAACACGATTAAGAGCGTTATGCGATAGGGGCCAGATGTTGCCAGGGGGAGGGGAGGTGCCACCAGTAGCAGCAGCCAATCTAACGCCCCCACCAAGCATCACAGGAGAATCGGCACCAGCAATGCCAGTACCGTCACAGTCAGCGCCATCACAGTCGGTACCCATACCAAGAGGGCAAGAGCAAGAGTGGCAATCGGGAGAGTTCCATCTAAATGGCAAGCCAGTATGAATAATACACCCAACACCCAACAACCCCAGATAGTCAGCGAGGAGAAAGACAAGAAGAAGAAAAGGATCAAGAAGAAGAAGTAGAAGAGGTATGGATCAATCTCGATGAATATAAAGAAGGGAAGAAAGTGATCAAGAAGAAGAAGTAGAAGAGGTATGGAGCGATCTCGATGAATATGAAGAAGGGGTAGTGGCGGTGGGATCCCCACTGCCATTTCATTTCGATGACTTAAATGACAGATCACCGCCGAGATGGCAGGGCCGGTTAAGACAACGGGTAGGGAACATGCTGGTGAGCAAGACAAAGAAGGGGATGGTAAGTAAGATAGGAAGAAAGCACAAACTACAAATTCCATTGATACACAAAGGGACAGGAAGGCCGCACTACATTCCGTGGGCCGAAATGGACAAAAACAACTTGCTGAAGCTTCTGCCCCCACTTTCGGGCAGGGTGGAAAAATGGATACATGCATTCGAAAAGAACACGGCAGGAGTCCTTTTAGCAATAGGAGATGTGAAAAGTTTGTTGGTGTCCGCTGTTGGAGATCAAGCAGACGCAGTGTGGGTGAAGGTGGGGTTCCCAGGAGTAACAATGAGTTGTGACTGCCATGATGGATCACCATTTAACAACGTTAGAGCACAAGTATGGGATGCATTGCGAGGCACGTTTCCAGACATTCCAGATTTACACTTAGTGATGCAGTGCACGATGGGAGAGAAGGAGGAGCCTACGCAATTCATCCTCCGGGTGCAAGACCTGTGGAGAAGTGAAACGGGTATGGCGTGGGATCAATCCACCGCCCTGTTCTATTTCATAATCAAAAAGGGGCTTCCGAAGGAGGTACAGAAGGCCTTGGATAAAATAGCTGGGATAGAAGCCAAGGTCTGGCCTGAGATTCAAAGCATAATTGTACACCACTGCATGAGGATCAAAGAAAGAGAAAAAGAGATAGCGCGGAAAAGATTGGCAGACAAAGCGAAATTAGTACAGAATAAGCTAGTGAAGGTCACAGCGCTGAACGCAACCACCTCAACTGATAGGAGTAGCGAAGGAGATGACGGAGCAGGAAGTGCACCAGTTAGGATGGCTGCAGCATGGGCTACAGGAGGGCAAGAACAGTGGGACGGAGAAGAACAGTACGGTGGGCCCCAGTGGCAAGGAAGGCCAACGAGAGGACGAGGTGGGTACGGAGGGCCACAAGGGGATTCAGAGGAATGGGGAACAGAGGTTCTGGAGGGCCAGGGATGAGAGAAGGACCACAAGGATCGTGTTGGAATTGTGGTAAATGGGGGCATTATTCAAGAGATTGTACAATGCAACCTATGGGGTATTTCCAAGGGCAGCCCCCAATGGGAAATGAACAGCAATACAGACCTCCAGGCAGCCCCTAGGGGTTACCTATGGGAGGGGGCGGGCAAGGTGGTCAATATTATAGTGAACACCAAATACAGCAAAGACAGCAACCCCCACAACAACAGCCACAGCAGAGAGGAGCACAACAGCCCATGGCCAGACAGAATACAGTAGGAAACACAAATAGCAATATTTTCGCAACATCAGCCAATGGTATTTTGTATTTGTATTTTGTTTATTTGTATTGCGCACCCTGCCCAGGGGCATCAGGGCGCATGTTTGGAAAGGCAGTTACAGATAAGTGTTACAAAGATAGGTACATGTTACATTATATATACATATTTACATCATGAATAAGAACAAGGATAAGAACATTACACGGAGTGGCCTAGAGGCCTACATATATAGTATATACAATGAGTAGTCTGTTGGCGGGTAGCAGCTGCAAGAATTAAAGTGAAGTGGCCAGGGCATCCTGGTCGTGAAGCCACCGTTTGGTTTTATTTTTGAAGGATTAGATGGATGGAACATTCCTAAGACCATTGGGTAGGGAGTTCCAGAGCTTAGCCTCAAGGACTGGGAAGCTTGAGCCTCTGGCTGTCTGAAGATTGAAACTGGGAATGGTTAGTGTGTGCACCTGTTCAGATCTCAGGGGTCTGTATGCTGTATGATGTGTGAAGCGCGTGGACAAGTAGGCAGGTGCAGTGTTGTTCTGAGACTTGTGGGTTAGAACAAGTGCTTCGAGGGAGATGCGAAGTGTAATGGGTAACCAGTGTAGGTTGCTCCTGGTAGAAGAGATGTGGGAGCGCCTAGGAACGTTGAGAGCAGCCCTGATTGGCATTGTTCTGGGAGACCTGAAGTTTATCAAGGTTTCTTTGACTCGTCCCTAAGTAAAGGGTGTTGCAATAGTCAATTTTGGACATGAGGAGGGCTCTGGCAAGGATCAGGCAATTGTCCGATGTCAAGAAGGGGCGGCAAGCTGTGATAAGTTTACACGTATATGATGAAGCTGAAACTACTGAATTGGTTTGTCTATTGAGGGAGAGAGTGGAATCTAGGTAAATTCCAAGTGTTTTGGTGACGTTAGTGACTTTGATAACGTTTCCATCAATAATGACGGAGCTGTATTTGGGGTCAGGTTTCGTGAGTTTGGACTGAGAGCCTCGGATGAGTAACTCTGTTTTCTCATCATTAAGGCAGAGCCCAGGGTGTGCCATCCAGGCCTGGATGACAGTGTATACTGCATTGAGGGCTTTGACATCGGTTACATAGTCGCCAGTGATAGGGATGAGTATCTGGGTTGTCATCCACATAGTTAGTGTAGGATACACCCAGATAGTCAAGAATATCAAAGAGCGGTTTAGTAAACACGTTGTAAAGCGTGGGCGATACACAAGAGCCTTGTGGGACTCTGCAAGGGACATGAGCTGGGTCAGCAGCGGCTAAGGGAGAGAAAACCCTCATGGATCTATTTGCCAAGAAAGAGCTGATCCAGGAGGTAGCTGCATCAGAGAAGTGAGCGGCAATCTTAAAATGATGGCAGGTGATTTGATGATCGACCAAATCGAATGCAGCTGAGAGGTCGAGGAAGAGCAGGAGTGCTTGTTTGCCCTTATCTTTCAGGTCCTCAATTTGGGTTTTCAGATCGATCAGGGCTGTCTCCGTGCCGTGTCTTGGGCGGAAGCCAGATTGTCTGAGCCCTAATAGGTTGTTAGTATCAAGGTAATCCTGGATTTGGAGATAAAATGCACAATCCAGAATTTTTAGTAGGTAAGGCACCGTGGTGATGGGCCTGTAGTTAGTGGGATTGGTGGGGTGTAGATTAGGTTTTTTAATTAGAGGGATGACCCACGCATCTTTGAGGTTGTCGGGTGCTGTGCCCGATTTGAATGAGGAATTGATAAAGGAGGTAATGAATGGGGCGAGATCATGCGCCGCTTCCTTTACAACCGGCGCCGGACAGGCGTCACCTTGGCAATTGGAAGGCTTAAGCTTCATGATGATGTTTACAACTTCCTTAATAGGAAGGGGTGAGAAGCTGAAAGGTTTGAAGGAGTGCTTAGGAGCGGGGGTATTGTAGGACTGGGGTTACCCGCTGAGTCCGAGAGATTACTTTTTTTGATACTGATTTTGGCTTGGAGCAAGGCAATTTTGTCTTGTAGTGCTTTTTGTATATTGGAGCACCATTCAGAGTCAGGGGTGCACGTGTCAAGAGGGGCGACTGGAGACTCTAGTTCCTTAAAGATCTTAAAGAGTTCCTTGGTGTTTGATTGTGTTTGCGTAATCCTTATGTTGTGCACTTCTTTTTTGGCCCTTCCGCAGCACAACAGTAGTAGGAGATAACGTTTTCTTGGTGCCAGGAACCGAGACATATGCAGACTACGACAGCCCACAGAGAGCACTTGCGTGTCCATTCCTATCCACTACCCTACATGCAGAAGAGGAACCACTAGTGGGAGCAGAGATAGGAAACAAGCAGTTTATCTTTATGGTAGACTCAGGAGCAGAAAAATCATGTCTCATGGAAGGGCGGTTTCCGCTCTCGGGAAAAAATTTGGAAACGCAGGGGTTCTCTGGGGCTATTTTAAAAGTTCCTTACACAAAAGATCTTGATATAACAGTGGGGGGGGAAACAGTGTGCGCACCCATACTGTATCATGAAGACGCGCCAATCAATCTACTTGGAAGAGACTTGTTTAGTAAATTAAATATGACAATCTCTTTTACTGAGCGAGGAATAGTGTGTTCAACCTCAGGAGTGTGCCCCGTACGAGCAATGCTGATGATCAGTACAATGAAAAAAGGAGGTTGTAGTGAGAGGGGTGCCCATTGACATGGGCATGTTCATTTACGGCATCAGAGTGTTGGCCAGGGTGGTACCAGAAATAATTGTGAACACAGATGTTGTACCGGGAACAATTTTGTCTTTTGATTTAGAGGGGGTTCAGGTCTCAAGCAAACATATTGCGGTGATAGGACTGGACACACATGGCTGCGAATGGAGAACAGTACTATGTATAGACCCAAACATAATGTTGCGCAATTTGACTGATGAGGAACTGTTCACTGATAATGAGAGTGATGGGGAGATGATAATGGAAATAAGCATACCAGGTGACACTATGATTCAATATATGGAAATTCACAACCCACTCATGGCCAGCGTTAACATCCAGCCTACAATTTTTGAAGAAGATATGGAAAGGGTACTATCGAAAGAAGTAGAGGAAGGAATAAAAGAAACAATAAGTGCTCTGTTGGAACAAGGGATAATAGTACCATCCAACTCGCCATGTAATACAGCAATTATTCTGATCAAAAAAGCAAAAGGAAGGGCATGGAGAATGATACAAGATCTCCGCCCACTCAACAACGTCATTCAGAAAGAGTTCCCATTGGTCCCTGGTCCCTAACCCGGCATCAATACTGTGCAGCATTCCCGAGGAAGCTACATGTTTTACCGTTATGGATTTGAAAAATGCTTTCTTTTCTATACCACTCAATCCAAGCTCCCGTTACCTCACGGCGTTCATGCTAGGAGGAAACAGGTATGAACACTGCAGATTACCACAGGGATATTGTGAGAGCCCAAGCATTTTCAATAGGATCTTACATGAAGATCTTTGAAATGTGGATATAGGGAGCGTGATAATACAAAACATGGATGATCTACTCTTCTGCAGTTCAACTGAAGACAAGTGCAGAGAAAACTCAATAAAGTTACTGATTCTACTAGCTACAAAAGGATATAAGGTAGATAAAGGTAAATTAAAATATTGCCTAGCTGAGGTCCTACACCTAGGACAGCTGATATCCAAAGACGGCAAGAGAATACTTCCCAACAGGGCAGCGGCCATACGCCACATGATGATACCAACAACTGTAAAAGATATGCAGAAATTTCTCGGCATCTGCAATTACTGTTGAGCATGGATACTTGATTATACAGCCTATACCTGCCCATTTCTACAGGCATTGAAAGAGTCCAAAAAGAATAATGTCCCAATAAAATGGACAAATGAAATGATGACACAATACTTCAAGCTACAAGACCTGATCGCACACGCACCAGTTCTCGCGAACCCAGATTATGCCAGGGAGTTTTACCTATTCTCACACTGCAATGGCACACTGATGACTGCAGTATTGACACAGAAAACATCCCTAGGACACAAGCCATTGGCCTACTATAGTGGAACGCTGGACGCAGTAATGCAAGGTCATTTCACGTGCGAACAAGCTCTCGCTGCAGCAGCCTTTGCCATTGAAAAGAGCGCCACAATTGTAATGGGCTGCTCAGTAACGCTGTATGCGGAGCATCAACTCTTTGCAATCTTAGAGCGATCAAAATCAACGCTGACAACACAGAGAGCAACAGCTTATGAGATAATAATATCCAGCCAGAATGTACATGTAGTGAGATGTAAATCAGTAAATTCCGCCACGTTCATTACAGAGCCATGTACTGTAGAAGACATGCAGGAGCACGACTGTGCCACATACGAGGGAGAGGAAGATGATATCCCCAAAGCAAGCGAGAACGCATTGCAGGAAGGTGAAATATACTTCATAGATGGGTCAGCATCCATAGACACTGAAACAGGGGAAAAACATGTAGGGATAGTCGTGGTAAGAATGGAAGAAGACAGCTATGAAACGATTGTCCAAAAATGCCTCCCTTCTCATTTTTCTGCACAGGCGGCTGAACTGGTGGCATTAATTGAAGCACTGCATGCAGCAAAAGGGTGTGCAGTAACCATATATTCTGTTTCAGCCTACGCCACAACAACAGTACATTCAGGATTATCACGATGGCGACAGAGAGGGTTCCGACGGGCAGATGGGTCACCAGTTCAACATGCTACATTATTAAACAAACTGATAGAAGCATTAGCAAAACCATCAGTAGTGGCAGTGGTGAAATCCCAGGCCCACACTAACAATACAGATGCAATCACCTTGGGGAACGCGGCGGCAGACACAGCAGCAAAAGACGCCTCGTACTTCTATGTACCCCCGACAATTGAATGTTTTGTCAAGACACCCAATACACAACCATTAGAGGAAGGGTATAGCAACACACCAGTAATACAGATAATAGAACGGCAAAGGAGGGCACCAATAGAAGAGCAGGAACTATGGGCCAAATGAGGGTGTAAGCATTAACCGACAGATCAGATCTGGAGACAGGAAGTGAGTGGGAAGGTAGTGATGCCAGTGGAACTGTTGGAGGTAGCATTCCAGCATTTGCATTTCCCGGCCCATGTGAAAAAACAACATATCGCAGCAGACATACAGGAGTACTGGTTAATTCCCAACCGGCAGGAACACCTATCAAAATTCATCATCAAATGCACAACATGTCAGACATACAGTTCAGGAATGACTTTGAGAACGTTGCGAGGAACTTTACTGCACCCAATGGGGCCCTTCAGAGAGCTCCACATAGACTATGCGGATATGGGGAAAAGGTGTAATGGAGCAAGATACTTGATTGTGGTGGTATGCCCCTTTTCGAGATGGGTGGAGGCAGGACCATGCCCCCACCCAGATGCAAAATGTGCTTCCAAGTTTTTGGTGTGGGAAATGATGTTATTTGATCAGACAATGGCACACATTTTGTGAATGACCTCTTCAAGGAAGTGACATCGCTTCTAGGAGTTAAGCACAAACTGTGTACTATTTATCATCCCATGGCTAATAGGATGGTGGAGAGGATCAACGGCCTGCTCAAAGGTAAACTACCCAAATTGTGCAACACACTCAAAAAGAATTGGGTGTATTGCCTGCCCCTAGCACTGTTCCAACTCAGAACGCAACCAAGCAAAGAGCACCATTTAAGCCCCCATGAACTCATAACTGGCAGGCGTATACACATGCCACTCTCCCCAATAAGAAAAGTATTGGATGCGCATCGGGCTGCCACAGTGTTGGGGGAAGAATTTAAAGAATACCTTACCCAGTTGATGCGCACAGTGCGTAGAATAGCACGCCAAATTGCAACGCCCTTTACTGAAAACGCTGTGACGGACACTGTAACTGCATCCCCAGAGAGCCCAAATGGCCCATTAATGCCAGAAGATAATGTATATGTAAGGATTTTCATGCGGTGATGGAACTCGCCAAGGTTCAATGGACCCTATGAAGTGATATACTGCACACCCACCACAGTCAATGTGAAGGGACTGAAGTATTGGGTGCACCTCTCAGATGTAAGGAAGGCACGCGATACAGCACTCCCTCAGTATGAACAAGTGAGCAACACTGAAATGATGAATGCAGATGAAAAGTAATTATAAGGGATGTAACGGAACAATGGGGGTAATTCCGAGGTTGGAGGTAAGTATTGGTTTTTACCGGCATGGCGGAAAGAGCGAGTCCGATCTGGTACCACGCCGCTATTTACAGGCTATTCCGACCTCGCGGGCACAAGCTTTCCGCCATGCCGGTAAATCCCCTAGCGGCATACCGCTAAAGTGCCTGTTAAACCCCTTACCGGCATGAAGCGAGACGTTCTTAACAACACCGCCATCGAAGCCTCAACGTCTGTAATTAGCGGTGACCGTAATTTACAGATACCGTAAATTACGGTCACCGCTAATTAACGGATACGGAAAATACGTCATCGCACAGGAACGGGAAGGAGCACGGCGGCCATCTTTAAAAACACAATCCATTGCCATCCTCTCCAGGCAGCACCCTTGGGACGAACCTGAACCGCGGAAAAGGCCGACACAACCGCCAGCTATGCCCAAAGCACCGAAGAAGTCAGCGGACCGCCTCCGCAAGCAGCGCTTCAGCCCCGAGGAGCTGCAGGCCATGGTGGGCCACCTGGAGGAGCACGCAGACGTAGTGTTCAGCAGCGACATGCGCAGAGAGGCAGTGGTCCGGAAAAAAACATATGGGCAGAACTTGCCCAAAGGGTGAGTGCAGTAGGTACCACCCCCCGCACCCCCAGAGACTGCCGCAAGCGGTGGGACGACTTGCGGTTGAGGGTGCGGAGCATCCTCGCAGCCAACCGCAGCCAGGCACTGCAGACTGGAGGTGGACCAAGTTCACCAATGAAACTAGCTCCATAGGAGGAGACATGCGCTGCATTGATTGGCACAGAATCAATCGAGGGCGTCGGTGAAATGGAGTGTGGGGCTCCGTCATCTGCTGATGGAGGTGAGTGTCCAAAGTCAACACTGCCAATGGCAAATACATGCTGAATACACTTACAAGCCCCATCCAATGCACCTTGTCATACTGCCCTCCACCCATTCTGATAATGGCAAGACAACTGCCACCAAGGGACGAGTGCTACCACATATTGCCCACCAACCACAGTGCAGTAACTAGCACATCCCAATAAGCACACTGTGCAGCAGGCTTTGCAGTGTGCGAGTCAGACTGCACATGACCAGGCCAGGATTAGTGACTCCCACACCTGCGTACATATCCGACACATCCGTAGAAACCAGTGATATAGTAATGGCCAAAATGCCACCAATCCAAAATGACTGAAATGTGAATGCTGCCATTAATGACATTAGCGTCTCACACAACCACTCATGTTGTACCTTTGTTCTACACCCACAGGCAGTGAGCATGAGGGCGATGAGCCTGAGAGAAGCCGTCCCACCACATCCAGTGCCAAAGGCAGGGACCACCGCGTACCGGCCAGGGAGGACAAAACCACCACAGCTCCTCCAAGGCCCATTGAGGTTGCACCACCCCCATCCCTCACTGCATCAGCGCCTGCAACAATCACCACACCAAGGTCAGAGGAGTCCAGCATCTCAGGGGAGGTGGCAGCCATGGCCCCTCTGCAAATCGTGGACAGCCCCTTGTCCATCTGTGGGGCGTCAGAGGCGGACTCCTACCACACTGTATGCACCCTTGAGCCCTGCAATGTCCCCCAGGTGTTGTGCAGTGACTCTGGGGAGGGTGACACACCAGTCCAAAGTGCACGTGGCGATGCACCGGGTGACGCAGATCCCGTGCCCAGTACCCCATTCGAGGCCCTGTCAGGGCATGTCGACCCAATCCCCTGCAGGGATGATACGCCATCCCAGGAAGCACTACGTGCAGGACAGCTCACTGCCCTCATCACTGACTTCAATGAGGAAAACCGCCAGCGCAGGTTGGAGTTACTCGAGGAGCTCAGGCAAATGTGTCAGGTGTTCACGGAAAGCGCCAACCGTGTGTGTGAGGCACTTGGACGCATTGCAGACGCCCTTGTGGCAGCACGTCCCATTCATGCGACTCAGCAGGAGGACACCCTCTCAACCAGTCCCCCCACCCCGGCAAGCCCAGCGCGCCGCTTGCTGCGTTCTCAGCGGCGCAGGAACATGCCCCCCCGGGCACCGGGAGCATGGATCAATAGACAATGCTGCCACATGTGGCCTCAATGTGCCACACGGGACTACTGTTGCAGAGTTGGGGGGGAGGGGAGAGGGGGTGTGTATGGGAGTTGGGGGAGGGGGGGTGAGGGTGTGTATGGGAGTTGGGGGAGGGGGGTGAGGGTGTGTATGGGAGTTGGGGGGGTGAGGGTGGAGGTTTTGTTGTTCACATGTGAACCTACTAATACAATACACCGGTTGTGCCTAAAAAATATCAGAGTGGACATTGATCAATGTGCATGTGTCTTTTAATGACTCACAGTGCATGGTGTACATGTATCCCCACAACCAGTGCCCGATGCCCTGTCATCCTAACACCCTCAGCTGACTTGAGTGTCAGAAATATTGTCCAATCAAAGATTACCACACGGCACATCCCTCCTGTGCATCTGCACTGTGATGCTGTTCTGTCCATTCTTCATCCACCCCCTCATCATCATCTCATGGTAGTAGTCCCAGGTCAGGGGGCAGTGGCACGTTCCGACGGATGCACATATTGTGCAGCTTTACACATGCCATGGTGATCCTGGCCACCTTCTCGTGGCTGTTGATGAGTGCTCCACCCGAACGGCTATGGCAACAAAATGGTGCCTTCAAAAGGCCAAATGTCTGCTCTATGGCCACCCGTGTACGGGTATGGGCTCGATTGTAGTCCTCCTCATGCCTGTTCTGTGGGTTGCGGATAGGGGCCATGAGCCACGGCTTCGAAGGGTAGCCACCATCACCTGCATGGAAGGGGAATGAAGGTAAGTGTTTGTACATTGATGGTGGCGAACTGTAGCAGTCTTGCATGGCAGCTGGTGATTCCTGGCCATACACACATGTCCCTGGTTGCATCAACCCCATTACTGGCCCGGGTATGTGTCCTGTGCCATGGAATGATGGAGGGGTAGCTTATTCAAGATGGCTTATGGTGTGCACTCACATCTTGTTGCACGTGTACCGTATATGCGTGCAGCAGTGTTGGCCTGAATTCAGTGATGTGTTGGGTTCTGTGAGATTTGGTGGCAGGGGGTGTTGACTGTAGTCAGTAGCATACTTGTCTTACTGCACTGATCAGTACCATGTTGACTTGCACCACTACTATGGGTGTGCGGAACCAGTGACACGCTGCTGTATCCCTGTTGGGCTCACTTCTATGCACTCCCAGGGACGTCTGTCTTGTGTGGTGGGATGCAGGAGGCTGGGAGATAGTGCATATGCAGTGCATGGTGCAGGATGCCCTTACGGTGTGTGAGGTCCGCCGTTGAGTGGTGCTTGTGTTGTGGTATTGGGCCAGGTTACCTGTCGGACGAGTAGTGTTGTATTTTCTACATTCTAGCATCGCTGTGAGGTTAGGCAGTCATGTGCCATATCGATTGCCTTGGGGCACTGTGTTCTGTGGGGTGCACATCGTGCACCGGCGTCAACATTCCCACACAGGTGTAGTATGCACCCCCCCTTTCCCACCAAGTTGGGGTATGCATCCACCCTACTCATGGCCCCAATGCGCTGCTATGGCCCAATCAGGTGACTCACCAATCAGCCAGGCACGTTGTCAAGCATGTTGCTCCATATAGCGTGGTAGCGTGGAGTTCCACAGGACCAGGGGGTCATGTGTGATCGGGGGTATCGGGCACAGCAATGTGTGATGGCTTTACTGGCATTTCATACCATCTGGACGTCAATGGAGTGGTATTGCTTGCAGTTGCGATACGCCACCTCCATTGCATGTGGAAAGACCAGTTCCACGTGGGTGCAGTCGAGGGCACCTATGCAATTTGGCATGCCTGCCAGTGCATGGTAGGCAACTTATGTATCCATTATCTCCTGGGGTGTCCGGGGTAGGGATATGTAGTCCCTTGTGTGTTTGATGAGGGCATCTAGCACTTGGTTGAGTATCTGTGAAAATATGGCCTGTGGTATGCCATGCATGTGCCCCACTGTATGCTGCTACGTGCCTGTGGCAAGGAAGTGGAGAACAGACACTACCCTGAGTAGAGGGGGGATTGCAGTGTGGATTTCTATGAGGCTCACTATGTCGTCATGTGTCAGGTCCACTATGGTGGTGATGGTGTCCCGGTCAAGGCGGTACAGAGTGTGGATCTGCTCTGGTGTGAGGTTGAAGGGGGAGGCTCTGATGCGAGGGATTGGGGGCTGCCGGCGTGGTAATGGTGGCTGCATCGGTAGGGCATGCTGGGCCTGTCTCACCCTCCTTCTCCTCCTGTGTATCCTCTGTGGTGGGGGCTGTGGTTGTTGTTGTTGCTGTTGTTGTTGTTGCTGCCTTGCAAGCAGGGCCTCCAGCTCCAGTAATCCTGCTATAATTGGTATCATCTTGGTGTGGGAGGGGGTGTGGTGAGTGGGTGTGCTCCTTTTGTGCTGTGCCAGACTCCATTGCCTCCACCTGTGCTGATTAAGCGCACCTGTGCCTCTTGGAAACACTGCTCAGGGTTCTTAACACCTTCTCGGCGATGCCGGTATTTACTCCATGCCGGTAAGGTACTTTGCGGCCTTGTAGAGGCCGTTATTTGCATGTCCGCATGACTTGGGATCAGCTCCGGTTTACACCATGCCGCTAATTTCGGCATGGGGTGTCGTGCGCGCGCCACAAGACCGCTATTTACGGCCTCGGACTTTACGGCGCCGTAAATAACGGTCTAGAGGGTCAGAATGGCCCGTAAAGGTAAACGATGCCGGTAATCCTTTACCGGCATCGTTTTTCCCTTAACGCCCAACTCGGAATGACCCCCAATGTATAACAATGTGCTCGCATGGCTAGGTCTCTCTCTCTGCTTCCAGTTTCTTTATCTTTCCTCCTGTTCTTTCTCTCTATTTCTTGACCACACACCCTGCACCCTCTATCAGGGTAACAATGCAGGTATGGATGCAGAAATGATATTAATGATATAAATGATATTAATAGCTAAATACAAGTAATTTACACCATCAGGAAGAAAAAAAAAAGGGGGTTAGAAGATGTATAGCTGTAAGCAGTACGTGAATGACTACTAAGAAGAATTTCACAAACAGTAATAAACTATGCAATGTGAAAAATAAATATATGCTCGCCACTTAACCATTTTGTATGGCCCTCCAGGTGACACAATGGCCGAAAGGAGTGCACTCACAGAAAATGGCCTACTGTTAGTTAGCGATAGGATTGCTAATAGAGCTAAGAAATATTACATTGTCAAATGCACATTGAACTACTCTGCAGTTTTGCTATCTGTGATGTTATTCTTTATGGCATGGTACTACACGCTCTTATGCCTTGTCCATGATATGAACAGAGGGGGAAGTGGGGAGCAGCTGATACAGGAAGGGTCAACGTTAATTTGGAAGGGTGTAAAAACAATTTGGAGAGAAAACTATCCAGCTGATGACAATGACGACAATGTCACCCACATTATGATGCACTTTAATGATACGTCAACTGTCCCCCTCCCATCAGTTGCCGCCATAAGACGGTATAATGGCAATGAAACTAACGAATATGATGGTGATTATATGTGGTCAAATTAATTAACAGAAAAGAACATCAATGTACAGACAACCAGTGACCACCAATCGAACACACAGTAAATAAGATTAATGATACAGCATGTTCTGGGGTGTTCCCAACACATTATTGAAAGGTAAGGAATTACCGCAAGGGAAGGGGAAAAAGGGAGGCGGATAGGAAAAGGTATGACATCTACCACGGCCTGGGATTAGATGAAATAGAAGACCCCCACGACCCCGATCATTCAAACAAATGGTATTCAGACATGAGCGCCACAGCAAAACAAGCCACAAATGAGAGCTGTTATGTTTGCTTTCGCATTCCACACGCATCAGGAATGCCCAAAATACTTGTGCCTCAAGAGGTACCCTTGTCAGATGCCCAATGTTTAATTCATCTTGTATTGTGTAGGATTCAGAGCACCTTCCAGGCACACAAAGTTACAATAGAAATGCTGCAGAACGAGAGGACATGCACAAGCAGACGCCAAGAAGTAATTTGCATCAAAGAACCAATCCTCATCATAAAAGGAATGAGATTTGCAGAGAACAAATGGCATGACAAAATAATCGAGTGCAAAGCTGAGGCACTTAGAGGACTGGCTGAAGAGAACTTTCAATGGATAAAAGAAACATGCACCCCCGTATGGTCTCAGCACATTCACAAACTCACATGGGTCACAGCACTAGAAAAACCGATCAAAACGCAGAAAGAAATACCACATGAACTATGTTTTCACGGAGACGGAAAAGTGCCCATGGGCGCCAACAGGAAATGCAATAAGACAATCATAATTCCAGATATGAAAAAAGGAACAGCGGCCCTCATGGACATGTATTGGATCTGCGGCAAACAAGCATACCTGCATCTCCCGGCGTCATGGTAGGGCACTTGCGCCCTAGAAACCCTACATTCGGCTCTGATGGTAATCCCAGAAAGTCACATCCAAGGTGGAAAAGGAGAATCGGCTGGCATATCAGCAGCAGGGCAATCGGCTGACTCATCAGCAGTGCCCTGACCAGAAGTAACAGAGCCCCCAGCGAATAAACTGTTGTCAGACAATTACTTGAAAGACAAACTCTCTCGTAAAAAAAGATCATCCAATTACATCTCCTCTGAATCATCTGCTCTTCTTGCCGCAATCCCCCTGAAGTACAAACTCTGCAGAAACAATCTTTGCTCCGCTCCTAACATCAGGTCACCAGGCTCGAACTAACGCTGAGTGGTTACAAATAGTGCGCTGGGAGCTGATCCAACTAGCCAATGACACTGAAGAAGGGTTTAACATGATAAAGGTGGAGCTCTGTGCCTTGCGCCTAATGACAATGCAGAACCGGTACGTTTTAGACCTCCTCACGGCGATGGACGGCAGTGTTTGCCGAAAAATCGGGAGCGCATGTTGCACATTCGTGCCATCTGAAGATGCACACAATGGAACACTTTCCCATGTCATATCAGCGGTGCACAGCCTGGGAGAAAGGATGTCGAAAGAAGGGGGAGTAGAACCAACTACCTGGTTTGAAAACATGTTCAGCTGGATACCGTCCTGTTTCAACACCATGATGAAAATGTTTGTTCCTACCATCGTCTTCATAATGCTATTTTTCTGTGTGTGCCAATTAGGTGTCCAATGTTGTGCAAATTCAAAATGTGCCTAATTCAGCTATGATGATGATAGCGATGGGCAGACAGGCAACGGTAACAACTATGATAGATGCCCAAATGCAAACTGGGGAACTTAACCCACCAAAATATCGCAAGACAGCAGTATACCACCAGAATGGGGGCAGGGTCGACAACCTGTATCACACCACTATAAAAGAACCCAGAGAGCTGCAGTGGTACAATGAAGTACGGGTGGACCTGGATGGGGATGGAGGGATTCATATGACATGTACCCCTGATGAATATACAAGCAAAGGGCACAGCCTGAAAAGCGTATGTAGAGCATGGATGCCCATTAAAGGTACACCAGCCTGGGATGAAGCAGGAGCTGAAGCTGAGTATTATTGAAGGGAGAATAAAAAGAACTAATAGTTTGTTACTTTAGATGTAACGAAAAGGGGGAATGTGTGAGAGTATGGGGCCAGTAGGCCCGCCGTCCTTCCTTTCCTTAGTACAAACTTAGACCATGTGCCTCCAATGGTGGGGGGTGCCCGTTGCCCTTATGCAATGTCAGCACTGGTTGGCATTTGCGTAGATGGGACCATTGTGCAGGACACAAGGCATCCATCTTTGTGCCCCCTTGACGCAATCTTTGTAACTAGGCCTCACTACGATAATATGAAAAGGCCCTCTCCCTCTTTCAGCACCGCACACACAGTACACATCTTTCACTGTGCCTGGAAAACTGTGCGGCCCCATTCTCACGCTGAAGCCGGAGATAACAAAGAACAAATGTAACAACCCACTCTTCCTCTGAGATCACTGCCCTGCGTGGGAGCTCGGCCCGGCTTAAGCGATTGACGATGTAAATACATATAAGACATTTATAGGTTTACAGTGATTTGTTCAAACGCATTGTAAGGTAATGATCTAGTGCATGCTCCACAAAGATGTATTATGTTAGCTTAGTTGAGTGATCACCCCACCTCACAGCAACATGACCTTCACCCCTCCTGGACACTGGTGACGGATCACGTGAAGTCCATCCTCCCGGCAAAGGAGCAACCAATCCAGATGGAACCGTATCGTCATTGCCATATGTGCCTATACTGACTAACCAATCCTGCACTGCTTTGACACCTTACACTAATTGTGTCATGTATGACGAGATGTATCTTTATAATGTGATGTAACTGTGATTTTTGCTAGAGCGCTCTCAGGCAGCATAGTTCTTTGGATGCCAAATATATAAACTATTTTTGAACTCACGCAACCTGTCCTCTTAGCCTTATTCCCCATCTGGGGAGGGTCTCATTTATTCTTTTGCACCTCTAAAAACGGGGAGGGTAACTACAGTATATAAGCCCATTGCATATTGTAGTGGCCTTTTGGATCCAGTAATGAGGGTAAATTTCCAGTGTGAACAAGCAATGGCTGCAGTATCCTTTGCTTTTCAGAGGTCAGCAACGATAATGATGGGTTGTGCCATTGTATGTATAGCACACCCTGTTCACAATTTTGCAAAAGCCAAAATCCACGCTCACTGCACAGTGAGCGTCTCATACAAAGTGATGATAATTAAGGTTGTAATGTGCTGCACAGTTAATCTGTCAATCTTCATCACCAAACCAGTAGAGGAAGGCAATTATGGACATGACTGCAGATGTATATGATGACATACCCCGAGTTAAAGAGAATAAACTTGAAGCAGAGAAATTGTGTTCATCAACAATTGATCAGAGTACTGGACTAAGACACACAAGAGCATCTGTTGTACACAGTGAAGATGGGGACCTTGAGGTAGCGACAAGAAAAAGATTACCACTGCATTATTCTATAGAAGTAGAAGAACTAGTATCATTAATAACAGCACTAGAAATGTACATGGATAGAGAGGTGACCATCTACTCTGATTCAGAGTACATAACATCAACAGTACATTCAAGAGGACTGTCTCGCTGGAGACAAAGGGTTTCTGCAATTGGACGGCACACCAGTGCAGCATGCCAAGTTGTTGTCAAGACTGATTTATGTGCTGTCACTGCCTATGACAGTGGCAATTGTGAAATGCACCGCCCACTCAAATGGCATTGATTTAATAGCATGAGGTAATGATGCAGCAGATGCTGCAGCAAAAGATGTGTCATATTTGACAGATACACTAGAGTTATTAGGTTCCCAGTCAATTGGTCGAAAAAATTTGGTCGACAGGACAATTGGTCGACACCATTTGGTCGAATGCCAAATGGTCGAATTTTTTTTTTTTTTTTTTACACTTTTTTTTTTATTTTTTTTGGGGGGTCCCCCCCCCAACCCCCTTTTTTTTCTATTTTTATTTTTTCGACACACGAAAACCCACAAAACACATATATATATATAAAAAAAAAAATTCGACCATTTGGCATTCGACCAAATGGTGTCGACCAAATGTCCTGTCGACCAGTTTGCTGTCGACCAATTGACTGGACACCGAGTTATTAGCACTATTGAGTGATGAAAGGATGAATAAGACACAAATAACTGAACCACATAATGCATTGCCCCTAACAAAGATAATAGAGTTACAGGGACGTGCACCACAGCAAGAGCAGGAGCTGTAGGCAAGAAGGGGCTGTTTGTTGTCTCCCACCGACATAGTATGGAGGTAGAACATCATGGGAAAGCCTGTCATGCCTTTAGAATTGTAGATAGAAGCATTATACCAGCTACATTGTCTGCCGCCTTCATCTAGAGAGTATGTTTCAGTAGAGTTGAACAAAAATTGGTAGTGTGCCAGCAATTTACTGCAGGTCATGCATTGATGATGGTGAAAGAAAAATTACCCCAACCTTTTGGGCCATTTCGGCATCTTCCTATTGATTTTTGTGATATGATACTAACTTGTAACAGCTATCATTATATGATCATAGTTTTTCTCTTCTCATGCTAGAGGCAGGCCGTTAAGCTCATCCAGATCCTAGATCAGCTGCCAAATTCCTCATACACGAGGTATCCCCCCAATGGGGAGTGTGTGAAGTCTGAAGGGTTGCGATCAGACAATGGACAACACTTCTCAAATGATTTGTTTAAAGGAATCACCTCTTTATTGGGCATTACGCACAAATTGTGCTGTGTCTATCAATCTCAGGCAAACAGTGTGGTGGAATATCTAAACAGATTGCTAAAAGAATGTATTGCTAAATGTAGAAATACGCTTAACAAAAATTGGCTCTTCTGTTTGCCTCTGGCTCTTTTTGCCTTGCATAATCAGCCAGGTTCAGATCACTTCCGCACCCCACACAAGCTGCTTACTAGCTGACAAATTAATGTTCCCCTTGTTCCTGCACATACCCTGTCCAATGCCCAGAGTTCTGCTGCTATATTAGGAGATTAATTTAATGCATATTTGACTGCCATGACTAATGCATTGAAGTTTATTTCCCGACAGTCGGCCACAACCAACAACAGACGAGAAGAGTTCACAGACAAAGCAGTACTGGTAAGGCAGCCTTACCAATTGTACACATGTGATATCGTTTTTGTGTGCAATTTCATGTGCATTTTGAGCATGGTGCGTTATACAGTACTGCACATTGTACAATGGGCCACTGAATCCGCTGTTAAGATCCATCGCAAGGGATGGCTCCACTTAGGAGATGTCAAGAAGAGCAACAGCAGCGACCCGCTGTCCAACGATACACAGTAAGGAGAAGAGGAAGAGAATCCATGATGAACATTAATTATGTAATTTTGGGTGCCCAGTGACCAACACAGACTCAGTTTCAGTTTTTCCACGATATACGAGACGTCGCTTAGTAATGGCTACATTTTTATGGATAGTAATGTGTGTAGTGGTTTTCCTATTTTATCTTTCTTGTCTTTTGATTTAATATAATAGAAATATGATAAAGCAGGAAGTAGTAGAAATAGATGGAGCAGAAAATAGTAGTAGGAGATGTATAAGAATTAAAAGAGAAATATTTAACAAAGAATTATCACTATGAAATAACTATAAAGGTTTTTGTTCAGAAATTGATAACATATGGCACAGCCATATGCAAGAAGTTGGTAGGGAGAGATCAAATCAGAGTTGCTGCATTTGCTCTCCCATTGCTCATGCCACACGTGCCCCCAGACTGTTTGTAGTGCAAGACATACCAACACACACAGCACACTACTTAGTTCATCTCACATTTTGCAAAATGAGAGGACTAGTTCATGGACATTGGACCTATGCTAAATGGGTAGAAAGATATTATTCTCCTTTTACAGGTGATTTTAACAAGCAAAAAAGGATGGCAGACAGATTGGTCAAAGAACATTGCCATGTATTATACACTACAAGAACCACATAGAGGTGAAGTAACACATAGAACACAAGATCTCAGAAAATGCACAAATGGCACAGGAGCAGTAATGCTGTGGTGCTGGGCATAATTGGACAAGTGTTCACAAATGGAGGGTGGGTAGAAGGAATAATGGGATGCAATGCAGAGGTGATGGTTGGATTGGCCAAAGAAACAGTTGCATTTCTTACTGATACGCGTTGAGCTGACTGAAGGAAAAATGCATGGTTGCTCACCTGGGTAGATTTGAAATCAGAACCCATGCACATACGAAGACTTGTACGCCCTTCTTTATACTTCAGGTACAATGGAACGGTGCAAATAGGGAATAACACATGGTGTAAACATATAATGGACCTGCCAGGTATGTGACTGGCCACAGTAGTATTGATGGACCATTATTGGTCATTTGACAAGCGAGCATACATGCACCTTCCATAAAATTGCAATAGTATTTGTGCTCTTACCACCTTGCACGCACCGGCATGGGTGTGCCTCAGAGTCACGTTGTGGCAATAAACAAACATCTGGCAGTAATGGATGTGGCCATAAAGAAAAGAGCTCCTAGAAGTTTGGGGTTACAGAGGACTAAAAGGGAGAATTATTTCTCACAGACATCAGCAGATAGATTAGCAGCAATCCAGACCAAATGCAGGCTGTTCAGTAAAGCAGCTGTATATTTGATGTCCCTGTTGGCCCCTGGTTTGTAGGAGACGGCAAATCCAAAGTGTCTTCAAATTACTAGGTGGGTGTTATTACAGTTAGCAAATGCCACTGAGAAAGGTCTGAATGCCATTAAAGAAGAAATGCGGGCAGTCAGACTGACTCCTTTCCAGAATAGGTATGTGTTGGACCTCCTCACTGGTATGCAGGGAGTGTTTTTTGCAAAAAAAGGAGCCAGTTGCTGTACGATAATACCAGAAAATGATAAAGATAATAGCAGTTTGACAGATGCCATATCGGCCTTGCACACATTGCATACTACTATGGAGACAGAGAACAGTAAATTAGTAGATGAGGACTGGTACTATTGGATGTTCTCATCAGTGCCTACCTAGTTGGGGAAAATACTTAAGGTAGTAGTGCCTCTCCATATTGTATTATAGATATGCATCTATGTGTTCTACGGATAGTATTCAGATATTTTAAATTAGTAGGAGAAAAAGAAGTAAAAAAACATATGATGCCTCTTACACCTCATACTTTATGAGGTGCTGATCTCCCAGTACACAATAGTATGCAAACAAATGCTTCCCTTGGCAGAGAGGAAATTAGAATGGTCCAGACAGAAAGACCCATTGCACCTCCTGGAACTATGTGTAAACCCCCTTTTGATCCCAAGAACTAAACTCAACACTGGGGGGACTGAAGAAGATGTAAAAAGAGGAGGCAGCTTGAGGGGGGGTCTGTAGAGCTTGGGTTCCAAAGGACGGATATGACAGGGAGAAGGAGAGTTTTGTTAAATGAATTCACCAGATGGCAGAATGTAATGGTACAGATAAGACCAGTGACAAAAAAGGTCACATCCTCGGCAGTCCCCAAACGAAAAAGGACATACAGAATAAGGAAGCTGGAATAGTTTGCTGCAGTAACCATGATTATTTATCAAAATATAACACAAGAAGGATGGAGTTCATTTTTGCCACACTGTAGGGAATTAGTGTCACACTATAGGGAAGGTTAGGTTGCTGAATACACAGAGAGGAACGTATTAAATGGCAGCATGCATTGCTTGATAGGGTATGTATACGAGAATATTGAACATGTCAAGAGGACTGCCACTTTCAGTGAGCAAGGCCCTGCAGGCTTTTTAGTTCAAATACACACAATGGAAGTGAAATTGCTGAATAGAGATTTTGTTGGTTCACAAAGGTGCTCAGAAGGCTGAGGATGCCAGGGGTGAGGAAGGAAGGAGGACACGATAGGGAGATGAAACTGAATGAATTGGCCTTACCAGGGTTTCAGCCTAGACATGCAACAATTAGTTAGCTTCTGTTGACGGCAGAGTAAAACACACAAAGCTTTGATCGCCAGTTGTACGCAGTAACATTGCCAAAGATATATTAGCAAGATGAACACACAACACCCCCTATGGTAGAAAAGTGTGCACATGAAGAACGCAACAGCAGGATGAAAAAATGGGAGAGGTAGGCCTTGCACACTGGGCCCACACCACGATAAAGTAACAAATCTGATTCAATAACATCATGCACCTTCAAACAACAGTGTATGCCATGAGGGAGAGGATGAACTGTCCAAGGATAGCAAACTGTCTGGGAGATTAGGGCCCGGCATGAGAAAGCAAGATTTTGTTATTTCTGCCCATGGCAACATTTCGATCTCGTCTGTACAATGATATATAATTGGATTGTTGTGGACAAATGCAACATCCAAGGCCCTATGATTAACAACTGACCAATGGCGTACCATTTTTGTAATAGTGTCAGCACATTGTGGTGCCAGCCAATCAAAACCTGTGCCAATGATTTTCATGAAGTGACGTCTCATTTCGAGGGAAGGACCATGGGCGGATCCACAGATTAGGAATCAACCAATGAGAATTTATGATATATAGAATAATGTAGGTACTTGCTTCCTAATAATCAATCGGCACGTTGTAGAATAGTTTTTTTTAGAATTATGACACTGGGCCTCATCAGGAGTCCGGCGGTAACCCTTACAAGTGGCGGTAATGGAATTAGAGCCACCAATACCACTCTGCCAGATCATGAGCCGGCGCAAATTCTGCCGACTGTAAAATCAGCCGGCACTATTACAGCCAGCGCTATCTGCCCCGGCACCAAGAAGTGCAATCACAGCCGCATCACCAAGTCCATGTACGGTAGTATTAGCACCAAAAGCCGGCACTAATACAGACAAAAACAAGGCAAAATCACCTTCCGCCTCCAGCTGGAGGTAAATCAACATAGGTCCCATAAATGAGGCCATGGGTGATCTCAATCCACTCCAGAGGGCTACATAAGGCACGCCCCTACCCCAAACACTGTTACTAACACCATGCTTCCACTAGACACTGAGAGCTGGGACAGGCAGCTGCTCATGCTGCACCTGGAAATAGAGAGGCAGGACAACCAGGCCAGGGCACAGGGAGTACAGGGAGGGAGGAAGAGGAGGAGTGCCCAAGCAAGGCATGCACCGGTCCCCAGGGTCAGGCCCTCAACCTGGGCTCTCACAGACAGCCAGTTGGTCACTATGTACGCCTCAACAGGGAGACCATAACTGAGCTTCTCACCAAAATACAGGATGACATAGGGAGCAGGATCACCATCTGGACAGCTGTGCGCCTAATGCTGAGGTTAGTGCCATCCTACAGTTCCTTGGAACTTGCACCTTCCTGCACTCCGTGGCCATGATGCACGGCATGGCACAGTCCATATTCTGTGTAGTGGTGGCACAGGTGCTTGAACCCTCCTGTGGCAAGTGTAACGTCACATCTCATTGCCTACCACCCCACTCCAGGTCAATGCCATAAAGGCACAGTTCTATGCAGAGTTTGATGCCATTGCCAAATGCAAAATGTGACAGCGGTCCTGGACTGTACCCATGTTGAGTTGGTGGCCCCACAGGCCCACAAAGCCATGTACCGTGACAGCAAGCACTACCACTCTTTAAATGTGCAGGTGACCTGCGACCCCCACCTGTACATCATCCACTGCTGTGCCTGCTCCCCTGATTCCACCCACGATTCCATGGTCCTACGGAACAGCACACTGCCTGCATACATGGAGATGCACAGAGGACAACGGACGTGGATAGTGGGCGAGTAAAATTGCAGCGAAGCACCTGGCCAAATGGGGTGTGCCAATAACTACACAAAGCATGGCATGACAAGCGAATGCAATAGATGTACCTGTCCACCTTCCGCACCAACATCACAGTACAGCCCAGGGAGCATGCACATGTCGGACATACCTGGATGGCGAATCTGATGTACACATACAGTAGTAACTCCTAACACAAACATGACTACATGTACCAAAATGCAACATGAACAATCCAATGCAATGCTGACAAATGGCCACATCGCATCACACAACATTATCCCCGCCAGCACCACAGCCATGCACCTATGTGCGCCCAGCGCACAATACTGACCTGGTGGCCCCAGAAGCCCATTGAGGGCAGATGGAAAAACCAGCATGCCACAAGCATGTGAGGTATACACTGCCACGACAGCCACCATGCAAGCTGCACATGTCAACGATAGACAACTTATGTAACAGCTGCTGCATGGGAACAGGGTGCTTGTGAAGGGAAAACAATGCATGATATGCGTGACACAGCATGCACAGACATTGCACAGACACATGCCAAGAAATTAATACCCATATGCATGCACATGATGTCCATTGCCCTGATACTGTGTAAGGCCACCCCAGAACATTGCACTGTGACTGATGCCTGGGCCTCACCCCATGCAGGTGACTCCAGATACCCACAGATGCCCAGGCTAATGACCCCTGTGTGTGACACACAAACACGACAGGATATTGCCTGCAACCACGCTCACAGCAGGACCCGTGTGTGCATTTAGTGTACCGTTGGCCTCCTGAAGGCACGATTCCGCTGCCTCGACCACACTGGTTGAGCCCTGATGTACGCTCCAGAGAAAGTAGGTAAAATGTTGCTTGTGTGTGCCATGTTGCACAATCTCTGCCTGAAGAGAAATGTTCTGCCACCCCCTCACGTGGCAATGCCACTCCCAGAGGATCAGGATGTAGTGCCTGTGGCAGAGGCAAATGCACGCATTGGCAGAGATGGCATGAGGGATGGGAGACTGGCTAGCCAGGGACTGATAGACAATTTATTTTGATATATTCACATGGCACAAGCCATGCACGACTGTGTGACACTCAATCAATAAACCCGACAATGACCCAATCAGGAATGTCCTTACATTGATGAAGTTTAACAGATTTAATGAGATGATGTGGCCCAACTGTCCCACCTCCTTCATCTCACCACCAACTCCCCAGCACGCTATCCTCCCTCCCTTCTACCATCAACTCCCCAGCACACTATCCCCCTGCCCCCACCACCTACTCCCCAGCACACTATCCCTGCTCCCTCCTCCCACCAACACCTCCTCAGCACACTGTCCCTCCTCCTACATCCCACTACCAACTCCCCAGCACACTATGCCCCCTCCCTCCTCCCACCACCAACTCCCTGGCATGGCCACTCAGGACAATAAGTGTCTCAATGTTAATTGTAACCGTGGCCTCTTTCTCCACATGCCAGCTTCTGGTGATCTTGAGCCCAAATGGTGCTGGGACCGGCGCCTTAATGTGCTCTGCTGCGACTCCTCAGGGGGAGTCATCAACTGGAGGCTATCGAACCTGGCCCTCGGATATGCTGGAGTGTGACCTCCATGCTCTGTCGGATGGCTTCTGTGAGTGCCGAGACCCATTCAGTCATCTCCCTGACCCTCTGCCCATACACTGTCAGGGCGGGCATACTGGCAGGTGCCTTTGTAGGTTCCTCATTATGGCCTTCACAATCCTGCGGGTGGCCCCTTGTAGGCAGTCATGGATCGCCTGCACATGTTGAGAGTGTGTATGCCCTATTCCTCCTTCTCCCTCTGTCACCGCTCCATCCTCTGCAGCATGGTGTTGGTGGCGGTGTGTGCCGTAGGGCAGAGGGGCTGTGCTGTGGCTCTGGGCTGTTGTCAGGGGCACCATAAGAATGCATGTCAATATCCGACTCAGATGTCTGCGCACGCTGGCAGCGGTGTGGCGTCTCAGGGATTTGTGGCCTTTCTGTAGGTGGTGACACTGGGCTGGTGTCCCACTGTGTCTCCACAGTCGTCCTGTCTGGAAGTGTGGCCTCAGTTTCAGACCCTCCAGCTGTGGGAGTGGGTGCAGTGGGCCTTGAGGTTCTGGTGAGCTGCGTTGTTGACGTGCGCTTGGCCCTGCTGGGTTGCAGTGTCTCATGGCAGGACATCTGCCTCGGCGTAGCCTGTCTGCGCCTTTGTGCGGTGTTGGTGGCTGACCTCGAGGGCCTCCTCCGATGTCTCTGGCGATGGTTGAGTGCCTGTAGGGACATAGGAAATGTTGGCAAGTATGGTTGTACCTTGTGTGTTGGCATGCAAGACACATTTGCCATGGTACACAGTGGGACCCCACACATTCGGTCAGATGGGCATGGTTGGTCAGTGGAGATTGCATGTGGGCCCAGCATTGTGGAGATGGTTGCGGCAATTAGTGTGTGACACATGGCCAGTTGCTCTTTGGTCTGTGTGTGGAGAGGGCAGGGTGTCAATGCTGAGGCAGCTGATGTATGGCTTGCGTGTTTGTGATCCTTCTTGCCCCACATTCCTCCCTGGGTGGAACTCATCTTGTGGGTGTGGGTGTGGTAGCTTACTCCTTGGCACTGGCATGGCTCTATGGGGCACTGCTGTGCAGCCAGCAGGGTTGCGCTGTGGTGTACAGTGATTGGCTAGCTGAAACCATGTCAGTGTAGGGGAACGTGTACTTCCATGTGGCATGACTGCCTTGCCAACATGGGGCAGGCCAACTGAGCCTGCAACATGCTGGTGTGACTGCTGCATGATGCTGTGGTTGCTCAGGCACCACCATCCTACTGGCACAGGGTGCAGCAGCAGGGGTGTGGTGTGCATGGCACTTGGATAGATCACTTGCCACCCTTCCCCTGCTGTAACACACAGGGATGCCCTTGGTGTCCTGCCACATGGCTGATGTGGAGGGTGGCTGGTATGCCACCCCGTCACTTCACCCTTATGGCATGCTCAGCTGCTGGGTCTGCTAACATGTGCCCATGTCCACTGGGGCATCTTATGCTAGGCTATCATTTGGGCATGCACTTGTGCTGGGGAGTGCCTCACCTGCTGCCTCCTATCTGCTGGCACCCGCCTCCACAGCTCCGACTCCCTCAATTTCCTCCATATCTAGGACTGTCCTGCACTTTTCCTCCCAGGCTGTGAGGACCAGTGGTTCCACTGTGCCTCCTCCCATGTCCAGGGACTCCTGGTGGTGTTGGGACATCATTCCACACACCCTGACCCTCAGGTCATACCACCGCTTCCAGCAGTCCTCTCCATCATGGGGTATGCTCGCCACAGCATTCGCCTTCTGGCTGATGGCATGCCAGAGGGCTGTCCTGCTCTGGCCATTGGTATTATGCTGCCTACTGCCATATAAGTTCATCACAGTGGGCAATGACCTCATCAGTGAGGACCACCAGCTCTCCCTCGCTGAACTTGAGTTTTCTGAGATGATTTTCAGGCACATTGACTCTGGTCCTCTCCTGAGACATTCTGGCTTATTTCCATGTCCGGAATGCTGCAGGTAGTGGAGATATTGTATGGATTGTGTTTTTAAAGATGGGTGCAGCAATGCTTCCTGTTGCTGCGATGATGTAATTTTGGTAGCACTATTAATGGCGATATTTTGGTGGTGACCCTTATTTCGGTGCAGTTTCTGCTAGGCGCTAATAACGTTACTGCCGGAGTCAGGCACTTGTTCACACTAGGTTGTGATGCAGCGCTAATTCCACCACATGACCCAGAGGTAATGCTATTTTCGCTTGGCGGATATTACCCCTAAATAACACCATACTCCTTATGAGGCCGAATGTATTGTGTTTGGTTTATGACTCCTGATATAAGAGAGGTTGTTTGAGAACATTGTATGCCTTCTACTGTGCAAATTACTTTATGAATAAAGTATTTAAAGCTGATTCTTTGTGCTCTTTGGTCCGCTCTATTTCTGGATAAGTGAGTGTTTGTGAAAGTGAATTCACTTTAAACAATGAATTAGTGACCATTGTGAACTGTGCCCTCTTGGACATATTAACTAGAAATAAAAACGAGTGCATATAGAGCCTTTAGATATGTATTATGGTGTATTGTGTTCATACAATTGGATAATGCTGAGAACAAATTAGCTGTAAGAAATAAACCTTTATATTGTAAAGTTAAGTTCTTATTTTTCAACCTCTAATTTGATGGGCCATATAGAGCTGTTATGTGACATACCGTCTTTGGGAATGTAAATGGGAAAGTACAACACTTCCTACACATTTCCCCACATAACAAGGTCTGGGTGTAGTGGAGACATTCAGCAATTAACGGAAAATATGTTTCCAATGTCGCGTTATGACCAAGTACAAATTGTTGAAATAGCTCAATGTTTGCATTCTCGACTTTCACACCAGCGCATGGCAGTATTTCACTAGTTGGAATGATATGATAGGTTACTTATTTCTTGCAACAATACGGATTCAGCTTTTAATTCTTCTGTGGTTGATAAATTGAGCACCAATAAGTTGGGCAATAACACCTGTTATTATAGTGCTTAGAATCGGGAGGAAGAAGCACTATTTGTGAGCAAAAAGTATTATTCGTATACAATTGTCTAAAGAAAAAGTGTGACTTCTTTTAATATAATGCCTTCTACAATAAAGCATTTAGTGCTTTGGCTGTAAATTAGAGTTGTTGCTAACACGAAACATATAGAGGTCTGGTGAATGGAGGAGAATATGCACAGCCCACATCACACTATATGATCGGATTCAGAGAAGGCACTGATTTGGAAAATGCTACCTGAAACTAACAGAAATAGATTTAGGTGCTTTTCCACCCAATAGGTGCCTGCCACTGAACGCAGATAAATGGAAGCATTGGTAAAGGCAAGAAAAGCCTCACATAACAGTGACAAATCATTCCCAAGGACACGAGGCTTACTGCCCTTAAAGCAATCACATCTTGCATTGCTACTAGCCTTGCACCTGAACCTGCTAGAGGTGGAAGGAGAATGAGGTGCAACAATGGAGAATGATGCCCAAAATATGCAAGGACAAACACTCGCCCTGTGAACTCTGCAATAGTAAAATCCTACCGTTTGCTGCCTGGCCCAAACCTGTCTACTGCCATGCTCATTTAGCAATTAGCCAGGAGGAAACCTCAGGGCAACACATTTGTCTTGGGATCAAGACAATGCAGAGACACACAGGTTCGAATCCTGGATCCTCGCTAAGAGACTGCTGTACGATTATAGAAGATGATTTTTTTTAAATGAATGACTCTCTTTACTGAAAGTAATATGCATGTGCAGTCACCCATCAGTGGCACAGAAGTATTTGATGTGTTGCTAGTCATTGATAGCACTTGATTTATTGTGTTCTTATGCCAGTTACTGTGGTAATGTGGATTAGGTTTACCAAGTTCCACCCCCACTATTTCTTTTTGAATGTGCTTAGCACATAGATGTATTTGAAGGTAGCAGGTAACTTTATCTATATTGAAATTATCCACTTACTAGGGCTGAGACTGAAGGTGGAAATGCATGCGCCTCATTCTAGGTGGTAAAATGGCAATTCATAAGCTATCCCCCTGCCATTGGGTCCCTAAAAAACGCAGCACACAGAGGCAGCGGTACTTGTCACACTAGAGGAAAGTACTAATTTCAAAACAAAGTCAGAGCAGTGTCGAATTCCCTGTTTCTCAAGAAAACACTGAAAAGGCAGCCATAAAGCAACAGCAGTACTGCCTTCCTCAATACAATCTCTTAGATTACCGCTGATCATGATGCCTCCCTAGCAAAGTACAGAGATGGTGCTTATTGATCTTTTGCACAACCCTCTACAAAATGGCTTCCCCCTCCACCTTAACATCCCATGATGACAAAACTCATTATAGGCCTGACATAGAACTGGAAAGTGACATTCTTCTCTGGGTCAAAACCTCCCTTGAGTGCACATGCTAAGTATTATATAGACGTGGAATGTTAGTAATGTTCCACGATTGGTCAGTCTGTGGACTCGTTTAAAGGGGAAGTTCACTCAAAAGTTTTATTGTCTCAAAAGATGGGCCATGATAAAAAAAATATATATAAAACATATTTTTAAAGAAAGTTCCTATGTAAAATTTTGAGCAAATGAATCTCAAAGTTTGGACATGGGGGCATTCATTTTGTGAAATGAAGCAGCCTCCTCTGTTCATGTTAAGCTCTGCTCTGCTGGCAATAAGCAAGCAAAAGCCCCCTACTGGGAGCTTTTGCTTACTGCTGCCAGAGAGCAGAGCTTAACATGAAGAGAGGAGGCTGCCACAGTACTTTCATTTTATGTTTTCTGTGCTCCCCAGCCCAGGGAAGCAGAGAAAACATAAATTCAAATGCACAGCAATTATAAATTCTTTGCTGGCCGGTGGCAGAGTTTTCATAATTGATGCAACTTTCTTTTCTAGTTTGCAGAGCATGGGAAACTGAAAACTAAAGTCGCTGCAATTATGAATACTCTGCTGGTGGCCTGCAAAGTATTCCTAATTGCCTGGATTTTCTTTTTAAGTCTCCCGAGCTCCCCCAGCCACGGCAATCATAAATACAACAACGCAATCGTAAATACAACCATGAGCCGGCGGAGCCCGGGAGGCTTAAAAAGAAAGCCATAAAAATCATAAATACAATGCAGTTGTATTTATAATTGCCAGCACTTTTGCTTTAAGTCTCCTGGGCTCGACCTGGCTCGGGGGAGCTTGAGAGACTTGAAACGAAAGCCACAGCAATCATAAATACAACAATGTATATATAATTGCTGGTACATTCTTTGTAAGTCTCACAGGCTACTCCATGCCGGGAGAGCCGAGTAGACTTTTTAAAACAAAGTCACAGCAATCATAAATACAACACAGTTGTATTTATAATTGAATGGACTTACGCTTTAGGTTTCCTGGGCTCCCCCAGCTCAGGGGAGCCCAGGATAGCAGAAAAAAGCACAAAGACGCACTCACCAGCAGCACAGGGCAGGAAGGAGCCTGACAGCATTCTCTGCTCTCAGTCTGTAATAAGTAAAAGCTCCCAGTAGGGGGCTTTTGCTTCATTATTACCGTGAGAGCAGAGCTTAACACAAGCACAGGAGACTCATTCACTTCGCAAAATGGATGCCTCCTTATGCTTGACATTTTTGACTTTGAGCCTCATTTGCTCTCAAGGAACTTTCTTTAAAAATATTTTATATATATATATATATATATATATATATATATATATATATATATATATATATATATATATATATATATATATGATGTATTATCTCAAAAGATGGCACATTATAACAAATATATATATATATATATTTGTTATAATGTGCCATCTTTTGAGATAATACATTTTTTAGAGAGCTTTCCCTTTAAGATCTAGTTTGGAAATCACCTAATGCCCACAGACTGACCAATGGGGAAATCCACATCAGTCTCACGATCTTCACTGCTTATGGAGCTCTCAGTGAAGCGCTCCCTGTCTTTGCTGAAATCCCTGCCACTGGAACCACTCCCTCCTTCACCCGAGCTGCACCAGACAGACGTGGCCTGGGATGTCTATCACTTCCAGCCTGTGTTCCTCCTGCACACGCTCCTTCCCTTTAACCCGGGTTGCACTTGCAACAGTGATCCAGGGCACTTTACTCCACCCTGCTGCCACACCGATTCTTTGCTGGACCACACACAATTGCTCCGCTTGTTTTTCGGGCAACGGCTGGCAGATGTGGCCTGGCCTTGAATCCACACCCGCGAACTGTCTGGTTCTTTGCTTTGCCTCACCTGACAGATGCAGCTTGGCACATTAGTTGGCACATCGCATACTGTGCTCCCTGTGCCCTATATTCAATGTGCTCCTTTGCCCAAATAATTCTCTGAAACAGCCCAGACAGTTTCCTCCTCCCCAGGTCAATGTTTTCCCCCCTTTCATTAGGTCCCTAAAAAAGAAGATAATAGCTTATTAGAACCCACCCAAGGGTTGTACCAGAGGGTATGGACCCGCCAAACTTGCCAAATGCCCTTTCAGGTGTTGGCCTTTAACATGCTCTTCGGGGTGCATAAAATCCAGTATGGCTCTCAGGCATGGTCTTTCAAGCTTAATTTGCACAGAGAATTTGAGTCCCAGTATCCTGAAAGTGAATAAGGACCCATTGATTCCAGGCAATCATTGCTTATTTAGCCATGAATCCTGTATGTTGCAATTTTCTGTCTGCCATTCTAGGTGCCCGTTTCTACCCCCAGCTCTTGCTGCACTTACCCTGTTCTCTTCCTGCTGCCCTCCTTCCTTGCTGGTGCCTTCTAGTGCTGATATACCACATCTACCCGCACTTGCGGGAACATTCCCTGCCACAGCCCTCTCCTCCCGCCTCATCTCCCTAAATGACATAGTACACTCTTTAGGACTACATGGGTCCTCAGGGGCCATGTCAGAGTGTATTATCATGATGAAACATTGTTTCTGTTTTGTAAAAAAAAAAGGGGCAGGCCTACACTAAGCCCTCTAGCTGGGTGCTAAAAGCATTATGACCTAGACCCCCTAGGCAATAATAAACCCTACTAGCCCTCCTTCCACACCCTTCGTTTGCTTGGAAACCTAACATAGGATCCTATGCTCCCAACCAACAATACTGCCTTTGGCTCTGGGCAACAATTCTTAAGTAGTACTTAGTGTACATCAGTCCATTGCATCCCATTGATCATTGGACTTGCAGCCCATTCATTGTAAACTAGGCCTTCACCACCTTATTGGCAGAACTCATGGACTCGTTATCATCCCGCATGTCTATGATAGAACATTTTTCTTCCAGTAAAGTGTTCTAATGATGTTTACACATTGCCCACCTGACTGAACACAAGCCTGAAACAGATGCCCAAAGAAAGAGAGGACCACTTTCAGACTTTTATCTAAATAACATGAACATTCATTTCCTGTTGATAGGTCCAGAGAACCACTGATTTGCATCAACGCCGCTTTTACCATCTGTGCTCTCTTTCTTCACTTGACCCTTTAAGTGAGTCTTCAAGCAAAACACCTGCATTCTCGTTAATGCAGACAGAAACAATGCTTTTTTTAAAACCTACAATTAATGCTCCTCCTTTGCAGAGAGGAACGTAACCACAACTCGTAACCATAACCCCATAGTCACCATCGCCAATGTCGCCCTATAGCATGTATATGTGTTATGCATCGTATTAGCACACGACTGACTCTGATGTCAGCGTTCATAAGTACATGAGCACGATTGGATATGTAAATTGCTTATATTTCCGAAATGTAAAACTCCTACATGCCGACTACACACACATTCAAAAACTCACATCGAAGTTAAATGTTAGCTTCATATGTGTAGAAGGCATATAATATATGTGCACACTGATGTATATCTTTTATACAAAGTCTTCATATACGTATAGGGGATGCATAGTTCGTATGTACCCTACTATACGTTTGAAAACTCACATTAAAGTCAGGACTGAATGACGTCAGTTTTAATATGTATATTAGACAGAGCAGAGATGTAAACTGCGTACATGTAGGAAATGTAAAACTCATATGTCACGCCACAAACTTAGGCCACACTCTTACACCAAACACTCATATTACACCCTCTCTTGCACCACGTTTACTGAATACAGAGAAGATGTACATTTTGTACATGTACACTACTATGTGTATGAAAACTAACTTCAAAGTTAGGTTTGACTTTCATGTGAGTTTTCATATGTATATGTATATGAGATGCAAAATGCATAATTTACAAAATGTACAACTTCTCTACGCCTCCTACAGATATACAAATATAAAACTCACATCAAAATTGAACCTCACTTTAAAATGTGCTTTCATATGTCAAATATTAGGCAGCTTACATTAATGCCATAGTTCAAGTGAGTATTAAGGGTGAGCTTGTAGTATTATGGAGTGAGCGTTTACACTTCAACTTAACTTTGTGGTTGAATTTGTAGGGGTGTACAGTGTTTGTGCCTTAACGTTGTTTTTCCTACTGTTTGCAAACTTAACTTTTTGTTAGACTGAACTTAACTCTTTAAATGTTACATATGCATTGTTCTGCTCTTGACAGTCCGTCTTCAGTGCTGATAAATCATTTGCAAATTCCTCTTCTTTTCCAAGTTTCTGGATGCAGTTGAATTGGATTCCCTGGAGACAGAGGCCCCACCTTAACACAGGCCCCACTGTGCAATCTGATGAGGCATTTTGGCATAATATTTGGCATATATCATTGCTCGAAACCCCAATAGAAAGCATCGAGGGCAGAACTCTAATCTCAAAAAAATACTCAAGGGTAGGTATATTACAGAACAATGATACTATACTTTATGTGCAATAAGTCACAAATACACACAGTGAATCCTAAGGTCAGATGGGTCTATCCACGTAGTGTTGTGTGAAACAGCATTATTCTTTATTCAAAAAATATCGAAGGTAGCACAATTAAAATGTGCGTAATTCATCAAATCTTGGAGTCAGACTGCCACACATAAAAATGAAAACAGTATATGAAATCTAGTACAGATCATGCACCACTGTGTGATTCAAAAAAAGCCTACCACCATACAATACCTTAATATAAGTAATGTGCTCAAAGTCTGCCGATACAGCTATAAAGGCTAGACAAGTTAACCGAGAACCGAGGAACCAACATGTTTCAGTATTTGCCACTTATTTGTCTGCCTTCATCAGGGTCATCGAAATCTGTCCACCTTGTATAAAGGTAGCCCAAACTAGATGTAGGTAAACAGCAAATGTTAACTATGAAATGCGAGGAGAAACAATTTCCCCACATCTCATCTGTGCCTTGTAATTTTGGCGAAGAATAATCCATGCATGCATGGCTCACGGAAACATTAGGAAATCTATGCACGCGTTGGCTCGGCTTCTTGAACACCTAAAGTGGAGCGCAATATCGAGTGAAGCAATCGCCCTCCACTTTGGGAAAAGTTAAAACATTATTCACAAACACTTAAGGATAAGTGTGTCAACTTTTGTGTGAGTTGTGCATGAGTGCTCTAAAGTGACCACCTGGTCTGAAAACACAAGGTAATCACTGTGTCAACACACATGAACAGAAAGCCAGAGTATTGACACTACAAAGCAAAAACATGGCTCCCAAATTACTATTTGCATGACACTATAGATCAAAAAAGGGTGTCCTAATTTTTAAAAGGCACATTTTTCTCAAGTTTTATCACTGATCAGTGATTTCCAGATGTTGTGCAGCACAAAACTACCTGAGCCTTTTTATCTCAGCAAAGCATCCTTTGGAAGCTCCCAAGTCTTCTTCCTAAAGACTCAGAAAGGCAGTCGCGCCATTGTTTGCGCTGCCTCTGCGGTCCTCCTGTCCTGTCCTCTAGTAAACTGCAGCCTGTGCTGCACAATGACATCTGCTGAATATCTCTGGCAAAGCGGTGGACAGAACAGAGAGGCCGCGTAGGCTGATGTTCCAGTCTGGAATTTTAGAGAATAGAGCGTGTCAGGGTATTATTTATCCTGCTGCAGAGACCTTCTTCATCAGAGGAAGTTGAGTCACCGCTAACATGCACTCTGGTTCTTTTATCGAGAGCACTGGTGAGTGTTTACGTCCAGTCTTCCGTGGGCCTTTGTTTTGATACCATATCTAGTTCCCCTTCTGCATTGTTCTTTGGGGCAGACATGGCTTACTTGGGCACTTCTGGAATGTCCCGCGTGATGTGAACATATTTTTATGCACCGTGATCCCTTGAGGTTTGGCTGTGGCAGGCGGCTCAGCCATGTAGCCTTTTCCAGGTTCATCTATTTATCAACTTTTTTTCTTTCCCTGCAGTCTTATGAAAGAAAGAAAAAAAAGACTAGGTCAGATAATATAATCATCAGTCAACAAGATCCTTGCCAACATGTAACCTCCCAATGGGCTCGGCAGAAAACAGATTAATTAAGGGAACACATGTTGTACTGAAAACACTTGTTCTGACATGCAGATGGCGGGAAAAGTTGCATCCTGATTAAGCGAAACATTCCCCAGCCTTTCGGAGCTTCCGTCTTTTGATAGCAGGCAATGTGTTAGGGGAAATATATTCCCAGTACTGCCCTCTGATCACACCACAAAGCTACCTTGTTTCCTATAAGGGAAAATGAAAGGCATGACCACAAATATTTATGTTAATGTCATTATTCTTGTGAGCTTATTTCCACACTGCAGTATTTCATCATCTCTGGAATGCAAGGTATGCTGCGCATATTTTCGACTCCATCAATTTAAAGGTGCAGCGTTGTCGGTGGAGAGGCTGCTGCCTACAAACCCACACAGAAAGGATACAACCCAAGATAGTGCTCCTGGGCATTCAGTAGGGGCAGTGTGGAGGTGGGGGGCAAGCAAAAGACATGCGGGTGGCACACTTCAAAGTGATGTTTGGGGACCCCTTTGCCTACAGCTGGGGAAACCTTCTTGCATATGTTGAAAGGAAAAATGCAGTGATCAAGTAAAGTTTATGGTTGACAAATGCATGGACTTTTGAAAAATGGTACATATATTTTTTGGGTGCAAGCAATTTCAGTTGGTGATGTTTTGCAGCCCAGGATCACACATTTTAACCCATAATCAATGTATATGAAATGGGAACAAAGAATTCAGTGTACATAGGCAAAGTGGTGCATTTATTGGAGAATATGTTTCCCTGGGCACATTCCATTCCCACGGGTGATGTGGGGTGTAATCAAAAGCCCCAAACTGAAGGTCCATGTGAAAAAGGCCTATTTATCATTACCAAAGGAAAAGCAGCATTTTAATTAACAAAGCCAAAAGAAATTCAAAGGTCCCTTTCACATGAAAAAACAGGATTTTTAAACACTGACACAAAAATGGCTTTGCATGTGTGTTTGCAAGTTAAAGCAGTTTAATGTGAAAAATGTTCCCCAGCCAATTTCAAAGTGTCATGGAAAAAGACATGGCGTGTGTTGTATATGATGTGCTGCATATTGCGTAATGTATTATGTTTTGCATGCAAAATACCAGCAGACATTTGAAAAGAAAATGCCACTTTATTTCCATGAACATTTTTCTGTAGGCCTGTGGCAAACCCTTTGTTTGCTGTGGGACAAATGTCACAAAGAGCTTTCCCACGGAAAGCCTGGGTTACATCCCCCCAGCTATTTTACAACTGCAATAAACTGTGGCTTGCTTGAAAGGTGTGAAAAACTAAGTGTCCTTTAGACTTGCTGTCTGTGCAGGACAATTTCCCTTGGCTGAAGCATGACCAAAATGTAGAGAGTAGGTCTAAGAAACAGGAGCTACAATTAAGGGGAGCTGAACTTTGAAAGAAATACAAGAAATGGATGTCTTTAAGATCGAAATAGTGGTCTCTTCCAGATAAGAGGACAGGCCTCGTGACATCACAGGAGCTGGCCTAGCTCATTATCTACAGTGGGGATCCCTGTGTAGCAAATGCATACCCTATTTACCAGCTGAAACTACAACTTCAAACAGGCAACCAAAGAGATGAATAAAAACTCTGGCTCAAAAATGGCAATTGGTGCTGGACGAAGAGAAGCTCATATGTGCACAGATGAAGATTCCCTTTGTTTAAAAGGACTATTATCATATAGGTCTTTTTCCCCAGCAACAATAAGTAAGATTTTCTTGATGTATGTGTCAGTTGTAGATAATTATCAGGCGATTTTTGTAATATAAAATTCATCCACCTATGACTCAGGGAACTGTAATGTTTCTGGATGTTCTGAAAATATTTCGCTCTGTTATCATTATGTTGTACTTTTATGTCGTTTTGTAAAGGTTTTCTAAAACCAACACAAATAAAAAAAATAAAAAAATGTCCCAAATTTGAGAGTTGGTGACCGGGTGGAGGGTGAAATTAGTAATATGGGGCATAAATTGCATGTTCCTAACGGTTAGGCTTTTTTGCGAAAATGGCAGAAAAATGCACAAGGCCGTGCAAAATGGTGCAAACCTGGTGGTCATCTTATTTAAAGTTTTTGCCAAACATTTGACATGAGAACAAATGCGGATTGTAAATGGAGCTGCCATATGTCTGATCCAGACTCTTAACCCAATCCGTAGAGAGATGGGCTGGATTTGGGAGTAGAGTGAAGGGCTAACTGTTCAATCCTAGTTGCGCGAACTCTTGCAGGGTTCCCCCAAGATTGTAAACTTGATGGTGTCATCGCGGCTATATAAGGGGGAATGCACTATTAGGAGGAGACAGTGCTGCAGAAACTTACCATCAGACAGAGCTGCAGAAATTTACCATCAGACATAGCTGCTGAAATGTACCATTGTGGAGAGCTGCTGAAACTTACCACCTGACAGCTGCAAGAAAACACAAGAGAGTTTGCTGAGAGTACATATGGGTGGAACTGTCTATCTTTAGGAAGACCTAAATGCTGACTGGGTCCTATGGTGGAGAGCGGGAGGCCATCCTTGAGAGTGGAGTGACCAGACCCCTGCCCTATCTTTCCAGAGGTTCCTGACATGCAGCTGGCTGTCCTGAACTTTAAACAGAGGTGTTCAATGTAATTAGACTTGAGCCTTTTGTAACCAGAATGTGGGGGAATCGACTGGCTTTAAATCCTTTCCTTTTATAGTGGGTGGAGGGGGCCCAACTGTGTATATCCTTAGCATATTTAACTAAAAATATTAATTTAATTTATTCCATTTGTCACAACACAATGGGGTGACTATTGTTAAAATGATCAAAGTTCACTTCCCAGTGTGCGCTGAAAAACTATAGCCAATAACTTATTGGGTAATCCTGTTTGTCCTGTTGACCCCAACTTCTTTAAGGAAGAGGAGTGTCCTTGTTCCTATATCAGTCCAATCTTTTTCTCCAACTTTCCCCAACCCAGGCCATTCAGTGGAGGGGGAGACTTAAATCCAAAATTCTTCAACCATCCTAATTTTTCTGTCACATTTCCCCAGCACAGACCAAATTAGGGGCGGGGGGTCTGAAAACAAACAGCTAAATCACCCTGGGTTTATTTTAAACCAAAAGTGGGGGTGAAATCATAATTGCCATATACATTTGTCTAAATCTGAAAAAATCAAACTGCTAGCCTTTTAAGCACGCATGAAAAATCAAAATTGCACAACACTACATTTGTAAATTGTTTTCACTGACCAGTGCTAATTATTTCTTGAAGTGAAATTTGTAGAAAGTAAAGAACTGTGATTTGTGTCCTTTTCAAATCACTTGTGTGATTTATTTATGTTGAGAGAAGTTTATTGTGTTGTGCCATGGATAAAGTGGTGTTCGATATTTTAGTGTGAGTTTTGTAACATATTTCAAATAAATATAAATATATTTCCTGTAACCCAGCCTGGTTCTTGGCTCATTTGTAGCTCAGGGGGACGGATCCATCCAAGGGGCATTATATGCATCTGGAATTGGGCTGAATAAAATAATCCTTTGTTTGTTGCGTGACACCTTGAGTGGGGAGGGAAGGAACTCCCTGTGTTGAGGGTGACCTCTCTATAAACTGTTACAGTGATTTCCCAGATTGTGTCTTTAGGGTTGCATAACATGAGCCTCCGCCTTGTACTTCATTAATCTCAAACCATATTCGCTCTCTCACTAAAGAGCTAAAAGCCAGGTAAAGATGTCTGTGATTATAGAATGCCTTTTGTAGCGGTCTGTCTTTATCCAGCCAGTGCATGTTTGCCTCATTAGAGAATATGTGTATATCACCAACCCATTTTAGGGCTTCATTCTTTGGCTAAATCTTAGCTTAACTAATGGGGTGAGAGGGTGATTGGCTGTAGGTTATCACGGGACATATTCATTGGCCACGGCACAGCCAATCAAAAAAAATCAGCCAGCAGAAGAAACCAGGGGAGCCATAACCCTGAATAACCACATAAGGGCGTTTTCTTCATCTGAGTCATAAGGGGCCCACCAAGTTGTGAGGCCCCATTTCAGTAGTAAAAGTTGAAAGGCCCTAACGCCAGGCCTGTTCTAAAAAATCACTCCACAAAGACATCTTATAGGAACAAGGAGACAAGTGCAGGAGTAGCCACCGTTTCTTGTGGCCCTGCACAGTGCTTATCGATGTGTGGGATCTGGATTGCAAATCAGTATTAGAAATTAATTCCCACTTTTCTGCTCGGAGTTTGAAGCAGTATGGCTCTAGCTCTGAGGAGCAGCGAAAGTCTTTTATTTATTTTTGAAGGAACATCTAAGCCATACACATAGAAGTGTGTGATGTGTGAGGTCCATTTGAGATCAGATTGTGTAAACTAGGGTGTGATGGGGAGTAGAATGGAAAGATAATTGGGACGGTACACGATAACAGACATGATTTTGACATATTTACGCATAGGGAGATGAAGTTATTTTCCCAGAATAACAAGATGGTCTGGGTTAAATGCCAAAATCTGATTAAGAATTCTAGGAGTCCGGTTGCAAAGTCGGCAACTTGCACATGAGACTACATCCCTTCGCTCACGTATGTAGCACTGCAGCCAAATGAAGCAGAGCACTGTATGTATGTATCATAGCCAGCCGCAGGACAACACTAAAGGCATTTCCCCAGGGGATCTCGTATAACAACGCGCATGCGCATTTATAGTGGGTCATAGCACAACTATACGCTATTGAAAAGTGCCATGTTACAAAGTATGTCATATAGTGCGCAGGCGCATTGCATTTTGAGAGGCAATGCCACGGAGCCAAGCTATTGTTAGGAGGTAGCTTCAAAAAAGGGTTTGGTTAAATACGTATGAAAACGATGCATAAATGCATTACAGAAGTTTTTAGAGATTTGTCTTATTGTTCCAGGGTATTGTGCAAACGTTTTTGCAGGCACAGTGCACAATTGCCTCGCACAATTAACAATTGCGTAAGATTTTTACAATGAATTACCTGGTGGTCATTTCAATGGTTTTCCCCCAGCATTAACATTCATGCTGAGGGAAAACCCTAGGGGCTTGTCATGCAGATCTGAAAGGGCAGGCAGACCTGGAGACCACCTCCCAAATTCCATTTGACAAATGCCGGAATGTAAGGCAGATAGGTAAAAGAAGCAGTACAAAATGATATCAGGACATGTTTTAGAGAAGGTGATTAAGGAAGTCCTGCACTGAACCAATCAGTAGTTGTCTCTGTCACAAACGACCACGTTAGAAGGCCTTCTCTGCAAGCCTCTCATAAACCTTCTATGCTAGTAAATGTCGCACTTCATTAATGGTTTGGACCAACCCTTGTTCAAATTAAGTAATAAATACTCATATAACTTAATCGCTTTTATTCCCATTTTCGGTCTGATATTTTGACGTGAACAACTTAGATTCAGAGCTTTATTAAAAAAAAAATAATAATATTTTTCCAAAGTCTCAATCCTTTAACCAGACTTATTATCTGAATTGCATAGCCGGAATGTGTTTCGGGCTAAGCTCTTCCTCAGGGCTATTTCCTGCTGTTCACAAAATTATTAAATCATAATTCTGAGAAAATAGATCCTGCTTCCAAATATTCCCTTAATGTATGCAATTTGCAGAGTGCATATCTCGTTAGTGGATAGGTTTGTTTTTGTAAATTGTTTTTTGTATCCTTTCATGTATTAATCAGTTCCATTGTGTTGCATTGTCACCATTTCTTTCGTCTGCCTTAAGTACAATTCCTGGGTTTCCCACTTTTTCCTTTACTGTCCAGTTCTGATCTTCATTCTAGCGTGCTCCGCGTGATCACTGACAATTATACCAACACTTTAACTCATGCATATAAATTGGCTGTATCAAAGAAATGTGATGGTGGTTGCCACTTTACGAAGGAACAACTCTTGGAAGTGTGTGGCATTACTGAGTCAGAGCAACTCATGTACTGTAATTTCTGCCTGTTCCAATTTACACCTTTACATTGCCAGAGACATTATATAGTAGAAGAAGGCACCATGACAAAATGACTACTGCCTTGCAAGAGTACAAGGAGGAGCAAGTTGCTAAATCGCATACACAGTCCTTCTACTTCCACAGAACAAGAATGATCCAAATCATAAAGGTAAAACAGGCACAGCTAAAAGATATTCCTTCTTTGCGTTTTGTTCTAAAATGGTCCAAGGAAGGCTTTGCTCTGAGAAAGGGTCTCAATGTGCTAGATACAGTAGAAACCCAAACATCAATGTAATACAGTTTTAAAATAAAAGAATGTTGAATCAACATTCTATAAAAATATACATTCTTTACTAAACAAATCCATGTACAAATAACTATTTAAAGCACTATAGCGCATGTAGCGTTTGAGCAATGCAAGATGTGGTAACTGCTAGTTAGGATGAATGAGTGACACTCCAGTTGTTGGAGTCGATGTCCGGTGATGGTTTGAAGCTCTGATACTGATGGTCCGATGTGCAGTTCAACAAGACAGTGAGTCAATATCAAGTCATTGGTAAACAGATAGCAATGTACAGTTGGTTTGAGCCAAGCAGTTGATGGGTTCAGCTTGGTTTTGATACAGAATCAAGCTGGTGCAGAGTGAGAGCAGAGAGAGAGAGTGCCAAAAACAGCACCAGTGGGTCCTGTTGATTCAACGGCTGCCGATCATGGTTTTTCAAGGTGGTTTGAAGTGGTTTGATGGTGAAAAATTGGGATCCTTGGAGTTCAGTCTCACAGGATGCTTCGAGTACCAATCAAGAGGCTCAGGGGCAAGATAAACGCTTGTTCTCATTCTTCCAAATTGGAGGAGGCTGGCACACACTTGCAAGAGCCCTTCACCTCCACTGAGATCCTGGGTACCGGTGTAGCTGACAGAGAGGCAAGTTTTGCTGCAGCATCAGGTCATCCTCTATGTGCCCCGGCATTGGTTAGGGGGCAGAGGTTGCCTCTGCGTTTGGACACTCAATTTAAACCTCACTGGTTTATTAATTAATTCATACATTAACCCTAGACACCGACACAATCCTAGACAACTCCCCTCGCACCTCATCACACCTTGACGCCGCTCGCCACTCTCCTACCACCATCCTGCATCCAACTCCAAAATCAGAGGTGCACTCTGGGGTGCCTACCACCTCCCTCCTCAGAAGGCTATTCCCCACCCCCCTTCCCACACTAACTCATCCACCCTCTCTCTGACACCTATTGAGAACTCCCTGATACCCCACGCCATGACACCATGCCCCCTATCAAACTCCCAAGCCTGGGGAGCCCTCTGGCGCTCCAAACAGTGTGAATCCACCTCTTCCTCCACTTGAACCTTCCAAGGAACTTCCCTCCCTCCCTTCCACACCCCCTTTCACCTCAGTCCTTCCACCTTAACCCATCGGAGAACTCACCTCCCTCTTGCCTACCACCCCCTACCACCCTCTCCCCTCTTCACGACCCCCGCCAACAAACCACAACCTTCATATCCCTTCCCCTCGCTGAAAGCAGCACGACTCACCCTCACAAGAATGGTAGCTTCATTTCCCTCCCCCTCTGACCTGCCTACCCTCTCTCACACCCCTATAGCACCAAAACCCATGAAATGCAGAAAACGAGACTGGTCCTCTTCCCCAAATCGCTACTCCTCACCACTTCTACCTCAACCTGTCCTGCCATTCTCTCCCTCCCATACCCCCTCACACTCCTCCCTGCCATCACCCTGCTTCCATCCCCTCTCTCTTAACTTCTCACCCTGCACGCCAGAATCCCTGACTCCTTCCAGACTCACTCCAATTCCTAGCCCTCTAAACTCCCTCACCCCCACTGACCAGCTGTCCACCCACTCGTCCCCGCTCAGCCCTACACACACCCTCACATATCCACCTCTGCCCGCCTAATCTTCGCGGCCTCCTCTGACGTAACCCCATCTCCCATCACTCTAATTCTACTGGCACCCTTCCCCCTCCCTAACCTTCCTCACCCTGTCCCAGCAAAGCCAGAATGTTCTATCCTCACCCACCTCCCCTCCAATCTACCTAGCTACTCATACTCCCACTCCGATGACCTCCTCTAAGACCACATCCCCTCTTGAAGTGAACTGCATCCTTTTTAATGCCCGCTCCGTAGCAAGAAACAGACACAGCATCGACCTCCTGTCCTCGGACAAGCCTAACCTCATCTTTATCTCTAAAACCGGCTTCTCCGACGACTTGAAGCACCTCCCCCCCGGCTGCTCGCTCACCCCCTGCAATAGACCCTCCATAGGAGGCAAAGTGGCAGTTTTCTTCAATTCTCATTTCTCCGTCTCACTCGTCGAATCTGAGACATGCATTCCCTCATGTGAATCCCTTCTAGTTAAGTTCTTGCTACCGCCAACTTTCTCCCACAGCTTCCTACTCATCTACAGACCCCCTGGTTACGACCGACATTTCACCAACAACCTCTGTGATTCTGTAGCCACCTATCAAGTAAATCATCCCTCTCTCAGACTCCTTGGAGATTTCAATATCTGGTTGGATATTCCCACCAACCACATGACCCATCCTCTAGTCAACAGTCGCGATGTGCTCAACCTCTCCCTTCATGCGACTGGTCCAACCCACCCAAGGGGGAACACCCTTGATGCAATTTGCAGTTCCCATGACCAGATTTATATATCCCACCCCAAACCACTCATCTGGACCGACCACTTTGTCATCACTTTCTCCATCATCACCCCTGCCCCTCCCCCTACAACCCTCCTTCCCTTCCCCAAAGACCTCAAATGCTGGAACTAAGTGAAGGTCCTTCCTGACCTTGCCTAAGCCCTACTTCTTAGATTCCATACAACGCCCCCCGCAGACAGAGCCTTAACCATCAACTCTTTCGACTCTTGGCTCAATGACTCACTAATTCCTCAAACCCCCTCGCTCCCCACTTCCTCTCGCAATGGACCATTCCCCAAATGGTTCACATCCCACTTGAGGAGCGCCAAAAAAACAAAATAACTCTCTGGAACACAAATGGCAAGCATCTAAGACCGATTTTCAGCAGATCCATGTTTGACTTGCACCATCATAACTACAAAGCTGAAATCCGAAAGGCCAAAAAAGCCTATTACAACAAACGAATTCTCAACTGCAGCAACTGCAGCAAAGAGCTCCACAGAATCATATCAGAATTCGTCAAACCCACCTGCACCTCTAGCCAATCCACCCCATCTCAATCCCGCTGCGACTCCCTCTCCCTACACTTCTACACCACTGCTCTTCACAGGACAACCTCATTTAACAACAAACTGTCCCTCCTCTCTACCCTCTCACAACCGACCAATCCTACAACCCCCTTGACACCATCGCCCGACCCCCAATTCCCCCACCTTCGACACCTTTAACCCATCTCCAGAGATGAGTTTCTTGACCTACTATCCGCCAGCAAACCATCTGGGTCCCCAATCGACCCCTGCCCCCCTCTGTCCTAAAAGAAATATTCTTGTCTACCTGCGCAGGAGAACATGCAAGAGCCATAATAAATGATTCCCCCACCTCTGGCATCTTCCCCGATGCCTTCAAAATTGTGCATGTCAAGCCTCTTCTAAAAAAACCATCCCTCGACCCCCTTGACCTCAAAAACTACAGACCCATCTCGAACACCAGATTCCTTGCAAAACTCATTGACCAAACAGCGTACTCCCAGCACAGCACCTTTGTAGAATCCAACAACCTCCATGACTCTGCACAATCAGGCTTCAGACCACGACATGGAACTTAAACCACTCTGACCTCGATCTGGGATGATCTTAAGGACACTGCAGACTCTGAAGGATGCACTGCACTAATTCGCTTTGATCTCTCTGCAACCTTTGATACAACTAACCACTCAATCCTCCTTGTCTGCCTCCACTCCCTCGGAATCCGTGGCACTGCTCTCAAGTGGATCGCCTCTTTCCTCAGCAACAAGAAACAAATAACCCTCCTCTCCCCATTTGTCTCAGCTGCTCGCTTGGTTTACACTGGAGTACCGCAAGGCGCATGACTATCTGCTCTCCTGTTCAACCTCTGTATGACCACCCTTCCTGGAATCATCCGCATGCACAAGAACTCGTGCTACAACTACGCTGACAATACCCAAATCATCCTAAGAATCCCCAATTCTGGCACCAACCCCGAGCCCGACCACGAAGCCTGTCTTCGTGATATTGACCGATGGATGACAATAAACCACCTCCTCTTAAACCCAACTAAAACCAAAATCATGGTGTTTGGAAACACTGCCCTTCTACCTCATCGACTCCCATGGCCTCTGTCCTGGACACAACCCCCCCACCCCTCTCCCACACAGTAAAAAACCTAGACTGCACTATGGACTCTGGCCTAACCCTCTCCCGTCAGATCAACAATGTGTCAAAATGTTGTCACTACCATCTCAAACTTCTCAGATGCATCTTTCCCTACCTCTCCTTCCCGAGCAGACTTGCCACTGTTTGTTATTGTCTGTATTAATGTCGAGACTGGACTATGCCAACTCCCTTTACCTAGGAGCCCCGGCTTACCATCTTAACAAACTTCAATGTAACGCTCACCTGGTATCCACAGGGACGTCACTCAGCCTGTTCTGACCTCTTACGACCTTGAACCCTTCCCTGGAGTCTACTCGACTAGAGACTGGGCCTGAAACACAGGATTGGCAGAGTTCCCCTCCCTATTGTCTCTGTGTGCTTGAACCCCTTCTTCCCCGGGGTCCAAACCCTCCCTTTGATCCACAGCTCACCTTGTTTTCTTGGAAAGTGTGCTCTCCATCCTGCTTTCAGTGCAGGGGCGCGTTGATTGATGCAGGCTCGTTGCTGCCTAGTTACTTCACTGGCAAGAGTCCGACAGGTAAGTATAATGAGTCTTTTATACAGTTCTCTAACTTCGTTCCTTTCCTTCCTTAGATGATGGCCGGCGTCCGGGGATGGCGACGTGCTGCTGAGAAGAGTAGCGCTGAACGTGAGTGAGAGCGCGATGCGACCCTTTCGTATTTGTATTGAACTGAGTTCTTTTTCTGTGTCTTTTAGGTGCCGCCACGTTTTCAGCGTGGATGCCAGTTATGAAGAAGAAATGCTTTGAATAAGCGCGGTATGCGGCCCCTCTAGATGTTTCCACGCTAACCTGGAGTGTCTTTTCCCTCTTGCAGACGGATGAGAAGTTCCGGAGACACAGTTCCCCCAGAGCGGCTGGGATTCAGGTAAGCGTTTGAAGCGTGTACAAAAAATAAGCAAAGATTTGCTGAATGCTTACTAATGCCTTTTTTCTGTTCTTTTCCCTTTTCCTTAGGAAGCGGCGTGCCGGGATGGGAATGACCCCACCGAAGACGCCCGCAGAACTAAAGGAGTGAAGAATAATGGGCAGAAGCGCCGCAAGGTAAGGCTGTTCCTAACGGTGTTCGTGTTCTTGCAGGAGCTGAGCGCAGAAGAAAGATACAGGCCTACTGGAGACCGATCTGAACACGGTGAGTGTCATGCTGCAGGTGCAGAAAACACAAAGCATGTTTCTCAGCCTGGGCGTGGCTTAAATAGTCTCTGGGTATCCCAGGTGTCTCTGGGCTGAACCACACCCAAAAGACTAGACTGCACATGCAGTTCTGGGAACCGAAATATGTGGGGGCATCCATCTTGTCCCCATCAATGCACTACAAGTCCAATCCCCAATGTTATCCTATGGGAGTGAGTGAGTCTGGTGCCACAAGCGCCAAATCTGACTCCAAGTGGGTCTTTGGAGGGATGGAGAGGCCCTTGAGGGCCATGTAGGTGATTGTGGCCTAGCTCCAGCCTGACATCTTGGAGGGCTGGGGACATGAGGGGCAGGAATCATGACAGCACTCCCCCCAAGGCCCCTCTCAAGGTGGCTCTTCTGTCTGGTCCTGGTTTGTTTGGATGGTTTTGATGAAATCGTCTAAGCAAGCGAGGTGCATGGATGTACTCACAAGGCTCCCATGTCCTGTCTTGTGGACCATACCCCTTCCAGTCTACTAGGTAGTATAATTTGGATCTGACGTACTTTGAATCCAGGATGTCCTTGACTTCGAATTCTGGCTCCCCGGAGACTACTACTGGCTGCGGTGGCGTTGCTACCCGGGTCCCAGGTTGAACAGGTTTAAGGAGAGACACGTGGAACACAGGATGAATCTGCATGTTTGACGGCAAAGCTAGTCTGACCGCCACAGGATTTATCACAGAGGTGACGGTGAATGGACCCAGGTATCTTGGACGGAAAGTTCGGGTTCCTTTAATGGACACTTGTTTAGACGCCAGCCAGACTTTGTCTCCCACTTGGTAGTTGGGGGCCTTTGCTCGGTGTTGATCAGCAAACTTCTTTTGGCGATTCTTAGCTTGAAGTAGGTGTTCAGCTGCCCTTTTAAAGGTTTGAGAAATGGTCGGGTGCAAGGTTTTGACTGCTGGCATTTCCAGGGTTGTAGGAACGTCCAACTCAGAAGTATGTGGGTGCCTGCCATACATGGTATAAAAGGGTGTCTGCCCAGTGCTAGTGTGTAGGGAATAATTATAAGCATATTCAGGTATCCATAATAGGTCGAACCAGCTTTCTTCAGCTTGGTGTAACATGCAACGCAGATACTGCTCGAGCGTCTGATTTGTCCTCTCAGTTTGACCATCCGTTTGGGGATGGTGACTGGTGGATAGGTGGATGTCGATCTGGGCCATAGAGCAGCATTTTCTCCAGAAGTTAGATACAAATTAAGTTCCTCGGTCTGAGACCAAAACTGAAGGAAACCCATGGAACGGAGTGTCTCCCTGTTTGCTGTGCCTTCGCAGTGTGTCTACACTGCTGCCTGATTCCTGATTCGGCTGTGGGCGTGCCGTGCAGCCATGCAGCTGAAAGACCCGACTCTCCCGCGGAGCGGCCGCGGAGTCGGCGCTGAGTCTTGGGAGTGAACGGAGTGTCTCCCTGTTTGCTGTGCCTTCGCAGTGTGTCTACACTGCTGCCTGATTCCTGATTCGGCTGTGGGCGTGCCGTGCAGCTGAAAGACCCGACTCTCCCGCGGAGCGGCCGCGGAGTCGGCGCTGAGTCGGCGCTGAGTCTTGGGAGTGAACGGAGTGTCTCCCTGTTTGCTGTGCCTTCACAGTGTGTCTACACTGCTGCCTGATTCCTGATTCGGCTGTGGGCGTGCCGTGCAGCTGAAAGACCCGACTCTCCCGCGGAGCGGCCGCGGAGTCGGCGCTGAGTCTTGGGAGTCTTAGGAGTCTGAGGGGTGTGAGGACCCATGTATTCCTTTGGGAAGGTCATGAAGGTGGTCCTCTCTCCCAAAACTCGGGCGCAGCGGAAGACTGAAGCTGCCACAATGGAAGTAACGGCCGTGAGAAAATGAGGCAAGGCTGACATGGCGGTCTGTGCTGAAAGTGTGAGCATTGTATTAGAGGGGTCGGCTGAACTGACTTCCAATGCAATTAACGTCTCCATGGAATTATCTCCCGTTGCTCTTCAACAAGTAAGTGCTAACATGAATGCCTGTGCTCAACTTACCACGCATGAACCTTTACTCGCACTCAAAGTGGCAAGTCGTGTACTTGCCGATCAACACACACAGCAAATTCTGTCAAGCCCCTTGCCAAGCCCCCTGTCTGGTTTGTCGGATAAGCCTTGTGGCTCATTTTCTGCTGAGACTGACGTGAACGACGAGCCCTCAACGCGAGGTCGGCCTGTGTGCTGGATGGGTCTGACATGTGCTCGACTCGCCCTTGTGATGTAAACCAGAGAAATTGCAAAGGCAAGAAGTCAACGACTGGCCATCTGTCTACGACATTGTTTGAAAGTCTCAGTCCCATTAACTCTTCACTTACTGCCCCTCAAGAGACTAGTATGAACCCCAATATAATAGCAGAGCCGGTTGGCCCGATTCCAAGTGAGTTTTGCCGACAGTCGCCTGATGACGGCTCCCTGAATAGTAACAGCGAGAGCGCTATTTGTGAAACAGAGCCTCCCAAAGAGTCGATGCAGTGTTGTGATCCGGGGGCTCTAGACTCTGCACGGACCACTGCCGTGCATACATTGGATGTTCCACATCACTCCACAGGTAGCGACGATGCTGTGTTTAGGGGATCTTTGAGAAACTGTGAAATAAGGCGGTTGAGCCCCGCTTTAGACCTCCAGCCTAAAGTTTCAGGGAATACTCATCCCATCACTGACACTGATATAATACATGGTAGAGAGCGAAGAAACTCGCTGGAGGTGGTCAACAAATTGCTGGCTGATCTCACTCGCATAAATCAACAAAGAACATCCAAGGACAAAATTGGCAAAAACATTGATGTATCTTCAACGGCTGACGTGGAAAGTGAGTATTTGCAAGTCGACAGCGGGACACATCCTCTAATTGAGAAGCACCAGCTGAATGGAGCTGGTTACCTGATGAAGCGTACAAGACTTGACGAAAGCCTATCACGCAGTTTGAGATGCTCTCAAAACAAAAAGGCTAAAAGGCTTGTGTACAGTATTTCACCTCACTGCACTCTGCCCCCAGAAATAGAGCATGACTCTTGTAATTCGGATGAAGCACCAAGCGATGTCCTCGCTGGACAAGTGTCTTCGGATTCCTCGTTGATGGAGCGGCCGTATCCTAAGATTAGACGGCCTGTTTATCACAAAAAGAAAGGTGTGCCTAGTGAAGTAACCGAGCCTGAATCTGTAAGAAATATGCCAACAACGCAAGATTTGCAGGCCCTGATAATGTCCTCTTTAAACATTTCGATTGCTCCCTTTCTTAAATTATACGAAAGTTTAAATGACACGATTAAAGACCTGTCTGCAGGGGTCTGCAGATTGTCTAATAACTCAGTAAACCTTCGAAAGGAAATGTCGGAATATAAGAACATGGTTGAAGAGATGATTAGGAAGTCAGATATAACAGAGGCCGCACTCCTAAATCAAATCACAAATGCAAATATTGACAAAGAACTACTGGCAGAGGTTGCTAAGGAAGCCTTGAAAATATTCCATAAAAATAAGGGCTGTGATGCGCAAACAAGCGATCCCCTTTATCTAAAGTGCCAAGCTCCAAGAATTGCAAATGATGTACTGATATCAACAGTGGCTGCCACTGACCAACAGACGTATGCTAAGGCGAATGTGCTCGTGGAACACTCTATTGCCACCTTGGATGGAAATAACGACTGCTGTGTGGTTGCATCAAAGGTTCAAACTCCAATTAGCAGTGAAGTAATGAGTTCTAAGTCTGGTTTCGCCAAAGTGGTAATGGAGGCCCAAGATGTGGCAAACCTGGCACTACAAGATCCACAAAGACCATCAACGTCGAATAAAGTCATCACTCAGGAGCTGCGCTCCGCTGTATTACCTCAGGTAGCAACGAACATTGAGGCGGAACCCACAGGGTTATATTCTATATTTAAACCTGCTGGGGAATTACAGAAGACGAGTATTTCAATTGGCTCCGTAAATGGGGCCCTAGGAATGAAGACTAAAAACCAACCGAAAAAGAATGTTAAGAGACGCAACAACAACTCGCTTAAGTTTCTGAGGAATATTAAAAATTTGGACATAACGGTGAATGGTGTACACACAAAATCAGCTCAACCAGCTCGTAATCAAACTGAAATAAGCAATTCAAAAGCCGCTAAGGATTCGAATGACTCTTACACCCGTATCAGTGATATTTCCGATACTTTGATAAATGTCTCAACCTACGAGGACGAAGACCTATGCGACAGTGAAATAAAAGTAGATCATGAACGGTCAACGTTTGTTCTCAAAGAACTAACAGCAGAAGAGAGTTTGCCACCCCTGGCCACAAAAGTGGGCCAATCTGTTGTCCCGGTACAATTGCAGAACAACCAACAGTCGGCGGCCAATCAGGCCGTAGGTGATGGTAAGCGGCCCTTTATGATGTTACCTAATGTACATAACAATGGAATGATAATCTCAGATGAACTACAGACTTTATCCAGAACATGTCAACTGATTCCACTAACAACCAGTTTATCACCTGAAAAAGAGGCGTTGAATTCGAAATTCGTAAAGCTTGAGGATAAAAGAAAGATGCTCGAAGCAAGGGCGAGAGCGTCTAGTGCCTTGCTGCTTAATAAGGTTGGCAGCATAGGATGTAATGGACAGGCAAAGATGCCGACGGCTAGCGAGATGGTGCTTCCTGATCTTGCTGGTGTATCTTGTGACCCTGGAAGGATTCCTAGGGGACCGGTATTTAGCTCTCAATTTAATTTACAACAAGAGACGCAAAAATTAGCGAAGATGAAACAAAACGTCAATAAGGAAAGAGAGACTCATTCAGTGAAACAAGATTCTCATGGTCTGCAACGATTGTTACTCGAGCGTATCGAATCTTCGGATGATCTAATCTTAAATCGGCACAACGTACTCTGGTTGTGTCATCTGATTCCAAGTCTAAGAGCAATTGAATCTGATGACCTCAGAATTGTAGAATTCTATGACGAGAAGAAAAATGACGCTGTCATCTTACATCTTCAATCAAAATTGATCGCTGAAGCTTTGCTTGATGCCGGGCCAGTCCTAATGTCCTTGGGGTTTGATATATCAAGAGCAGATGGCTGCTTGCAATTGCTAACTCCTAAAAGAGATCCTTGTGGCACAGTAGATGTGAAGAGTCGAGCCTGCACACAGCAGCCTGAAACTCGACCATCTGCTATATTGTCTGAAAGCCCAGCTCTGAAGCCTACCCCTGTGGCAAAATCATCTAAACACACGCTGACAGGAGAGTGTATGCGAATCACTGTGAATGGACCCATAGGCGGTTCCAAGACAATTGCGGAAAGTGCAAGTGAGACCGCTTTAACTCAAGAAGAATCTGACTGGTCTTGGCTTGCAGGCTCTTTAAATAAAAGTGGGAATAAATAACGCCAGGTGTCCGAGACGCAAAATATCTGTTGACTGGCTTCCTGGAACACTAGAGGTTTTAGCCATTTGTTTCAAACATCATCAGCAACTAACGTGGATCTGCTGTGCCTACAAGAAACTTGGCTAAGTTCTAGTCCTCTTTTAGAAGGCTTTGAAATTGCTTGTAATCCGGCGATTCGCCAAGCCAAAGGAAGACCCATGTCGGGCTTGTTGACAGCAGTGAGAAAGGCGGCTGGATTCAGGATTATAGACTCTCAGAACCTGTCTCCCTTTATTCAATTCTCAACAATTGGCGTATCCCAATCTAACGAAAGGAACACTGACCGCCTATATATTATTAATGTATATTGGAACCATCGAAATAAATATGCATCGTCTTTTCTTGACACTGTGACAACTGTGATAGATGACCTCCTTGGGACAGAAGCCTCGTTGGATCTGATTGTTTGTGGCGATTTGAACATGGTCTGCGTGAAAGAGAAATTCCAACTTGAACCTAAAGCAGCCCAATGGTGCGATGAAATGGACCTTCGTGCCATACACATGCTAAACGGCAACACCACAGGCGATATTCCGGCGCAGCCAACTTGGAGAAGAGAGGAATCAACATCAGTACTTGATTACATCTTTGTAACCGGAAATCTTCTTAAGAGAGTTATGCACCTAAATGTCCAAAAAATGGTTCATAGTGATCATGAAATGGTGCAATTGACTCTTAACAAAAAATGTGTCTGCCCGCAGCAAGTGTGGCCTTTTACGGTAAATATAGGCCCAAGCAGGATTCGACTTAATCTTTTAGCTACTGAAGTAGAGTCTATAACATCAAAATTCAAAGGAAATACTGAGGCTCTCGAATATCAACATCTATTAGTTCAATTTGAAGTAAGAAGATCTAAATTGAGACATGCTCAATTACATCATAAACACAAATTTGATATTTGTGTGCTGCTGCCTGATGAGACAGGAATTAAGGAAAATCAAAAACATCTCCAATATAAATGTAAAACAAATTCGAAGAATGATTAAACAGAAATACAAACATTGGCTTAAGTCACACGCGCCTATTATGCTGCAAAATGATTTTGAGAAGATGATGGCAAAAATGGGGGGGCGCAATTCAGCTGAATTCTGGAGTCTATTAAACAACTGTGTAACACCCCAATATGCTCTACAGGCTAACGCTGTTAGTGAGCAAGCCTGGGTTGAATTCTATTCTGCATTATTTAGCAAAAACGATCCAGTAAGCGCCAGTGTCTTTTTGCCTGAATCCAAATGGGACCTGCAATTTGAAAGAGGTGAAATTCTCTCAATAATTAATGGATTGAGTGAATCCAGAGCGCCAGGTCCTGATGGACTAACTAATTACACAATCAAACGTAACCCAGAACTATGGGCAGACTTTTGTGTCACTCTATTTAATCGCATTGCAATGAGTGGTTCTACCCCCAACTCATGGAAAAGTGCTATTGTGGTTCCCATCTTTAAAAAAGGTGACCGAAGCAACCCTAAAAACTATCGCCCGATAGCGCTTCTTGATGTTGTGGGGAAGATTTATGCAACTCTGCTTCAACGCAAACTTGTGAGGTGGGCAAAAGATTCTAAGCATATAGACCAGAGACAAGCTGGATTCGTAAGAGGAGTAGGCTGTGGCCTCAACCTGTTGCTATTAAATTTCCTAAAGATGGAAGCACTCAGAACTAATACAAAAATCTATTTGGCTCTGATTGACCTCTCGCAGGCGTTTGATAGTATCAACAGAGAGAGGATGTGGGAAAAACTGGTTAAATGGGACTGTCCGCCTAGTTTATTGAGTGCAATTCAGGAATTGCACTCTGAGACGTTTTTTAGAGTTCGGTTGGACTTGAAGGGCACTCTGTCTGCAAAAATAAACACACTTAAGGGTGTGAAGCAAGGCTGCCCCTTGGCAGCAACAATATTCAACCTGTTTATATCGGATGTGAACGAGATCTTTTGTGGTAACAGTCTGTTCCCCCCAAAAATCCACAGAGTACCCATTAACTACCTGCTATACGCTGACGATCTCGTCTTAATAGACCAGACGCCAATAGGTCTTCAGCGAAAAATTAATCTTATAGATACCTACATAACATCAAACGGATTGCAAATCAACAGACTAAAAACAGAAATTTTGACATTGGGGAATCTTCAAGGAGCCCTCAGTAAGGGGTCGAAAGAGCATTGGCATATTGCCAACGAACGCATCCAGATTGTAAAACGTGCGAAATATCTGGGTATGACCATCAGTGCAAGCAGAAACGATGCACCATGGACAGAAGTGGTGAAAAGCAAGTGTCGGCAATTAGCAAGCCAAGCATGCTTAATTAACAACAAATATGGCAAATTGTCGCTGAAGCCGACAATTTTGTTTTTTCAACAGAAAGTGGTGCCGAGTCTAATTTACGGAGGTGAAAATGCCTTTGGCTGCTCAAATGAACTATGGAACTCATTAGAAAACATCTTTTGGTCTTGTGTACTTCATCTACCGAGGGGTATCGCAACTGTTTGTATACGGTATGAGCTTGGCTTAATCTCAATACATGCAAGAGTTCTATGGAACTTGCTGAGCCTTTACCGTAAAACGATGTTAATGACTCCGGCACCCCAATTCCTAATTCTGCACATGCCTGATACTGCGAAAGACTGTAAGATACTCGCCAAGTGGAATCAGCTATGTCAAGATCTGTTAGGCGAGCATGACATTACTACTGCTATGCTATTGGAAAATCCGGATGCAGCGAAGATGAAGATTTGGCGGCTGGATTGGATTAAGACCTGTGACCTAAGAACTAAGTGTAAATTAATGCACGAAGTCCCAGGCGAGGCGAAAGCTTTTAATCAACGCCACTTCTATCTAACGCATCTGCCAAATCAGCATGCAAGAGCCTTGTACATGAGATTTAGACTAAACGCACTAAGCACAAAAGAACGTTTAAGCTCTTGGCCTAAGTATGCAAACATTGACCAAATGTGCCGCTTTTGCAATCTTGCTAGAGAAACTCTAAAGCATTTGATCATGTCATGCCCGAGTTTTGAGAAAGAAAGAGGACGGATTTTTTCCCCACTCATTTATAATATTAGCCCAAGGAGCTCGGAAGAATGGTGGGAAATGTTCTTCGAAGGCTCAAACCGAACAGTATTATTTAATCTGATAACCTTGCTCCAGGTCGTAAAAACAAGGCTGGACATGAAGGAATTAATTCAAGTGCCCAGAGCCGAATGAATTTTTGCAGTGCATATGGATTAGACACCCAGATTCAAGTAGTTTGTGGAAATTGTGTGTAGGAGGGTGGTGAGGGATATGGATACTAAGAAAGGATAAGGATATGTTGTTGTTGTTTGTGTTTTCTTGTCTTTTTTAAAGGTTGAACAAACCATAAAAAAAAAAAAAAGAAGGAAACCCATGGAGCCGAATGATGCCTTCAAGAAATACCTTCGCCAGAGTGGAAGCATTGGGAGCCCCTTAAGAGGAATGAAATGTGCCATTTTTGAAAATAGGTCCCCCACCACAAGAATAGTGTTAAACTCTTGATTGGGTGGTAAGTAAGTGATAAAATCAAGGGACAACGTGTGCCAGGGGGATTTCCAATGGTTGTAATGGCCCAGTCGGTTTCTGCTTAGATGACTTGTTTTGAGCACACACTCCACAAGATAGGATGAATTGGATAATGTCTTTACGCCACGTGGGCCACCAATAATTTCGTTTTACCTTGGCTAGGGTTTTAGCGATTCCGGGGTGGTCCTCGATCAAGGAATCATGATAACCGGACATGACTTGTTCTCGTTGTTCTTGGTTTGGTAAGAATAAACGATTCCTGAAGTAGGGCAACTGATCTTTTATCATGTAATGTTCTCCTTGTGCACTCCACGCTTGTTATTGCTCCGGACTCATCAGGTTTTGGATTTCTTCATGTAATTCTTTCTGAGTTATGGTTGCTGTGATTCCTAGGAGCTTGTCACTCGGGATGATTGCTATTGGGTCAGGGGTCTGATACCCTTGCTCTTCCACCCCCATACGGGAAAGGGCATCGGCCTTCCCATTTTTCACCCCTGGTCGAAATGTAATCACGTAGTCATATTCAGCAAATCAAAAAGCCCAACGTAGTTGTCGTGAGGATTGGGCCTTTGCTGTTTTTAATTACTGGAGGTTCCGGTGGTCAGTTATTACGGTGATTGTGTGTCTGGCGCCCAAGAGGTAATGCCGCCATGCCTTAAAGGCTGACTTAATGGCCAGGAGTTCTTTGTCTGTGATAGCGTAATTGAGTTCAGGGGGTGTAAATTTACGCGACCAGAAGGCAACAGGGTGTAACTGGCCCATTTCGGGGTCCTTTTGTGAGAGGACGGCTCCCATAGCCATGCTTGAGGCATCCGTTTCCACCAGGTATGGGAGATCAGGGCGAGGGTGGCGTAAGATTGGGGCAGATGTGAATCTTGCTTTGAGTTCCTGGAAAGCTTCCTCAGCTTCTGTTGTCCACTGGAACTTTTTGTTGCTTTTCCTTAGCAATGACGCGATGGGATGCACGATTTGCGGAAATGCTGGGATGAACCGGCGGTAGAAGTTTGCAAAACCCAGCATACTTTGAACCCCCTTGAATGAATTTGGGGATGGCCATTTCAGGATAGCATCTACCTTGTGTACATTCATTCGGATTCCATTCGGGCTGAGAATAAAGCCCAGGAATTCCACCTTGAAGACGTGGAATGAGCACTTTTCGAGCTTGGCGTAGAGCTGGTGATGACAGAGTTTCTCCAATACGGATCGGACGTGTTTAGCCTGGTCCTGCTTTGATGCGAAATATACTGGAATATTGTCGATGTACACTAGAGCACAGACATCAATCAATTCCCGTAGGACATAGTTCATGAAGTATTGAAATGCTGCAGGCACATTGCAAAGGCCAAAGGGCATTACTTGATATTTGTACAAGCCGTATTTGGTGCGAAAAGCGGTTTTCCATTCGTCCCCCTGTTTTACGCGAACAAGGTGACATGCCCCCCTCAGGTCTAGTTTTGTGTAGATTTGGGCATCTTTGACTTGATCAAGCAATTCAGGGATCAGTGGCAGGGGGTAGCGGTTTTTTACGGTAATCTTGTTCAGTGCACGATAGTCGATGCACGTTCTCAAGTCCCCCTCCTTTTTTGGTACGAAGAATAGAGGACTGGCTGCTGGAGACTTCGAGGGACAGATGAACCCGTTGGCCAGGTACTGGTCAAGATAGGCCTTCAGGTGCTGGTTTTCTGGTTCTGTGAGTGCGTAAATTCGCCCACAAGGGATTTGTGCGCCAGGTATCAGGTCGATTTGGCAATCGTAAGGTCTATGCGGTGGCAGGGTATTAGCCTTTTCTTTCTTGAAAGTCCTGGTATTCACTTGGTAGGGTGCCGATTGCCACAGTCACAAGCGTGGAGGTTCTGGTGTCTATTGGTTGTTTCTCTTGGCGATAACACGTGTGGGCGCAAGTCTCGGGAAAGGCCAATTCTTTTGCTCACCTATGGATTTGAGGATTGTGAGCTACCAACCATGGCATTTCCAAAATCAACCGGAACTGTGGTGCCTTAATGAGGTCGAAAACTGTAGATTCTTGGTGTCCATCCTGGCACAGAAGGGTTAAAGCTGCAGTGCATTGGGATACTGGACCAGAAGCTATTTCCGTGCCGTCGACAGTGGTAACAGTGTCAGTGGTTGATTTAGGGCGCAACGGAAGCCCCATCTTTGCCGCAAGATCCTGGTCGATGTAGTTCCCAACGGCTCCACTGTCAATGTACGCTCTCACTGCGTGCATCCGAGATGGTTGTTGGTGATTGATCAAAACCACAGATAGTGCAAAATGGAATGTCTGTAGTTCACTGTCTTCGCTCGACAAGTGGACCCCTACACTTGCCGGGCTGGGGAGTTTTCTGATTCCTTGATGGTATCTTCCTTGTCCGTGGCCCCTACCGTCCTCCTCGGTGGCTTCACAGGGCACTCTTTAAGGAAATTACCTGACCTTCCACAGTACAGACATAACTGCTGCTGTCTCCTTTTATCCCTTTCCGCTTTATTCAAGGCTGATCTGACCCCCCCCCCGATTTGCATTGGTTCTCCTGAACTTTCCGTTGTGCGGGCAATATTGTCCTTTGAATGCACATACATAGGGCGAGCGTCCGGTCTGGTTCGATTTGCTCTTCGGTCCTTCAACCTATGATCCAGTTGAACAACAAGGTCAATGAATTCTGAGCAGTCTTTCAGGGGGTTCACTACTTGTGCGAGAACATCCTTGAGCTCCCCCCGCAACCCACAATGAAATAACTTGGTTCTCTTCTCCACTGGCCAGTCTGCTTCAACTACTGAACGTGGCTATGTATGTTAATAGGTCTTGATTCCCTTGGCGTAGGGACAGAAGTTCGTTGTCTAATGCCTGCCCATGAGTACGACGGGCGAACAGCTTTTCCATCTCCTGCTGAAAGCCCCTGAAGTCATGCAGCAATCGATCGTCTTGGGCCACAAAGGGTACAGACCAGTCCGCGGCGCTACCACTCAGGTAGGGTAGCACAAAAGCGACCTGTGATTGGTCAATCGGAAAGGCCCCTGGTCTACAAAGGAAGTGCAGGCGGCACTGGTTCATGAACGTTGCAAACCTCTTGGGATCCCCCGTAAATCGTTCGGGCAGGGCCAAGGAAACTGCCCCAGGAAGGGTTATCTGAACGGGTTTGGCTGATGGTGCTGGCCTCGAGGGCACGCTCCCCGGCAATGGTGCAGGCCCTGTTTGTGACTGGAGAAGTTGCTGGCTTAAATCATCAGTGCGTTCTTTGGCTACTATCAGCTCTCTCCTCAGGGTGTTGGTCTCCTGCCTGGCCGGATGTACTTCGGAACGTAGCTGCCCCAACATGTGGGCTAACTGGTCAGTTTCTGACGTTTCCATGACGCCCAGGTGGATTTTGATGTGAGGCTTTGTGTTCTGTAACGCTCACCTGGTATCCACGGGGACGTCACTCAGCCTGTTCTAACCTCTTACGACCTCAAACCCTTCCCTGGAGTCTACTCGACTGGAGACTGAGCCTGAAACACAGGATTGGCAGAGTTTAGCTCCCTATTGTCTCTGTGTGCTTGAACCCCTTCTTCCCCGGGGTCCAACACCTCCCTTTGATCCACAGCTCACCTTGTTTTCTTGGAAAATGTGCTCTCTGTCCAGCTTTCAGCGCAGGGGCGCGTTAATTGATGCAGGCTCATTGCTGCCTAGTTACTTCACTGGCAAGAGTCTGACAGGTAAGGATAATGAGTCTTTTGAACATCCCTAACTCCGGTCCTTTCCTTCCTTAGATGATGGCCGGCATCCAGGGATGGTGACATGCTGCTGAGATGAGTAGCGCTGAAGGTGAGTGAGAGCGCGATGCAACCCTTTCGTATTTGTATTGAACTGAGTTCTTTTTCTGTGTCTTTTAGGTGCCGCGACGTTTTCAGCGAGGATTCCGGTTTTGAAGAAGAAATGCGGTGAGTAAGCGTGGTATGCGGCCCCTCTAGATGTTTCCAAGCTAACCTGAGTGTCTTTTCCCTCATGCAGATGGATGAGAAGTTCCGGAGACAGAATTCCCCCAGAGTTGCTGGTATTCAGGTAAGCGTTTGAAGCTCGTACAGTCTTTAAAAATAAGCAAAGATTTGCTGAATGCTTACTAATGCCTTTTTTTTCTGTTCTTTTCCCTTTTCCTTAGGAAGCGGAGTGCCGGGATGGGAATGACACCGCCGAAGATGCCCGCAGAACAGAAGGAACGATGAATGATGGGCAGAAGCGCCGCAAGGTAAGGCTGTTCCTAACAGTGTTCTTGTTCTTGCAGGAGCTGAGCGCAGAAGAAAGATGCAGGCCTACTGGAGACCGATCCGAACACGGTGAGTGTCACGCTGCAGGTGCAGAAAACACAAAGCATGTTTCTCAGCCTGGACGTGGCTTAAATAGTCTCTGGGTATCCCAGGTGTCTCTGGGCTGAACCACACCCAAAAGACTAGACTGCACATGCAGTTCTGGGAACCGAAATATGTGGGGGCATCCATCTTGTCCCCATCAATGCACTACAAGTCCAATCCCCAATGTTATCCTATGGGAGTGAGTGAGTCTGGTGCCCCAAGCGCCATGTCTGACTCCAAGTGGGTCTTTGGAGGGATGGAGAGCCCCTTGAGGGCCATGTAGGTGATCGTGGCCTGGCTCCAGCCTGACATCTTGGAAGGCTGGCGACATGAGGGGCAGGAATCATGACATTCAAAGAGCGCAAAACGCTACTGCTAAACTGTTCCTTGCCCTGCGTCTAACAGATCACATCTCTCCAGCTCTCTGAACCCTCCACTGGCTCCCAGTCAGATGAAGGGCCACTTTCAAGACCCTGTGCATCACTCACCGTGCAGTGCACAAGACCAGCCCATTATACCTGCAAGAAAAAATAAAACCATACCTCCCATTCCACACGTTACGATCAAGCACTGCCCTCCTTTTAGTGATTCCAACCTCGAACTCTGTCAGGATCGGAGGATCCGCCTTCTCAACCTTGGCACAGACTCTCTGGAACTCGCTTCCCCTACATATTCGACACACCCAAGACTATATTACATTCCGTAAAGCTCTAAAAATGTGATCTTTCCTTAACACCAACCACGACCTTCTGAAGCGATTGAAACCTTAGCAACCCGATGACTAATGCTCAATGAAACTCCCAACAATGTCATCAATCAATACTCTCATTAATTTGGCTATTAAGCAACCGCATGCCTGAAATGCAGAGTAATGATCTCCTTAGATCATAACTCCACACAAATTCCCTCTCCTTACTAATGTTCACATATCCTTGCCAGTATCCTTGCTGCCTTCTGACCATACTAGACACAACATACCCTCCGTCAACTCCCTGCCTGCCTCAGGTATGCTTCCCGCCCTGTGATGTCGCTAAGTACCCCCACCTCCTGTGTTGTCGCTGGGGACCCCCATCCGCCTCAAGTTCTCTGTGATGTCGCTATATGCCCCATACCGTCTGGTGAACTGTGTATTACTGTGTGCCCCCCAGCCCTCTTTGGTCCCCCGTGTTGTCACTGTGTACCCCCCACCACCTTCAGTCCCCCATGTTGCCGCTATGTACCCCATGCCCACTGGTTCCAGTGATGTCGCTGTGTTACCCTCTGGCCCCCGTGTCGTCGCTGTATGGCCAGCCCCCTCTCATCCCAGTGATGTCACTGTGTGCCCTGTGTGCCCCCCAGTCGCCTTTGGTCCCCTGTGTTGTCACTGTGTACCCCCTGCCCTCTGACTCCCTGTGTTGTCATTGTGTACCCCTCTGGTCCCCCGTACTGTCGCTGTATGCCCAGCCCCTTCTAGTCCCTGTGATGTCGCTATGATACCCTCATGTCCTGCGTGTTGTTGCTGTGCACCCCGGCCCTCTGGCTGCCCGTATTCTCATTGTGTACCCCTCTGGTCCCCTGTGATGTCACTGTATGCCCAGCCCCCTCTAGTCCCAGTGATGTCGCTGTGTGCCCCTTTTTTTCCCTGTGTTGTCGCTGTGTACCCACAGCCCCCTCCGGTGACCCGCTGTGTACCCCTCTGGCCTCCCGTCCTATTGCTGTATGCCCAGCTCCCTCTAGTCCCTATGATGTCCCTGTGTGCCCCTACCCCCTCCAGTCCCCTGTGTTGTCGCTGTGTACCCCTCTGGCCCCCGTCCTGTCGCTGTATGCCCAGCCTCCTCTAGTCCCTGTTATGTCCCTGTGTGCCCTTACCCCCTTTAGTCCCCTGTGTTGTTGCTGTGTACCCCCAGCCGCCTCTGGTCCCCCGTGATGTCGCTGTTTGCCCCCAGCCCCTCATTTCCCATTGATGTCGCTGTGTACCCACAACTCATTAGGTCCCCACGGTTCACTGTGTGCCCAGACCCCTGGTTCCCATCTTGTCACTGCGCCCCCAAACCCCCTGGTCCACCGTGATGCCACTGTGTGCCCCAGCCCCCTTGGCTCCTCGCCATGTCGCTGTGTGCCCCCAGCTCCCCTCTGGTCCCCTGTGAGATTGCTGTGTACCCCGTGCCTCTCTCTTGTCCTGCGGTGTTGCTGTGTGCCCCGGTGTCATGATGCCTACCCCCAGGGACCCAGACGAAGTACAGCAACCCTGGAAGCAGGCATCAAGTTATTCTAAGCAAGCCCAACAACCCCTACTTTGGAGGCTATTTAAACCACGCCCGAAGAGCAGCACACGCTTCGCGTTATTCTGCATCCAGCAGCATAACGCTCACCGTGCCTGCAAGTCTGCATCCAGTCTTCTGCCACACCCGCCTCGAGTCTGGAGCTCCTAGAAAAAGTGAGAAAGAAGGAGAAAAGGTTAGAACAAGAGCAATACCTTTGATCCTTACCTGAATTCCCGATCCATCGCGCCTTCGAGCTGGAAGAAAGAAGTTATTTTATGCGTGTCGCCTCGCCTGCTGCAGCGCCGCGCTGAACTCACCGGCCTTCACAACATCTTCACATTCCACCGCATCCTTCTGCATGTTCCCGCCGCACTCCGGCACCTAAGGGGAAGACAAGAACAGCAAGGTGAGCCAAGGGAATACACAGAGGCAATATTAGTTGCCCCCCATAGACTTACCTGATTTTACCACCGGGGATACTTTTCCTCTTCACGGGTCGGCGCAGCTTCCACTGCATCCTCACCGAACCCCAGCCCCTAAGGGGAAACAAAAGGACAGCAAGGTGAAACAAAGGGACAAACAAGGGGAAACCTGATTTTACCGCCGGAGGCATTATTCACCGAGACTTCATACTTTCTCTCAGCTCCTGAATAAGGGAGAAAGCAACAGGTTACATATGGACATTATTTTATCGAACTGTTTTGGATAATACAAATCCTTACCTGAATATTACCGGTTGCCATGAGGAACTCTTCGCTAGGGTCAAGCTACAACCTGCAAGGAATCGGACATTTGAACTCTTACGAACTACATACTTACAGCGTCTTGCAGGGACTCTCAGAGTCAATATTGTTCTGGAACTCACCAATTCCTTCGAGCCAGTGAAGCAACTGGTTATCTACGCGCCCCTGCGCTCAATGCAGGATGGAGAGCTCATATTTCCAAACCATCAGGTGAGACTCTAAGAGGGGACATCAAAGGTGATCAGTGAGGAGATCAGCGGGAGTGGGGGGGGTTAACGCTCAACTCCACGGGTGGTTAATTCCCTTTCTCCATTTGCAGCAGAATATTCCTACGGGCCAAGCAAACAAAGCTAGGTGGGCCAGTCCAGTCCGTCATCTCGGCACTACGCGTCACATTGGTGGAGACCGCAGCTGTCCAGTTCAGATCGACGCCCCTGTGGGAGTCAGGTGAGCGTAACAGAACGCGAAGCCTACCCACAAATTCCCACCCGGGCTTTATGGATACCTCAGAAACTGACCAATTGGCCCAATTACTAGGGGAACTGAGGGTCGAAGTTCATTCCGCCCGTCAAGAAACCAAGTCACATGACATGATGCGGCCGTTCGTGTGTTCATGGCGGAGAAATGAGGGGCATATAAAGACATGATGTGCCCAGGAGTAGCGGGTCCCTAGACTGCGACTGCATGTAATGTATTAAATTTTCTTTCATTTTCGGCTGTTCGTGGCCGACCGGGGCCGGCAGGGACAAGGAATGAAGGAAGCAGAGCAAAGACAGTGTCCCCCGTGGTCTCCTCCCGCTCCTCCATCTGTCCTAGGCAGGCTGGCTGGCTGGCTGGCAGCTCCCCTGAAAAAAGAGCCAAAGGGCAGACTTTTTTCCTTCCAATAAGGTATAATCGGTTATGCTGGCTGGTGGATTGCAAACGTGTGCGCTTTTGTGTTCCTTCGCCTCCATGAGGGTTATCTAAAGCCCTTTCTGGCATCAAGGGTGAGGGGTCATAAACAGTTCCCTGGCACTTAGGAGAGGGGGGTGCGCTCATGCGGCATGTCAGCAGTTTTATGGCTTCATCTGTCACACCGATTTTCTTCATACTTTTTCTCCATACAAAATAACGCTGTTTTTTGCCCGTTTTCATGACTTTTCGGATTTCTATAATTTAATGCAAAGGGAAAGAGTGTTTTGCCCAGAATTACACACTCCGTTTTGGCAAGTGCTAAGCTAGGATTGCGTCCAGGTGTTTTAAAGTTCCAAAGTTCTAAAGTTAGCAACCTGCTTCCACAATATGTTATCAAATGCAGCGGTTTTGTGGACAATGGACATCCACCCTCTACTTTGGCATGTGAAGAAGAGCGCATCTTTCTGCATTGTGTACACAGCAACACATGTTATTGCAGTTTCTTTGCATGGCCCACAGGTCCTAGTAAACCACGTGTTCCCTCCACTGTTGTGCCCTACGAGGAACCCTAGCGTTTGCATTAGAGTGTCAGTGTGGCTCTCAGTCTTGTTCGCTTGGTCGCCTGCCCTGCCAATTACTGCTGTGTGCCCAACAGCCTCCACTTCCAGGTACCTACGATTCTGCTGAATTTGTCATCAAGCATGTGCACTCCACATTCTTCCGCAGAAACATGGAGTTCGAGTCATTCTGTCATCCTGTAGGCCTCCACCATGTAGCTCCCCATTGTCTTCTTTTTTTGTCTTCTCGCTCATACAGAACCAATGTTCCAATGCACTCCTGTTATATGACTGGGGAGCGGCTTTTTGGGTACTTTTGACAATTAAATATGGGCCTTGTGCTGCGCTGCTCCTTGTGAACCGTTGATCAGCAGGACTCAGGGAAGCTGCGATTCTGACAAGAGAACACTGGAGTGGCGATTCATCCTCAGATGTCTGTTTATGAATGTACACTTGGAACTGAGACTTTAGGCAATAGGATGTCTCGGTGCTTGGCAATTGCGATCGATATCTCTTATGAGTCATGAGTCATTTGAGACACATGCCTCGGATTGGGCGTCTGTTGTATTTTTGTAGAAGGGATGATGGGGTACAATTGTAGTCTTTCCTCAGCAAGTGTGTACAAGTGTGTGCGGTGGAAGCGTTATTGTGGATGTTGTGTGCTTGAATGTTCTACAAGTGCAATGCAATCTCGTCATCCGCCCCATCCCATGCTCTGAGTTTCGATTGTCACGGGAACTCTGCTGTATGAGATATTACACAAACGGATTTGATTAATGCATATATAATTTATTGGAGATGTCTCTTCCTAGTTAGGCTGTGTCAGGCGACCTATAACTGTCCATTTGCCCTTGTTTCCGCCAGCCCAGGATATTTTCTGTCTAACCACAGAATATATTTAGCGTTTTCGTTAATGATGTTGAAAATTGGAATTGGTTATTATATCAATTGGCATGCTCATTATTGTATTGGGGCAGTGTGTGGGGTCACCTGGTTCATGTGTGGTTTGGCGCCTGTCAAGGTGAAGCTACATGTGGTAATGCAAATGTTAGGGAAACATCTTTTGTTAACCTTACTCCACTGATGTACTGTAACCTGTGTAGACTACAGGCCTGTAGAATGTGGTAAATTGACGAATTTGTGTGAAAGTGGAGGGCGTGGAGTGTTTCTGTTTCTGTTGTATAGGCAGGAGCTTGAGCCCTGGGTGTGTTTTTGAATCCTGCATGTATTTCTTGGTTTTTGGAGCTCATGAATTGCCATTTGCGTGCGTCCTTGTTGGTTTGTTAGTGTTGGTGGGTCCTTGGTGATCTGTGGTTCTTCCTTAGGGTCAGCAGATCGACTTTCCAATGTGTGGGTAGTGGAGGATTGTTTGTTGGTTGCAATTTTGTGTGTGCAGGTTAGTTGCCCATTCACTACCAGTGTTGGTTGCTTATTGATCCGGACTCGGGTCCCACGGGGGTGATATGGGAATTCTTTATCCTATGATGTGCAGTATCTGGGGAAGGGGGGGAGCTGATGGGTGCTGGGGTGGGGCTGTACTTCAGTTGAGCTGAATAGAATAGTCAGTACATTTGGGTTTGAATAACTAGAATGGGGTTTGATGGCTCACTATATAGAAGTGTATGGGCGGAGTGAGCTGAGGTTTCAATTGTTTCAATTGTGTAATTTGTGGTGTTTTGTTGCTTTGTGGTTGTGCTGGGTCGGATGTAGGGTGGGATGTACTCGGGTTTGTGTTTTAAGGGTGTAGCTTGAGTTCATGTTTGATGCAATATTGCAGGATTTGGGATCCAGGAATGTTGTGTTGGGAGGAGATTTTAATATTGTTTTGGATGAGTCAGTGGATAGGAGTGGAAGTCATTCTAGGGGTGGTGCGGACCGGCAACATTTGGCATTGGCAGATTTGATGTTGGAACATCATTTACAAGATTGTTGGAGACTGGAACATCCCTTGACCAGAGAGTATAGTTTTTACTCGGGTGCACATTCAGTATATTCGAGAATAGATATGTTTTTGACTGCTGGTCGGATGACGGAGTGTTGTGAAACAAGTGAAATAGGTAGCACACTCTTAATGGATCATGCGCATGTGGTTTTGCAGTTACGGCTGCAATATGCGCTAAATGTTCATACATTTTGGAGGATGAATGTTTCGTTGCTGCAAAAGGATGATGTGTTGGAGCCATTGAGGAAGGAAGTGGAATGTTTTGTGGAGAGTAATCATGATGGCGTGATGCGTCCCAGTGTTGTCTAGGAAGCTTTGAAATGTACGATACGGGGCCATCTAATTGGTGTATCGAGTGGGTTACGGAAAAAGAGTGTTGAAAGGGAGGCATTGTTGGAGACTAAACTTGCCGAATTGTCGAGGACGGTGATGGTAGGTCCTGTTTGTGGGGAGGTGGTGGGTGAACTTAAAAGGGTGAGGAGAGAATTGAATTCGCTCATTGATGAGCGTAATGATCGAAGTAGCTTCTTTTTAAAATGCGCCTACTTTGAGAAGGGTGACAAATGTGACAGGTGGTTGGCTTCTAGGTTGAAGAAGCGGGAGGCGGAGCGGTCTATTCCTTCGGTTAGAACTCATGACGGCAGCATTAGCTATCATCCGGGTGTGGTAAACAACATTTTCAAAGACTTTTATGAGGAACTTTATAAGAATGAATCTGGGATATCAGGTGAAGGTGCAGAATTTCTGGAAAAGGTAGGCCTGTCTAAGATTTCTGTGGATGATTCTATGTTGCTGGAGGAGAATTTTTCATTGGATGAGGTTAGGACGGCGATTGGTAAGTTGAATGCTGGGAAGGCCCCAGGACCGTATGTGTTCCCGGCGGAGTTTTACAAGATCCTGCCGGATTCGGCTCTACGATTGTTGCTGGATGTGTATGTGGAGTCGTTGACCATAGGATTACTTCCCGAGACTACTCGTCATGCTTTGATATCGGTCTTCTTGAAAGGAGGGAGGGATGAAACTCTGCCTTCCAGTTATAGGCCCATTAGTCTTGTTAATGTTGATAAGATTCTGGCGAAAATGTTGGCTTGCAGGTTGGAGCGTCTGTTTCCGTCAGTGATACATGTGGATCAATCTGGTTTTGTGAAGGGTAGGAAGACCTCCAGTAACATAAGGAAGATTTAAAATATTGTCTCGAAAGCAAGTGGTCAGGAAGGGGATAGTGCAGTTTTATCTTTGGATGCGGAGAAGGCGTTTGATAGGGTGAATTTGGACTTCCTCTACGCGGTATTGGAGAAGATGGGTTTTGGTGTGAGGTTTATTTCCTGGATCAGGCTGTAATATAGTGAGCCGACTGCAGAGGTAGTTACCAATGGTATGAGGTCAGGGAGATTTAGAATGGAGAGGGGTACGAGGCAGGGATGCCCTCTTTCGCCTCTTCTATTTGTGTTGGCTTTGGAACCACTGGCCGAGTTTATCAGGAGGGCTGAAGATTTGCTGGGTCACTCGTGCTGGGGGTTAACGCAGAAGATTTGGTTGTTTGCGGATGACATGCTTTTAGTCCTTAGTGATCTCAAGAAGTCTATACCGGCATTGATGGATGTTATGGCGGAGTTTAATCTTTGTTCTCGATACAAAATTAACTGGATGAAATCGGAGATTATGCCTTTGACACATTCTGTTGATAGGAGGTTTGTGGTGGATTTGGGCTTCAGGTGGTGTCTATATAGATTGCTGTATTTGGGGGTTTGGATAACTCCGGGGATTGGTGACATGGTTAGGGAAAATGCACGGGTCATGTGTAGTGGTTTGCGGACGGATCTTGAGAGATGGAGTCTTTTGACTCTTTCTTTGTGGGGTAAGGTGAACGCCTTAAAAATGGTATCTGCCCCGAGGATTAATTATGTTTTGAGCATGGTTCCTTTGATGTTCCCTAATACGTTTTGGAGAGATTTGGACAGGTTGTTGCAGGAGTTCTTGTGGGATAGGAAGTACCCGAGATTGAAATTGTGGAAGTTACAATTGCCATTGCATAGGGGTGGTCTTGGGGTGCCGAATTTCAGGGCATATCACCTAGCCTTCTTTTCTGAATTTTTGGTTCCCTTTGTGGAGGATTTGCAGGATGTTTGGGTAGAGGCCGAAACCTGTTTCAATGGACCTCTTACTTCCAGAGCTGTGTTGACCTCGGTCTCCAGGAAGAGTTGTGGACACGATTTGTTGATGGATGACTTGAGGAGTGCCTGGAAGGGTTTGTGTCGTTATTTGGATGTGGATGCTTTGAGGGAGCCTGGTGCCTCGGTGTGGCTAAATCCTGCTATCAAGATAGATGGCAAGGTGATTTTTTGGGCAGATTGGTTTTTGGGTGGGGTGAGGTGGGTTGGTGACCTGTTTACAAATGGTCGTTGGATGAATGCAAGGGAATTGCAGCAACAATATGGTATTGAAAACTTTAGAGCTTCAGACTTTGTAAAGCTCAAAATGAGCAATTGGTGTGGTGGATTTGGATAAGAATATTGGGTTGGATTTGTTTGCAAGGGATTTGGTGGGATCGGGTGGAGGTCTGGCCAGTCGCCTCTATAAAGTGTTTGTGTCATGTTTTCAAGGGAATGATTCTCTAAGAGAGGAGTGGGGCAGGAGAATCGGATCGGATATCACGGAGGGCTTGTGGCAAAACATGTGTATGAACGTGAAGTTGTGCTCGTTGGGACTCACGGAAAGATCGAGACAGATTAAAATTCTAAATCGCATTTATTGGACGCCTGAGAGAATGCATAAAAGAGGGATGTCGGAGAGTGCAGAATGTTGGAGGTGTTCATGTGAAATTGGTACACTGGAACATCTACTATGGGATTGTAGGCTGGTGAGGCTGTTCTGGGGTGAGATTGGACGTATATGTGACAAAGTGATTGTTGGTCTCCCGTTCTTGGATTTTAGTGTGATCATATTGGGAGTGATGAGTCTTTGGATGATCTCACTTGGAGTGAGAAGAAGTGGTTGTTCAGAGGTTCAATGACTGGTAAAAGAATTATCTTAAGGAACTGGAAGAATGCTTTGACATTGAATGTTGAGACGTGGTTGTCTGAGATGCATGAATTGGCAAATATGGAGAGAGTGATGTATAGGAGACTTGGTAAATTGGCTTTGTTGAAAAAATATGGGCTAGATTTTTGCAGCTATTCTAACATTGTGGTTGCTGGGTGGGGGGGTGATTGAGAGATTTGTTTGATTTATTGGGGGTTTGCGGTATTGTATATCTCACTCTGTACATTGAACTGTGTAAAATGCTGTGCTTTTCTTGTATTGTTTACCATGTTTTATTTGTTGTACATTGATTGTCTTGGGTTTTTGTTGTACATGTTGTGTAAATAAAGTTTTAAAAAAAAAAGAAACCAATGCTCTTAGGAGAGAACTGATTTTGTCAAAGGAGCGAACTGATGACCTTGCTAGGCAACTACTGCAAAGCCAAGCTGGACAAGCACCCCTACCAGGTCCCGGGGGAAATCCAGCTCCTGTGTCATCGAGTAACCCTGTGAAAATAAACCTATCAGGAAATATTCCATTAGCTCCGCCCGAACGCTTTGCCGGAGATCCCAAAAGGTTTGCTGTGTTTATGAACCAATGCCGCTTGCACTTTTTATGCAGACCTGGAGCCTTCCCAAACTATCAAGCCAAGGTAGCCTTCGTATTGTCATATCTCTGCGTCAGTGCAGCTGATTGGTCAATTCCACTAGTTACACAGGATGACCCAATTCTTCGGGATTTTCAGGGCTTTCAAATGAGCATGGAAAGACTATTTGCCCGGCACTCCCAAGGACAGGCCCTGGATAACAAACTTTTGTCCCTACGACAGGATAACCAGGACCTTCTATCCTACATCGCGACCTTTAATAAGTTGATAGTGGAAACTGGATGGGCCTGAGGGAAAACGAATCACGTTATTTCATCGAGGGCTTCGAGGAGGACTCAAGGATGTCTTGGCTCAAGTCGTGAACCCACCTCAAGACTGCGCTGAATATATAGACTTAGTGGTCCAGTTAGATCACAGACTTCAGAACAGAAAGGCTGATCGAGGCAAGTTTGAGAATCGGGTGTTGGTCAAAACTCACGCTAACTGCAAAGGAGCAGATGCTTCAGAACCCATGCAAATCGGAGGGGTTAAAAGACCCTTAACCCAGAAGGAAAGCAAAAGGAGACGGCAAATGCAATTGTGTCTATATTGTGGAACTTCTGGGCATTTTCTACGGGATTGCCCTGTAAAACCACCCAAGATGGTGGTAGGAGCTGCTGATAAAAGCCACATGGAGTCAGACTCGGGAAACGACCACGCCTGACAAGCGTAGAGGTCCGCTTGCCGAGCTTGAAGAAGGATACTCAGACCTTGCATTTCATCATACCAATGGTCCTGGTAGATCCAAGGCAGCCATCGCGTATGCACGCAGTAAGGGCATACATTGATAGCGAGCCATAGGAAACTATGTGGACTATGAATTGGCTTCCAGGATGAATCTACCTCTCTGCCGAAAAACCACCTCAGATGTCATCACCACAGTCGATGGAACTGAAATTGCCTCTGGGCCTGTAACTCATTCCACCGCAGAGATGACACTATTGGGTCAGGATGGGCATCAAGAGACTATTGTGTTAGATCTAATCAAAGCCCCACAGTTCCAAATAATACTTGGGATACCTTGGTTGGAAACACATAATCCTTGTATTGATTGGCGAGTGAAGAGAATAACCTTCCCGGATTGTGCACAAACCTGTTACCCAAAGAAAAATCTGAACGTAGACCTGGCCACAGTAACCACAGCAGTCGTGCAACTACCTCCAGAATACCAAGAATTCCAGGATGTCTTCCAAAAAGAACAGGCAAACACCTTAGCACCTCACAGATCGTATGATTGTCAAATCGATTTCATACCCGGTGCACAACCCCCTTGTAGCAGGATCTATGCCCTTACGGAACCTGAGAACCTTCACCTATGACAATACTTAGACCAGTACCTTGCTAATGGCTTCATTCGTCCATCCAAGTACCCTGCATCTTCAGCTTTGTTCTTCGTGCCCAAAAAGGAAGGTGACCTCAGAACGTGCATAGACTACCGCGCATTGAACCAGATAACTGTTAAGAACTGATACCCATTGCCTCTGATCCCTGAACTACTAGACCAAGTGAAGGACGCTTGCATATACACTAAGTTGGATCCACGGGAGCATACCATCTGGTACGTGTAAAAGAGGGCAACGAATGGAAGACTGCTTTTCGCACTAAATATGGGTTATTCGAATACGAGGTGATGCCTTTCGGGTTGTGCAATGCACCAGCAGCCTTCCAATACTTCATGAACAACGTCCTTCGTGAACCCATTGACGTTTGTATTGTCGTATATATCGATGATATTCTAGTATACTCCTCTTCAGAATCCGACCATGTGAAGCACGTCCGAGCAGTCCTTGAGAAATTGCGCCAGCACAAACCATATGCAAAACTGGAAAAATGCGTTTATCATGCTACAGAAGTTGAATTCCTTGGGTTTATCCTGACCCCAAGAGGAGCCCGAATGGACTCACGAAAGGTAGACGCAATTCTTAAGTGGCCATCACCAAGTTCAGTTAAAGGATACAAAGCATGCTCGGCTTTGCCAATTTCTACCGCAGATTCATCCCGGATTTTTCACATGTTGTACATCCCATCAGAGCACTCTTGCGAAAAAATAAACGCTTTATGTGGACTTAAGAAGCTGAAAATGCCTTCCAAGAGCTGAAAGCGAAATTCACGTCTGCACCTGTATTAAAGCACCCGCGCCCTGAAATTCCATACATAGTGGAAACTGATGCATCCAGTCTAGCCATGGGAGCTGTCCTGTCTCAAAAGGAACCTGAAACTGGCCAGCTTCACCCAGTAGCATTTTGGTCCAGAAAGTTCTTGGCACCCGAGTTAAACTATGCGGTTACCGACAAGGAGTTATTAGCCATTAAATCCGCCTTCAAGGCTTGGCGGCACTATCTTCTCGGTGCCAGGCATACCATTACTGTGATCACCGATCACCGGAACTTACAGTATTTAAAGAACGCCAAGGCCCAATCGTCACGCCAACTCCGATGGGCATTGTTCTTTGCCGAGTTCGATTTTGTGATAACCAGTTTATAAGAATGGTAAAGCAGACACCTTATCCCGAATAGGGATGGGAGAGGCAGAAGTGAACCCAGAACCAGTACCTATAATTTCCGAACAAAGGATTCTTGGCTTGACTACTCTACAGACTCTAGAGGACATTCAAGTAAAGGTCCAGCAACTCTTTGATCCTACAGCCCTGCAGGACTGGGTAAAGAAAGGCCCGGACTACGCTGTCACCAATGACCTGCCTTATTACCAAGGTCGGCTATTTCTGCCACACAAGGAACTACAAGAGCTAGTCATTTCCCGTTATCATGATACCCTAATGGAGGGGCACCCAGGTATTGCAAAAACTGAAGCTAAAATTAAGAGACAATTCTGGTGGCCCACCTGGCGAAAGGATATTAAATCATTTGTGATGTCTTGTGGCATTTGCACCCAAAACAAAAGTCAAAAGAAAAAAACAGCTGGACTCTTACAACCTTTAGACATTCCGCCTACACCATGGCACACCTTATCGTTAGACTTTATTACCGATCTACCCCCATGCAATGGATTTAACACCATTCTAGTTATTGTGGATCTTTTTTCCAAGATGGCCCACTTTATTCCTTTAAAGGGATTACCTTCTGCTTCAATCCTGGCCAAGGAGTTCCTCGAAAACATTGTTCGCATACACGGATTTCCATCCGTATTGGTCTCTGACCGGGCAGTCAATTCATTTCACATTTTTTGAAAAAATGTTGTCAATTGGCGCAAATCGATGTGAGGTTATCGACCAGTCACCACCCCGAAACCGACGGTCAAACGGAGAGGATCAACCAGACTCTCGAACAATACCTGCGTTGTATGTTACATCAGACTGAGAGTAATTGGAAAGACATTCTTTGGATCGCCGAATATGCATACAATAATTCAGTACATTCTGGAACTGGACAAAGCCCCTTTTATATGTTATATGGGCACCATCCTCGAACCTCAGACTTTGACTCACCCCAACACTTAGAAATGCCTGCAGTGGACCATCTGCACGCTACGATTACTCAAGCCTTTAAGGAAGCAACTGCACATTTAAAACAGGCGAAGGAAAAATACAAGAAAGGTGCTGATCGACATAGAAGTGATGCTCCACAATACCAGATAGGGGACCAAGTATGGTTAGCCACAAAACATATACCTCTAAAGGGAACATGGATCTTTAACCCCAGATATTTGGGACCTTACTCTATTAAGGCCATTATCAACCCGGTGGCTGTCAAGTTGGACTTACCTGCTAATATGCAAATTCACCCTGTCTTTCATGTGTCACTTTTGAAGCCAGTGCAACCAGGGACAAGACTAACCAAGCCACCAGACCCCATCCTTGTAGACGGGGAACGCGAATTTGAAATGAAGAACATCCTGGACTCCAAACTGATAAAGTCAAAACTTTTTTATTTAATAGACTGGAAAGGTTACGGACCACAGGAAAGGTCATGGGAACCTAGTGACCACGTTCATGCACCCCGATTGGTGAAAAAATTCCACCGAAATTTCCCAGACAAACCGAAACCACAGGGAAGAACGACTTTAGGAGGGGCCTTGGGGGGAGTACTGTCATGATGCCGACCCCCGGGGACCCAGACCAAGTCCAGCAACCCCGGAAGCAGGCATCAAGTCATTCTAAGCAAGCCCAACAACCACTGCTAGGGGCTATTTGGGTGCAGTCCTGGCGCCTATGGCGCCAGGCTCATATGGAGAGTCAGTCCTGGCGCCATAGGCGCCAGGCTCATAGATTAAAACTTACCTGATGCAGACCATGATGCAAACTCACCTGATGCAAACCATGTTGCAAGAGCTCCAAGCCAAAAGAGGCTTGGAAGAGACTACTTTACCTAGGGACTCATTTTTTACTCGGGTGGGGCTGGGGAGGAATACTTACCTGGGACTAGTTTGGAGGCTATTCAAACCACGCCCGAAGAGCAGCACACGCTTCGCGTTATTCTGCATCCAGCAGCGTAATGCTCACCATGCCTGCAAGTCTGCATCCAGTCGTCTGCCACGCCCGCCTCGAGTCTGGAGCTCCTAGAAAAAGTGAGAAAGAAGGAGAAAAGGTTACAACAAGAGCAATACCTTTGATCCTTACCTGAATTCCCGATCCATCGCGCATTCGAGCTGGAAGAAAGAAGTTATTTTATGCGCGTCGCCTTGCCTGCTGCAGCGCCGCGCTGAACTCACCGGCCTTCGCAGCATCTTCACATTCCACTGCATCCTTCTGCATGTTCCCGCCGCACTCCGGCACCTAAGGGAAAGATAAGAACAGCAAGGTGAGCCAAGGGAATACACAGAGGCAATATTATTTAGCCCCATAGACTTACCTGATTTTACCACCGGGGGTACTATTCCTCTTCATGGGTCGGCGCAGCTACCACTGCATCCTCGCCGAACCCCGGCCCCTAAGGGGAAACAAAAGGACAGCAAGGTGAAACAAAGGGACAAACAAGGGGAAACCTCCTCACAACAATAGACTTACCTGATTTTACCGCCGGAGGCATTATTCCCCGAGACTTCATACTTTCTCTCAGCGACTGAATAAGGGAGAAAGCAACAGGTTACATATGGACATTATTTTATCGAACTGTGTTGGATAATACAAATCCTTAGCTGAATATTACCGGTTGCCACGAGGAACTCTTCGCTAGGGTCAAGCTGCAACCTGCAAGGAATCGGACAGAGTGAAAGTCAGACATTTGAACTCTTACGAACTACATACTTATGGCATCTTGGCGAGACTCTCAGAGTCAATATTGTTCTGGAACTCACCAATTCCTTCGAGCCAGTGAAGCAACTGGTTATCTACGCGCCCCTGCGCTCAATGCAGGATGGAGAGCTCATCTTTCCAAACCATCAGGTGAGACTCTAAGAGGGGACATCAAAGGTGATCAGTGGGGAGATCAGCGGGAGTGGGGGGGTTAACGCTCAACTCCACGGGTGGTTAATTCCCTTTCTCCATTTGCAGAAGAATATTCCTACGGGCCAAGCAAACGAAGCTAGGTGGGCCAGTCCAGTCCGTCATCTCGGCACTACGTATCACATTGGTGGAGACTGCAGCTGTCCAGTTCAGATCGATGCCCCTGTGGGAGCCAGGTGAGCGTAACACCCAGCCCCTTCTTGTCTCCCTTGATGTTGCTGTATACCCCCACCCCCTCTGGTCCCTGTGATGTCTCTCTGTACCCCCCACCCTGGTCTGGCCCCTCCATGCTATTGCTGTTTGCCCCTACCCCCTTCTCCCCACCTGATGCTGCTGTGTACCGCAGCCCCTCTGGTCCTCGTGTACTGTTCCCTCCTGTCTGCATCTTGGCACTTGCACTGTCTGGGTGTCTCTAGACCAAGTGCAGTAGCTAGTCTTCACATTCGTGCTTTTCATGGCCTGTGGGAGTGTCTTTGCGTTTTCCTTTGTTCCCTCCCTTGTCATCGAGCTCTTTTGAATCGCACTGTGTTTGGGCGCTGTGTGGATGAACCAACATATCATATCATATCACTATGCTTACTCTCTACTCTACACCATCACACTATTAGAGTGAGCTGGGTGTTCTCTCAGACAGCCCTTTATGATAAGTAGCCATACCCTGGAGATGGATGGGGATGCAGATTGTATTCAGTAATCAATAATCAAGACGACACAAATAGTTTGGCAAAGTTTGTCTGTTTTAATGTCAAGGGAGTTCAACAAACATCAGCAATCACTCGATCCTCTGACTCCGCTTACTTCATAAAAAACTGGGCTTTTATACCCACAATTGGTCGTCATTGATGGTAAGCTAAGCAACCATAACTCGCGCCACCACCGTGCACTACTAAGACTAACACCCAGGACATCGAAGATGACATCACAAATGTCATTGATGACATCACTGATGACATCACATGTCTGGCTCCCTCTTTTTTCCTTTACTGACATATCTAGGCCAGTAAAAGTCAACATCTAAAAATTCAATAAGTACTATATTTATAGAATTATAGTTCAAATATGTTCTTACAGTAATTCACTCGGGGTCCACTCACAGCATATGAAACATATACATAGGGGAAAACACAGACTTGAAAGATAGCAATGCTTTCTGTGTATGGAGATAATCAGTAAGGTTATCAACACTTTGTTATTGTTCTGCTTTTTTTTATTTCTTTACTTTCTCTGGATATGCTCATATTTGTGCTCACACTACTTTCCTTAGGGTCCAGTCGCCTCATGTGATAGTTATACATAGGGAAGTAGTAGCTTTGAAGCAGAGCAATCATTTCTGTACATGAAGATAATCAGTTAGGTTATGAAGATTGTCTGGTAACATTGCTGTTTTTTTGTTTACTTCACTTTCCCTGTATATGCTCATATTTGTATATGTTGTTGTCTGTTTGTGATTTGTTTGCAATAAAGCAATTATGTTTTAAGTGGGTTTTATTAGGTACTTATTACAATTTTACACTATGCAAAACTCTAATAAGAAAGCATTTCTAATTTTAGTATTTAACATGGCAAGATTATTAATATTGCACTCCATCCTGTCTGCTGCACACAATGCCTATGTTTCTACATGTGTACCTTAGTATACTGGAAAAAACATAATAATAGAATGCTGTTTGTATCAATGCATTGCTTAATGCACTACGTACCTCATGATATTTATTCCAATGATCCTTGACACTTTTTTATCAACATTACAATAAAAATCCCTTGTACAGACTTTTCATGAAAAGCAAATGCACATGTGATGCCATCAGTGATGTCATCAATGACATTTGTGATGTCATCTTTGATGCCCTGGGTGTTAGTCTTAGCAGTGCACAGTGGTGATGCGAGTCATGGTTGCTTAGCTTACCATAACTTGCGGATTTCAGGGGTTTTCGGTTTTACTTGGAACCATAACGTCCCTTTAGCAATGTTTTTTCACTGAATTTCATAGGGTTTTAGTAGCGCAACTTAACCATAATGTCCCTTTAACAATGTTTTTTCTCTGAATTTTATAGGTTTTTAGTAGCTCAACCTAACCAGAACCCCCCTTTAACAAAGTTTTTCCACTGAATATAGATATACATAGCATGAATTTGATAGGTGTTTACTAGTATTCCCTTAGTTTACATACATGTAACAAAGAACATACTGAACCCCCTGCTAGTGATTTTGATGTCCGCGGACTGTGTGCATGTCTGCGGACGGACGCGGTTAACATCAACACTATCCAAAAACTCAGGGGGTATCTTACATTGTTGTATTATACATTAGAAACACTGAACAAGTTCATAAAGCAGCACATAAACACATTATATTTAATAATAAATAAGAAGTGGAAACTGTATGTGTAAAACATTAACCGTTCATTTAAACAGCATATGCACCAGAATGGAATGGACCAAAACAAAATAAATATGCCTCCAACATAATTACCTCACAAAAACTGCACAGCAAAAAGCAACAGCAGACCTACACAGCAGTAATAACAAAACTTACCAAGAAACTAGTAAGTACACTACATTTATTTTATATATTAATAAACTTTCTGTATTAGGTACACTAAATCTAATATTTATTTTTTTTACACAGAAATGTCCAGTACTTTGAAATGGCTGGAATAAAATTTCCCACAGGATGAAATGAGTGAAGACAGTGATACTAATGGTAGACACAACATTTCTCTATATAAGCCAATTAATAACCATTACTTTATGTGTACTTAACAATTTATTTTTTAACAGACCATACGGACACTAAAAATAATATACCAAGAGAGACATTAGAAAATCCTCTGCAGCGAATGGTACTAAAAATTGATATGTTAATGAAAAATGTCATTACCTTAAAGCACTTTGTGGAGGACCACATAAAAGAAAACAATAAATATCACTGTCCTACATGTACCTGTTCCCCCTCTCCATGTGCCAGTCAACTATCCCCAAACCCTCCCCAGCAAGAAAAACGTTATGATGAGACTTCCATCATTTCCTCCCCTTACATCCATCATGTCCAAACCCCTAATTCCCCTGGATTTGTTTCAATTTCTGCTTCCCCCTTAAGCATGTTGATAGAATATTCCTCTGTGTCTTAGTTTTAAAAAAAAAAGGCAGTTAGGGTGTCCACGGACAGCTCGGGTGTCCGCGATGTCCGTAATTAACCAAAATGCGGGTGTCCTAAGGACACTATACGTGTTCGTACTGTTCGCAATCAACATGGAGGTGTCCTTAGGACACACAAGACGTCCGCCTGTCCGCAATAAACCAAAATGGGGATGTCCTAAGGACACTATAACTGTTCGTACTGTTCGCAATCAAAATGGAGGTGTCCTTAGGACACAAAAGATGTCTGCCTGTCCGCAACAAACCGAAAAGGGGGTGTCCTAAGGACCCTATACCTGTTTCCACTGTTTGTAGTTAAAAATGGGGTGTCTGCAGGACACTAAATTCGTCTGCATGTCTGCAACTATTCAAATTAAGGTGTCCTAAGAACATCCCCCCTGTTCGTAATGTCCGCAACCAGAATAAATATGTCCGTAGAACAAATATCCCGTCTGTCTGTCCGCAAAGTTCTAACGCACATTTATTTTATTCGGGGACTTGAACACTGCCCGTAGCACACCCGCGCACATGCGTATCACACTTGTGGGTCCTACGAACATCACGCCTGTCCGTAACTGTCCGCCGCATGTGTGTCACACTTTTAATTAGTTTGGGGACAGGAACACTATGCGTAGAACACTTGCACGCATGCGCACAACAGACCCCGCACATTTGCTGTCCTGCGGACAGCTGTGCCATTCGCGAACATGTCAGCAATGTCATCATGTGACCGCACCCACGCTGAGCGTGTGTCCTTGTTCGCGAACAGCGTCCTGGCCCCCGAACATGTACAAAGTGCTTTTTTGAGCACTCCAAGGTATTTTCCAGTAAAGGTTCACCATTGCACATGTCCCAGACAATCTCCCAGGCAATCTACATACTTTTTGGAACTTTTTGAGCCCTGTTCGATGCGTCCGTGGACAGCGCGGCTGACTGCGAAACGCATACCAGAACCCCTATAAAAGGCCACACCCCAGAGCTGATCCTCATTGTGCTACTGGCTACCTGACAGAGCATTGCTCCTGACCTGCATTGCCTGCATTGCTGGTGACCTCTGCCTGCTGTTCTCCAGGTGGCAACCGTGGCTACTTCAGTTTCATCAGCACCCCCAACCCCTCCACCACCACCACATCCCCAAGGGCCTGCAGAGGGGAACAGGCGTGAGGATGCAGAGGAGAGTGATGAAGAGGAGTAAGAGGATGCGGTAGTGGAAGTCCCTACTACTAGCACTCATCGTGAGTCTTGGAAGTGGGGGTTATTTACCACTCTTGATGGAGTGCCAAAAGCTGGTGCAAACAAGGTGATCTGCACTCAGTGCAAGATGGTGCTGAGTCATGGAAAGTCTGGTTCGTATAGCTATGGTACTACATCAATGAAGAAGAGCTGCCCACTACCTGAATAAGGCCCACCCTACATCTTCCTCTCTCCACCTCCCTTTCTTATCCCCGTGGTTGGTGTCCCTTCCTTACCCTACTTTCCCCTCCTTTCCTTGTGTGTCGTGTTTAAAAAACTATATATATATAAAACATCAAAAAAAGGCTCTTTTCAGAGCCGCCTTTCACAGTCTAAAAATAGAAGTGCCAGGTCCTGTGCATTTTTTTTAAGTCTGTGGACAGTCCGCAGACATTTACAGTTTAGGGTGCTGCACTATCAGAACCATTGCACTTTTCTCTGGGAGGAAGTGGTGGCTCTGAAAAGAGCCTTTTTGTGGTGTTTTTTTGTGCTTCGAAAACTACAAATGGTCAACACCTACTGCAAAATGAAGTGTTATAATTCCAAAAAGGGTTGCAATGCATTTTGCATGTTTTGCAGAAAGATCTGATTGCCAGCATAAGTATGATGTACTCCATCTCTGCGAAAAAATGTGTGTGCTACGAAACATAATATTTTCATTGAGAAAAAAGGACATGCCAACATCTCTCAAAAAGGCACAAACAGCCTTATTGACATTGCGCCTCGCTTTCTCCATTTGTGGACCAAATGAAGAAGAACGCAGCCACATTTGTCTCTGTGCAATAGGAGGAAACATTACTTGAGAATTTGGAAACATGTCCATGACCTTCCCAAATCCTTCTTTCATTGCAAATTGCAAAGAGATTCCAAAGACATGTCCTAAACTGTTCCCTCCACCGCAGCATAACACACCCATGCTACCAAACATTTTGACTGTGGTATGTGGGCTGCTTATGGGGAATATATGTTCTATTGGACAATACAGTATATTAAGAGATGAGATGCTCTGCCGGCTTCCCTAGGTTCCTGAGGGGGGTGCTTAGCCTCACTCCTTCAATCTGGATTAATAAAGTCACTGGAGAAGGATATGTCAGTTTGATTAAGACAGCATTGAAAGAGCTTTCGATGAATTTCGCATGCCTTGTGCTGATGAGAGCATCTCCAAACTGACTGCTTTATAAATCAAATACATTGTCTTCAGAGGCCAATTTACTCCACCAAGATGATAATGCAACTCAGCCACACACTTATATGCAAAGAAAACTATTTCGGGAACTTTCGTCTGAACCCACTCTCCTATCTCTGAAAGGCAAGGCATGGGCCCTGCTTCGGGTATCATTTCCCACTCAAGTATGGTTTGCAGTCCAGTGCTGTTAGTGTACTGAATTTGTACTTCTGATTAGATAGAAGGTCACATTTACGAATTTGTGTCCTGGCCACAACCACCACAGCAAAACACATCATGCTACTAAACATTTTGACTGTGGTATGTGGGCTGCAATCAATGCTCTACTAACAACCCAAAACCAACAAACTAAAGGAAAATAGCTAGTAGAGTGCCCAGTATTTAGTATGTCCACGGACAGCCGCGGTGACCGCGGACACTGTGAACATATCAAGGGCTCTTGCCACCTAAACAAATACAGCATTTCACCCATCTCGTACTCCCCCACCCTTCCCAAACACTCCTACACACCAACACACTCTCCAAAATTGCATTTTTGCTCAGTTCAGCACCGCGGACGTCCGCAGATACAATATGGCGGACGCATTGAAACAATGTGACACACCTCACGCCTCATCCCAGCCAATCAGAGAACAAGCTTCAAAACCATTATATTAAAAAAAGACAGTCACATATCCGCGGACATGACGCATGCCGATTAGCCAATCAGTGACCTGTCCGCGGATATGTGACTGTCTTTTTTTAATATAATGGTTATATTAACAGGGAAGTGTGTCTGCGGAGCGGACACAGATATCACTAATTTGTTTAGACCTACTTTTTGGTCGTTTTAAAAAGAACTACTGGATGGATTTCCACCAAATTTACAAAAGCACGCTTTCAGGACCAAGACGCTGCTCCTACCACAAGTTTGGTGGAAATCCGTCCAGCTGTTTGAGCTGTAGGCGTGAGCAACATTTTTTCTCCATTCAGTCTATGGGAAAAAAATTATTTTTGATCCACAAGCCTAATAATTATCCATGATTACTGCTGTTCCGATATTCATTCCTGGTGCATTGAAGATTGGCCCACAGTAGTTCTGATTCTCCCTCATTTTTCTTGTGCCATTGTTCCTGAAGCACAGTTTAAAACTCTCCAGTGGTACTATCTGCAGGGGTCCTCCTCTGTCTTCGTCCCATGTCAGTAGTTTAGGAAGTTTTGGCCATAATGGTTTACACAACATTTGTGCATTCTCGTTTGTTGGTTGCTACTGACCCATTATTACCCAGTCTCTGCAGATCACTACTCCTTCTTCCCAGCCATCTGGTGATAGGACAGTTCCCCAAATCTGCATCTGGCCTCTGTTTTTCCTTCTACAAAATTCTTCTGCAGATTATCTGGAACTTTCAGTTTTTTATGTAATTCTCTTTTTATTCCAGTTCCTTTTACTCCAGGTTTCTCGTATCAGATCACAAAATTCTTAGTCATGGCGTTGTTTCTTGTCTTTATATCTTGGATATAGCCATCTTCATCTGGATCTCTCCATTCAGTTGCCCATTTGAGAGAGACAGTCCGACCCAATAACTGGCCTCTTGTACTACAGAAAGCTAGGTGCACTATGCAGTTAGGACATCTATTTCAATAGCTATGAAGATCTTCGACTTCCCTATGCTGTATGGCAGGAGTGCACATACAAAGCATTCTTCATTTGACATCCTTCTTCCAACTTCTTTCATGTGTTGGTACCATATGTTATTTCCCAAGTGTGCTGTGCTGTCCAGATAATCATTTAGTTCATAATTATCTTCTTGTGTGCTTATTCTGGTTCTCAAACACTTTATGTAGTTTTCTATGACTATGGGCCTCATCACGAGTCTGGTGGTAATCCTTAAATGAGGCGGTAATGCTATTACCGCTGAATTTAAGGGGCCGCCAGATCATGGCCTTGGCGGCTTTCCCCCCAGCTCATAAGCTGGGGGGTAATCTGCAGCAAATTTTCTGATTTTCGGCTCTATTACCGCCGGCGGGAAATCCGCCTGCGGTGATAGTGCAAATTTTCCCCATTGGGCCCAATGGGGAATGAGGAATTCCTGAATGGGCCCAATGGGGAATGGGCACTAACCGTTCCGCCAAACCCCTGATCCGGCAGTAATAGCACCGGGGGTTTGGCAGTAGGGCTAATAGCACCGGCGATAATAGCACCAGCGTTACCTCCCAACTCGTGATGAGGCCCTATGTCTCTAAATGTATCAACATAATTCCTTCTTGTTGGCTTAATTATAGGAACGTCCATCCGGGTTCCTTGTGTAGAAGAAAGTTCAGCAGGTCTCTTCTTCTCAGCAAGTTTTATTCTCACATCAAATCCTTTAGTTACAAAAATGCCTCTTATAATCTTCATCTGGGATTTTCCTTTGGGACTTGTTCTTGGGTCAATTGTCACTGGACCAGGTGTATTGGCATGTATTAAGTGGGTAGGTCCAACATCTATTAACCCCTTACTTTGCCTGATCCGCTGACCCTGTCTCTGGCGTTTAAAAGCATTCTCTGAGACAAGTGTTGTGTGTGACTGATTACTAACAACATCCATTTCAAGCTCAGGTATCCTACCATTTTTTCTTGGGACAGGAATAACTATGTAGGGTCTAGGCTGCTTTGTAGTTGCGACACGTACATCTTCCTTATGCTCAGGAAGGTACACTGGAGTCTTAGCTCCATTTGCACCTCTGTAAAATGCAGTTCTCACAGTCAGTGAAAGCAATATGAATATAAACACAATATAAGTGTATATTATGCAGTGGTAAGTTATCTTTCAACATCTACTTCTTGGACAATATGAGCGTCTGTTCTCGTGGGGCAACACAACATCACTATTAAAATTCCCCATCTCGATCATTTGATGCTAGGGAAGGAAAAACATATTTTAATGGTTCTGCATTGTAGATTGCTTCTGGAAGCTGCTGTCTTGATCCAGTAACTCCTCCTCGATCAACCGTCTGCTAAATGGATGCTAAGAACAATTTTATCTGTAAGTCTGGAACCAGTTTTTTCAACAATCGAGAATTAAATGCTCCTTTATTGTGAAGAAAAATGACCTCTGCAAGTCTATACGAGCTCTGCTTCATACATCAGCTCCCAATCAATGCCTCTAATCTGCTTCAGTCCAGACAACATGTTACTTCCCTGTCAGCATGAACAAAGTGTGTCCTTTATTCACCTTCTCGATCTGTCCCTCAGAGGAAAGTTTCTACACTGCTCTGTGATTTCTTTCAAAATAGAGGCTCACTTGGATTATCCCATCCAATATCACATTCAAATTTGCAGTGTTTCTTGGATCTCTCAGAAAGGTTACCACATCAGTGTGTCTTCCAACAAGATGCAGCTATTCCTCAATTAAACGAATGAACACCACACTGACTAGTTTATGTGCTGCATCGGCTGATAAGGGCATTTGTATTCTCTTCACTGTACTCGGGTAACTTCAAGAATTGTTCAGTGATTACTATTAGCAATCTTAATTATCTCATTGTCAGGATCTCGAATGAAAGCTTGAATGCGGCAAGTTCTCCCCACCAGTGAAGGATAAGAACGTGACAACCTGGGTGTCACATACACAAACTATGCTGACGACACCCAGGTCCTCATCACCCTATCAGGGTGCTATGACGAGGACTCCACCAGAATCAACAATCTATACTTGGAGATCCAAGCCTGGATGGCAGAGCACGGGCTATGCCTCAACGATGAGAAAACTGAGCTCCTTCTTGTCGGCTCCCAACCACGGCTAAACAAACTAGACCCCCGTTACGCATCCATCAACATAGACGGTAACCTAATCACAGTTGCCAAAGAAATTAAAACCCTTGGGGTTTATCTAGACTCCACTCTCTCGCTCAACTCAAAAGACAGGTAAATGCCACAGCCTCATCTACAGCTTACACAAATAAGCTTATCAACGCCTGCAAACCTTTCCTTTCTGCCTCCAGCTGCATTACACTAGCCAGAGCACTAGTGCTCTCAAAAATTGACTACTGCAATACACTCTTTCTCGGCACGTCAGAACGCAACCTGCACAAACTACAGGTGCTTCAAAATAATGCCCTCAGAGCCGCCCTCAGTATCCCACGACATGCCCACATCTCCAGCATCAGGCAAGATGCTCACTGGCTACCGGTACGAGACAGAATCACCCTCAGATCCCTCGTCATTGTCCATAAATGCCGCTCCAATGATGCACCCAAATACCTGGCAGACAAGTTCCACAACCACACTTCAACTAGACCAACCAGAACGCCATACTCACATTGCCTTTCCATTCCCAAATTCGCCCTAAAAAAAGCCGGTGGCGCCAGCTTCCCGGTCCTAGCTGCCAAACTATGGAACGCTATGCCACTAAACCTCAGAACAGAACCCTCCTTTTGGACTTTTAGAGCCAAAACTAAAACAGGGCTTTCCAACAGAAACTCTGCCTAATGTACTTCCTCTCCGCATGTCCCTGTCGACCAGCTTGTAACCTGGTCTTCCACACTTATTGTTGTTATTTCACAGTCTGTATTGTATATTGTATATTCTTGACATGTTGTATCTGCATCTAAGTCTTGCCATGTTGTAACTGCATCTAAGTCTCCGGCGCCCGGTTACCCCAGGGTTCGGCGCGCGGTACAAATAAAGAAACTAAACTAAACTAAACACCAACTCAAAATAAGTGAGTATGTTCCTAGAAAGGTCATCACCGGGTAACACCATAAGTAGATCCAAACAAGAACTCAGTGTGGAATGAATCGGTGTACTGTTCCCTCTTCCAATTGCTGTATCCACGATCAGAGTCTGGAATACTCCTCTTATTATCAAGGCTTTAAATATGTCTCAGTCCAAAATGAATAAACCTGTATCACTTTCCTCTCATCAAGGCTTTAAGCATGCCTCAGACCAAAGTCAATAAGCTACTGTGGCTGTAAGAATGCAGATCTTCCCTTAACACTGCAACTAAGATGCACAGAGTGTTTGAATGTTTTCTTTGACACTTTATGAATAGCTCAAAAGGGAGTGTCTAAAGCCAAGCCACAGTCCAATTAAAATATTCTTTTATCTTTCCACTTGTTAGGTTATGCATCCTTCTTCCTCATCATAGATCTCGTCTGCACGTACTGTGGTTCTTCCCCGATGATTGCAGCTTCTTCGTGGAGGGGTGTAGGCAGAGGAGTTTCTCCAGAGTAGATCTTCACGTACTCCAAGAAGATCCAAGCGTGTCTGCCCTGCAATTTGACAGCAGATGGCTTTGCGTCCTTAACAACAAAGGGACCGTTGAAACAGGGCTCGTCCCACTTTTTCCTTGTGTGGTTACTCACTAAGACCGCATCTCCAGGGTAAAGTTGGGGAAGATGAAATTCCGAAGGTTGGATTGTTGAAGCATCTCCTTCTGTGTTCTGTACTGCCCTACACCCTCGTCTCTGCACCTGTCCTGAAGTGACAGAAATACTGGAAGTCATACTGTTCAAACAGTTTTGCAATTCCAATCCTAGTACTTCTGTCAGCTGAGCATCACTTCTAACTCGGGATGGAGGCATTAGGGGTGTTCTTATTCGCCTTCCTGTCACAATTTCATGAGGCGTACGATGGTGGTCAGAACCTGGTTGGTTCCTTAATGCATATAATGCCAGTGGTAGGCAATGCAACCACCCTTTCTTCAGAGAAAGCTTCAATTTGGCTATCCTTTGCTTAAGCAAGATCCCATTTCCTTGCGGATGAAAAACTAAAGAAAACTTGTGCTTTATACCACGCAACAAGCTGATCTGTTCAAACACTGTGTTAACAAAATGAAGACCATTATCTGACCTCATGACTTCACATATTCCCATCTAGGAAATACTTCCCATACTAGAAATTTGGCCACACAAGTGGAGTGTGTACATGGACCTACCTCTATCCATCTTCAGAAAGGACACACCACAACAATTAAATATCTGTATCCATATCTGTACCCTAAGCATCGCATATTCTGTACTGCTGTGCCCGTTTACCTTCAGGTCTGGTGCGCATTGTAAGTGAATAAAACAAACAAACAAACATTACATACTTGTATCTTGTTTACATAGTCAATATGCAAGTGCTGAAAAGGGCCATTAGGCCTCGGAATGACTCCCCTAACTGTGTGTAGTGTATGCCCAGCCATGAACTGTTGACAAACTATGCAATTTACCATAAAAAATGCAACATGCTCTATTAGGTTCGGTACGAACCATTCCTCAGCAATGGTTACAGCAAGATTCTCCCTAGTTTTGTGCGCTGGGTAGTGTAGCTGTTCCAGCGCCACCCTTAATAAGGCTATAGGCCTCAATGGTTTACCAGTGCTGTCTTGTCACCACAATGCTTCAGAGGGGTTTAAATAACACCCTCTTTGTGTCCATAAATTATTTTCCTCCTGAGGTGCCTCCCTTTGGAGTTCCATTATCTGTGCTTTGTACATATGATTCTATCCTTCAACTACAGTCATCATTACAGTCATTCTTTCATTCACATTACATATTTCAATGTTCATCATTCCTATATCTGTATTTGCTGTGCGCTTGGCTTCATCGTCTGCTGCTTGATTTCTACATGAGATAAAATCTGTCCCTTTAGTGTGAGCTGCACATTTAATGACTGCTATGTCCAAAGGGAGTTGTAGTGTCTTAATAAGCCTGTCTAATAAGGCTGCATGCTGCACTGGTGTGCCGTCTGCTCGGAGTTAGCCCCTACTTTTCAAGCGCGCTAATCCTGCATGCAGCGTCAATGTCACATAGGCAGAGTCGCAGTACGCTGTTACTTCCTGGTCTGTGTGATTTTCGAGTGCGAGTATCAACGCCAATAATTCTGCAGATAGTGCTGAATAATGAGATGGTAGTCGAGTACTAACTAGCACTCAAAACTCCCTATTTGCCAGGTGCTTCACCACAGCAGCGCCTGTGTATCTCTGTCCATCATTTTGATTGATTCTCGAAGACCCGTCAATAAACATAATTTCTCCCCCTGCTAGTGCATTCTCCTTTACTCTAGGGATTTCATCATAGAACTCTTCATAGTTTGCGCAATCATGTATGGGCTCTCCTTCCGTGATTGGCTCAGCAATAAACATAGCTGGATTCACTATTTTACATCAAACTATTTTGATTGCCGGATTTGATGTAACTACCTCATAGGCAGAATCCCTTTGAGAAGTGAACGTGCCTTTTGGTTTTTCTAAAATGGCAAATAATGTGTGTTCAACAAATAATGTCATAGAGCATCCAATCACTATGCTTGTGGCCTTCTCTATGGCGTACGTGGCGGCTGCCACACTTTTTTCGCACAGAAAATGGCCTCTCATCACTGGATTCCACTGTAATATGCAAGGGGCTTGTACCCTAACGTGGTTCTTTGCGTGAGCACTGCTGTCATAACAGTACCATCTGTATGCGAGAATAAAAAGAATTCCTCTGCATAATTGGAGATCCCTAAAACTGGAGCCGTGCAAATGGCTTTTTTCAATCCATCAAAACCTTCTCCCATTGCCTCAGTCCACACAATTTTTTCTTGCTTTGCCTGTGCTTTCTTCACGGCTTGTAAGAGAGGCCTTGCATATGAACTGTAGTCAAAGATCCATGCTCTGACGTAATTACATAGTCCCAAAATGGCCTCAGCTCTTTCAGGAGTAACTTTCTTTCCTTCATGCGAGATCAATTGGCCTATGTACAGCACTTCTTGTTGACAATATTGTAACTTTTCCTTGTCAACCTTATATCCTTTGTCAGCAAGTATAATCATCAGCTGAACAGAATCACGTCTGCACTCTTCCTCTGTGGTACTGCAAACTAAAATGTCATCTATGTATTGCAGCACAACACTTTCTAAGGCAATATTGCTCAAGTTCATCTGAGGGGTACTGGACTCACAGTACCCCTGGGGCAGCCGTGTGCTTTTCAGGCGAACTTGTCTGAAGGTAAACGAAGTCAAATCTTGTGAGTCTTTGTTCAATGGGATTGAGTAAAATGCATTTTTCAAGTCAATCACTGTGGAATATCGTGCATCAACAGGTATATTACATAGAATTGTAGATGGATTCAGGACTAGAGGGAACTCAGCCTCTACAATTTGGTTTATTGGTCTCAAATCATGTATTAGTCTCCAAGACCCCCCTTAGATTTCTTGATAGGATAAACTGATGTATTACGCGGTGACTCTGACGTCACTAAGTTACCTTGCTCCATCATGGCCGAAATTGTCTTGAAAATTCCTTCATCTGCCTCTCGAGACACGGGATACTGTCATGCTCGAGGTAAAATTGCTCCTGGTTTCAATTTAATCTTCACTTCCCCGACCCCATTTAGTAGGCCTACGTCATAGGGGCCAGTGGTCCACAATGAGACTGGCACTTTTGCCATGTCTTCGTCAAAATATTCAGGGCGTTTCAGTGCTAACATCATTCTCTGAGGCACTTCTCTTTTAATTGATTTTACCCAGTAAGTGATGTTCATTTGCATAGGGGACGGCTGCAATTGTCCCTGCGGTGGGTTACCTATCATTCGCTGTGGTTGCAAGCCCTGTTGCACTCTCGGCGCTCGCTGCTGCACTGTTTGATTTTGCGCAAACTCATCTCCATTCTGCTGCAAGTACGCAGGTGGATTCGACATCCCCCTCTTGAAAAGTGATAATTCAGTACTATGCCTTGACTTCTATATGTATGAGCAAAATGTCCTGTCATTCAACACGTCCAAAATGTAGGCGGTGGCCTTCCCATCTGCCCATTTTGCATATTTTGAAACCCACCTTGATTGCTTTGAAAACCTCCCCTATTATGCTGCCAATTCCCTTGATTACCTTGCCAACCTCTTACTCAGAAACTCCTTCCTCATGGAGCATGTCCATTGTTTCTTTGGGTATTCGCCTGTGGCATGTTCGTTATCTGTTGTGAATTGGATCCGTCTGTACTAGTTAACATTGCCCCTTCAATGGCATACTTGGACAGTTTTTTTCAGAACGAATTTTGCCTACCCGCCTTTTCGAGTATCTTCTTTTTTTTTATTCTTTTCCTGCAGAAGTCTGCAGTAATGTGCAATGGTCAACTGAATTTCCGACCACGGTTTAGCTTCTATGCCCACTACTTTCTTCAGCTGCTTCTGCACTTGCTCTGGCAGCCCTTGGCATAATATATGATAGAACATTGGTATAGATTTCCCCCAAGATTCACGAGTTTCGAGCACCCAGGCATCTTGGAAACGTTGAATGTAAAGCAAAGGATCCTCTCCTTCTTTCATCTTTTTTGTCATTATCTCCCATATCGGACATGTCCGGATATAGTACTTGAAGCGCTTTCCAAACTGCTGCTCTGCAATTGTTAAACGGCTCTCCATCATGCACAGTGTTGACTGTAGTCACACCAGGGTAGCCTGCCTGTGTCCATGCATCGCCAGCTCTCTCACCAAGTATGGTGATCAAAAGACCTATAATGTCCCCTAGAGCTAATGTATTTCCTCCCGTTCTCTTTTCTAGCTCATGTATCCATTTCCCAGCACCAGATGTCAAAATCGGGAGTTTACACCTTAGATTATCTTTGTCCATTTGAGGCCATGGTATATATTGTGGTCTTGTTCCTCCTTTCTCTAGCAAAGGGAGCTGTGACGCACCACACTCGTTCTCATCCCTCATCATTTGTCTATCCACCACTGGAGTGATATTCCAACATCGCCGTCTTCCTGGCAATGATCTTAACCTGCTTACATAAGGTGGGGACTCCCCTCTCTGACCTTGGGGTTGCCCCTCATGTCGGTCTGACTGTGTCAGTGCCTCTCATGCCTTAGACATAGGTAATTTTAAATCTGACCACTTCACTCCCTTATCCATAGGCGAACATCCCTCTGGACCACATACATTACTTCTCTCTTCTCTCTTCCCCCAAGGAGGTTTCCCTTTCTTCATCTGGCACTTCCTGTGCCCAACTCGTGCAACTTCTCTCGTCATCATTTTTATTCAGAGTTAGTCTGTCTAAAGACAGCTCCTTATGTCTCGTACTACATGAGGCTTCCTCCGTGTCATACTGAGTGCTCTCGAGACGATCATTTTTTTCCTTTCCCCTGAGCTTACTTCTGAGCTCTCATGTCATGATGTACCTTATCGATCGCTTCCCCAATACCTATTAAGTCAAACTCGTCTTCTAGATTTGCTCTAGACTGGTCTGGTAATGACTCGTACTGCTGAAAGAATTCCTCTATATCTTCCCATTCTACCAATGGATTGGGTTTTCTTACTTCCCTTTCCAAATACTTGAGATCGCATGCTCTTTGTCTTCTTTTACGTTCCATGTTGTCATGGACTTCTTTGCGCTTTCTCGCTTCCTCTCTTGCTCTGTCTTCCTCTTTCTTTTTCATATCCCTTCGTTCATATGCCCTTCATATCTCCTCATCCCTTCGTCTCTGTATTCTTTTCTCTCTTATCCTTTCCTGTTCATCATCTATTCTTTGTCTATTGTCACATTATCTTTGCTCTTCTGCCCTCTCCTGTTCTTTTGCTTGTTCATCTTGATATAACTGTTCTCGTCTTTGTCTATCTTTTCTTTTCGCTCCTTCATCTTTCAATCGTTGTTCACTTTCTTTGTCTTTTCTGTCTTATTCGTCTTGATCTCCCCTTTGTCTTACATCTTCGATACCTTTACCGTCACGTTTAAGTAAAATCTGACCTCCCATCCATTCGTTCTATAAGAGTGCTATCTCATCAGTTTTATCCTTGTCTCCTTTCCATCTCTTTATTTCTCTCCTTATATCTATAGATCTGGTTGCTCTATCACTTCTCTCCTTGTCGTGTCTCTCCTTGTCTCCCAGGACTTTGGAGGTTACATCTTTCTCAGTATCTTTCTCTGGGCCCTCGTCACTCCTTTGCATAGGTGATTCATTTAAGGGATTGTTATAGCCCGCTGCTGCTTTAAGTTCCCTTAATGGGTATAACCCATCGTCTTTCTTTACTTCGTCTTTCGTTTCAGATGGGGTGGGCGAAGGAGAAGGCTCTTCACCCCCTCTTTGCATACATTGAGTATCCAATCTAAAGGAGACTCCACCTCCTTTTCTTGTTGGTACATTCTCCAAAGTTCTAGACTCGCTAGGCGCTTTTGATATGATATGATATGATATGATATGGCATTTATAACGTGCCTATACACAGGTGTTTCAAGGCATGAAAAGGCAAGGGAGGGGAACAGAGGGAAGACAGAAAACGATCCTACTAGGCCAGGTGTCATTCAGATCACACAAGTGCATGGGAAGGGGAGGGGGGAGAAGTGCAGGGTGGGATGGGGGGGGACAGTGCAGTACATGGAATAAGAAAATAATAACAATAGGTAAAGTACGGCCAGCAGGTGGCAAGTGCAAGGGTAAGTGCAGACAACAGGTGTCAAGTGCTGGTAGAGGGACTGTAGGGATACAGAAACAGTCCCCAAGTGCGGGGTTGCCAGGAGGGCAGTGCAGGAGTGCGACTGGTGGGGGAGGGGACCTGGGCCCGAGATCAGAGGGCGGCCAGGCAACCAGTGCAAAGTCAGTGTCAGCCAGGAAGTCAGCAAGGGAGAGCAGGAGAAAAAGCAGAAGCAAAGAGAAAGGTTTTGAGGTGCTACCGGAACCAAAGATGATTCTCCTCAGGTTTCAGGGAGGCAGGGAGGCTGTTCCCGAGCCCCAGCCGAAGGAAGAGATCTACCACCAACTCATTGCTTGGAGAAGCGACTGACCCTGAGGGAGTTTGAGGCAGATGAGCGAAGAGATCGAGAAGAAAGGTATTTAGGAAGATAGAGTTGAAGGTATTGAGGCCCAGGCCCCAGAAGGCCTTGTGGATGATGCAGAGGGTTTTGAACTTAATCCTCGCAGCCACAGGGAGCCAGTGTAGAGATTTCAGTCCTGGAGAGATACGCTCCCTGGGCTTGAGGCCAAGGACAAGTCTCGCAGTCCTGTTCTGGATAAGATGCAGAGGGCGGAGAGTTGAAGCAGGCAGATTTAGAAAGAGGCTGTTGCAGTAGTCCAGCCCAGAGAGAACCAGAGCTCTGGCTACAGTGAGCTTCTGGGGGAAGGAGAGGAAAGGAAGAATATCTCTGAGGGGGTGCAGTTGGTAGTGTGACTTCTTAGAGACGTCAGAGATGTGAGGAGAGAAGGAGAGTGTAGAGTCAAATATGACCCCGAGGTTTTTAGCCACACAGGTGGGAGCAGGAAGAGGGCCAAGAGAGGCCGGCCAGAGAGCTACAGGAAAGGAGGGAGCGGGTGTGCCAATGAGGAGAATCTCAGTCTTACTGGCATTAAGGCAGAGGTCATTGGCGGCACACCACTCCTGGATAGTAGATAGTAGACAGACAGTCAGAGATGAGGGAAGTAGAGGAGGAGGCCAAGGGTAGCCTGAAAATGTGCTGGGTGTCATCGGCATAACACAGAAAGTTGGGACAGAGAGAGGCAATGTGGTGGGCCAGGGAAAGAGGTTAGACCCCTGGGGGACACCAGAGGTAGAGAAACAGATAGCGGAGAGAAAGGACCCTAGTTGGACCTGAGAGGGTCGGTCGCAGAGGAAAGAAGTCAGCCACGCCAGAGCCTGACCGGTGATACCCAGGTTATAACGGAGACGGTTGAGTAGGATACCATGGTTGACAGTGTCTAAGGCAGAAGAGAGATCAAGCAGGATGAGGACGCAAGGTGTGTTATAGTCAAGACTGGAGAGCAGGTCTTCACGGATGTTCAGGAGAGCAGCTTCTGTACTTCTGGCAGCTCTGAAGCCAGACTGATGGTCATAGAGAAAACCAACAGATTCAGTGTGGAGATTAAGCTGGGAGATGGCCAGTTTCTCCAGGAGCTCGCCCAGGAAGGGAGTGATGGAGATTGGGCGATAGTTGGCCGGGCAAGAGGGGTCGGCAGTGGGTTTCTTAAAAAGAGGGTACACAAGGGAGTACCAGCCGCCTTTCCCGGACCCAACCCGACCTTCACCTCGCACAGACCAGCCCAGCATAACCACGTGATGCCCGACATCCCGCCAAGCCACCAGACAATCTCGTGGGGCCGGCCCCTAAAACACCTTGCTCAAACCCATTCCCTCACCAATCCAAATGTAACGTGTAGACTGTACAGAAATTGTCATTGATGACGCTTAAACCCTTTATTATGCATTGTATCTGTATTGTTTGCCAGAGCGCTCTCAAGGCAGCAGAGTTCTCTTGATGCTGAATCTTACATAAAGACTTTGTTCCTTATCACAACCAATCGCTTGGTCTCATTCCCTACTGGGATGTGTCCATTATTCTGAGTCTTATTGGTGATGTGGGGATTGAGCACCTTCACTGGCCTTGGCTGCAAGCCATGAGCATTAGCCACTAGTCACATTATGAGTGGAAACTAAACTAGTATACAGCATAGGTGCAGTGGATAAAAGGGGTGGTTTGGTGGGGCTGGGGTCATGGTCCTTGTCCTAGGCAATTCCACTATGGCTGCTGATAACGACACACATCAGTATGTGTTACAAAAAATATGTTTCTTAAAGGAGGTTTACAGTTCTTTCATATATATTAAAAGAGGAATTATGATTTGTGAACTGCGCCCATAGTCCACAGACATCGCTGTAAAAACATTTTAAAAAGCACAACATTACACTTATCAGGCTAATGAAACAATCTTTGAGGAGGTGAGTGGTGATGAGGATGGCATGAGATATGTCCAGAAAAAGCCAAAAATATGGAGTTTTTTCTTCTCTGAAGTCTGTAAACATCTCAGATGTTCAGGGACCTTGCTGGGATGTTCACGAACTTGACAAATGTTTGAGGACATCCATGCATATTTCTGCATTATAGGCTCTGTGAAGAGCAATTTCTGGGTGGCTTATAACTTTGGGCGCTGTTCAATGAAACTGCAGCAAATTTTGATGGACCGCAAAGCACAAACTGCTGGATGGATTTGGACGGCGTGCGAAACGCTGACTTGCAGCCCTTTTGTGGTTTGGTGTTAATCAATCCAGTAGTTTTTATAATATTTGCAGGAAAAAGGGGTACCCCCTTCTCCAAAATAGATAACTAAATCTGACGTAAATTGCCAAGAAACCGGGTGTTAATAAATGAAACAGCCGCCATCTTTTATTTTCTCAATGCGAGAGATAGCCCCGCTATAATCGAAGGTATCATAAAAATGAAACTCAGAATAAAGTATTATGCAGTTAGAAACATGCAAATGCCATCAGGCTAGAGGTTGGGGTGGGGGCAAGAGGACACCAAGTTTAATTTGGGAGTTGGAGGGAGTCTAGGGACCGAGTTTGCAACACAAAGCTTTTCTGTAACCTCGGCTATCTGACAGAAAAGCTGCAAATAGATGACTTTTCATAGCAAACTAGATCACAGAAACAGCAAGAGTTGTGGGGACAATGGGAGAGGGCAGGCAGGTGAGTATGCCTTCATGGGAGTGGGGGGAGCTGGTCCAGATGAGGGGGCGCTTGGTTAGAGCCTTTCAGGACAAAAACATTTTTTCCAGCAGTTTTTCCGATATTCACAGCTATAAAATATTAAACATAGCCACGGCTATCTGTAGTTCACACTAAACAAGACAGTCGGGTCTCCCATCCATGCAGTAACCGGGGGGCCGGCCCCCCTCAAGTCATGTTGCCTAATGAATTAGCACAAGTTGCAAGACCACTTAGAGCAACATGGCCTGAGGGAGCCACCCCTTCCTAGTCATGAAGTTAAGTAGGGTAGATCACGGTTACTACATAGATGGGGTCCACAGTCCCGGATGACGTGTGTTTTTTTTAGTTTTAAATATTTCATAACACACTAAGAAACACACAGCATCTGCATTGTTTTTTTTTAAACCATGCTACTTTCAGTCCTTGAAAGTATTGCACTCTGAAGGTCAGGCTGCCACGAGACCCACATGAAAAGAGCAGCTATATCAGGTTAAGGAGCTGCTAATACATGGAAAATTGCAAATCCAGCTTGCATGTGTGAGGCAAACTAGAATAACCTATATATATATATATATATATATATATATATATATATATATATATATATATATATGGAAAAACAAGGAAAGGTGCGCACTCCAATTCTCTGCATGACCTTCCAGGCCACTGGTGTACTCCTCCGACCGGTTTCTGTGCCAATACACGTCATCAGGGAGGCTGGGTGGACTTGCAGCTCACCGCAGGTGCAGGTGATAAAAATCTGCTGCAAGGGCTACTGGTAGATGTAGTCATCTGGTCAGCAGAGAAAACGCTCACGCCCAATCCCACAGTGGAGAAAGGGGGGGAGTGTAGCCTCAAGTGAGGCACTCCAAAGCCGGGCATATATAACCCTGGTGCGGCACCCTGTCAGGCCCTGAGGATTCCACCCCTCAAGGTCCTGCGAAAAATGGAAAAACAAGGAAAGGTGCGCACTCCAATTCTCTGCATGACCTTCCAGGCCACTGGTGTACTCCTCCGACCGGTTTCTGTGCCAATACACGTCATCAGGGAGGCTTGGTTGGCTTGCAGCTCACCGCAGGTGCAGGTGATAAAAATCTGCTGCAAGGGCTACTGGTAGATGTAGTCATCTGGTCAGCAGAGAAAACGCTCACGCCCAATCCCACAGAGGAGAAAGGGGGGGACAGTAGCCTCAAGTAAGGCACTCCAAAGCCGGGCATATATAACCCTGGTGCGGCACCCTGTCAGCCCCTGAGGATTCCACCCCTCAAGGTCCTGCCAAAAATGGCAAAACAAGGAAAGGTGCGCACTCCAATTCTCTGCATGACCTTCCAGGCCACTGGTGTACTCCTCCGACCGGTTTCTGTGCCAATACACATCATCAGGGAGGCTGGGTGGACTTGCAGCTCACCGCAGGTGCAGGTGATAAAAATCTGCTGCAAGGGCTACTGGTAGATGTAGTCATCTGGTCAGCAGAGAAAACGCTCACGCCCAATCCCACAGTGGAGAAAGGGGGGGAGTGTAGCCTCAAGTGAGGCACTCCAAAGCTGGGCATATATAACCCTGGTGCGGCACCCTGTCAGGCCCTGAGGATTCCACCCCTCAAGGTCCTGCGAAAAATGGAAAAACAAGGAAAGGTGCGCACTCCAATTCTCTGCATGACCTTCCAGGCCACTGGTGTACTCCTCCGACCGGTTTCTGTGCCAATACACGTCATCAGGGAGGCTGGGTGGACTTGCAGCTCACCGCAGGTGCAGGTGATAAAAATCTGCTGCAAGGGCTACTGGTAGATGTAGTCATCTGGTCAGCAGAGAAAACGCTCACGCCCAATCCCACAGTGGAGAAAGGGGGGGAGTGTAGCCTCAAGTGAGGCACTCCAAAGCCGGGCATATATAACCCTGGTGCGGCACCCTGTCAGGCCCTGAGGATTCCACCCCTCAAGGTCCTGCGAAAAATGGAAAAACAAGGAAAGGTGCGCACTCCAATTCTCTGCATGACCTTCCAGGCCCGACAGGTCAGACACTGCAGAGCACAGCGGGCACGGTAGGCAGACCAGTCACGGAAGCACCGGCACTGTTAATAACGGTGCTGGGGCTTCCGTGTCCTCACTCCCATGGGGACTTACATTTTACTGGTGACTGACTTTCTGGGCTGCCAGGGTTGTAATTTCCCGGTGGCACCGGGAAGTCAGGCACCAGTATATATTTACGGGTCTGGCGGCAACCCGCCTGTAGCACAAGCAGGATTACCGCCAGACCTGTAATGAGGCGCAGTATCTCATAATCAAAATTCCATTGGAGTCCTCCAATTTTCTTTATCCAATGCACTTTGCTCATTCAAATCACAGCCAGTAGTACGCTATGCATTTCGGGGATATATTCCCCTTTTTCAGGAGCAAAATGAAGCAGACACAAGAACACACAAACACAATTTCTTATTTATAAAAACATTTCACATATATACAGTGTTATGTAGATCCAGATGGTCCACATGCCATAAGGTTTACAGACTAAGGTCTGTGAATCAGTCCGAGTATCACTTAGTATATGTGGTATACCAAAAAGTCCCTGATTTGAGACAAAAGCAATTTTTAGTCACCCCAATTATATTCTTAGTGTGTTTAGAGCCGACTCTTAGTTGTCACCCAAATCAGTCAGGTGGGTAGGTAGAATCCTAGAGCCTACCTGGCCAAGTCAAATGTTTTTCACCCAGATATCTTTTTCCATGAGGACCAAACTATAAAGGAAACAGATTATTAAAATACATGGCCATAATATTAGCTTCCAAATTACTATGTCCACATATAAAAGTTGATCTATTGTTCAAAACTCACCTAAACTATCCAATGACTCCCCATTAGCACTTGCCATGGTCAAGACCATGGCTAGTTGCCCATTTATATGTTAGAATATAAAGTGGACACGGCCAAAGCCTGTGGCCACTGGCCAGTGTTGTGCTGAAGGCCATAGTTAGTAGCTGGTTAGTGTGTATAATATACAGTGGACACAGTTGAAGCCCATAGGCACTGGTGGCCTGTTAGTGTTATAAAGTGTACAGTCTGTACAGCCAGAAACTGTGGCCACTGTCCATGGCTGAAGGCATGACTAGTGGCCCATTAATGTGTTAAAATATATTTGGCCATGCCCACTGACCATGGCCAAAGGCTATGCTTAGTACCGGTTATTGTTGTAATTCAATTAGTGATGTCATCAGTGATGTCATCTGTGAGGTCATCATTGTGTTCATAGGATGCGCAATAGGGGGCACAAAGTTAAGGTGGATTTGGCTGAATTTCAGACGTTTTGTTGTATTTAGTTCTCACCTTAATGTCCCTGAAACTAAAATGCTTTCCTTCAATATATATATAAATAAATCTATATATCTCAATTGGTGGTTTCAATGATTAGTCACAAGTCTTGTTATCAGGGGACCAGTTTTAGTGCGGGAAGGTAGCATACAATATGTAACAACAAAAGGAAAACTGTTTACCCCTCCCTTCTAGCCCCATAACTGGGAAAGGATTTCCACTATTTAATACTGTATTCTATTTTGTTATTATATTCAACCAAGCACATTTCTTATTGTAAATATTCCAATTTATTAAGATAATTATTATGAAAAACATAAACAAAACATGCTTAAACAACATTAAACACAATTATACAATTTAGTATCCATGGCCTGTAATACTGTGGGGTTAGTATGGTATGTGACTTGAATTCTCTTTAGCACATGTAGATTTACTCATGGTAAACCATTTACATTCTTCCTTATCTAATTCGCAGTGAATGACCCAATGTTTAATCTCCACGAGACGCTAGAAAACAAGCACACAGGCTGTAAAGCCTGTGAAAAGTCGTCATTAATCTGGGTGACAACCCTGACAACAAACATGGAGCGAATTCATCTCTCCCGATTCTGTTTTGAAGCACCAGCAGTTAGCGAATTTGCATTCCCATCTCTATGAACCTTTCTCCTGAATTGTAAAGTGTCATTATTTGTGATGATGTTTACCATGTCCTTCCAATCACTCTGGCTTACTGACCATGTTTGTGAGTTTAAACATTTTTTATACTTCATATTCCTCAATTTGCATGAAATTGTCTGTTCCTAATGTTGATTCAGCTTGCTCATAATATATCATAGATCTTTCCTAAGTAGCTGTTTATCATGTACAATGTCACAATTGTACTTCTGCCTATATGGCCTGTTAGTGCACACCTGCCTAGAGTATGTGAACTGTCCATGTGTACTCATCAAACTATCCACCTGTTCATCATATAGTCTCATGTATATCTCATATTTAGTTAATGTTCGTGATTTTACATTCTTATGTGGAGGCTAGTACATCCAATTATGACGGAAACATTCATTGGGCCAATTGAAGCAAAGAGAAAGATACTAGTGGGCGTAAGTAAGAAAATAGAATTTAGCAAAGGCACTTTCCAATCCAAAAAGAATGTGCCAAATGATGCTGCATGGAGTTTGTTGGGTATTTCATCTTTAACACATAGAAAGAGAGGGGAGTTTTGGGAAAGCAGAACCGGCAACCGCAGCTTACTGTTTCCATGTCCCAATATCCTGGTAAAACCAGTATATTATGGGCGGTGGCAGAACGGTAAATTCCCATTCCTGTGGGGAACACTGAAGCACTGGTGCTGTTATTAATGATGCTGGTACTTTAGTGATTTTTTTGCAGGTAGGAGCCTCAACTACTGGCAGGTCAGGGCTGCTGGTAGTACACAGCCACTACTGGCTGACTCGGTGTCTGGAAAAGGTGCCGGTAACCATTGTTCCCAGCACTTTTTTCCTGATCGGGTCACTTGTAATGAGGGCCAAAAAGTGGATTGGGGTTCCGCTAGGAAGTAGCTGAAAGTCTCCTTAAGAAGGCCTTTTTCGGATGGGGCTGAATGCAGAGGCATTTCGCAGGACAGTACTGGATTACCTGAGAAGGATTTTGAGAGCACGTGGACAGACCAAAAGGAAGAACCTATCTAGTGGTGATACCTGGAGCCAATTGAAGTTTCAACCTATGCTGGGCCTTTAGACGACAACCCGTAAGTGAGAACAACAATCCCAGGTCTTTTGTATAAGAATAAGAATGTAATTTAAACATATTTTGGGGGAACACGTTTTAAAAACAATGGGCCTCATTACGAGGGTGGCGGTAAGGGGTTAACAGCAATGGTACGGGTGCTGCTGCCATTAACCCCTTACCGCCGCATTACGAGGTCCCTTAGCGGGAGCCGCTAAGGGACCAGGGAGCTAATAACGGGCCCGCTATTAGTGGGCCCGTTATTAGTTCCTTCTCCAATCCAATTGAGCCCTATGGGGGCTCCAATGGGAATGGGGAATGGTTCTCAGAATGGGAACTTACTGGTTCCTCCAAGGTTGGAATGACCCGGTAAGTACCCATTCCGAGAACCCGGACCCGGTATGCGATAAGGGGGTAGCCATGGTGCTAACAGCACCATGGCTACCTCCTACCTCGTAATGAGGCCCAATTTCTCCAAAAGGGATGGCTAAGCTTGTAATTTAAACTTTGTGGAGGAGGATGGAAATGGATTGGCATAGAATCAATAATTGTGCAGGGATATTTGTCTCTGACAGTAACAAATATTTAGTGAATTACCTGAATTTTCACAGGAGCGATTTATATCTCTGTTTGTGAGGTGTACAATTTATCAAACAGATTTGCATGGATTTAAACTTCTTGACCTGTAAAAAACACAATTTACATTAAAAAAATCCGGAATAGAGTTTTGCACATATTAAAGTGGACTAGGAAAGGAGGTTGATTTCTCTGCTATTGTCCAAAGAAAATTATGTCGATATAAATAAACAATGCCATTTTTCCAAGTAAAATTTACCCGAAATCAAAGGAGTCTGCCTTAGTTTGACTCCTAATACCAATTAAAATGAACATGTTGATTCCTCTTTCATTTCAATCTTCTACGCTCCAGCTTGTGTGACGCTTTAATACATTAGAGTGCTTTGTCTCTCCAAAACAAAAGCTTCTACCTGTTAGTGATTTTCAGCTATTTCAAGAGGGAAATCTCAGTTATTTCCAAAAGCCTTGCTCATGATTCTGATATATAAACAGTTTGTTTGAAAAGTATTTAGAAATTACAGAGTGAAATATCAGGATTGTATCTTTCTTATTAGAAATCATTGGTTTCTGGGAAAATTTGATAAGTGCACAATAACAAACATTTCCCTGTATTATTGAACTGTTCCTTTTGTGATGTCTGCTACATAAAACAGAGAACACAATATTTAGTTTCAATTATCCACAGATAATAGAAGATCCCATTTCTGTCTAGAGTGGTCAGTTAAAATGTATTATACATATGTTTATGAGTGTTGGTTTGATCATAAAAAATAAGTTAGATATTGTGTCTGTTTTATGTGGTGTAAGTTTTGCCATTACCCGTCATAGAATCTGTTGTGTATTAACTAGAATAGACACTGCCAAATTACCTGACTTTCTTTTTTTCTGTTGGATGCACATGGGATATTTGGTTTACACCAATTTTGTAAGAGTTACTGGGTTGGGTATGTCTGTTTGTCCTGTACAGGTGATAATGTTGTTATATGTCAACACATGAATTAGCACTGCGAATAAATATAAATGTCTTATGTCATTTCAGCTTCATGTGAGGTGGCAGTTAAGGTAGCCAATAAATAATAAAGGTTAAAATAAAATAAGGTTTGATGTAGTTCCATTTGTTTAGCAGTTTGCAAATACTCAGGTGGTCTTTCTGTATGTGAAGGTGTCTAAGCATAGATGGCGTCCATTTTGATGAATGCAGACCCTCCTTGGCCTTTCCTGTTGTGCCAGGGGATCATCATTAGGACAGACATGCTTGATAACAGTGTATTGCCTGGGACACAAGGGGTGAACGTCTCGGCAATGACTTCTGAGCCCCTGCCCTCAGTGTCCTGTCGGTCGATTCAAAATGTGTTGCACTGATCCTCAGTTTGAAACAGAAACTGTACCTGGTCTCAAGGGGTGAAGTTATGTATTCCCATCTTTTCAATAGTAGTCTTGAGGAGTTGGTTTGTGCTCCAATCGTAACTTTCTGGATTTTTTTGGAAGTAGTGAGGGATGACCATAAAGGGGCTGTTAGTGTAGTCCAATCTTAGTACTATTAGCATGATGATAGCAAGGGTTCTGTGCGGAAAGACATCTAATGCACAATACATCAGATGTGTCTTGGTTGGAAAAGGCAGTTTTTGACCAGTGCTTGGATTTGTGGTTCCACATGAAAGAAATTGTTCACAATAATCACCAAGCATTTTACCATTGTGTTGAACTGAAGGCAACGTCTGATGTGATCTGACAACGGAAAAACTGAAAGCTATAGGGTCTTTGTTGTGCAGATATTTATTTATGTTTTAATTGAGTTTTAGTCTGTTCTTAGTCTGTTCTTAGTCATCCAAGAGGTAGTCAGTCAGGCTTTTGGTCAGATCTGGTCATTGCTTTGTTGTTTATGGTTTTAGTTTTTATAACATTTTAGTATCATCTGCATAGTTATCGCTGATAAAATTGATTATGTTGAATAAGGGAGCCAGCTAGAGGGTGAAAAGAGGGGTTAAAGTATGTATCTCTGTGAAATGTCACTTGTGACGTTTCATTGGGTCACTTTGAAAGGAGACAGGTCAGTGTGTTGGGGTTCAATCTGAGAGAAATTAGGGAATTAATCCAAATACTGTATGCTCCAGACCTGGACACCTCTTCTGTTGATCAGGATGATTGTGTGGCTGATTGTGACAAAGGTAAGTGAGAATCCAGAAGCATGGGGATGCTAGGGGTGTCTGAGTCTTTATTGTTTAACTGTTGACGCAGATTGCTGAAGGTGTATGTTTTGCTCCTCTCTTGAATCTAGGTGTGATTTTTGTAGAATGTTCTACGATGTCATGTGGAGAGGTTTCTCTTGTCAGTTTCCCCATTTGAGTAGTTTTGAGGAAGGTTGAAGATTGGCTGGTCATTGGTAGGGACGTTGGGGATAGCAGTTTTAGATGTGATATTTGTATGTAAGCATGTACGCTGTTCTTAGGGTTCATGATTCCTTGTTGAATCTAACTTCTGATTTGGGTCCTAAAGAGTTTGACAAATAGCACACGGTTGGTTTGTAGATATCTTGTGTGTATAGGGATCCTGATGGAATGTTTGTGATGATTAGTATGAATGATTCCTGGTTTCTGAATCACTGAAATGCTGTCAATATGTAGGATTGTGGCCAATAGGGTATGGAAACTGTAGTGGTCTCAGGGACTGGATATGGTCACCTGTGGTCCATGTGTCATGTATTTGTGACATTTTGTAAAAGTGAAATAGGATATCATCACAGAGGAATGTGTAGATCTTTTCACTGAGGTTATTGGGTGCTGATTTCCTTGCTCACTGAGAACATTTACTTTTGTGGGTGTTTTGTATACATCTAATATGTATGGGTTTTTTTAAAGTGCTGACCTAGTTGGGAAAGAGCAGCATACTTTACATAGGGCCCATACCTGGGGGTTAGAAAAGTAAGTTGCTGGAAGCTCTGCCAGGAAGGCATTTACCCCATCGATTTGCAAGACCACAGGGCCCTACACAACAGTACCAAAGTCCTGCAGGGGGATGAATGGTATGATTTTATGATGGGTGGAGATTTAGAGACAGGCTTTTGGAGCCTTCTTGGGTATGTGTTTATGGAAGTACAGGCTGCTGTCAATGGTGAAGTCTAAGGATTTTGTTGAATGAAAGGTGCCTTCTTGTCACATATCCTTGAGCCATTGTTGGACAAGTTATAGTTAAGCCGGTGGGCTGATAAGGATGAATTTGGTCTTTACTGGGTTATGTTTGAGGTAGGCAACCAACATCCAGGACTGGGTGATGCCTATCGTGGAGATGACTGATGTCCTGTGTGCATTTTATTGTCATGTACTACTGAGTATTGTCCGCATACACGTGGATGGATATATTGGGGTCTTTCGAGTGTCCTTAGAAGCTCCACGTGAAAAATGATCAGTGAGAGGATGTAGACTTGGGATACTCTGCAGGAGACTGAGAGTCAGTTAGAATGCAACATGTTAATCTGGACCGTCTGGTGTCTGCCCAAGAAGTAGGAGTTAAACCAATTCAGTCTACCACCAGAAAATCCCATCTAGTCAAATAGGAGATGTAGTTGATTCTCCAAGATTTTGACAATAAAGAAGAGGTTCGTAATGGGCTAGAAGTTGGCCAGGTCGTCTTGGTCTTGGGTCTTTTTTTCAAGAGAGGTTTTATGAGACCAGTCTTGTGCATGCTGCAATGTAGGGGGGAATAATGCTGTGGGAGGTTGATTTGATGATCTATCGAATTTTGTCTATTTTTTCAAGTTGATTCCAGTGCATTTTTCCTGTTTTTTTTGCACCTCAGGGTTAGGTGAGGGTTTGGAAAAATGTTTTACTACTTCAAAGAGGGGTTTTCTCCTATTAGAGGCTGCAGCATTGGTGGTGGAGTAGCAAGCAGCTTTGGCCGCGGTCATCAGAATCCTACAGTTAACACAGAGATATTTGAGGTTGGTGAGATCTGCAGAGTCACAGTTTTTGTGCCACCATTTCTATAGGTCTATTATTGAGCATTTGTTTGAGGCGAGCTGGTGGCATATCCAAGGGCGGATTGTTTGGTCTTGGCCTGGGTGGTTTTCAGAGGGGCATGAGTGTCCACGAGATGCATAGCTGAGTTGTTGAATAATTCTAGTAGGACCAAGGCATTCCCTGTGGGGGGTTAAGTCTGCGAAGTTTGCTTGTAGCTCAATGACCAGGAAGGTTTTAAATGAGCTATGCTGAGTCAGCGGGCGTTTAGCCTGATCTTTGAGAACCATAGTTGAGTCGGTGATCAACAGTGGGATGGCAGCGTGGTCAGAGTAGGCAAGTGGGATAAGGTCTGCGCAGGTGATAAGGGGGGATGATGTCAAGACTACTTCTACGGTATCGCCTTTGTGGTGTGTGGGGGACAGCATAATTTTCTTAAGGTCCATGGATCCGGTAAGTACAAAAAGCATGTTTCGAGTGCGGTTGTCGCCGTGAGACTCAAGGACATTAAGACCTCCAAGAAAGAAATCATTAGTGTGTGCTAATTTGGCAGAGGACATTATGTTTGAAATGTCAGCAGTGAAAGAGTCAGTCCTGTGTGGTGGTCTGTAGATGACATCAAAGCTGATGGATTCCTTGTGAGATAAAAGGAACCTGGAGCTCAATGATTCGAATGAGCTTGTTCAGGGAGAGGGGATGATGAAGCATAGCCAATCGCTCCTGTGGTGATTGCCACTCCGTCTCCAGCCCTTCCTGGATGGTTGGCATGTTGGATGCATCAGCCTTGGGGGGAGGATGGGGTAAACCATGTTTCGGGCATCAAGGTTATATGAGATGAGGTTGGCGATCTCTGCAGTGTGAGTGACTGCTGAGCGAGCATTGATCAGCATGAGGGGACATGTCCGTGTGGGTTGAGGGTATTGGATGGAGCAAGGGCAATATTGATGAGGTTTGCTAGGATAGCTTCCCGGCGGCTGCCCAGGGCACTTGGCAATTCAAACCCTAGCAAGGGCGGGGTAGGCTGAGGAAGGGGGAGACGATGTCTTTTAGTGAGTAGTAGCAGTATTCTCTATGTTCTAGGTGGAATGCAGGATAGGGTGTCTGGTCCATGGCCCTATCAAGCCCAAATAGGCACAAACAGGTGAGGTCCTTGTCTTTGTCTGTGCTTTGGTGAGGGCGCCTGTAATGAGGACTCATAAGGACATGTTCATGTGACCAGCAGCATCGTCTATGCAGTCTGCCTGGTGCCGGCCTGGAGTCCTTAAGAAGTTACCTCACAGGCACGAAAACTGGTGGTGGGCGAAGCAACTGAGTAGCATGGTCTGGTCACATAACCAGCAGTCTCCTCAATGCTGTCTCTATGGAGCCTGGAGTTATTGGCTCACATGCCATACATTGTCATCATAGGCATGTACTGCCAACCTATGTCACGTTGAGCCTCAAATACCTCAGTTATGCCATTGCCATAGAAATCATTAAATGGCAGATAGTTGCATGCAAAGTACAGCTCCATCTGCTCTGGGTCTGTCACATACAATGTGAAGTATCAGATGCCCAAGTACTTGCTTCTTGTGCATGCAAATTAAAAAACAAATGTGCAGGGGGCCATTCTAATTACTTTTTGGTCCAGCGGCACTGGCACCTTTGGGGTACCCCTACACTGAACCAAAGGAATTATGGGATCCAGAATATCTGGTCCCCCCCTCCCTTGTTATGATCACAACCCTTAGCTTAATATGCTGACTCTATTCAATCATAAAATGCATGGGAAACTCACTTTCAGTCCCCTTACCCTCTTCATTGTTGCTGTAATCAGAATGATAAACAAGTAGCATTTCACAGGACAACATTAGCAGTCCACAACACAGGTACTTGTGTTCCGGTATAGTTACAGGAAACTTGTAATCAATCACAGGCACAAGGAAGGTTTACCGGCCGTACTATAAATGCAGGACACAGATTGTGTGAAAGAGATGCACATAATCCAGAAAATACATATTATGCTGCCTCTTAAAATGCAGAAGTGCTCAAGCATGGATACAGGAGACCACTTGGAAGCAAGGAGAAAGCTACACATAGCTTAGCATAGATAGTGGATGAAGATTAGAAGCTACCAGGAAGGTTTCCATGTCCAGACAGACTGAGATTATAAGAGTGTCATGGTTTTCAAATAGTGTTGTAGTGTTGTCATTCGGGAGCAAAGGAACAAGTGGTGGTGGTGTGCAATATTTCAATGCTCACTATTATTTTAAAGGAAGCTAAATTATAGCCTGTGAAACCAAGAGTAAGGTTTTTTGGAAGATCATAGCCTGAGAACGAAATCACTTGAAAGGTTTTGGCACTGGCAGGTTTGACAAATTAGGAAAAATGAGATTATATGAGATACCCAGGATGACATATTGGTTAAGAGATGAAGTTGGGATTCACGCCCACTCTGCAATGTCTGCACTTTACCACTTTCTTTTCCAATTCTTACCATGAACTAAAATAACTCCATTTTATAGAACTGACTTGTAAAGTACACAAATCACATAACCCAACATGACAATTTATTTTAAGAAAACGTTATAGAAACGTGTTATGCAAAATGGGATTGATTCTATCTGCATTGCCTCCAACATCAAGGAAAATACTAATTGATGTGATCTTAAAATATTTCATCTGGTTTTCTCTTTTGTATTTTAAAGCGTTAAATACACCCAAAACACAGGCATGTGGTGTTGTTATTTTAAAACGTGCAGAAAAACCTTTGAATTGTACTGTAAAATAAACATACCTGGAAATATGGTTGCCAGTGGCCTGCAATATCTGGTCCTCCCTCTCTGTCTGGAACCCCTCCACTCAAATAGCTTATAGAGGTAATGGGATAAACAATGCCGCCAGCAGGTGAGAAGATAACCCTTTTCACGGAAGACAGCACAGTACTGTCAGTGACGTAAAATGATTTGTCCAGGATCACTGTAGAGTCTGCCGGAAAAGCTGGGATACAAGCATGAAAGCTTTTGATGCACCGTTTTGAATTTGGGTACCTAATCACCACACCTGACTAACACTTCATGCTCATCATTGGAGGTGGCAGCCTAGGTTTTACAATTCCCCAGTTGAACAAATCAATTTCTAGACCTTCATCATACTTGATACTATGTTAGTTACTCTAGCAACCGCTATTTGGTGGAGGCACATTGATGATATTAGCACCTGTTGTGCTACAAAACAAAGTGCATATGCAAGCAGGTTTATCAACTTCAAACCTAGGATAGGCTGAGTTGGCCTTGCTGGTATTTGATATTCATCATCACCATAATTTATTACGGCCAGTATAAGCCATGAAAATCACATTCAACAATGTGCAAATCTACACAAAACAAGCCGCAAGCAGTACAAAAGAAATAAGATCAGCGTGAAACAACATACAATTGAGTAAGAAGTTATCTATCAAAAATACAAAAATTGATTAAAAAAATAATCATATTTGATCACAGGGTAAAACGCATTTCCTAAGACCTCTACCTTCTATTCACAAAGAACTAAAAAAGAACAACATTGAGAAATCTATAAGCAATTCATTACAAAAAAAATGAAAACCTTTAAACATTGGGGCACAGCCAGTAGCATAGTAATCATTTAATCACATCAGCTTCTACTACCAAAAGGCAATTTAACACTCGCTTCGGTGCTATGGACATCAACCTTCTCCTCCACGCCTGTAATATGTACTGTCCCATACAGTGAGAGGCCAGTGAATTTTCACAACCAAACGCAAGTGGAGGGAAGCAGCAACCCTTCTTATATAATATTGTCTAAAAAGAGGGGGGAGGGGGTCAAACATTTTCTTCTGAGGTCCAGATATTTGTAACAACATAAAATAAAACGGACTACACTTTCCACGGTATTTAAACAGTATCACAGGAGAGCTGCCTGGGTTCCATTTGTTTCTGAAAACAGCAAGCAGGAGGATGCCCATACGTAACTCATCTAGAGCGCTCTCATAGATTTGGGCTCCATCGCGTCGAAATACTGATCAAAACCGTGGGTATTCTTCAGAAGTGAATAACCACTAATGCCATTGGACTGGGGCAATTTTGCTACAATGTCACGTTCCCATCTTTTAGTATATGCAACTTTCAAGTACTCTTTAATGTTTGCAGGGTTGGATTTGGGGTTGTGCTAAAGGTTTTCCCATCCCCTGTTAATCTATCCTCTTTTAAAGGCTGCAAGCCGAGCAATGTTTGGTCCACTGGGCTCTGATAGTAAGTACCTGATCACCTCTCGAAACTTGGCAAGATTAGGGTTTGCCCACACACGGGCCCAGAAAAACACAGGTTTAGCTCAGCAAATGAATCCAATGCTTTGTATGTTTGTATCCATACTAATGGGGGTATTTGGTGCATTTACATATAGCCCCAGGAGGAATTTTAAAAATGTATGCTCTTCCACCTGCAATTTGGCAATATTACTCAGACCCCAAAGCTCGGCACCATGTAAAGTCGACTGCGTGGCTTTAGCCTTATAAACTTTCAAGATGAAGCTGACCAGCCCCCTGCCATGTTCCTGAGCAAATCGGGAAATGGCACCCCAGGCACGGTCAGTTTGCTCGCCCCAGGTGCAGTTAGCCTTCACTCTGACCCCTAGATAATCATAAGAGTAAACTTGTTTGATTGGCCCATCTTGTAGAGTAATTGCGAGTCTGTGGGTTTTCTATCGTAGATTTCTGGAGGAAAGCAAAGATTTTGTTTTTTTTGTATTTATAACCAAACCATTTACCTTGCAAAACTCTTCAAATATGTTTAGTTGGCTTCGAAGGCCCACAGGGGTAAGTGAAAGCAAAACTGCATCATTGGTGAACAAGAGAATCAACATTCTCTTGTACGCCAAAATGGGGCCATCAGTTCGCCCAGATGACAATTTCTCAATTACCCCATTTATAAATAAACAGAATAAGCTAGGGGCCAACACGCAGTCCTGCCTGACACCAATTCCGACATTTACGCTGCGCGTTGAACAGCCTTCAAGGGAATACCTAATAATGGCACCATTGTGGGAATCCAATAGCTGAATTGCTCTTAGAATCGGTGACAGCAACCTCATATCATTCAATACGTGCCACAGCCTGGCCCGAAGGACACTGTCGAAAGCTGTTCTTAAATCTACAAAAGTGGCAAATACATTCATATTCCTAAGGGAGACATATTTCTCGGTAATTAAATGTAACCTGAGACATTGATCTATTATGCTCAGATTTTGTCAGAGCCCCGCCTGTAAAATGACTTAAAGCACCCACCTCTAGGATCCACTCCTCCAAGTGCACAAGGAAAATCTTGGCAAACACCTTGCCGCCGGCATCACGAATGGAGATGGATCTATAGTTGGCAGGAGACACCCTATACCCCTTCCTGAATATGGGCAAAAGGACAGCCTGGGTCCAAGAGGTGGGAACTGCTTCTTTGGACAGTTTAGGAAATATGGACCCCAAATGTCCAACTCATTGTTGAACATATCAATTGGGACCATATCCATCCCTGGGGGTTTCCCAAGTTTCTGTGACTTTAATGCATCCCTCACTTCTTCCAGAGTGAGCGACAAAGGGGTTTCAACTCCAGGGAATATACCCCTCATCAGGTCCCTCCTGCACATGCTAAAGGCCGGTCTATCTTTTCTTCTATAAACTTTCAAAGTGTGCAATCCACATTGTCTTAAGGATGCTATCCTGAACCAAATTTTGCTCATTGGGTTTTCTTGCCCTGATGAAGTCCCAGAAACTACTTGAATTGTTGGAATTGGAGGCCGCAAGGAGGGTGCCCCATAAATACTCTGAAAATTCGATTTTTTTATCTTTGAACAATTTGTAGTACCTTCTCTTGGCCACGGCTAAAGCCTCTGGGCCCCTGCCATAGAGTAGATTTAGCATGATGTAATTCCCCGTCTTACCAGGGTGTTTTGCGGATCACATTTGATTTTTCAGCAGACCAGGGCTTGCTGAAGCTACCTCCTAATATCATAAACAGAGCCTTGTGGAGGGCAAACACTTCTTCACTGTCATCGTGATTACACATAAACAATGATTCTATGGAATCCATAGAATGTTCAAGTAAATGTCTGTTAGCTTATTCCCCCGGGTCGGGTGTATTCCATTTTACAGTTTGTCACCCTTCGCCCCTTATCTCAATCGGGATCATGTTTTTCCTATTGATTTCTGCAGGCATACCAAATAATGATAGCGTCACAGTTACCACAATCGGATCATGGGGCCTCATTCCGAGTTTGGAGGTAACCACGCCGCTATTTGCGGCATGGCTGCCTCCAAACTCATTCTGATTCCGCCCTGGTGAATGGAGTAATTACCGGTCCATTCCAAGGTTGGAGGGACCGGTAATTCCCCATTTACCAGGGCCCTTCCCCATTCCCATTTGAGCCCCCATAGGGCTCATTGGGAATGGGGAAGGCGCTAATAATGGTACCGTAGATCACGGTACCGTTATAAGCACTAAAGTCCCTTTGCGGGTCCCGTCCTTAACGCCTGCTAAAAGCAGGCATTAAGGAAGGACCAGCAAAGGGAACTCATAGTAGGCCGGTAAGGGTTTAACGGCACCATTCTCGTTAACGGTGACCGTTTACCCTTACTGACCTACTCGGAATGAGGCCCATGGTCACTTTCAGGTCTGGTTTCATCCCTGAAATCACATAGCAAGTTCCAGGTTTCTATATTCAAGAGCATGTAATCAATCAGACTGGACTTATCATAAGAACCAAAAGTATCCCTAGCAGCACGATCACTGATTAATCTACTGTTACATTCCCTGATACCCTGTGACAATAGAACACTGGCAACCACCTCACCATGTTTCTATTTCCGCTTGGACGTTCAGCGACAAGAGCTTCTATACCCCAAAGTGCATCTTCTTCGTCAGACAACGCACTCATGACCTCAAGGGGTTCAAACTGTAGGTTGAAATCTCCCATAACAATTATCTTCATTAGCCACTTTTGATTCTCACTCCAATCATTAACCCAGTCTTCCAAAAGAGTGAACATGGAATGGACCAAACAACGAGCCTGATGGTTATACAAATGAATGAGCAGGACAATAGTCCTGTCCACACACCTTAATTGATGTTCCATTAAATGTTGCTTAACCAAGGGATGCATATGGATTGTGGAACAAAAATCAGAGGACACCCAAAAGATTTAACCTCCACTAGGCCTTCCACCCTTGCCCTGAATCACTAGAATGGAAAATGTGACGTAGCCTTGAAGGTTGGGGGCTCCAATGACCATGTTTCTTGAAGGGCGAGGATGGAATGAGTTCGTATAAATTGTGTCCATTCTTCATCAACCATCTATTTTTGGACACCAGCAATATTCCATGAAAGCATCCGTATTGCCTCTATGGTGTACTTCTTGGTAGGGCGGCTGATGGATCGGATGGAGAGGCCCCCCCTAGGTTGATAGGGTCAGCAACACTGGGACCTTAGTCAAACTACCCCGCACCCTAGCACTGATTAATCTACCCTCGCTGTGTTACAAGCCCCTGCCACGGTGGAGTGCCTAAAAACAACACTATCCTTAAACCAGTGGGTCCCATTGTTGGTCACTGCTGCCCAACTAGCGGGCATATTAGAATTGGGTAAGGAAAGTGTCTAAGGGCACATTCAAGTCAGGGCTCTTTCAACTGGGATGGTAGATCGGGTTTGGTGGAAATCGATATTGGTGTTGCCACCCTCTCCAGCCAAGAGTCCATTGAATGGAAAGTGGGGTTTTGTTGGAATCAATGTTGCCCCCAAGGGCAGGGGGGACATACTAATCACTATTTCTAAGCTACTGGATGAATGGATCCTCTGTTCCATGGAAAGAAGTCAATCCACCAGCTGTTGGGACTTAAGCTTTACTTTGATATCATCTCTAAAAGGTGTAATAGGCAGCGTGTACAGTTAACAATGTGCCTACTTATTATTGATAAACAACCTCTTTTCATTCTTAACCAATGACAAACCTTGTGTATCAAACCCTCTTCCAGTTTTCTATGATCATGTGGCACTCTTGGAACATTGAACAAAAAAGAAGTGAGAGTTGCAAGAATACTTTTGGCGCTGCAGTTGGGGTTGAGTTCGTACAGTATAATTTGATATTGTTCTCATGTGTATGAACACAGATCTCACTGCACCATTTTCTGCACCATCACATCACTTAAATTTAAAAATGTGCATTTTAATGTTGGCTAGTGCACATGATCAATATAACCACCACAACAGTTGAGAGTTCTACAAGAGGTGTGCCATGGTGAAAGCCAAAACTATGTATGCCAGAGTGAACATAGAAAGCAGTACAGGAGGATTTGATCAGAGTAGAATTTACTTGTCAACAGACAGGCGGTAGGTTTGGAGCCTAAAATATCCTGAAATGTGCTATTAAAGTATGACGAAGAATGTGAACTGACTTGTTTTGATCAGACTGCTTCTGGGGTCACCCTTCAAGGGGTTTGTACAATGCCTTGTCTTTTTCGTCCAACATTCCAGCCATGAACTTTTATGTAATGCTTCACTCGCAAACAAAAGCCAGGGTGAGTAAAACGGTAAAAAAAAAAAGTGATAAGGCATGCACACAAATGGGTTAATGGACAGAGTAAAGTTACCCTGGAATATGTGCACATTCATCGAAGAGATGGTATTTGCCCCTTATTTTCTGCCCATCACTAAGTCATGTTAGGGAGAATTCTCTTATAAGGCTAATTTCCCAAACCTAGTGAGTCCCCCAGCAGCTTTGCTGGATTTTTGGGGTTTGTTTTTTTTTCTCCTGCTAAGAGTGAGAATCTTTTCCTCCCACTCTGAGGCATGATTTGAGGTATGCCTTTGACTTATTGTGTGCTTATGGTCTATGGGGTCTTTTACTCCATAGGGTATCATCTGTTTTAGTGTATGTGTTACAAAGCACCGTCAGTGCAGTAAAACAGGGGTGTCAGAGTGACCCCCAAACATAGACTCCATACCCTGGGACTGACTACTGTCTCCCAGGGCTTGTAAAGTCACCATTGACTTTATTAGTCCAAAATTGTGAACAGAACAGTACAAACCATCATATTGTGGAAGTACTGGAAGGGGTTAATTAGATTGCCCCTGGGTCTGTTTCCAAGGGGGCACTGTCTAGTCCCCCCTTGTCGAGTTTCTGGCTGGTGGCAGTGGTTACCATGCGAAATATTCCACCGGAATATTTCCTATGGGATTTTCCCATTGATTTTAAACGCACCACTTTTTTGGTGCAATGTTAAAGATACCACTGGTTTATTTATTTAATATAAAATCACCGGTTGAGTCTTTTTGCCAGAACTCTTTTCCAAAATGGTGTTTGTGTCCGTCTCTGTAACTCCAACCAAGGTTGGGCCCTTTGTTCCACTTTTTGGTGGGCTTCTCCACAGAAGCCCTCCAACTGGTGCCACTCTGTCTGGGTTCCACAGGATGTGTGGGTGGGGGAATTGGCACCCTGGACTGTGTTGCCTTAGCAACCCAAGTCGCACTCTGTTCTGATTCGCCCCGTGGTGAGCCGCCCAGTTCACCACTTAGCATGTATGAGTGACAGCTAGGCTGTTGAATGGGGGTTTTTCTGCATAAAAGCAGGGCTTTGGGGACTGGAACTTCAGAAGTCGCCACAGGACCTAAGAAATCTGAAGAGGGGAGAAGCTGAGCCATCTGCAACGTCTTCCCCTGGTCGAAACCATGAACTGCACCCGCTGCCAGGAACAACTGCCACCGCTGGAGCTTCCTCACTCTTTAAGGTACTGTGTTCCGCCTAGCCTCCCTTTTTGCGGATTGCTAAAGGTGACCCTTAAATCCTTGGCTTTCCAACTAGGTTGGCACCCAGACCTTCTAACTTTATCTTTCGCATCAAACCAACCTCCTTTGAACATTTCTGCAAAGACTTGAGTGCTTTTTAAACTGTGTGATCTGGGGCACATTTCGCCTTGCTCCATTTAAAGTGGGCCTGGCCTATGAACTTTGGCTCTACAGTAGACTCTGCCTTCACTAACTTGCTGTGGTCTTAGAAAAGTGTTGGGAACTGTTTTATTTTCATGACCTGCCTTTTTCTCTCCCTTTAACTTAATTATTGGAGTGCTATCTAAGTTACACGCTCACATCTGTTTTTACAAATCGTGGTGTTTTGACCTAGACGTGTCTAATAATTATTAAGGGAGGTGTGTATACTTTTACTGATTGTGTTTGAACTTGCTTTGATTTGTAGTGCTTAGTGTATTTCCTAAAGTGTGTTTTAAATAAATAATTATATACTTTTGATACCAAGCTCTGGTCAGTGTTTGCATCAGTGTTTGTGTTTCCTCTGCATACTGCCCTACTCATCTTGAGAGAAGTCTGACTGCTCAGCAACAGCTACCAGGTAGATCTCGGTGGGGCAGACTGCTACCAATTGGGTTTACTGCTTACTCCTGTAGTCTTAATCTTCTTGCAATGTTCCCCAAGGGAACTGCGCAGGATTCTGCCTAACACGTCATATAGCCGAATACCAAGAGGCTGGATAACATGCCTCTGTGGCTGCACTGAGAGCAGTGCGCGAGATCACGCACTATGCGATTGGATGCCAGTGTCATATGGTTGGCTTAATGGGACTACTCGGCACTATGCCTGTGCTGCATTATCCATTTCACAGATCTGTACCTGCGTTCCAACTTGCAATTTTCATTTTAGGGCCAGAATATAAAACCTGGGCCTTGAATTCCTTATCAGAAGGGCGCATTTCACTGAAATATGTGAAACATAAATAATTACGCCATTAAGGGCGCCAACTGAGGCATGATTACGTCAACACACGAGCACAATGCGGATCCATCATCTTCTTAAATGGCCATTAAAGTGACTTTGGGTGAGGACAGGAGCTGTCAGGGGGTCGTTGATAGAGGCCAGACAATGTATTCACCATCAGCTTAACAAGGCTTGTGGGTTGGCATTCTGACGCTGAGGGAGGGCTCTCGTTGTTAATGGGGCGGGTCTTCAGGTTAAGTTTGATTGATGATGATGACTCCGTCAACATTAGCGTTCCACCTCGTGCGCACAATCCTTCAGACACCGCTGCCCTGTCGACATTGATGACGCAGCGGGAAACAGTGGTCTGGCGCAGCCACAGTGGTTTAACTCCCAGACTGTCGCCTTTTTTAGTTATTTAGTTATAGTTGGTTTATAAGGCGTCGTTTGTGAAACACAGTCATTCTTTACTGATTCATTAACTGTAGGATGTAAAGTAACGTACGGCCATATTTACTATGTAGCTTTTTTTCCAGCCCCTAGGGTGTTATTACAGAAGCTGTGCACCAGAGCAAGTTTAATAAGCAGTAGGGCAAACATTCTGCTTGTGCAAAAAATAAATCCTTTCAGTGCATTTTTTCAACTAGGGCATAGGACTTCAACTAGGGCAAACATTGCCCTGGTGCAAAAATACTTTGAAAGAATATCTATTTTTCACTAGGGCAGTTTTTTCCCCTAATGCTAATTGAATCTGCACCCGTCCAAGGTTTCTGTAATGCCACCCGTATTGCCCTATTCTCTACGTGCTTTTCAATAGGTCGCTCCCATTGAAAAAACACTTTAAAAATCAGGCACCTCGTTTTTTCTAGGTGCTCTCCGAGTTAATGAAGGGAACGGCGTTCATTCACTTTGACACCACAAAGCCACCAACTTTTAACTGTTGACGCAGGTTTTTACAAAGGTCACTTAAAGGAATGAACCCTGGCTCTCACAGTTGACTATGCTGTCATTCAAGAGCTGATGTGAGTTGTAGTACAAAACATCTGGAGAGCCAAGGTAGGCAATGCTATTATTTCTTTCGCGCAACAGCTAGCGTTGTTATCACATTCACAAGCATTGCCCGCTGATACCACAGTGGGAACAGAAGCGAGAGCAGCACCCTCACCAGAGGAATGGCTCAGCGACATGCCAGTCACTGGATAAGGGAGAAGTGAAGCACTGGGCATATCAGTGAGACAGAGCAGTGTACAGGGCAGAGGTTATCCAATCCCTGGGCTGTGCCTGGAGCAGCGCACACATTACTCAACTATAATGCACCTCCCAAGCACACTCACCGTGCAGACGAGTGGTGCAGCATGATTTGCATGCACCCTGCTAAACCTGCCAGTGTGGCAGAGCCGCCTGGCAGCCTTGGCAAGAGTGAGATGCCAAGTGCTGGTATGTGGGCATCTACACCGTACCCAAAGTCCGGTGAAGTCTCTAAATACGCCCCCATTTGTGGGACCCAACAGAGTCACGGGCACCCGAATGGCACAGGCACAAGACCTGATTTTCCATGTGCATGCTTTGATAACTCGTGCAATTGGGTTCTCTCGTTTGCATGGAGTACGTCGCCATGTGGGAGTACCCCATACGGAACGTGCACCTGCAAAGGATCAGAGCATGTTCACAGACATGGTAATGAAACGTTTCTGCAATATTAATGTAATGGGGCCCAAAAAGAAATATTAAAATATATGATTTAGACATGACCAGAACATTTTTTTAAAGCACTGAGTAAGTAGTTTGCTTGTGTTTTACTGTGAGTAATGTTTTATCAAGTAACTCTATTGCCATCATAACAAGCATGTTTTTTTTAAATATATATAGGCCATGCACATGTCGAATGTGGATTTGCGAAAAACACACATGGGCCATATTAAAATACAAGGCGCAAGGCCTAGATAGGAATGTGTGCGAAAATCTACTGACGATGGCATACACGATACACCCACCAAGGCTGTGCACCCCATTTACAAACAAATGCATGTGCGTCTCCGTGGTCTGTTGTTGCCAGCATGAGCATCTACACATGGAAAATAGACACTGCGATCGGTGACTGTGCCCGTGTGCAATCCCTGTGACAAATGATAGTGCCCTCGATGGTGGGGGTCAGCCGACGTCGCGGTTTGGCAGGGCCTGCCCAGGAATTGGGGCCTCGGGCCCTCTGACCCCCTGTCCCGAGAGTTGTTTTCATTTAGTGTTTTGGGGAAACGGAGGGTGACAGTCACAGTATTTCAAGTTTTTTGTCATAGTTATAAACTAAATAAGCATAAGATTTTCTACATTTTGGCACCTGAGGAGGGGCTTAAACCCCACACCTTCCAGATATCAGCCGTATGCATTAATTGCTTGCGCCACAGAGACATGCTGAAAAACATCTAAATATCAAGGCATGCAATGTCAAGCAGAGCAACAGCCCAGTTGATACATGCTTTTCTTTTTTTATTCTTTAAACTAAGATGCTGAACTTTTCACACCAAATACCAATAATAATCAATTTCATTATATACATATAACATTAAAATACATCAATCAGCATTACTTAAAATATACCATGCATGTTGTCTACGTGGTTTTATCGCAAAATCAAAACACAATTTGTATGTAGATGCAGTGGTTATTGGGGGGCGGCAGATGGTAGTTGGGTTAGTCCTTTGTTTATGTTGTTGACCGTCCCGATTTTCTATCTTGAAAATCTGGTCACTCTAGTGTCGTGTAATACTGCAGTAGTCTTGTGACAGCCTTCAGGGCCACCTATAAATGACAGGTTTAGGACGTGCATTAGAAATGCTGGGATCATGACTTCTGCTCCCTTGCTTTTGGAAGAGTACATAACTAATGATTTACTCTATAATTATGCGCTTAGCAACAGAGACCAGGCTCTAAGCATAGACGGTGATTCGAACCTGTGCTGCCCTGCATTGTCTTGCTCCGAGACAAACGCATTGCCCTTGAGATACCCTCCTGGACTGTCTAGGGCATATTCCACACTAGAGGGCTCCTAAGATCCTCCATATCTCCTGTCAAAGCATGTCTTAGGTAGAGCACATGTACCTCCCGGGTGGTCATTTTTAATGTGAAGCAGACAATGTTCCCTCTAAATATTTTTCTTTAAGTGCGGAAATGGTTGGCTTTCGTACGCACATTGTCCTAACAAGGTGTGCCATTTTGTAAGCATGTGCAGTTAGTGAGCTATCCTCTGCGAAGAGCGTTTGGAAGGGAAATGCCCCTTCCCAACCACTGCAATTGTTTACAAATCAGTGTAAAAGGTGCATCTCATAGCACCTTTCCCAAGTATAAAGGTTAAAAAACAAACAAATATTCTGTATGTCTTTATAAAGAGAGCTCTAACCAGTCCAAGACTTCAAGATCTGCCACAGTCCCAAACAAAAGTATTCCTGTGCAGAGAGGAAATATATTAATGCACCAAAACGCATTATTTGCTCTGTGCAAACAATAGGTTTGATTGTGGCTATTGTATGGGAGGATTGGTCCAAGAGACCCCCCTCCCCTGCATCCCCTCCCCCTTGTGAAGTCCATGGCTCGTCGGGGGTGCCCCCTGCCACCAGGGCCCAGGTGGCGGGTGGACCACTGGCTGAAGACATTGACCAAACATGCTGAATTAAGCTAGGCCCTGGAAACCATATTGTGAAATCAAAATGGCATGAGCCCTGTGCGCCGCAGCGTGGCCCCCACCCTTGGAGAGTCTCACTTGTCCCCGCGGCTGCAGCTCCCTGGCAGATCCGCTGAGAGCCCGTTCCCACGAACAGACGGACATGAGCTAGTGTTAGATGCAAACACTGTAACATTTCACCTTCCGCAGTGTATCACTGTTCCCAGCATGACCCAGCCAGCAGGGCCGTGGTGGAAAAGAACTGTAAAATGGTCCCCTGACAAAAAGCAGAGCCCCCAAATACTAATGAGCAAACTACCTGTGATGAAACTCTTCTCTCCATGACCTTTCTGACTAAAAACATGTAACCTCCATGAAGATGGCAGAATATGTGCTTATATGGCATTCGGGTTGAAGTACCCACATCCCCGTAGCTATGCGTAAATGGTAAAAGTGTCCCGGGGTTTTCATGTTATATGTTTCGCAGAGAAGACTGCACCCCAAGGTCCCATGCCATAACAGAACTAATGCTGCTAGAGTGCAAAGGAAGACAAATACAACCCTATTGGGAGCTCATGTAAATGGTGCACGAAAATGCACAGTATGTATGTCCAAGCTCACCATGTGTCACTGCCATCAGTCTTATTAGCCGGTTGTTCCTGCGTGCACCACCAACCTTACTACTACCTCGCTTACCGTGCATGTATAGAAATGTAACAAAATGTTGTGGTTGTTAAATACTTAACATATAGGTAACGCATCTGAAATGGCCATGTAAAAGGCACTAACAATGTTGAAAACATAAGCTTTGAAAAGACTCAATGAGTATTGTATATTATATGAATGTTTATGCCTCTTCCACTTAAATCTGCAACACATGAGGAAAATACCTTTGTGGGCATATCCAAGGCCATTCCCCCTTCCTCCCCATTGAAGCCTGCCAAACGGAAAAGCAGAGGCCTGTGCTGCTCTGCTCCACCTCCCCCAATTCGGCTGGAGCCGCTTCAAATATTCACATCCCCCCGCAGCACCCAAGGCCACGGCCTGCCACCTGAATTATTTACAACCCAGCAGTAAACCGCGGCTATCAACACAGGCCCGAAGGCGCCCTTTCGTAGGCTCCACGACCCACCGGCTCACCTTAGGTTAATGGCCCCTGTAAGATTAGGACACCCAATATTATAGCAATACTACAGGAACACATTCATAATGACTTCTAACGAGACATGATAACTCGGACAGCTCATCCCTTTCTCTGAGACCCAACCTCGCGACCTATGATACCCGGTCAACAGGACGATGGTAACCATGTATTGATGTATCACCAAAAGACCCCACTCCAGGTGCATTCCTCCTGTGTTGCATTAACCTGTAGAATAACCTATTGGAAGATTTAGCGGGGAAGATAATATTGCAATATTGAATGACTGCAGTGTGCGTGGCCTTAGGGCAGAAAGCCAGGAAAGACGTTCATCACTGACACTGGTCATGGCTGGCACAACAACACCGTCCGGATGAACCCAGCTGACCTGCCCGGCCCGGCCCACGAGGGTAACCAGTGACGTCCACCAACCATGGCAAACCACATCACAGCGGCACCTATAGTTAGTCGTCGCCACCCAATCCCCACGAACTTGTGCCCCCTATAGTATGTAGGTTCTTATGACGTTTTTTGTAAATATATACGCCTGTCTTTGCTATTGTCAGACAGAGCGCTCTCGGAGTTTGCAGAGTCCTTTGCATGCCCTATTCTGATTGATAAACTCCCATTTAAGCTCACCCGCACTTTGTCTTAGCCTTATTCCCATTTTGGGAGAGTCCATTATTGTCTCTCATTGTGGGGAGGATCGTGCTATCTGGGGGACGCTCGCCTTCAGTGGTGACCCCGACTTGATGATTATTTTCTCTTAACATATATATATATCCCTACCGTCCCCTTTGACACGAAAATTTCCGGTCGAAAAGGGATACGCACGGTGCGCCGGCTCCGGAAGGCTGCACGCCAACGGCGACCGGTACGCTCAGAAGTGCGCACTCAACAGAGAGAGGGTACGGGATCCCGGTTGAAAAATCCCCTTTGAGTACCGCTCGCCGGAGCCGGGGCTAACTGTTGAGCGTACGGCAACACTGCCTGGCCGGACCCAGTTCGGAGACTCTCGGTTCAAGACAGGCACGTGAGTATTAAGTGCGAGCGACCATAAAGGGAGTAGGGGAGGAAAACAGGACAGGGAACGAGGTTGTTTGAAAGGGGACACTTTGGGACTACTAAGAACCACTTTAGACTTTCTTTACTTTTTCTTTGCATATGGCCATTAGGATTAAGAGGTGAAAAGAGATAAAGAGACGGGAACCTAGCTCCGCGAGGTGGTAGAAGGCGTCGCCGCATAGTGCTATCTTGACTAGTACTGGGAATATATGAGGAAGTGAGAATAAGATAAAGGTGTCTGGTAAAAGGGAGACACGGCGAATATATTAGGGACTACTATTCTTTCTATTCTTCTCTCTGGGTTTATGGGGAAAAAACAGGGTTAGTACAAAAAAAAAATAATAATAATAATGTAAGAAGAAAGACGAGTGTATATCAAAACTACAAGACGAACTAATATCAGATTAAGAAAGAAAGGGACAGCTAGTAAGGGAGGAAAGGGATTACAAATTGGGCGGTGAGTAGAGTGTTCTCTATGAGTGTGTAAGCATCACATGTGCCAGAACATATTTGTCACGTTGAATGTATAAGAGTGATCATAAGTGTATAATTATGGTGTGGTCATGGTAAGTGCAACCAGAAGAAATTTTGCAAGGAAAAGAGCAATACAGTAAGGTGACTGTTTTTTCTTTGGATAAATGTGCTGAAGATATTGGCGGGGTACGAAGGGTGCTTTGCTCTTGTATGTGCCCCCTAAAAGCCTATGGGGAAAAAAAAGCTGTGTACAGCAATTCTTAGATTGTTCAGGTGACGGAAGCACACACAGGTCCCCACACGCAGTGATACGCAAATACTCAGATATATCAGGTGACACATCTATATAAGGAGATATATATATATATATATATATATATATATATATATATATATATATATATATATATATATATAGATATACATCCGTATCGAGCAGCCACGAACTATGGGGACAGAAACACCATTAGCGCATATTTGTAAGAATCTACCTGGGTATGCTGAACGCATTAAGAAATATCACAATCAGTGGATTACAGAGATGAAGGGGGAAGCCTTACCCCAAATATGGCCCGAAGTGGGATCGTTTGACAAGAGTGTCGTAGATATGGTAGCTACATGCATTTATTTGAAATACAAGGGGAAGCAGCTACATAATAGGAGAGAAATATTAGACCTATGGAGATTGTTTGAAGAAGTACCCCCACCTAAGAAAAGGGAATTAGGTACTGATCTGCCATCTACCACTGACAATCCATTACTGATACCAAAAGACGACAAGGTGTTGCCAGAAGGGGAGCCACCGGTAGAGGTAACTAGGTTGTACCCAATACTAAATAAGCCAGTGCCCGCAGAAGGATACAGTGACCCAACATATGTACCCCCAACAACAGTCACCACGACTCAAGGGCCAACAGCACCCCCACCGTATGAGAGTCATGGAGGGCGCGACCAGGTAAGTACACCAATAGTGAACATAGAGAAACTAACAGAAGACCTAGAGTCCAGGCTCTCTGTAGCAAAAGACGAGCTCTCGAGGATAAAAAGCATATGTGAACAGACTGCGACTAATGCTGCTAGGTCAGAGCTCACATCAAGAGCGCAGAGTCAGGATAAAACAATTGAGGAGGGGTGGAAGAAGGGGGAGATATTGTTTAGGATACAAGAAGAACCGGCCCCAATAATTGAACTAGAGGAGAGGGAGGAGCACACTGACAATGAGATAAGGACCACAGGAGGTAGAGAGGAGCTATTGTGTGATATAGGAGAAGACTTAGAGGAAAGTGAAAGATTAAGCATGGCAATGGGAGGAGGAAGTGAGGGGTTGGATGGCGCATGTTCAGGGAGAACCATGGAAGAAGAGTGGGCATGACGATTAAGGAATAGGTTGGGGAAAATGGCACCACTAGGAAAGAACGGAGTGAAGGTGAGTGCAGACAAGACAACAAAGGGGAGGTTACAACTCCCACTAATACACAGGGGAGGAGGGAGGCCGAATTACATACCCTGGGCTCAGATGGATAAGGCCAAGTTGTTAAAGGTATTGCCCCCGCTATCAGGAGGGGCAAGCAAGTGGATATATGCATTTGAGAAACACACAGCCGGGGTACCTCTAGCAATAGGTGATGTGAAGAGTCTGCCAGTATCAGCAGTCGGGGATCAAGCTGACAGAGTATGGGTAAAGGCTGGCTTCCCGGGAGTAACGTTAGACTGCGATCGCCATGATGGTGCCTCTTTTACCACAGTACGGGCCAGGATGTGGGACGCATTAAGAGAGACGTTCCCAGACACCCCAGATTTGCAGTCAGTCATGCAATGTACGATGAACGATGGGGAAGATGCTATGGATGACATTTTTCGGGTCCAGGAGATGTGGAGAGCAGAAACGGGCACGCCCTGGTATCAATCAACATCATTATTCTACTTCATAATAAAGAGGGGGCTCCCTAAAGAGGTACAAAAGTCACTTGACAAAATAGCAGGTATTGAAGCAAAAGGATGGCCCGAAATACAGAGCATAATAGTTCACCACTGTAAACGAATAAAAGAGAGGGAAAAGGAGATAGCGCAGAAAAGATTGGCAGACGAGGCAAAATTAGTACAAACGAAGCTGGTGAAGGTCGCTGCAGCAGTAGCAGCGCTCCCACACAGTAGGGAGGGAGAAGAGGAGGAGGAGGGGCTGGTAGCAATACAGGGGAGGATGGCAACGAATTGAGCAGGAGCAGGGCAACGACAGTGGAACGAGCAGGAGCAGAGTGGAGGTCCGTAGTGGCAAGAGTGGGCCCCTCGAGGGGACGAGGTGGGTACAGGGGTCGTAGAGGGGGTGGACAAGGGTACGGGGGAATGGGAGGAAGGGGATGGCAAGGTCCCAGAGGTGCGCAGGGAAGCTGCTGGAACTGTGGGAGGTGGGGGCACTTTTCCAGAGAGTGCAGGAGTAGAACAAACAACGGATTTCCAGAGATAGAACACTATGGCAACCCTCACCCGGGAAGCCCATATGGTCTTCCAATGGGGCGACAACAGAGGGAACAAGAGCAGGGGTACCCAGAGCAAAGGCAAGTGCATCACTACAGAACACAGAATCACCCACAAAACAACGACATTATGCATTACACCCCAGGCAACCCCTTCGCAACGAATGCCAATGGAGCACCAGCACCAGCCCCCTGTAGTGGTGTGTCAGTAGTTTCAGGAAGTGTCTTCAGCCAGGGGGGGACAACGAGACAACCAGCATAGGACAGCCCACAGAGAACACCTGCGTGTCCTGTTCTATCTACAACCTACGATGCAGCGGAGGAACCATTGGTAGGGGCGCAGATAGGAGAGAAGCAGTTCATATTCATGGTGGATTTGGGAGCGGAGAAATCATGTATTCGTGAGGGCCGGTTTCCGTTATCTAACCGGGAGTTAGAGACGCAGGGGTTCTCTGGGGCTGTAATTGAAGTTCCTTACACAGAAGATTTGGATGTGACAGTGGGGGGTAAAACGGTAAAGACACCCTTAATGTATTATGAACAATCGCCAATAAACCTGCTCGGAAGGGACCTCCTTAGCAAGCTTAACATGACAATATCATTTACAGAAAGAGGGATAGTGTTCTCGACACCAGGAATATGCCCATTACGCGTAATGCTGGTAGTGCAGGCTCGGACAGCGGCACCGGAAATACGTGGCATGCCAGTGGACGAGAGAATGTTCATCGAAGGCTTAAAAACGCTGGCCCAAGTAATCCCCGAGCTAAAAAGTTGGAGTGGAAAATACCCGCAGAATTCATCTTCCACCCAATAGTGCGCCCAGACATAGCATCAGGGTCAGTGGTATCCTTAGACCTGCATGCTGTACAGGTATCAGCAAAAAGGATTGCAGTGATTGGGATGGACATAGATGGGTGTGAATGGCGCACTGTACTGTGTATCAACGCTAATATTGCCCTACGGGACTTATCTGATGAGGATCTCTTTTCTGATGCGGAAAATGATGGCGAGATAATAATGGAAATAGCAATGCCCTGTGACATCTTGATTCAGACAAGACAAGTTCCTGTCCAGTTGATGGCAGTGGTGGGAACGCCACCGTCGTTTTTTGATGATGACATGCGACTGGTGCCAAACAATTTGTGGACAACAGGCCCCCATGATGTAGGTTTGTTGCATGGAGTGACACCAGTGGTAATAAAGCTTAAACAAGGGGCAATTTTGCCCCGAGTGAAACAATATCCATTGTCCCGCGAAGCTGAGGAAGGGATAAAAGAAACAATAAATGCATTGTTAGCACAGGGGATAATAGTGCCTTCAAACTCCCCATGTAACACTTGTATCTACCCGATCAAAAAAGCAAAGGAGGGGCTTGGAGGATGATCCAGGATTTACGCCCCCTAAATGACGTCATACAGAAAGAGTTCCCTTTAGTCCCGAACCCTGCTTCAATATTATGCAGCATCCCAAAAACGGCATCACATTTCACAGTGGTTGATTTGAAAAATGCTTTCTTCTCCAACCCCTTGGCAGAAGAAAGCAGATACCTGACAGCATTCACATTAGGGGGAAAGAGATACGAGCATTGCAGATTACCTCAGGGATACTGTGAAAGTCCAAGCATATTCAACCGCATACTACACAAAGACCTGGGTAATTTATCAGTTGAAAGCACGATCATTCAGTACGTAGACGATCTGCTCGTCTGCGCACAGAGTGAAGAGACGTGCAGAAAAGACTCAGTAATACTTTTGACACTGCTGGCGAATAAAGGGTACAAGGTGGACAAGGGAAAGCTACAATACTGTCAGACAGAGGTGCTGTACCTGGGACAGCTGATTTCAAGAGACGGGAAAAGAATAATCCCTGACAGAGTGGAAGCAATAAGGTCAGTGAGAGAACCAACAATAGTGAAGGAGATGCAGACATTCTTGGGAATGTGTAACTATTGTAGAGCATGGATATTAGATTATGCAGCCTACACAAGGCCATTACTGCAAGCGCTCAAGGAGGCCCAGCAAGAGAACAGGAAAATAGAGTGGTCAGAAGAAATGAGTGACTCGTTTAAGTCACTAAAAGAGCTGATTTCAAGTGCTCCAGTACTCGCCAATCCTGATTATGAGCGCAAATTTTACCTGTTCTCACATTGTAAGGGAACTCTTATGACAGCTGTACTGACACAAAAGACTTCCCTAGGACACAAACCATTGGCTTAATATAGTGGCACATTGCATGCGGTGATGCAAGGCCACTTCGCGTGCAAGCAATCTCTCGCCGCCGCCGCGTTCGCCATTGAGAAAAGTGCCACAATAGTAATGGGGTGCCCTGTCATGTTGTTTGTGGAACACTCATTATTTGCAATACTTGAAAGATCAAAAAGTACACTGACCACACAGCGAGCAACTGCCTATGAAATAATATTAGCAGCGCCAATATTCACGTGGTAAGGTGCAGGACAGTAAACCCCGCAACATTCATCACAGAACCATGCACACTAGAGGACATGCAAGAACACAATTGTGCAACTTACACAGGAAAAACGGGGGAGGGCACGGTGGTGTGCGAAAATACCCTGAGCGAGGGAGAGGTGTACTTTGTGGATGGGTCAGCGTCGATTGATATGGACACAGGAGAGAAACATGTGGGACTGGCAGTAGTGAGGCTAGAAGAAGGTGAGTATGAAGTACTAGTACAGTACCGCCTCCTGTCCCATTTCTCAGCCCAAGCAGCGGAACTTATCGCCCTAATAGAAGCATTACATGCAGCAAAAGGATGTGCCGTAACAATATATACAGATTCAGCCTACATGACGACAACAGTACACGGAGGTCTAGCCCGGTGGGGGCGGAGGGGGTTTCGAAGGGCAGATGGGACCCCAGTGCAACATGCTGAACTACTGAGAGAATTGATTGAGGCCCTAAAAGATCCAACAGTGGTAGCAATAGTGAAGTGCCAAGCACATACGTCTAACACAGACGTTGTATCTTTGGGGAACAGATGCTGCTGCCAAGGAAGCTTCATATTTTGAAAGACATGGAGTAGGTGAGTACCTATTACAGCACAAAACGAGCAAAGAGCTCCCAGAAGGATACAATGTCATGCCCATATCACAAATACTAGAGCTGCAGGAAGGGGCCAGTTGTGATGAAAAGATGGTGTGGGAAAAAAGAGGGTGCAGCCAATCGGCAACAGACTTACTATGGCACCAAAATAACTCAGGAAAAGTAGTAATGCCCGTCAAACTGTTAGAGATAGCATTTCAGCAATTACACTTTCCCGCGCATAACACCAAACAACACATTGCAGCAGAGATACAAGAAGACTGGTTCGTGCCATGTCTCCAAGAACACATATCTAGATTGACAATGGAGTGCACAACGTGCCAAATATATAACTCTGGAATGACGCTACGAACAATCAGGGGGACAATTCCAAAACCCATAGGGCCCTTCAGAGAACTGCACATTGATTACACAGACATGGGGGAGAGGTGTAATGGGGCATGCTACATGATAGTGGTTGAATGTCCATTTTCGAGGTGGGTGGAAGCAGGCCCATGTGCACGACCTAATGCGAAAAGCGCTGCAAAGTTCCTAGTAAGGGAAGTGTTCCCGCGTTGGGGAATTTGCGACGTAATTCGCTCAGACAACAGCACTCATTTTGTGAACGAGCTCTTCAAAGAAGTGACCACGTTATTGGAAATAAAACAAAATTGTGCTCGATTTATCATCCTCAAAGTAATGGCGTTGTCGAAAAGATAAACGGACTGTTAAAAGGGAGACTGTCTAAATTGTGTTTTTCGTTAAAGAAAAACTGGATCTACTGTTTACCCCTTGCGCTATTTGAGCTAAGGAATCAGCCGAGCAAGGACCACCATCTGTCCCCGCACGAAATTGTGACAGGGAGACGGATGCACACTGCACATTCCCCACTACGCCAACACTCAGATGCACACAGAAGTGCCATGATATTGGGAGATGAATTCACAGAATACCTGAAGAAGCTAACTAGGGCAGTGCGTGCAATCTCAAAGCAGCTCTCACCACCATTCACAAGGGTAGAAGGTAACACAACGGTGTCCCTTGCAGAACATGAAGCACAGGCACAATTAATGACAGGAGAGTTCATTTATGTCCGAAGCTTTGTGCGCCGGTGGAATGCCCCACGGTTCCATGGGCCGTACGAAGTAGTATTTTGTACCCCCACAGCTGTAAAAGTAAAGGGGCTCATATACTGGATACATTTGACAGATGTGCGAAAGGCATATAATAGTGTACAGGAAGAGGTGGATGGGGAGGCACAGACGACAGCAAACAAAAGTAATGAAAATGATGAGTGAATGTGAACAAGTGAATGGAGGAGTGTAATTGACAGACAAAAATGTTAACGAAATAAATTATATTACAGGATATCGATCGAGAAAAATGAAAAAAAAAATAAAAAAAAGGAAATAACGATGTGAAAAATATGTATATTGTCTGCTCCCTTCTCTGTACATTTCCTCTCCCCCCTCCCCTACCCAACCCATCTTCCTTCCATGACCTCCTGGCACAAACAGTGCCAAAAAAGAATGTTTAGATGCACGCACTTAATGCACTTTTATATCTCAAACAGGAACTACCATGGCAACTAACGGGCAGCCTGCAACGGATAGATTTGTTAGATATAGAGAAGTTTTAGCTGAAAGATGTAGATATTCGTATGAGTGTGGATTGTCTGTATGCATTACATTATTTTTTACAATACTGTTTGGCTTGGTTACGTATTGGTTTATAGCGTTCATCTCTATCGAGATGAACGAGGGGGGAGGGAACAACGGGATTAATGCGACAAATGCAACTGCAAATACTAAAGAAGGTGATTTTTTGGTGTGGGACGGATTAAACTTGTATCGGGATATTACACGACACCGCCCAATGTTGCTATCTCGCCAAATGAAAGACTGCAGGAAAAAACGCGAAACAGCACAACTTCCCTGCCAAAAGCATCTAATTACAATGCCCACAGTTTAAATGATCGCAACCCCTCTGTTATATCATGGTTATACAACACTCCCACCAGCGTGTCCACTCCCGCAATAGAAAACACACTGCTAGATAGTATAAAGGAAGAGAATGAAAAGATGGCTGTGAGATACGAAGCATTATACAATGAATGGCGAAAGGGGGGCCTACACTGTTCCTCGCCCACAGAGCTGGGAGATATCTTAGAAATAACAGGAGGAAAAGGGAGGCGGGAAGGAGAAAATACGACGAGTATTACGGGTTGGGATTGGACAAAATGGAAGACCCATGACACCCCCACCAGACAAATAAATGGTATGCGGACTTGAGTGCAACGGCTAAGCAAACAACAAATGAGAGCTGTTATGTCTGCTCCCTCATTCCCCATGCTTCAGGTATACCGAAAGTATTGCTGCCCAAAGAGTTGTCTATTGTCAATGCCCAATGTCTCCTTCATCTCACGTTGTGCAGAATTAAGAACACCTTCCAGGCACATGAGGTAACTTTTAAAATGCTGCAGAATGAGAAGACATGTTATCCGAAGGCGGTAGGAGTGATATGTTAGGAGGAACCATTTTTTATAATACAAGGGACACTGTTTTCAGAAAATAAGTGGAAAGATGAAGAGATAATGTGCAAAGCTGAAGCGCTGCGAGGTGTGGCACCAGAGAAACTGCAATGGATAGAAAAAACTTGCACACCAGTCTGGAAGGAGCACATCTCAAAATTGACTTGGGTGACGGCCATTGAAAAGCCCTTCAAGCTACAGAAAGAAATAAACTATGAACTGTGTTTCAAGGGAGACGGGAAAGTCATCATGGGGGTAAACAAAAATTGCAACAAGACCCTCACCATCCCAGATATGAAAAAGGGGACAGCGGCCCTCATGGACACTTATTGGGTATGTGGCAACCAGGCATACCTGCACCTCCCACAATCTTGGAGTGGCAGCTGCTCATTGGCTACCCTACATTCTGCACTAATGATGATACCGGAAAGCCATATTGATGGGAGCAAGAGAATGCGAGAGACCCCTCAGCAGAATGAGGCCCAGCCAACTGCAGAGTCACAAGTATATGTCCTGTCTTCCGGTAACAAGGAGGAGATGCTGTCACGAAACAAACGATCATCGAACTACATATCAAAAGATTTATCAGAGCTGCTAGCACAGATCCCGGATAGATATCGATTATTCAGTTCTGCAGAAACTTTCTTTGCCTCACTCATCCCTAGCATCCAGGCACGAGCAAACGCAAAATGGCTCCAAATTACACGCTGGGAGCTGATCCAGCTGGCGAATGACACTGAAGAAGGATTTACGTTATAAAAGTAGAACTGCGAGCACTGTGACTAATGACCATGCAAAATAGGTATGTCTTAGACCTGTTGACAGCGATGGACGGAGGTGTTTGCCGAAAAATTGGAAGTGCCTGCTGCACTTTCGTACCTTCCGAAGACGCGGATAATGGTTCCTTATCCCACGTGATCGAAGCCGTACATAACCTTGGAGAAAGAATGAAAATGGAAGGTGGAGCAGAAGCAAGCACATGGTGCGACAACATCTTCTCCTGGGTCCCATCATGGCTGGGAAGGACTGTTACATTTTTGATGCCGGCAGTAGTGTTCCTCCTTTTCATTTTTTGTATGTGCCAGGTGGGTCTTCGATGTTGTGCTAACGCAGTACCAAACGGTGCAATGATGATGGTGACAATGGGCAACGCTTGCGGTACTATACAAAACATGCAGGAAGTACAGGTACAAACAGGAGCAGATAACACGCCAAGATTCCAGATGGTGCCCATATACCACAGCGGGGATGTAGTAGATAGGCTATGGCACACTACAATTAAAGAGCCCCGTGAACTTGAATGGAATGAGGAGGTGTGGGTGGACTTGGAAGAGGATGGTGGTTGTATATATCTGACCTGCACCCCGGATGAGTATGCTAGAAGGGAAGAAAGCCTGCGAGGAGTGTGTAGGGCATGCATGCCCATGAAAGGCACCCCTGCATGGGATGAGGCTGTAGCGGAAGAAGAAGAACGCAAGAGGTTGAGGGAGTTACAGTATTCGTTACTTAAGTAACGAAAGGGGGGAAATGTATGGGAGGATTGGTCCAAGAGACCCCCTTCCCCTGCAGCCCCTCCCCCTTGTGAAGTCCATGGCTCGTCGGGGGTTCCCCCTGCCACCAGGGCCCAGGTGGCGGGTGGACCACTGGCTGAAGACATTGACCAAACATGCTGTATTAAGCTAGGCCCTGGAAACCATCTTGTGAAATCAAAATGGCATGAGCCCTGTGCGCCGCAGTGCGGCCCCCACCCTTGGAGAGTCTCACTTGTCCCCGCGGCCGCAGCTCCCTGGCAGATCCGCTGAGAGCCCGTTCCCACGAACAGACGGACATGAGCTAGTGTTAGATGCAAACACTGTAACATTTCACCTTCCGCAGTGTATCACTGTTCCCAGGATGACCCGGCCAGCAGGGCCGGGGTGGAAAAGAACTGTAAAATGGTCCCCTGACAAAAAGCAGAGCCCCCAAATACTAATGAGCAAACTACCTGTGATGAAACTCTTCTCTCCATGACCTTTCTGACTAAAAACATGTAACCTCCATGAAGATGGCAGAATGTGTGCTTATATGGCATTCGGGTTGAAGTACCCACATCCTCGTAGCTATGCGTAAATGGTAAAAGTGTCCCGGGGTTTTCATGTTATATGTTTCGCCGAGAAGACTGCACCCCAAAGTCCCATGCCATAACTGAACTAATGCTGCTAGAGTGCAAAGGAAGACAAATACAACCCTATTGGGAGCACATGTAAATGGTGCACGAAAATGCACAGTATGTATGTCCAAGCTCACCATGTGTCACTGCCATCAGTCTTATTAGCCAGTTGTTCCTGCGTGCTCCACCAACCTTACTACTACCTCGCTTACCGCGCATGTATAGAAATGTAACAAAATGTTGTGGTTGTTAAATACTTAACATATAGGTAACGCATCTGAAATGGCCATGTAAAAGGCACTAACAATGTTGAAAACATAAGCTTTGAAAAGACTCAATGAGTATTGTATATTATATGAATGTTTATGCCTCTTCCACTTAAATCTGCAACACACGAGGAAAATACCTTTGTGGGCATATCCAAGGCCATTCCACCTTCCTCCCCATTGAAGCCTGCCAAATGGAAAAGCAGAGGCCTGTGCTGCTCTGCTCCACCTCCCCCAATTCGACTGGAGCCGCTTCAAACATTCACATCCCCCCGCAGCACCAAAGGCCACGGCCTGCCACCGGAATTATTTACAACCCAGCAGTAAACCCCGGCCATAAACATAGGCCTGAAGGCGCCCTTTCTTAGGCTCCACGACCCACCGGCTCACCTTAGGTTAATGGCCCCTGTAAAATTAGGACACCCAATGTTATAGCAACACTACAGGAACACATTCATAATGACTTCTAACGAGACATGATAACTCGGACAGCTCGTCCCTTTCTCTGAGACCCAACCTCGCAACCTATGATACCCGGTCAACAGGACGATGGTAACCATGTATTGATGTATCACCAAAAGACCCCACTCTAGGTGCATTCCTCCTGTGTTGCATTAACCTGTAGAATAACCTATTGGAAGATTTACCGGGGAAGATAATATTGCAATATTGAATGACTGCGGTGTGCGTGGCCTTAGGGCAGAAAGCCAGGAAAGACGTTTATCACTGACACTGGTCACGGCTGGCACAACAACACCGTCCGGATGAACCCAGCTGACCTGCCCGGCCTGGCCCACGAGGGTAACCAGTGACGTCCACCAACCACGGCAAACCACATCACAGCGTCACCTATAGTTAGTCGTCGCCACCCAATCCCCACGAACTTGTGCCCCCTATAGTATGTAGGTTCTTATGACGTTCTTTGTAAATATATACGCCTGTCTTTGCTATTGTCAGACAGAGCGCTCTCGGAGTTTGCAGAGTCCTTTGCATGGTCTATTCTGATTGATAAACTCCCATTTAAGCTCACCCGCACTTTGTCTTAGCCTTATTCCCATCTTGGGAGAGTCCATTATTGTCTCTCATTGTGGGGAGGATTGTGCTATCTGGGGGATGCTCGCCTTCACTATTCATTTGATGACACTACTCAGAGACAATGCAGAATGTTTTTTATGCCATTGGAAAAAAAACACTCATGTGTATTACAAAATCAATATTTTTTATCATTACTGATATTGCTGGCAACAAAATTCAGACAGGATACAACATTTGCGGATGGAATAATGGCAACTAGAAGGAATGTGTCAGAAAACCGTCAAACATGAGTTCATGTGCCAATTTAATGAAGTAATTCAAGGACCTTGAGAACATGACTCATACTTTGTGTAAGGATCAGAATAACTGCACCACAGTATGATGATCCAAATTCCTGTGACTCTGCTTACTCTGTCACATTACATTCTGCAGTGAACAGAACTGCAACAACTACGAAAACACCCCCCACAAAACCAGCCTTACAGTTAAGAGGCATACATACCCATACACATTGTTACAATCTAAAAACAGGAAAATATATCCAACAAAAATGAGAAACAACGAACATATTGGCACCTACCCTTTGCTTCTACCCACAAAGCTCCTCTTATAATTTCGAATCAGTGGCCAGCAGAGAAGTGGCATAGGAAGGAACGTTTATATTCCTGCTTGATCTCAAGAGGAATTTTCAGGAATGAACATCTTCTAATAAGCATAAAGTATACCTGTTGGCGAAGCTAATCACCTTTTCTTTCCCTGACATAGTAAGTGAAATGGAAGGGCACATAAAACAACTTTTGGTTTTCCCCTCCCTTCCTTACCACAGCCTAGACAAAATTCAGCAGGAGCCTTACTGAGGGTTCTTACTGTGGGGTGAAATTGCCTTGGATGCCAAAAGTTAAGGCTGGAGTCATTATGAGGGCTCCCCAAAATGAAAGGCCTGCTTAAATTAACATGGAAATAAGGCCCTGCAATTTCAAAATGAAAAGGAGTGAAATTAGGCAGCAAAACCTGGAGATGCCAAAAATGTTCATTGCGTCACATGAGGGAAAGACACGAGAAAACAGTTGCAAAAAGTCTCAGGAAGCTAAAGTCATATTGGCAGAAACTGCAGTATCTAGCATGTAAATGAAAGTGCCAAGACTGTGTGCAAGCCTGCGCAGCATAAATGAGCTTTCACTGTGACAGAAATAATTCTATATGTAAAAATCAGTTTTTCCCTGTCAGGGGTTTTGACCCGTGTTCGAGCTATTATGCTGCAACATTTGGTGCTGTGGAAATCCAAGATGGCGAATAAGCCCACATTGCGCCAGAATCCAGGAAAACCGCGCAGTTTTGGCGCACACCAAAATGTTCCCCTGACCTGCCACCCACCAGTGCGAGCGTGATGGGCCAGGAGTGCCATGGGTGAAATGTGTGCCAAAGGAAAAACAGCAGTGCTGGTTGGCTCAAAAAACACTGAGTTGGAGGAAGTGGACAAACCAGAAATTCCACCATGTGCTTTGGGAAACCACACCCCTCTGGGCCAGAGCATAATTTTAAAAAAGATGGATAATTCATAGTGCGGACTTGTCAAAATCATATAATTAATATCATTATTCTTGTGATTTTTCTGTGCACATTTTAAGAGGTGTTAGAACTCTGTACCATGTTCTGAGGCAAAACCCCATGAATTATGGAAATTGCAGACATGGGGTTCACGCTAGAAAAATGAAAATTTACTGGAATATGTGTAGAGAGGCGGGGTACATCTGTGTCATTTTTGGTAAAAATCCAATATTGGTAAACCAACCAAAAAGCGCAAAATGTTGCCATTTCTTAATCCAAGCTTGTCAGAAATGTACCAAAGTATCAACTGAAAAGGATACAATACTCAAAAGGATACAGGAGGTAGGGTCTTCCGGATCCCTGTTCACCCGACTTGATAGTCGTGAAGTCAACAAAGACCTTCCAAATGATACAACCCTCTGGCTGATAAAACAGGCAGAGCGATGGATCACTGGAAAGGGCGTGGGTAAGGTATAGTAATCCAGCCTAGGACAAATTAAAGTATCATGAATAACTGCTCCAATCTGAGTATGATGAATTAGATAATGACAGGAATGATCACACTGACCTGTATCTCTGGGTAGAACAATCCAGAAGTCTCTTGATGGATTTGAAATGAAGAACAAAACGACAGGGAAGGGAAAATTAGTAAGGGAGACTTATCCCGAACGGAACGAGGCTCACGCTAGATACGGGTTGAATTCACCACAGGATAGCGTCCAAAGTTCAGTTCAAAGTCACTTCCAATGATCCTTGAAAGGCTTCCTTCCCACTTTAGGGATCAATCCTTCTGTTAATTCCACAGATGCAGGAGTTAGAAGAAAATAGCGTTTGAAGACAACGTGAGCGTGTGGATTTACACGCGGGCAGGATTCGCGCAGCCTGGGCCAGCCGCGTGTGAAGACAACGTGCGCGTGTGGATTTACACGCGGGCAGGATTCGCGCAGCCTTGGCCAGCCGCACTTGAAGACGAAGAGCGCGTGTGGATTCTACACGCGGGCAGGATTCGCGCAGCCTTGGCCAGCCGCACTTGAAGACGAAGAGCGCGTGTGGATTCTACACGCGGGCAGGATTCACGCAGCCTGGGCCAGCCGCGTGTGAAGACAACGTGCGCGTGTGGATTTACACGCGGGCAGGATTCGCGCAGCCTTGGCCAGCCGCACTTGAAGACGAAGAGCGCGTGTGGATTCTACACGCGGGCAGGATTCACGCAGCCTGGGCCAGCCGCGTGTGAAGACAACGTGCGCGTGTGGATTTACACGCGGGCAGGATTCGCGCAGCCTTGGCCAGCCGCACTTGAAGACGAAGAGCGCGTGTGGATTCTACACGCGGGCAGGATTCACGCAGCCGTGGCCAGCCGCACTTGAAGACAAAAGAGCGCGTGTGGATTTTACACGCGAGCAGGATTCACGCAGCCTTGGCCAGCCGCGTGTGGAGACAAAGAGCGCGTGTGGATTTTACACGCGGGCCGGATTCACGCAGCCTTGGCCAGCCGCAATTGAAGACAGAGAACGCGTGTGCATTATCACGCGAAGGGATAGTTCCAGGAATCAGCTATCGAAGGCCCAAAAGTAGCTGTAGGATTATGCCAGGATGTAGATCAGAGGTTCAGCTACACAACGCCAATAGAGACGATCAGAAGCAGCGAGTGAAGTTTCTACGCTGCTTAAATACGTAATACCGTAGTTCACATGACGAAGCAAAAGTCACGTGAAGTTAGCGACGTGAAAAGTGTAAACGTCGTTTTCCCGGTAACGCATCGAATAGCCTCCATTTGGAGTAGAACGGTCTCGCTGTCCTACGAGCGTAGCGTCCAGCATGCATGACAAAGCTCTTAGAAACATCAGAGTTGGAACAGAAAATACCTTATGGGATATATGATGTGTATATGTAATGTCAACCACTTGTGTATCTGGGTGTTTAGTTATGAAAATGATTTTCTAAGGTAAAAGCAAAGGGGAGTTTTCTTTCTGTATGCCATAAAGATGACACCTGATGACTCATTGCTCCCTTCTCAAATCAGGTCAAAGAGAAATCCTTGACCTATCAAATCATGAGTGGGGTGGGCACAGAGAGTTAGCATCCACACCCATTTTCAAAAGACATAAAAAGAGCCACTGGAAGCCAGATAGGGACATTCATTTTCCAACCTTCAACTGAATTCCTGCGCAGCACTCTGACGGAGAACTTCACTCCAGAACTTAAAGCAGAGAGGCCTGGACCACCAGCTAAATCCTTTTTCAGCAGGCCTTCAGAATCCAGCAATCCAACCAAACTATTCTACAGCTGGGCGAGCTGTTGGATTCTTTGCCAAGAACTTTTGCCAGAACCGGTAGCAGACCCAGAAAGCAGTGCTATATCCAGAGAGACCAGACCAGATTGCTGTGAACAGAACCAGAGATCCAGACCAGACCAGCAGAGCAGAGCTGACCCAGATAGCTGTGACTTCAGAACCAACCGCTTGGAGTCCAGTCCCAACCTGACCAGACCCTGACGCCCTATTTCAAATTCATAGTGTGAGTACTCAGCCAGAACTGTGCAAAACCAATCTCTTAGCTTAAAATAATCTGATTCAAAACATTTGAACCTGTCTCCAGAACTGCATCATAGGAATCGTGTGTCCCTTCTCCGATTTTAAACCTGTAAAAGTGTCATTTTGCCATTTTGAATCATTATTTCATTTCTGAAAATCTACCTTCACGAAATCCTCCGTATCTCTGAACCGTTTGTGCTAGAAGCGAGATTTAACTTTCATTTTAAAGCTAAGATTCTAGCCTTTCCAGACTTTCTATTCATTATACTTTTTCCGTAATCGCGCTCGACACACTTGGAAAAAGTGCCACGATTTGCGATTTGGCTCAAATTTCTTCACTTGTCAAAATAGCAGCTTCTTGCTTTCCTTTGCTGAAATTCGCTTGCAACCTGACAATCATTCATAGAGCATTGCTAAAGTGATCCTGAACTAATTTAAAGTAGCTATCACCCACCCTTAATCTCTTATAGGGAATTAAAATCATTTTTAGCATATTTTTCCCTTCTTTGCAAACCACATTTAAAGTATTTTGCCTGTGTTTTAAAATCATCCCTGTGATCTAAGCTTGCTAGGGGGCAACTGAACTACATTTGATTGTATTCCTGAAACTGTGTGCTCTTCTTTCCATCTTTTTATATTGCATAGGGGGGGGGGGTGAATTGCCAAAAGGGGAAAAGTTATTGTATTATCTTTTGCTGAAATCATATCAAGTTTATTCCTGTGTTACTTCTTTTCCACCTTACATTTCCTTGAAACCATAAAGCATTCCCAGCTACCTTGTTCTTTCCGTACCAACTGCTAAGTAATAAAATAACTGTGCTAGTATAACATTATCCATTGTTGATCGGCATTATACTCATAAGTGTGATATCAAATATTAATTTATTATCAAAGTGTGATATATATATCTATTGTTTAATTTTTCAAATAAACCTTTTTAATTTGCAAAACAAACCTACTTCTTGGCTCAGTGGGGTCAGGGGGATTCTAAGAGAGGGGTGTTATACAAGGGTTCATCATCCAGATTATAACTTGTCATAAAAATATATAAATAAGGGCTTCCCTTGAGCAATCCCAGACTAGGCATTGACTTAGCTGTAGTGTTGAATTGAAGCCGTTAACATCCCTTTCAATTAAAGATATGCTTCTTAAAAATGTGTGCAAGAAGTGCAACAAATGAACTGGAGTTATGTTCATAAGGAGCTCATCACAGAAGAATCCTTTACATTACAAGAATCTACAAGCATTCAAAGGTACAGCTAAAGTCTTGACATATATATTTATTTTGCCCTTCTGTCAGCACTGTTTGCAGGTCACCACTGTGTGAGGTTCTTATATGTTGAAATTGCGCAATTCTAAGAGTTGATTTAAGAGTAAAATGCTTGCAGTGGGGGGAAAAGCCAAAGTCTTGGTTTCATTTCTGCTGTGGGTTCTTCAAGAGTGAAACTTAATTCCAAAGGCCCTGTTGTCAGGGGGACAAGATGAGGAATTCTCCTGCTTCCCCAAGTTTTATGACTAAAACCACTCAAGCTATCATAAAGCTGGCCCTTAGCCTTTGAAGCCTTGGACTAATCTAAATAACAGCCTCCCTCTTGACGTCGTAGCTAAAACCAAATCTCTTTTATGGGTGGGGGCAGAGTTAAGGAGGAGTTTCACACCCATTGCACAGTATGAGAGATGTGTTGTTTAGGGGATAACTTGGGAAATATTAATCGCACATGATTCATGTTCGGATTTCTGAAAAGCTATCAGTGAGCTGCTTCTGGTGTGCCAACGACATTGATCATGAATCAATGTCGTCTTCATTTCCTCTGCAGACCTGGTGCATTCCCCAACGATCAGACACCAGTTGCTTTTGTTTAGTCATAGCTGAGCGGAAGTGCAGCGGATTGGTCGGTGCCGCTTGTGAGCCATGATGATCCATTACTACTTGACTTTGGGGGGTTCCAGAGGGAAATAGAGAAGCTCTTTGCTCATCATACCCAAGAGCAAGCAGTAGACAATTAACTCTTGTCACTCCGGCAGGGGAATCAAGACTTATTAATGTACATTACAACCTTCAATAGGTTAGTTGCTGAAACGAGGTGGCCCGAAGACAAAAGAACCACATTGTTTCACCGAGGCCTACGAGGAGAATTGAAGGACGTTCTGGGCCAGGTGGTTGATCCACCTAGAGACTGTAGCAAATTTATTAACCTGGTTGTGCAACTAGATCACCGATTACAAGACCGGAAGGCAGATCGTTCTAGCTCAGATACTCGGGCCGTGTATGTGCGAACTAGGGACAGTGCTTCACGCATGTCTGAAAACACTGTAGAACCCGTGCAAATATGAGGTATACGACCTCCATTAACAAAAGCAGAAAGGGACAAGAGAAGGTAACAGCAGCCGTGTTTGTACTGTGGAAACCCAGGACACTTCCTCAAGGATTGCCCAGTGAAGCCCCCAAGGAGAACCGTAGGGGCCACAGAGAAGGACGAGAGTAAGGAGTCGGAAAACTACCCAGCTCGACAAACGTAGAGGTCAGTTTGTCAAGTGAAAAGAAAGAGCCACCGGCCTCACACTTTGCAATACCAGTGATCCTAATCAATCATCAACAACCGTCTTGGATGCACGCCATTGAGGCATAGATAGACAGCGGAGCAGTTGGGAACTATATTGATCAAGAATCGGCAGCAGAGATGGGGCTTCCCATATGTTTTAAGCCGAGCACAGAAAAGGTAACCACCGTGGATGGGACAGAAATTGCTTCCGGACCAGTAACCCAATGTACAGCAGGAGTAACACTGCTGTGCCAGGATGGACACCGGGAATCCATTTCCTTCGATCTCATAAAGGCAGCTCAGTTCCGGCTAATATTAGGGATGCCATGGTTAGTTGCTCACAATCCTCAGATAGATTGGCGTGCAAGGAAGTTGACCTTTCCCGATGACTGCGCTCCTACATGTTATTACCAAGAGGAGAAACTCAATTTCTGCACCCCTGAGATTCCTAGAACAGCGGCATCAACACTTGGTGCGACTAGCCCTCTACCGAGAGAATATCAAGATTTCCAGGATGTGTTCCAGAAAGAGCAAGCTAACACACTACCGATGCACAGGTCCTATGACTGCCAGATTGACCTCATACCTGTTGCGCAAATTCCTTGTGGCAGAATCTATGCACTCACAGAACCAGAAAACCTGCATTTGAAATCCTTTCTAGACCAGTACTGGGCAAACGGATTTATACGGCCATCTAAATCACCGGCAGCTAGTCTTATTCTTCGTAGCAAAGAAGGAAGGGGACTTAAGGACCTGCATCGACTACTGCACATTAAACCGGATCAAAATCCTAAAAAATCGTTAATCCCTGCCACTCATTCCCGAAATATTAGACCAAGTCAAGGATGCCCAGATTTATACCAAGCTAGACCTTAGAGAAGCATACCACCTGGTCTGAGTTAAAAAAGGAGATGAATGGAAAACCACCTTCCGTACCACATATGGCTTGTATAAATACGAGGTAATGCCTTTTGGACTTTGCAACGCTCCCGCGGCGTTCCAATGCTTCATGAACGATGTCCTGCGGGAATTAATCGATGTTTGCGCCTTGATCTACATAGATGACATCCTAGTGTATCGTCCTCCAAGACTCTCTTGGAGTCAGTCCTGGCATCCTTTGCATATTCAGTATGAGGAACATCTTTGAATGGGATTAATTTTCCTTGGGCCTGCAGTCAACATGGAGGCACTCACACAGTCTAGTTCACTAGAACTAGACTATGCAGTATAGTGTTTTGGGTGTGGTAGCCTTTAAACCACACACAAGCAACAGAACACGCGTTATTCTGCAGCCTGCAGTGTAACGCTCACCGTGTCCAGTGTCCTTGATACCGGCAATCATCGGAGCAACGAGTCTGCAGAGGAAAAAAAGAACATCATTAATAGACTCTTGCCTGCAAACTCCATCCTGTATCCGCCCGATGCTCGTCCTTGCTTCTGCTTAATCGTGGTCGCCAATCCAGCAATATGCATCTTCTGGACACCGCATACTCACGGGAACGAAACAACCTGAAAGGAGAGGGAGAAAGACAACGTTAGAAAAGGTTACTTATGGCGTAAGCCTTGAACATCACGAGAACCTCACCTGGCTGGCCACCTCTTGGCCGGCATTGTTCCGGAATACCACGCTCAACAGAGAAAACCATTGCGACCTGTAAGGAGAGAAGAAACACAGGTTAGCAAGTACAAGGTGAATGTCATGATCTCTGCTTCCAAAAGGTCAGGGATTTCCCAACTCCCTTGGAAGCAGATCCATAACCCAGGTTCCGAGTGCCAACCAGTCCCAATTGGGACCTTTTGGACCCAGTCCTGGCGCCAGTGGCACCAGGCTCATAAATATGCCCAGTCCCAGCGCTGGAAGCGCCGGGCTCATAATGCTTGGGTGGACTTACCTGCAGCAGACCATGCTGCTTACTTGCCTGCCAGTTGAGCCTCTGATCCTCTTCTGTTTGGAACTACTTTTCCTTTTGGGTGGGGCTGGAGCCACTCCCTAGATTTAGAACACTGGAACTCTTCTGGAAGGCAGGAACTCTTTTCTTACCAGGAACTCTTTTCTTACTTAGGCGTGGCTGTGGAAGGAGACCACTAAGCACTACAGGAGGCTATTTAAACCACACCCGGTGGATGAATCTTGCTTTGCGTTATTCTGCACCCTCTGCAGCAGGACGCTCATCGTGTCTTCTGCATCCAGTCCTGGGCCTAAGGAAAAAGGCTTACCATCCTGAATCCAGTCTTCAGCAATACCTATAAAGACAAGAAAGAACAGGTTAGCATTCCGGCATCTGAAAGGCAAAGGCTTACCATCCTGAATCCAGTCTTCAGCAACACCTATAAAGACAAGAAAGAACAGGTTAGCATTCCGGCATCTGAAAGGCAAAGGCTTACCTACTCTTCGTGCGCTCCGGAGGTCTTCACACTGCATTCCCGTATCTGAAAGGCAAAGGCTTACCTACTCTTCGCATGCTCCGGAGGTCTTCACACTGCATTCCGGCATCTGAAAGACAAAAGCTTACCAACTCTTCGCACGCTCCGGAGGCCTTCGGCGCTGCATCCGCATCTGAAAGACAAAACAAGGTGCGTTTAAAGACATTGGGGAACTTTAATACTCACGTGCCATTACTCCTTTCCGCATCTAATCCAGTGGGTATTCCGGCACCCTGCAGCCGCTCCGAACTCGTACCTGCAAAATAAAAAGCCAGTTAGAGCGCATCGTGAAGCAGGCAACAAGCGCTTACTTACGTGCTTCCAGGCGCTTCTATTCATCACACGGGCTCCATCTTCAACTCACTTCAGCCCGTCATCCGCCATCGCCGGAACCCTGCAAAACAAGAGACATCATTACTAAAGACTTTAAAAAGACATTTGAATGACTCGAAACTTACCGTTCGTGCAGTAAACGACGGACAGCAGTCCTCTGAAGTCAAGAGGCCTGCGCTACCTATCCAGTGAAGAAACTGGCTACAGCACCCTGCCCCGAGGCAGATGGAGAGCTCGGCATTCACTTACCTAAGGTGAGAGCGTTAACCTTTGGGGGTCTACAGGAGAGGAGAAGAGGAAAGAGATAGGGACACCCCAATAACCCCAGTTCATTAACCCCATATTTTCTATCTGCAGACATCTTACTCTACACGTCAGGCATACAGTGCACAGAGGTCCAGCCCAAAGAGCCAACCGGGTGCTACACATCACCTTTGAAGATACGGTAGTCGCCCAGTCAAGACCGGCGCCTCTGCGAGAATCAGGTGAGCGTTACAGAACGCAAAGCCTACCGCAAAACTCTCGCCCAGGCGCAATGGAAACCTCGGATACTGACCCCCTAGCCCGGTTACTTGGGGAACTAAGGGCAGAAGTGCATGCAACTCGTCAGGAAACGAATGCTCTAAGAAGGGAACTAATTATTTCCAAGGAGAGAACAGACAATCTTGCTAGACAAGTGCTACAGTCACAAGCCGGACAGACCCCGTTACCCGCATCAGGGGCAAATCTTCCTTCAACATCCTCTATGAATCCAGTGCAGATCAACCTACCTGGGAATGTACCTCTGGCTCCGCCCGAGCGATTTTCTGGTGACCCAAAGAGGTTTGCAGTATTTATCAATCAGTGCCGGTTGCACTTCTTATGCCGGCCAGCAGCCTTTCCAACTGATCAAGCTAAAGTAGCTTTTGTACTTTCGTACCTTAGTGGCAATGCGGCAGACTGGTCGATCCCTCTAGTTCATCAAGATGATCCGGTTCTCCATGATTTTCAAGCCTTTCAGCTTAGTATGGAAAAACTGTTCGCAAGACATTCACAGGGGCAGGCCTTGGACAATGAGCTTCTTTCGTTGCGACAGGGTAATCAAGACCTTTTGGCTTATATTGCATCTTTCAATAGACTAATAGTGGAAACTCAATGGCCTGAGGACAAAAGGATTACGCTGTTTTATAGAGGTCTACGTGGAGAGCTCAAAGACGTTTTAGCCCAAGTAGTGAATCCCCCACAGGACTGTTCGGATTACATAGACTTGGTCGTTCAAATAGATCACAGGCTGCAGAACAGGAAGGCCGATCGTTCCAAGTTTGATGCTCGAGTATTTTCCAAACCGCCAACTCCTTCCAAAGGAGTAGACTCCGGGGAACCCCTGCAAATAGGGGGTCTGAAAGGTCCTCTAACACAACGGGAGCGGGAAAGGAGGAAACAGTTGCAATTATGCCTATATTGTGGAAACTCAGGGCACTTTCTTCGAGACTGTCCGGTGAAACCTGCCAAGAAGGCAGTAGGAGCTGCAGTTACCAAAGTTACAAACTCTGAGCAGGGAAACGACCTCGCCCGACAAGAATAGAGGTCCTCTTGCCGAGCGTAAAAACCAGTTCCGTGACCTCGCATTTCGTGATACCTATGGTCCTCATTAGCCCTGATAATCCGGATCGATTACATGCAATTGAAGCTTACGTCGACAGCGGTGCCATCGGCAATTATGTGGATCATGAAATGGTTTTGAGGATGAATCTGACTCTTTGTCCCAAGGCTGTAAAGGACGTCATTACTACGGTGGATGGTACGGAGATAGCCTCCGGGCCAGTAACGCATACCACTCAAGAAGTGACGCTAGTAAGTCAAGATGGACACCATGAGAAGATCGTGTTCGATGTGATCAAGGCCCCTCAGTTTCAGATTATTCTAGGAATACCTTGGTTAGAGAAACACAATCCTCTGATCGATTGGCGAGCAAGAACGGTCCAGTTTCCAGAATGTGTCTCTACTTGTCACCCTCCACCTGGTGTTGCACTGGCCGCAATTTCTTCAGAGACTCCCCAGTTACCTCCCGAATACCTAGAATACCAAGATGTTTTCCGGAAGGATCAGGCTAATCTCTACCTCCTCATAGGTCTTATGACTGCCAGATAGACCTGATACCTGGATCTACTCCTCCTTGTAGTAGAATTTATGCCCTCACCGAGCCTGAGAACCTTCACCTTCGACAATACCTGGATCAATAACTGGCAAATGGGTTTATTCGTCCTTCCAAGTCCCCTGCTTCTTCAGCTTTGTTCTTCGTTCCAAAAAAGGAAGGAGACCTTAGAACTTGTATCGATTATCGCTCCCTGAACCAGATCACCGTTAAGAATAGATATCCGTTACCTTTGATCCCTGAACTCCTGGACCAAGTCAGAAAAGCATGCATATATACAAAGCTGGATCTTAGAGGAGCTTACCACTTAGTACGAGTAAAAGAGGGCGATGAATGGAAGACGGCCTTCCGCACCAAGTATGGGCTATTTGAATATCAGGTCATGCCCTTCGGACTTTGCAATGCCCCGGCTGCCTTTCAATATTTTATGAACGATGTCCTCAGAGAGCTCATAGATGTATGTGTTGTTGTTTACATTGACGACATCCTCGTTTATTCTTCATCGGAATCTGAACATCGGAAACACGTGAAAATGGTCCTCGAAAGATTGCGTCAACACAAACTTTTCGCTAAGTTGGAAAAATGTGTTTTCAACGTGACTGAAGTTGAATTCTTGGGATTCATATTATCACCTGGCGGAGTGCGTATGGATTCAAAGAAGGTCGATGCAGTTCTCAAATGGCCATCACCATCCTCCGTAAAAGGTGTGCAAAGCATGTTAGGCTTCGCTAACTTTTACCGCAGGTTTATCCCCGAGTTCTCTCGAATAGTCCAGCCCATCACTGCCTTGTTAAAGAAAAACAAACGTTTTGAATGGTCTACCGAGGCGGAACAAGCTTTCCAGGATTTGAAGACTAAATTTATCTCTGCACCAATCTTAAAACACCCTCGCCCCGAACTCCCCTACATCGTGGAAACTGATGCTTCAAGCCTTGCCATGGGGGCAGTTCTATCACAAAAGGACCCGGTAACCAATCAGTTGCATCCCGTGGCATTTTGGTCCCGCAAATTCTCGCCTCCTGAAGTCAATTACATGATTACTGACAAGGAACTTCTGGCTATCAAGTCTGCCTTTAAGGCTTGGCGGCATTATCTGCTGGGGGCCCGACACACCGTTACTGTGATTACGGATCACCGAAACCTGCAATATTTGAAAACCGCAAAAGCCCAATCCTCTAGACAACTCCGTTGGGCATTATTCTTTGCCGAGTTTGACTTCATAATTACCTATCGACCTGGTACAAAGAACGGTAAAGCCGATGCCCTTTCTCGGATGGGAGTGGAAGAACACTTGATCAACCCTAAACCGGTACCAATCATTCCCGAACAAAGAATTCTGGGTGTAATCGCCACAGAATCCATAGAGGAAGTTAAGGATAAAGCCAGGCAACTTGTAACTCCAGCAGATATACAGAATTGGCATCTGCAGGGAAAGGACTTTGCAGTAAAGGACAACTTATTGTATTTCCAAGAACGATTATACCTACCCAGCACAGATTTACAGAAAAAAGTAATCTCTTGTTATCACGACTCTTTAATGGAAGGTCATCCCGGTATAGCCAAGACCTCAGAAAAGATCAAGCGCTACTTCTGGTGGCCGTCTTGGAAAAAAGATATCAGAGACTTTATAATGTCCTGTGGAGTATGCGCCCAAAACAAGAGTCAAAAGGAAAGACCAGCAGGCCTCTTACGCCCTATTGACATCCCACCTCGCCCTTGGCATACGCTTTCTATGGACTTCATCACCGATCTACCTCCATGCTCCGGATACAATACGATTCTAGTAATCGTGGACTTATTCTCCAAGATGGCGCATTTCATTCCGCTCAAAGGCTTGCCAACAGCAGCAACTCTGGCCCGAGAATTTCTCGAAAACATCGTCCGACTGCACGGTTTTCCTTCGGTTCTAATTTCGGATCGAGGTAGTCAATTTATTTCTCATTTTTGGCGAAGTTGCTGTCGGTCAGCTCAAATTGATGTGAGACTATCGACCAGTCACCACCCTCAGACCGACGGACAAACCGAGAGGACCAATCAAACTCTGGAACAGTATTTACGCTGCATGCTGCAACAAACTGAAAAAACTTGGAAAGATATCCTTTGGATAGCCGAGTATGCCTACAATAACTCTGTCCATTCGGGAACTGGGAAAACCCCGTTTTTTCTTTTGTACGGCAGTCACCCTCGAACCTCGGAGTTGGATCCCCTCCAAGATCTTGAAACACCTGCAGTAGACTACCTGCATTCTACAATCACCCAAGCCTTTAAGGAAGCTGTTTCTCACCTTCAAAGGGCTAAAGAACAATACAAGAAGGGAGCAGATCAACATCGGAAGGAAGCCCCTCTCTATCAAGTAGGGGATCAAGTCTGGTTATCCACCAAATACCTATCTCTAAAAGGGCCACGCACATTCAACCCAAGATACCTTCACTACCATAGTAAACCCAGTAGCGGTCAAGTTGGACTTGCCCCCGCACATGAAGATACATCCGGTCTTCCACGTCTCTCTATTAAAACCCGTGCAACCTCAAACCCGACTAACCAAATCTCCAAAACCTATCCTAGTGGATGGAGAACTCGAGTTTGAAGTCAAAAGCATTCTGGACTCCAAGATCTCCAAATCTAAACTATTCTACCTAATTGACTGGAAAGGCTACGGCCCCCAAGAGAGATCCTGGGAACCTGCTGAATATGTCCACGCTCCTCGCCTAATCAAAAGATTTCACCGAACATTTCCTGACAAGCCAAAACCCCCGGAGAAGCCCGGTTTGGGAGGGGCCTTGAGGGGGGGTACTGTCATGATCTCTGCTTCCAAAAGGTCAGGGTTTTCCCAACTCCCTTGGAAGCAGATCCATAACCCAGGTTCCGAGTGCCAACCAGTCCCAATTGGGACCTTTTGGACCCAGTCCTGGCGCCAGTGGCACCAGGCTCATAAATATGCCCAGTGGAAGTGCCGGGCTCATAATGCTTGGGTGGACTTACCTGCAGCAGACCATGCTGCTTACTTGCCTGCCAGTTGAGCCTCTGATCCTCTTCTGTTTGGAACTACTTTTCCTGTTGGGTGGGGCTGGAGCCACTCCCTAGATTTAGAACACTGGAACTCTTCTGGAAGGCAGGAACTCTTTTCTTACCAGGAACCTTTTTCTTACTTAGGCGTGGCTGTGGAAGGAGACCACTAAGCACTACAGGAGGCTATTTAAACCACACCCGGTGGATGAATCTTGCTTTGCGTTATTCTGCACCCTCTGCAGCAGGACACTCATCGTGTCTTCTGCATCCAGTCCTGGGCCTAAGGAAAAAGGCTTACCATCCTGAATCCAGTCTTCAGCAATACCTATAAAGACAAGAAAGAACAGGTTAGCATTCCGGCATCTGAAAGGCAAAGGCTTACCATCCTGAATCCAGTCTTCAGCAACACCTATAAAGACAAGAAAGAACAGGTTAGCATTCCGGCATCTGAAAGGCAAAGGCTTACCTACTCTTCGTGCGCTCCGGAGGTCTTCACACTGCATTCCGGCATCTGAAAGGCAAAGGCTTACCTACTCTTCGCATGCTCCGGAGGTCTTCACACTGCATTCCGGCATCTGAAAGACAAAAGCTTACCAACTCTTCGCACGCTCCGGAGGCCTTCGGCGCTGCATCCGCATCTGAAAGACAAAACAAGGTGCGTTTAAAGACATTGGGGAACTTTAATACTCACGTGCCATTACTCCTTTCCGCATCTAATCCAGTGGGTATTCCGGCACCCTGCAGCCGCTCCGAACTCGTACCTACAAAATAAAAAGCCAGTTAGAGCGCATCGTGAAGCAGGCAACAAGCGCTTACTTACGTGCTTCCAGGCGCTTCTATTCATCACACGGGCTCCATCTTCAACTCACTTCAGCCCGTCATCCGCCATCGCCGGAACCCTGCAAAACAAGAGACATCATTACTAAAGACTTTAAAAAGACATTTGAATGACTCGAAACATACCGTTCGTGCAGTAAACGACGGACAGCAGTCCTCTGAAGTCAAGAGGCCTGCGCTACCTATCCAGTGAAGAAACTGGCTACAGCACCCTGCCCCGAGGCAGATGGAGAGCTCGGCATTCACTTACCTAAGGTGAGAGCGTTAACCTTTGGGGGTCTACAGGAGAGGAGAAGAGGAAAGAGATAGGGACACCCCAATAACCCCAGTTCATTAACCCCATATTTTCTATCTGCAGACATCTTACTCTACACGTCAGGCATACAGTGCACAGAGGTCCAGCCCAAAGAGCCAACCGGGTGCTACACATCACCTTTGAAGATACGGTAGTCGCCCAGTCAAGACCGGCGCCTCTGCGAGAATCAGGTGAGCGTTACAGTGAAGCAGCACCGCGCATAGCGTGTTACTTACCGAATCATAGTGCGCTTCTTGCGCCATCCATTACCGGCAGGTGCTCAATCCAACTAGCACGATACGCCGGATCTCCCGCTCACCTAGGGGGACAGAAAAGACATTAACCACAAAAGAAAGGAAGGCAAGAACAGTAACAAACAAAGACTGCTGCAGTAAGACCTACCTTAAAGACACTTGAATGGGCTCGCAGCAGTGAAGTAGCTCGGTCGCCCAAGCCCACTGAAGACTACACACCCCTGAAAAGAAGGCAGGACGGAGAGCACGGCAAATACTACAATAAGGTGAGGAGAGGGCCTAAGGGTCGAACCCAGGGGAGGTGGGAGAAGACCTTACCTGATCTTGAATCCAGCCCTCCTGTGCTTTCAGGCCCGACTTCCATCGAAGGCACCACCCGGGATCGGGAAGAGGGTTGCAGGCGCAAACCAATCAACCAGGGCTGAGTGGCGTCCCCGTGGATACCAGGTGAGCGTAACACATATAGTGCAAATCCGCTATGTTCTGACCCAGTTGAAGGAAGCCAGAGTGAAACTGTCCTTGCAGAAGGTGCAGTGGTGTAAAACCTGTGTGAACCTCCTAGGGCACAAAATCACTGCTGAGGGTCTCAATCCCCAGGCAAAAAGGTGGAAGCCTTATTAAAATGGAAAGACCCTACGACTCTGCTTGAACTGAGAAGCCTCCCTGGACTGACTAATTACAGTAGAAAGATCATAGAAGACTACGCAGAGGTCACGAGACACTTGGTCTGTTTATTAAAGGCTGGGATCAAGTGGGAGTGGGGGATGAGCAAGCCAAGGCAGTGAAACAACTGAAGATAAGCCTTTCACAAGCACCTTGTTTAGCTTACCCCTTCAAAAACAAGGAGTTCTTCTTGGAGACAGGGTTCTCAAAAACTTGCTTAACAACAGTATTATACCACAAGCATGACAAGGTCAACAAAGTCATCTCCTATGTGAGTAAGACTTTGTCCACTGTGGAGGAAAAATTTAACGATTGTGAGAAGGAACTCCTGGCAACAGTGTGGGCATTGAAAAATGACTGCCGTTCATCCAGGGGGAGTACATCATTGTTGAGACTCCTCAACAGCCTTTGTGATATCTCCAAAGCAGCAGAATCCGGGTGGGGAATGTGAGAAATTCCATAATTACTTCCTGGATTCTGTCCATGCAAGGCTTTCCTGTGCAGGTCAGATATGGCCAAAACAAGAAGAGTTCCCTCGCGCAAGATTTGGCTGACTTGCAATTTGTGTTTGAGAAAACTGTCTCGAGGACGAAAGTCTAAAAACACAAGACAACATGGAGGCATACCTGATTTCCTTGCACAAGATCTATGAGGAAGACACGTGCCAGGGGATGCACACAGTTTATGTGGAAGGGTGCTCCTACCATGTTGATAACTATGGGGAAAAGGAACTGGTGGCTGGCGTTGGGAATGCCGGGTGAATGATGCCCCGGAGAACTCTGCAGTGTACAAGATCGGTCCCCGAAGTAGTCAGGTGGCGAAGTTGATGGCGGTTCATCAGGCCATCCTCACTGCCGTGAAACACCAACTCCACAAACTAGTCATAATCACTGATTCAGATTATGTCAGGAAAGGGTTCGTGGAGCACCTGATGAATTGAATAACCTGAGACAGACTGTGTGCAAACAACAGACGCTCAACGGAATCTGGAAAAGTCGGCAGAGGGGATGAAAACCCACCACGTTTAAAGACCACTAAGAAAGAATATCAAGTAGGAGACAGTGGGGCTCATTACTGGAATGAACCCAGGAGCAGGAGCGCTCTAAAAGAAATCCCTGGGATTAAACCAGGGCATTATAAAATGAACACCCCACTCTCTCCTAGCTCTTCTCTCTGAATAAAGTCACCAAAGAGCGAGGAGGGGGGAATTTGTGGGGTGAAATAGCCCTGAATGCCCTAGGTAAAGGCCGGAGTCAGTATGAGGGCTCCCCAGAATGAAAGGCCTGCTTGAATGAACATGGAAATAAGGCCCTGCAATTTCAAAACGAAAAGGAGCAAAATTGGGCAGCAAAACCTGGAGATGCTTAAAAATGTTCATTGCCTCACATGAGGGAAGGTCCCGAAAAAACTCTTGCGAAAAGTCTCAGGAAGTTAAAGTCATATTGGCAGAAACTGCAGTATTCAGCATGTAAATAAAAGTGGCAAGAATGTATGCAAGCCTATGCAGCAGAAAGGAGCTTTCACTGTAACAGAAATAATTCTATATGTAAAAATCTGTTTTTCCCTTTCAATTAAAGATATACTTCTTAAAAATGTGCACAAGAGGTGCAACAAATGGACTGGAGTTCTGTTCATAAGGAGCTCATTACAGAAGAATACTTTAAGTTAAAAGAATCTACAAGGAAATGTGAAATTGTAACAGAATGGAAGGTTTCAAGGCTGGAAATGTCCCCAGTAACATTGCAATTGTGCCTATAACATTAACATTTTAAGCACTCAAAGCTACAGCTAAAGTCTTGACATATATATTTATTTTGCCCTTCTGTCAGCACTGTTTGCAGGTAACCCCTGTGCGAGGGTCTTACATGTTGAAATTGCCCAATTCTAAGAGTTGATTAAAGAGTAAAATGTTTGCAATGGGGGGAAAAGCCAAAGTCTTGGTTTCATTTCTGATGTGGGTTCTTCAAGTGTGAAACTAAATTCCAAAGGCCTGGTTGTCAAGGGGACGAGATGAGGAATTCTCCTGCTTCCCCAAGTTTTATGACTAAAACCATTCAGGCCATCATTAAACTGGCCATTAACCCTTGAAGCCTTGGACTAATCTAAACAACAGCCTCCCTCTTGACGTCAGAGCTAAAACCAGATTTCCTCTATGGGTGGGGGCAGAGTTAAGGAGGAGTTTCACACCCATTGCACAGAATGAGAGATATGTTGTTTAGGGGACAACTTGAGAAATATTAATCACACACGATTCATGTTTGGATTTCTGAATAGCTGTCAGTGAGCTGTTCTGGTGTGCCAAAAACGATTTTGGTGACACCAACATACCAGAAGGTAGAAGGAAAAATGTGATTGTGGTCTCTGTATAAGTGTGAGAACCATAAAAGTTTAAGGAAATGTCTAAAATACTATTCATATTCTGCTCACCGAATGCCATATTTTTATTAATATAGTTTTGGCATAAAGGAGAAAATACTGTAGCTTTGTACTAATAAGTCACACAGACATCAAACGAGGTCCGTGCAATTCCCTGAAAAATATAGTTGTCAGATTTGCTGGCATATGTTTCATAATATGATGAGAAATGGCATTTGTCATGCAGTGATCTGTGATGTCATTTGCCTTATAAATAGGTCACTCGGCCTTAAATCAGTACCCTCCCAACCGAATCTGAGGTGTGCAGCTGACCAAATCTGGAACCATCCTTGCAGAGAAGGGCCTAAACCTTGGAGTGAAGCCAGCAGCTGGAATAGCTGATTTTTGAGGACAGAGAGAGGCCTTGATGGACCCCTTGATTGTCACAGCCATGAGGCCGTGGTGACCCTTGATGTCCATCAAGCCCTGCCCTTGTAAGTATATACATCTTCAGCAACAGATTAAATAAGCCTTATATTCTTTAGCATTGCCATAGAGATTCCCCCATTAAAAAAAAAACACTTGTCTGGGCATTGTAGTAATTGTTTCCATTGAAAATCAGTTGTTTGCCCATTCATTTCTGTAATTTCCCATTGAAGAATCTCTGGTTGCGTGTGTAGATCCCCAGTATATTTTTTTCAGTAAATAAAGTAATTCCCACATTATTTCACTTGATTGAGAGGGTTAGAATTCAAAAACAAACTCTCTCTTCCCAGTGTCTGGTGAGTCATTATAGTCTTAAAGTGTTTCCCCAAAGAATCAAATCCATTGTGAGCTAAAAATGAATGTGTCCGTGTGTTTAAAAGGTATTTTACAAAACAAAGTTCTATGTGCGTCGGTCATTTTGAACTCAAACCGTTTTTCCTAGTGTAATTAATCCCTTTGCCCAGAGCCAACCTGTTATCTGCCTCTGTCAGTTTCAATGAAAACCGATTTTCCTACATGAGTTCTTCATTGCTTAAAGCGTGTCTGTCATTTGCAGCCTTAGTAAAAATGAGTGTCATTTGCATTTTTGTTTTCCTGGAAATTTCGCTTAACTGGTCTAAAACCGTTTTTCCTGGTCCATCCCTCTTCCCCTACTATATTCTGATAACGGATTTACAATTGCATTCCCTTTTTATTTTTTCATCTGTTACATGTTCTTAAATCGATTTTCCTATTGTGTGCTAGTTATTCTGTTCTGAAGGCCTATTTGTCTTCTAGTCTAAGCAGCACGAAATACCCTTGTGTGCTGTCCCATAACAATTTTCCTAGCTAAGTAAATACCCATTTCACCTGGTGCAGAAAAACGAATTGTCCCATTCCTTGCTGTTTCCTATTGTTTCTGAAAACCCCATCCAAAATCTGATTTTAACCTGGTGTTCCCAGTCGTTGCCACTGCCTTCCCTTCAAGCTAACAAGCCTAGTGGAGGTCTAGGGGGGTGAGGGTTGCTGGGACTAAGGAAGCTTTTGTGTGTGCAGGCACTTTCCTCTGGGTTACATTCAATTTCATGGTGTTTTAAACGGTTGATAGCAGGGGGGAAATCAGTAAAGTAAATCTGTGTGTCATACATGTTTGAGTTGTCTTAGTGTGGTGCTACTTGACTAAAAGTTCTCTGAAGTCAGTGTTTCCACACCTTGGTTCCTGGTCTTCTGATCCTGGGGTGCTTGTGGAGGTTGGGTGCGAGACGGGTTGGAGGCCTCCTTAAAAGTATCTGATTGTAAAAATAAAAAGTGGTTTTATTGTGCATCTCATTAATTTGCAAGGGAAAGAGATCCCTGACTTGCTTGTGCTTCATAATATATTGTGACATTACAGAGCCTCAACGTAAATCACATATATTTGGCTTTTAAGTTAATGGCTGCAACGCTCAGAGGTACAACCGATTGAGTGCCTTCTTATGTAACTAGGGACTCCTCTTCTGCAATTCCCTGTTATCAGTTAAACAAAATGTATGGGAGTGCTAGAGACAGGAAACACAGAACACATGCTTCTACTGTAAAGCCTTCAGCAGCTGAGCATAGAAAGAAACAGAAGTTGCAGTTTCCCAGACTGTTACTAGAGTTTCCTACCAATTCACACATTTCCATAAACCATATCCATTATCCCTTGGAGGTGAAGTAAAAGTGTTTGCAATGTTGCTCTCCACTTATAGGCTAATGTAAGCAATGTTAAAGTAGGAGATGCTGAGCAAGACTCCTGCCTACTCAAAATCCTTAGTAGCCAAATTAATATTTATAATGCGTTAACTTGCAAGAGTACCTCTTCAAAGTTATTGTGTGATATATGTACAAAGAGTAGGAAGAATGGGATGAGATTAGACATTCAATGATCCTGCTTTCATACAATCAATGTGTAATATTTCATCTGACAACTGGCTTACATAATGTGGGTAAAGCTTTTGCTAAGGCACAATGATTCACAGAAATTCTGGTGCTTGAACGTTATTCAAATTATAACAAACATAAAGCAAGTTGATGTAGGTAGAGGTCTGATAGGCTTTCGCTGTGCCCAGGCAGGCAGAGTGAAGGTTGTCTGGTTATATCTAGATGTGACCTGGGGCGGAGGTTTGTCATAAGGAGTAAGTGCTGTAGATTCAAGTTAAGAGTCATGGGTCTGGATGGAAGGTTATTTGGATGTGCACAGGAATATCCCTGTTCTTCTTTTCATGGAGCCATTTTTCATATTTGTTTTTAATTTCTTGAGGGTGTATTCTGTTTTGATGGTTCTTTGGATTTTAAGATCACGCTAGGCAAGGTAGGGTAATGTAAATAGGCTACACCAGAATATAAAGACTAGTTAGTATAATTTAGCTTTTTTAAGAGAGAAAGCAAATGTCTGGAACCTATTGTGGCTTGTGCCTTATTAATTCTTGAAGGTTGACATTGTCTTTGTGCACTGGTAAAACCTTTCTTAGCAGCACTCATAAGGAATCAGGGCAAGCGCACATGCTCACAGATTAGAGGTAACAAAGGCGCCGGGAGTACATGGTGCTTACAAACCATTGAAACAAAGGTTTACCCTTTTTATAATACACAATACAATTTGCATTGCAGGGGTCACAGTCAGGAATTACCAGAGAGGTATTCTTCCTTTTCTCACTTTCCCCTAGAAGCTCACGGTCTCCAAAGCCCTGGTTCTCTCTAGGCTGGAATAATGCAACAGCCTCTTTCTAAATCTGCCTGCCTCTACTATTCAACCTCTTAATCCAGAACGGACTGCAAGACTTGTCTTTGGCCTCAAGCCCAGGGATCGCATCTCCCCGGCCCTGAAATCTCTCCACTGGCTCCCAGCGGCTGCTAGGATCAAGTTCAAGACCCTCTGCATTGTCCACAAGGCATTCTGGGGCCTGCGACCACACTACATCCAGCTCTCTCTTCCTAAGCACTTCCCTTCTCGAGTCCTCCGCTCATCCACCTCCAACTCTCTCATGGTCAGACGCTTCTCCAGGGTGAGAGTGGGGGTAGATCTCTCTCCTCGGCTGGTGCCTCTCTCTGGAACAGCCTCCCTGACTCTCTCAAACTTGATCAGGACCACCTCAGGTTCCGGAAGCAGACTTTCCTTTTCATTTCTGCTTTCGCTCTCTCTCTCTCTCTCTCCTGCTGAGGTTCATGTCTGCCACAACAAGTACAGTTGTCAAAAAACATGTACAGACTCTTGTCGCATTCAAGTTATTCATAGATATTCACTACAATAGCTTCTCATAAAAATGAATTTGAAAGTGGTTAATTTCTGCAATTGCTTCTTATTTTATTCGTATTGCTTTCTTTTTTTTAAAAAAAAGATCATATATATAAAGACAGTGTACAGATACAACAATCGTAAAACATTAATGAAAAACATACCATGAACTCTATATTAAAGCGAATTTCATCATATTAACCTAGCACCATATTGTAATCACACATACTGACTCATCCATAACAGTTACATATCCATTCAAAAACAATCATCCATGTGCAAACCACGCAATCATAACAATGTCTAAAAATCAAAAGGTCCAACAATTAGACCTATGATGCAGCCTAATGTTTGTTGTCTGTAAATGCATCGCTGTTCTAATATATCTGGCATACATTATCAAATGTATTCTGATGTATTCAATTGCCACAAATATGTGTGTGTAAACCAAAAAAGACAATCGAGATCCTAGAAAATGGAACTTGAGTTGTTGTGTTGTCTACTAAAGTTTCAGGCATGGTATTAGGAGTACTTTCTCTACCCATGCCCTCGTCAGGACATAAATAAATATCTTCATTTTGGATCACAATAGTAGGTGTTGCATCTATTTGACCAATGGTAAGTTTGTCTTGTCTGTGTTTTCGGCACTCCAAAACTCAATGACTTTCCTGGCAATACTTATTGTGGGGCATCCATCTTGAAAAGACGTTGGGTTGGTGTCTTTGTTTGTCAATCAAACATGCTGTGCTCTAACTGATGATCCCAAAGCGCTTTTGCGTTTAGTGGCTCCACAGTTCCCTTTTAATCATACAATGGTGATGCCCAATGTGGGAACGCCAAAATTCCAAAATTCAATATCAGTCCATGAACAGTTATGCCATGAACTGCTGACCGGCCCGGCTCGATCCAAACTTTGGCTCTAAATTCAGTATGCGAGTCACTGTTCATCCATAGTGTTGTGCTGCATCCGCGTCCACAAACTGGAGAACAGTCCTTTGGAAAGAAAGGCGGCTGTTCTTGTCTGCTGCACTAACTGGCTATCTGGCCTCCCTCTGAACCTTATGGGGATCAGGCTCCTTCATGACCAGTAGGCCCATGCACTGCCTCCAGGCCTACAATGCACTAGGTACTGAATCTGCAACCCTACAGTCCCTGCCTCCTTGCATTTACTTAGAACCGGCCACCCCGGCTGCACTTACTTGAGCTTTGTTTATTGTACTCTCCCTTTCCTTGCCCGTGGCACTTCTCCCCCTTCGCCCTGCACAATCTGAATGACACAAGACCTAGTAGGATTGTTTGTGTTGTCCTCCCTTTGTCTCCCCTTCCTTGTCTTGTCGTGCCAAGAACAATCAGGCTTCCGTCCCAACATGGAACCGAGACTGCTCTCATTGACCTTAAGACTCAGGTTGATGAGCTTAGAGACTCCTCCTCCTGGACCTTTCGGCGGCATTTGACCTGGTCGGCCACTCTGTCCTATGTACCCACCTCAACACATCTGCTCACTTCACCGCTAAGGCTATCACTTGGATTAGATCATTCCTAAACGGCAGAACCATGAGGGTCTTCTCACCCTCATCAGCGGCAGACCCTATACCTATCACCTGCGGCGTGCCACAAGGCTCCTGTGTCTCGCCCACACTGTACAATATATTTACCAAGCCCCTTTTCGATGATCTGGATCATCTCGGTATCACCTACACTAACTATGCAGATGATACTCAGATCCTCCTTCCGCTTTCTGGGGATTATGGAAAGGATTTGGCCTTGGTGAATAGAGTGTACATCATCATCCAGGCATGGATGGCCAAACAGGGACTATGGCTGAATGATGATAAAACTGAACTTATCATCCTGGGCACCACATCTAGCCTAAAGAAACTAGGCCCTGTCTATTCCTCATTTATAATTGATGCTAACAGTATCAAAGTAGGGCAAGAGGTCAAAACGGTGAGTTTTTACCTGGACTCAAACTTCTCTTTTAACTAACAGGTGAACTCCTTAGCATCCTCCACGGCCTACACATGTAAACTGATCCGTGCAGCCAAGCCTTTTCTTTCCGATACTAGCTGCATGACCCTTGCCAGAGCCCTTATCTTGTCCCGCCTGGACTATTGTAATGCTCTTTTCCTTGGGTTTACTAAAGCTACCACCAGTAAAATACAAACTCTTCAAAATAACACCCTCAGAGTGGCACTAGGCATCTCCAGAAGAAACCACATTTCTACATATAGCCAACAGAACAATTGGCTCCCTACCAAAGACAAAATTCTCCTAAAAACCCTGTCACTTACTCATAAATCTCTCAATGATGCTGCTCCTATTTACCTGGTCGACAGATTCCACAGACAGACCTCCTTGAGACCTGCTAGAGCAGATTGCCTTTCTGTCCCTAACTTTAATCGCTCCACCATAGGGGGCAATAGCTTCCCAGTGAAAGCAGCTAAACTGTGGAATTCCCTACCTCCCACTCTTAGAATGGACCTGCCCTACCATAACATCCGGTCTAAGGTTGTACTATGGTTGAAAACATAGGCTCGTAAACACAACATGCTGGGAAGTCCCACTGCGAGGAGTATAGCATTCTACCTTACTGTCTACATGTATATATCTTATCTAAAAGGTACTTGCAGTCTGCCTGCTTCTGTATTCCCTCTCTTTACATATACTGTACCCACATGTGTATACTTGTATATAATCCTGCTATTACTCATGTATACTTGTATATAATCCTGCTATTACTCATGTATATTTGTATATAATCCTGCTATTACTATGTGTATGTATATATTCTCGCTGCTGTAACTAAGCTTTGCATATACTTGTAACTGCTGCGCCCTGTTACTTAAGGGTATGATTGCGCATTATAAATAATAAAACAAACAAACAAAGAAACACTTGTGTACAGGCGTGTTATAAACGACTTTTCATATCATATCATACCAATTCTTCCACCATACCTACTCTGTGCCTGAAAACCAACAGTATCCCATCAGCAAGTGATTTTGATGTGGGCGGAGATGCTAATTATTCCTATGGAATACACACTTATTTTGCAACTGATAAAGGCAGGTGGATGCTAGAGGGATCTACACCAATACCTCCCACCATATAAGAAGCTGGCTGGAAGCCTTTACAATTGTTTCCATACTAAGCTGTAAACATGCATGGACACCTGAGACTGCCTGCATGTGAGGAATTGCCAAGTGACATGGGAGCAAAGCCCTGGCTTTTTTTATTTGTATTAGTACATGACATGATGTGGATGATTCCTTCTCCAAAGGGGTAATCTGCTAACCAGACCTCCCTTTGTTGCAACTGCATGCCAAAAGCATCGTGCATTTGTGCCCTGCTGCATCAGTAGCCTGATCCGTAGCACCTACTCTGCTCATGTCACAGAACAGGTTCAAGGGTCAAAAGCTGCCCACTTGACCCCTGCAGTGACAGCAAAGTCTCTGCAGCACAAGCATGACATTTAAGATATGCCCCCTGTACCCATACTATGATGATCATGACTATCCCATGCTGGGGGCAGGGTAATCTCTAAGAATAAACTATGCCTGAGTTTAAGCATAGTGCATTGCAATATTCAAGATTATGGGTGCCACATCCATATTGATATTGCACATGTGTCAGCTCCTGTGAGTCACCTCTGCAGTGGAAAGGACTGTGTATTCGGTCAGATGGGAACAGTCTTGTTCCAGGCGCCAGCGAGAGACAGAGGAGCGCAGGTAAGTGGGGCTTCGTTATGGAGGGGATTTGATATGTGGAAAAAGGGAGTTGGGGTGGGGGAATGGACAGGGGACACGGGGAGTGTACTTACCTTAGGTCCTGGTGAGGGAAGATGACGGTCTCCTGCTCTGAGGTGGCTTGGAGCGGGGTCTTTACCTGCGGGTAAGGATTCTGTTCCAAGCCTTCTTAGTGGCTGGGAGGCTGCCACAGCCCTCCCACCATGTACTAATGGACAATGTCGAGTCAAAATACACCCCAATTGTTTTAACCTTGGGAAGCATGTCAATTAAATGGCCACCACTGTAGAATCTTTTATATGATGGAGTTAACTTGTCAAGCCTTTGCTGCGTTCCAACAAGGAGGAGTCAGTCTTGACCTCATTAAGAGCTAATCCATTGTGAGCCATCCAGCACTGAATAATGTTAAAAATCATATTATTCCCTTCCGGGTAAGCAATGTAACAACCCATCAACTGAAGTACAATTTGAGTGTTATTGGCATAATTGGTGTACAAAATGTATTTACCGTCCAACAACTCAAATAGTGGTTTCATAAATAGATGGAATAGGGTGAGGCAGAGACAGGAGCCTCGAGGAACTCCACACAATAATTCACTTGGAATTACATCATTACTAAAAACACAAGATGATCTGTTAGATAAAAATGATCATATCCAATCCGCCACTGACCTGCATGAAAATGCCTCTAATTGAACTCTATTAAAAAAAAAATTCAAATCAACCAAGTCAAACGCTACTGAAAGATCCAGAAGTAACAGCAAAGAGACTTGTCCATTGTACATATTGGATAAGAGGCTTGTTTTAAGATAAACGAAAGATGATTCAGTGTTATATATACGGGAAGGATGAAGACCAATGCTGATCGTCATATGGCCATTTGTGCTAAGAAGATCATACAACTTCTGTAAGTAGTTTTTTGTAGAAAAGACTTTACCAAAAAGTTGATCTCAGACAATGGGCCACAATTCACTACAACAGAATTTGAGGAATGTTTATATGAAAGTGGGATTCAACAGTGACACCCGCGTTATATCATCCTAAATATAATGCTGTTGTTGAGTGGTTCAATCGTACTATTATGAATGTAGTGAGGTTTTCAGTGGCCACAGGAGATGATTGGATATGTGCAGTGATGGAACAAGTGTTCCAATATAGACTTATGCCTCATGATACTATTGGAGTATCCCTGTTGGAAGGTTTGAGGAAAAGCAAACCTAATACCAGACTGTGTCCAGGCTGGATGTTTCACAGGTTTCCCCCTTTCTCACCTGAGTTCGATGTTTGCTGGAATTCTTGGAAGGAGTCTTCTTGCGTACGGTTCGGGTTTTGTACAACCCCGTACGGGCGTCTTCGGGTTCCAGCGTGCGTTCAGTGTTCTACATCCAGGATCGCCAGGAATCTCCAGGAAGTCCAGGAAACGAAGGAAGGGTACTCGGAGGCGGGTACACGGAATCCGGAATGTAAGACAGGATAAGGAGGAAGGGAAGATAGAAGGAGGAAGCAAGGGACTGGGAACCAGGAACTAAAGAGTTCAGCGAAGGCGAACTACGGAGCACACGTCTAGCCACAGCGATCAGTAGCGTTGAGATGCGCGGGCCGTGGCTTCTTTATAGAACGTGCTACGTCTGACGTTAAAGCTGGTAGACAGCATTCTGTGTTTAACGGCCATGTTGGAAGTACAGCAGAGTGTAAGCCCTGATGTGTCAAGGACCAGGAAGTCCAAAAGGGACGTATCCGACGGTTCATGACAGCATGCCTCCTCCAAAGACCTGTCCCTCCGGGCTTGCCTGGGTGTATGAGATGATACCTTCTGAGTAATCTGGGAGCATTTAAATTTGAGATTGGTTCCCAGGTGCGTTCACTAGGAGGGTACCCTTTCCATTCAACCAGGTATTGCAGCTGACCACGTTTGTACATGGAGTCACATATCCTGGATACTTTGTATTCCAGCTGGTCATTGATGATTACAGGATTAGGCCTGGGGGCAGTCCGGGAGGATTGGATGTACGGCTTCATTAAAGACGTATGGAACACTGGATGGATCTTCTTCCAAGAGTCTGGTAGTTTGAGCCGGAAGGCCACTGGATTAATGATTTCCTTTATGGGAAAAAGGCCATAGTACCGGGGAGCCAGTTTATTAGGTCGTGGATGGCGAGGCAGTAGTTTTGAGGATAGCCAAACCTTATCACCCACTGCGTAGGTTGGTCCTGGTCTTCTTTTGGAATCCGCATACTGCTTGGTGGGATTTCGGGCTCTTTCTAAGTATTCCTTGGCTTCCCTGTGTACATTAATGAGAGTTTCGATTCAGGTGTCGAGTGTGGGTACTGGTGTAGAATGTGGAAGAATGGAATGTAAGACTGAAGGATGCAATCCTTGGCTGCAGAAAAAAGGGCTGGTCTTGACAGCTGAGTGGTCCGAATTGTTGTAGGCGAATTCAGCCAGGGGTATTAGGAGTGACCAATGGTCCTGTACCTTAGTAGTGAAGCAACGGAGATACTGTTCTAGAGTTTGGTTCACCCGTTCCGTAGCTCCGTTGGTCTGTGGATGATAACCAGAGGAGAGGGCACGTTGGATCCCTAGTATTCAGCATAGGTGTTTCCAAAACTGAGAAATGTATTGGGGCCCTCTGTTTGAAATAATCTTGGAGGGGAGTCCATGAAGTCGGAATATGTGTTGCAGGAAGATTCCAGCAAGTTCTGATGAAGATGGTAGTTTATACAGTGGAGTAAAATGGGCCATGTGAGTGAAAAAATCAATGGTGACCATGATGGTCGTGTATCCCCTGGAAGGGGGTAATTCTACTATGAAATCTGTAGCAATGACTTCCCAAGGTCTTGTTGGTAATAAAGGTTGAAGTAGGAGACCCGCCGGCTTCTTATTATCATGTTTATTTTGATTGCAGACTGCACATGTTTGGATATACAGCTGAACATCAGTCTTCATTCTTGGCAACCAGAATTGTCTCTGTATGAGACGGAGGGTATTGGTGACGCCGCAATGTCCTGAGTGAAGGGTATCGTGGCAGAGATTTATGATCCTTTGTTGTAGTTTCTGTGTGGGGATGGCCAGGCTGTTATCCTTAAACAGATACCCCTCCTTAGTTTTTAGTCTCCAGCGATTCTTCCCTGTAAATTCCTTCCAGAGGTCAGAGGACTGGGTTTATATCCGAACATCTTCCAGGAGGCTGATTGATTGGGCTACAAAAATTGTGTTGGGAAACATCTTGGCGAAGGACCGACCATCAAGAGTTTTGTAGTCGGGACGTTGGGATAAGGCGTCAGCTATTATATTCGGTGTTCCAGGGACATGGTGGATCTGGAACTGATACTGGGCAAAGAAGAAGGCCCAACGGGCTTGATGACTATTTCTACATTCCAGAGCCTGTAAAACTTGCAGATTCCGATGGTCCGTGCGGACCTGGACAGGATGTTTTGCTCCTAAGTAGATGACGCCACTCTATGAAGGCTTGACGGATGGCTAGCAGTTCCTTTTCCAAAACAGAATAATGGGATTCACTGGGAGTTAATGTCCGTGAAAGATAAGCAATGGGATGTTTAAGGTTGTCTTTGAATTCTTGTTTTAGAACTGCTCCAATGGTGTAGTTAAAAGCGCCTGTTTCCACTAGGAAAGGTAGATTGATGTCAGGTTGAGCCAGGCTGGGAGCTTGTGTAAACTCTGTCTTTAATCATTGGAATGCCTCTTCTTGGGCTGTTAATCCAAAGAAAGGGAGTATCTTTTTTCAACAAGGAAATGATCGGTTGCACTATCTCGGAAAAGGAAGGTATGAATTTCCGGTAAAAGTTAGCAAGCACAAGGAAGGATTGGATTTGTTTCAGGGTAGTCGGAACAGGCCAGGATAGTATGGCTTTTACTTTGGAGTGATCCATTCCAATACCTTCTGGGCTAAGGACAAATCCTAGATAGTGAACAGTAGAGACATGGAAAAGGCACTTCTCGGGTTTAGCCAGGAGCTTGTGTTCACGTAACCGTTGTACACTGCCTTAACATGCTCCTCATGCTTAAAATGGTCCTTAGAGACTAAGGACCAGGAAGTCCAAAAGGGACGTATCCGACGGTTCATGACAGGATGAATAGAGGCGTACTAGTCAAGGTGAATGAAAGAGAAAAGAAGATGTGAATGGACAAACGCGGTTTATCTGTCAAGGAGATGATGACATTAATTGTGTGAGGGATATAGCCATGACAAAGGGTGCTGTAGTGAAAGTGAAATGTGCAAAAAGGTGCTTCAGCATTTTCAAAATGTTTAGTTGTTAAGGAAGATTTAGGCAATGATGTGAAGTTGGAGAATAGAAAGGTATGGAACAAAGAAAGGGTTGGAAAAATACCTTGGAGAGAGAAGTAATGTGGGCACTAACCAAAAAACTAGGTCTTCAGTCTAAAGAAAGAAATGTTCAATAGTATGTAAAGGGAAGGAGATGTATTACATCTTTATGTAACTGTAAATATTGTGAATAAACAGTTTGAGCCAGCATTTAGAGAATGTAGAATGGAGAGTGAGATTGAATGCTTGAAGAGGGATAGAATGTATGGGTTTGAAAGCTAGGAGCTGGAGAAGAGAGAAGACAGAGGAAGGACACAGGCTAGGGCTGCTGTAAGTTGATATCTTAAATAAAGAAGATCGTTCACCTACGGGTCTCATGGTACTTCTTAATACATATCATATAAGGACACACTGATAATGCATGGTGACATAGTGATAGCTTAAATTATTCTGGAAGCTGTCACATTGGCTACAATGTAATGGAAAACATATGCTGGTGACATGATGCAGAACATCTCATTCACCTTGAATGACCAGCAACTAGGGGTGCGCAAACTTCCAGTAATGTTAGTCACCGGAAGGTTGAGCTTTACTGGGTGGATTAGACCCATCCTCCATCACAGGACGTTCCATGGACGAAACCTACACCAATTATAAAGGCACGTTTCTTGGCTCACCGTCCCAAGGCTTTCAAGGTTTGAGTCTCCAGAAGGGAGTATGACTAGCCAATCAGAGGCCATAATCCATTCTAAATTGAGATTAAGGGACTTTAAAAGCCTCAGCTAGCTTCCTGATTCCTTTGTGGGTTTCGTATGGCTGTTGAGTTAGGAGTGGGAAGGACAGTCCCACAAAATAGTGGTTTTGGAGGAGTTATGGAATGCATTTTTTGAATTCAGGAGAGTTTTAGAGGGTTTTAGAGGAATATGTTAGTTGTTTGTGGTGCTTTATCCCCTTTTCTCTGTTTGTGTTTTTCTTTATGTTCCCTCGCTAATCTTTCCACTTTACCATAACTCACTTTTAAGTTACATTTAAAAAAACAAAAAGGTTACTCTTGTTCTTTTCCGCATTCTCTTTGTACCACTCTAAAATATATTTTAAAAAGTTCCCTAAACCTTTATGCATGAAACTGAGAAGTCATCAATTGGCATGCTCAGTCATCTTTCCTTATTGTGGCTCTTGGGAGAATCCCTTTGTTTAATTTTGTTTTGTGTTTTACACATTGGCACCGTGGCCACATTAGACACAATTGTGTTTTACACATTGGGAATTTAGAGATGCCCTTTTATTTGGAGGGATTGGTGGGGGGAGATGAGGAGCGAGGCTACTTCTTCTCAGTGTCAGAGGTTGAGGGAGTCAGCCAGCATGGTAGATAAGTGTGCCCCAGCTTCAAAGGAGGGACCTTCTGGTGTCTAGGCCAACGCTGAAATATCTGAATGTGAAAAAATCATATTTTCGTCTTTTCTACCCCAGCATCTTTAAGGTTACTGCAAATAAAGGATCTAGGACCTACAATGGCCCAAATTATTTGAGAACCTTCATTGACTCCTTGAAGCAAGAAAACATGGAGAACCTTATGGTGGGGCCATGACTGATGGGTTGGTGGTCAGGGTAGTTCTCATTCATCCATATTAATGTCAGGCTACCTTTAGCTGGTATGTGTTTTTTGAAGGCGGCTGGGACCCATCAAGGGGTTTGGGTCTTATAATAATTTATATCTCGTAATTCTCCTGTAAAATGCCCCTTTTCTGCCCCTTGCCCCATCCTGCATTGAAATATAACCAAAGTCAGCTCCATTGGAGTAGTTTAGTGCTGTCCTTGAGTGATCCTCTTTCTATGTACATTAGCTTATGGTGTGGGGGACGCACTATAGATAGTGGTTTGCTACATCCCATTATAGGGTCCCCCACACAGGGAGAGGTCATCTCTTACGCCCCACATAGAGGGTAGTCATCTCATACACAGCTGATCTGATATTTCTGTGTTCAGCTGGAGGGGAGGGTCTTGCTGTCCGTGTGCTGAGTGGAGAGTTTGTTTGTGTTTTCTTTATACTGCTGGGGGAGTTTGGGGCTGGTATTCAAGATTGACTTAATACTGGACTTCAATTAATGTTTCAAATGTTTGATTTTTGTTTTGCTGTGTAGTATTGTGTTTGAACATTGGAGCAGTTATCTCCACAAGGGTACGACGTCCTTTCGTTGCGGGATGTTTTTTCGATGTTTTTTTACCATGTATCTTTTTGCGAAAAAACCCATCTAATTTTTTAGAAAGTGGGGGGGGGCCTTGGGGGGGACCCTCCAAAAAATAATTGTAAAAAAATGTGAGGGGTTTTTTCGAGAAAAAATAATCGTGGTAAAAAAAACAGCGAAAAAACATCCCACGATGAAATAACATGGAACCCTCCACAAGATCTGTTGAATATGGTATTTGCATGTTGGTCTAGTGTGTGGTAGGATTGCTGAGGAGCTGAGAGGCCGGCTAGTCATGGCCCCATATCCCTGAATGGCTGTTAATCCAACTCTCTTGTGGCCTATCTTTGGTTTCAGCTACCTCAACTCTTATCCTGCTTTTTCCTCTTCTTGTCTTTCTTCTTTCCCGCTTCTTTTTTCTCCAGAATTCTCACAACCTGCTACAGCCATTCAGTGCTCCTTTCCATGGTCCAATGTTGGGGAGGACCTGCAGATGCAGCCCCAGGACAGTGGAGGGTTGTGACTGAGGGTGGCACCTAATATTAAACATGTCAATCTAGAACATTAATGAACAGCTGGTCACATGGAATGTGTGGGGTTGGGGCATCCGATCAACAGGCATATGCATCTACACGGCATGCCAAACAAGATGTGGTTGTTATGCCACCCGACATGGGGACTCTGTATCAGACTTAAGAAAGTATGAAATTACACAGGAAAGAGAAACTGTGTTAACAAGGTAGAAAATGAAAAAGTGGTTACATTAACTGGATAGGCTGATTTCACATCCATTACAAGGAATTATGCATAATGGAACACAATTATGTTAAATGGAGAATAATTAAAGATGTACAAAGCAATGAACACACAACTTGCTTATATAGTACATTGTTGAGAAATGTAAATTGCCATTAGGGGCGACACAACTTTGATGTGGACCATCAAGTGAAACACATGCTGGAAGAAATGATGCACTTGTTAGCTGACATAAAAGGTTGGCAATAAGGGGTTAAAGGCGCCGGTAAAGGTGCCAGTGCCGTTAACCCCTTACCGCCGCATTACGAAGTCCTTTAGCAGGTCCCGCTAAGGACGGCTGGTCTTACTAGGCGCCCTTAGTGGGAGCCGCTAAAGGACCAGCATGCTAACAACGGGCCCGTTCTTAACGGGCCCGTTGTTAGCATGGTCCCCATTCCCATTGAGCCCTATGGGGGCTCGAATGGGAATGGGGATGGTTTCCCTGAATGGGGAAATACTGGGTCCTCCAAGGTTGGAATGGCCCGGTAATTCCCCATTCAGGGAACCCGGACCCGGTATGCGGTAAGGGGGTAGCCATGGCGCTAATAGCGCCATGGCTACCTCCAACCTCGTGATGACACCCATAGACTCATAGGGCCTAATTACAAGGTTGGAGGTAGTCATGCCGGTAGAACCGGCAAGGCTACCTCCAAACTTGCAAGAAAGTCTGGCACTGCGAATGAGCAATTACCAGGGTATTCCAGCCCGCCGGACTCGGTAATTGTCCTTTCGTGGGTGCCGGAATCGGGTGATCCCATTCCCATTTGAGCCGCATAGGGCCTGTGCTACAGGCATGCTGTGCTCGCGGGTGCCTTTCATTCCGCCAGGTCAGACCTGGCGGAATGCAAGGCACCCGCGAGCACAACTCGGAGTTTGCCGGTCTGGATACAACAGTACCGGCAAGCTTACCGGTACCGTTGTATCCGTCCCGGCAAGCTCGTAATGAGGCCCATTTTTGACTTTTCTTACAGAGACTCATGCAGTTGTCAGCTAACAGAGATGCATTCATGTGTGTGTGTCAAAATGAAAGGCGAAACCCTGATTATAGCTTTGTATGCAAGAAAATATATAGTTTCCTTTGGAGATGTGCACAACCTGGAAGTGCAAATAAGTGAATGTGGTTAATGTATCATATTATAGTTTTACATGAAAAATAAATGAGAGACACATGATTTGGGTTTCAACAGTATTGTTGGAGCGCAGTTTTGGAATTGTTTGAATTTGTTTAGACATATGCATCTACACAAATGCAAGGCCTCAATAAAGGTTTTCCGAAAGGACCATTTTTATGCTGACGAATCAGTGAAGTTGGACCTACTGCCCGGCCTGTGGTAGGAAAGGGAGTGTATCCATTTTTTTCCACAACGTCTTAAGGCAGTGAACCTGTCTCAATCTTTTGATTGGGGGTTAATTGACTGTTACTCAAAGTAGCAATGTTTTAGGCCTCTTTTCATTTCCTGAACATCTATGGTCCATGGATTTCTCCAATCTGGGCATCGCAGGTGATTTGAAAGGGTTGGTGGATTTCACCTTAGATAGGACATCCCAGGAAGTGCCAGACTTCATAAAAGCCCACTGGGCTTTCTTTCCTTCCTTGAAGTTACTGATTTGCAAGACGTTTGGTGTCTTGTACATCCAGACAACCATCAGTTTACCTTCATTTACCCGGTGCACTGCTTTCTCTCCCAGATCTATTATGTATGTATCAATAGGCAGTTCATCTGATCTGAAATTACACTGATTGAAATATCCAATCATGCTCAAGTGGTTAACCAATTTGATCTCCCAAGTGACGGAGGAGCATCTAATAGATTCACATTTAATGCAAGGACTTTGCACCTTCTCTTTCGCTTTAACAACAGAATTCTACCAGTTTAATGTATCTCAGCATACTTCCCTGCAGTCTAGAGAAGAAATATGTGGTGTCAGCAGCATTGGAGGATTACCATAATTTCCTTAATGCACTTATTGAATTTGGTACATTCTCACATACCTCAGGTACCTGTACCATATCAACATCAGCTTCCAATATTATAAAGCAGCAAATAAGGTCAGAAGACTCCTAACAAATTACTTGAAGAGAAAATCTGAAAGAAGGCATGTGGTAGGTATAAGAGAGGAGACAATCCTCATAAAAAACTAGTGGCTCTGATATCGCTGCTGTTTTTTACTAGTTTGACTCCATTCTATATACTTCTGATTCCACAGCTGGAAATGATCTGATTCAGGAATGTTTTTAACAGCTCCCACCTCAGTCTTTCAGTGAGGAAATTGTGGGACAGCTCAGTGTCTAAATCATGCTCGAGGAAATAAGCAAAGCAATATAACATCTAAAAAAGGGAAATCTACAGAACCTGATGGGCTGCCCATTTAATTTATGATAGCATTCTTAGTGTCCCTGGCCTCTAAGATCATGGAATTTCTTAACCATTTTCAGGACTTGGATGTCATTACTGTTCTGCCTAAGTAGGATCATTATCCCACGTTGGCCAAAAATGCATAAGGTACATCTGGCACCATTAAAATGGTTAGATAGGGCGGGGTGACCTATGATGCCTGATGGTCTTGTAGGCAATCTTCTGCTGCACTGGGCCATTTCCTTTTTCACTGCCCTCACTTGTTTCGATTCTTGACTGAGTTCTGAGACAGGCTGATACTCTTGCTTGGAAAATTTACTATGGGATCTTCTTGTCATAGGTCCTTTAAAACCACGCGGACAGTGGAAGTGTGCTCTTTGACCTCATGGTGGCCCTGGATTTTAAGTGTATTATTGTTCACTGGAAGACTCTGCAGCAGCTTGCACTAGGAAGGAAAGTGTTGGAATCATTTATTCAAGTTTATCCTCCTCAAATGCATAACAGCAACCCCTCCTCAGGCCTATACTAAATACTCCTTTTCCTGGTATCACCAGGTTCACTTCCATTTGATACAGGAACCTGTTTCGTCAGTGTGGAAACCAGAACAAGAAGATGGCGACAGATTGCTGTGACCGCTCATCTTGATGCAGAGGCTCCACATGGCCAGAAGCGTGTTACTCAAAATGAGCATCTAATCCAGAGCTCACCAACTACATACTCTTTTTCTCGCATAAACACGCCTTGAAAAAGACCCATGTCTGGTCAAAACACGTGTCAGGTAAGGTGTGTAAAAATAATCACCATGATACCAACTGACAAGACTCTTCTACAAGTCCTTTTAAACTACAACATCTAATATCATCACTGACCCAGTGCCTGTATGAATGTGGTTCTTAACCAAGCCTACCTTAGCCTTTCTGAGATAGAAAGGCACTGTCTCCCAAGAACGCCTCACCGGCAGCAGGGTCCATTATACTTACTTGTGATCAGCGCAGTGATCTGCATATTCTAGTGCTCTACCCTACCTCGTGAATACAACTATTGCTGATCTACTCACTGTGGGTGCCTTTGACCTCAGCTTCTCTCCTGGGGAACAGGAAAGGGGATTTATCTTTGGAGCTGACCTAACAGAGCCATAGTTCCACACCAAGGCCTGGGTTCTCATCTGTTCACTGCGTACTATGCCTGAACTTCTAAAATGGCATCATTTTACACATCTAATTAAGACATCAACCTTTTTGTTGCTGCACTACCTTGCTGACTCTATCTTCCACTAATTTCTGCCCTTCCCGCACATCACACTATCCTACCTCACTACAATACATCACTAAACACAGGGCCTATTATGTTGCCCTGTCTATAACCTATGCAACCACAACATTAATACATATGTTGCTGTTTCTGTTTTGCTCTATATAGGTATCTAATATGTGTCAGACCAAACTAATACAATGTATGTGCTGTCCGTGGCACAACCTTCACTCTACTTCCATAATTCTGTTCTCTAATAGGTTTCCTCAACCTGAACCTCTTTGCCTGTCTGTGATGCTGTATGTGCATCCCAACACCATCATTACACATTGATGATTTACACATTCTTGAATCTATGGAAGTCGATGTGTTCTATCTTCTTACTGCAATTTTGCTTAAATAGTGGGATTGTGGGTCAAGGATTGTGGAGTAGTTCTGGTTTAAATATGAATTGCAATTATTTCTATGGGACTATCTATTTTGAATTAATTTGTCTGAAGACCTTAGGATTAGCCTACTTTAACTTGTTGAATTTGTTAGATATTTTTGTCACATGAATTGGTATGTATTCCGCTTATAGAACAAAAGAAATTTCAATGTTTGGTTTACATGGACCCAGTAGTTTCCCCACACACTCCCCATCACTCCTTGTCTATCATGCTACTGCAAATAATGTCCCTTCACCTTACTGCCCATCCCTTTGTTCTCTCCGATGGTCTCCACAACATGCCCTTACCTCAACTACCCTGCTGCCCCTATTTCCTATTCCACGATTTTCATTATTTATGCTTCCAAACAGTACTGAGGCCACCCCTCCCTCTCCCATCCCAGCCACTCCATCCTCAGTTACCCAACACACTATCTTCATCTACTCTAGCAAATACCTCATCTACCTCAACTCGCCCTATTGACCTCACCCTAGTCTCTAGAATGCTGAATCCCTCTGCAAAAAAACATGATTTTTGAAAATTATTTTAATTCCCATTACTGCAAACCCTGGGTGATGACTACCACTGAAAACTGGAAGCCTACCCAAGACACTGTCACACCTTTATCTCTCACTCCCCTCAACTCTCCAAAAATGGTGGTGTTTTTTGCATCATCAACAATGGCACCATCAGAACATCTTAGGCTCTTTGATTCACTCTATCCTCCTCTGAGCATTTCTCAGTCCAACTCCTTGCTTCCACACCTCTTCCCAGCTGTCTTACAATTTCCGCATCCACTGCCCACCAGGCACAGCCAACCTTTTCTTTTCTGATCTTTACCTGTTACATGAAACACCCCCAACTGATGGTCCTGCAATCATAATATGTGACTTTAGTCTCTCCAAAATTACTATGGTGCAACAACTCTAACTCGACTCCATTCTCTCTAGAAATTCCTTATGCACATTACATAACCTTCACACCCACACCTGAGGAAACTCTCTCAATTTAATATCCACATCTTCCACCCTGGTCTAGTGTACTCCCACAATTGACCACTCGTTCTCTGACCACTCTCTCTTCCACTTGATAACAACTATTCCACTACCACTCACCCACCCCTCTCCCTCATCTATCAACAAATGCAAACTCAAGCTTGACTCCATGGTCCCCGACCTTAACTAAGTCAACACCTCACTACACACTCTCTTTTCTCCACTTGCTCATGCCATTGAACTTATATTTAATTAATTGAATATTTAATTAATTGAGCTCTGCCCTATCTATGCCATTCAATGATCACTAACCTGCCAGCTCCTGCAGCCCCTCCCATCAGTGCACTCAACTATGGATCTTCCCAGCTATCTACCTTTTGAGGACTACTATGCATTTCAGCTTGGACCTCTGGCACAAAGTTGGATCCCCCGGTCTTCTCAGTGCCTGCAAGGACTCTCTACCTACCCTTCCAACAGCTCAGCCACACCCTCCTACATACTAATCTTCATCCTCTCTCTCCTCACACCCTCACAATTATCCATGACCCTCCCAGCAATGCACCCCTCCTCCCTTTAAGAACTGTTCAATGTCATCATCTCTCTCTACTGATAAACATTATTCCTGCTTTTCCACTAAAATCACCAAAACAATGGACACCATGTCTGCCCTTCTATTTCTTCCAATACCTCCCACATTATACCCCCCCGTCTTCCCCACACCCATCTCTTTATTTCACTTAACCCCTATCTTCCCCAATGAACATATAGCTATCCATCACTCTGCTTGCTCATCCTGCATGCCAAATTGATCACTTTGCAGCAAAGATAGTACATTAACTTGCACCATTAACTCCACACACCTCTCCGCTTTATTCTACATATCTCACTCAACTGGTCTTGCAAACCTGTTACCAAACAGTCACTCACTGCCAGACCTCTCCTGAAGAAATGACCTCAACAAATCCTCAATCCATAGACCTGTCTCCCTCCATGCCTACTACCCTCAAGTTTTAGAGAGAGTCGTCTTCTTTTGCATAGTCAACAATCCCGAGGTACAATCTCTTGCTGACCCCCCTCTCACAGGGGGGGTCAGATCTAGACACTCCACAGAGATTATGCTCAGCCATGTCACCAGTTCTCTTAACATTACTCACCACTCTTCCTCTCCTCCATTCCCATCCTTTGAGACCTTTCTGCTGCATTTGAAAACATCAATCATCCCTCCCTAGTCTTCCTAGGTGGCTCTACACTGCCTCATGCTGAACACTTCAAAGACAGAAGTCATCTTCTCCCTGCCTCCAATGCCAACCCCACCCACCCATCTCATTCCCCATTACCTCCTCACCGATGGCTTGGGGTTCTCTTTGACAGCGACCTGCAATGCCACCAATTCATTATGGCTACTGCCTGCACAGCCATACTCAAACTTCTAAGCATTGGAAAAATCGTCCCAGTCCTCACACACCACTACACTAAACCCTGTACTACCTACTGTTGTGCTCCACAAACTGGACTGCAGAAATAACCTCCTTCATTGTGTGACCCCTCTACTCTTTTGCTCCCTTACCAATGTCCTTAACCCTTTCCAAGCTATGCAGATCCTCTATCACCACTACCTATCTTCACCATGCTGTATGGTTCTCCTTGAAAAGGTGCCCCCTCTTTACATTCCTTCAGTTTGTCTATAAGTACATCCATGGTCTTTCCCTCACTGTACTCTACCTCTCTAACGCTTTGCTCTTTGTCTCTTCACAACCTATCAGTGCCTGGCCCGCAGACCCTGTGCCGCTTCCCATTTTTGTTTATTTTCCCTAATCGCCCTACTCCACTGGAATGCTTACCATGGCCATTAAAGCTATCTCTTTAGGAGAACTCTTCAAAACAAGGCTCAAAGTTAACCCGCCAGCAATAGAAAGAGCCCTCCTCCCCAAACACTCAAATCCTCTAATCCAAATTAACCATACAACCTAATTCTCCTGCATTCTGCCCTCAGGACTACTCTGCATATTTTGTAAATATGTAAATACTGACCTCAGACTCCCAATGATGAAAGTATTATGTACTAGAGTCCCGGTCCCTAGAATCACTTCTTGCTCTTACTCCTTCACCACCCGGTACATATCATGCAATCCAACAATGGTCTTACATAGAGGCAACTTACATTAGGTCTACCCCCGGTCTCAACTCTGTTATTGCCGACTTTGAAAGTCACTGGTGTCCTAAATGACAACCTGTTCTTGAATGCAAATGCAAACATTTGCCTGGAGGTTATTGTGGCAGGGGTGAAGGTATAACTTCCTGAAATAAGTTTCATTCAAATATTCGGTGGCCCCGATGGAGCTGGTAAAGTGGGTGGTGAAAGAATGCATAGTAGTTGCCGCAGTTGTGTGGTGTACTCCGTGAGGATTATACCAGCTTCGGGGTAATCCATATGTCTTGGATTACTGGTAGGTATGGTATTAGCAAAACCTGCAGCTTGATACACAAAAATCATTCTGGACAGCAATGGATGAGGGAGTGAGAGCCAGTCTCCCATTTTGGGTCTTTCAAACATGTGGTGGGCACATTCACCAGTAATGTTAATGCTAAAGGATATTTGTACCACACACTATCACCACCAGAGTGGTCCCCTGGCACTCTGACGGATCTGAAACGAAAGGGGGATAGGTTAGGCGTGTTAGTAGGACAAAGTTTGGAGAAGAGCAAGGGAGCTGTGAAGTACTGTTGGCAGCTTCAGTACAGTTAACACAGTTTGCCGAGCATATTGGTGTGGTATTCGGTTCTGAGTCCGTCGTGTGCTGTTGTGTGGGGTCTGTGTGGTGAAGTTGTTGTTGTGGTGTGGTGAAGTACTTGTGGGTTGCTGCACCTTTAAGAGGAGTGGTTGTGCTTGGTTAGAATGTGATAGGTGTGTGAGGAGTGGTGAGGTTTTTAGTAGTTTTTTGGGGTTGGTAAGTAGCCTTGTTGTAAGGAGAAATACATATTCATATTGTGCCTCCTTCGTGATTTAGAGAAGGTTGTTTCCTTTCGCTGATTAAGTTTCAGCAGAAGTGGATATCAAAAAAAAACTGCAATGGCTGCATGTCTGCATCTTCTGGTGGGCTGCTCCCCCCGTCTGTGCCAAGCCAAGAAGTGAGCAGCAAGATGGCGACTCGTGATGAGCAGCAAGATGCTGAACCAAGAGCTCTTCGCTTAGAAATCAAAGACTCGAGCCATATACTGCTTTCATCCGCCGGTAGGCGGAATCGCCGGTGGCCAGCACGAAGGCCACACAAAGGCCTGTTCCTGCGCCTGTGCCCCCATTCCATCCTTCCTCGCTTAGGGTAGAGGGCAGGAGCCCCCCCTCCCATCTTCTCTACGCACACCAGAACCTCGCCGGCACCATCGAAGGGCCTGCCTGACCCTGTCTTCAAGGGTGCCTGACTCCCGCATGCCGGGCGCCGCGCGGCACGAAAGCGAGGCTGATCCTCGCTCGAAGCAGTGCAAAACTGCTTTCATCCGCCGGTAGGCGGAATCGCCGGTGGCCAGCATGAAGGCCACACAAAGGCCTGTTCCTGCGCCTGTGCCCCCATTCCATCCTTCCTCGCTGAGGGTAGAGGGCAGGAGCCCCCCTCCCATCTTCTCTACGCACACCAGAACCTCGCCGGCACCATCGAAGGGCCTGCCTGACCCTGTCTTCAAGGGTGCCTGACTCCCGCATGCCGGGCGCCGCGCGGCACGAAAGCGAGGCTGATCCTCGCTCGAAGCAGTGCAAAACTGCTTTCATCCGCCGGTAGGCGGAATCGCCGGTGGCCAGCACGAAGGCCACACAAAGGCCTGTTCCTGCGCCTGTTACGCGCATGGGAGCGCGGCGTGGCCACCCCCCCTGCTCAATGCAACCTCCCCGACCGCCTTTCCGCAAAGTACGAGGCAAGCTATCGCAATATCGCAAGCAAGTATCCAAATACCCTCTTTCATACTAAGTGAACCCACTGCATTGCAATGACACGACTCCCCCTCAGTCGCCTTTACCTGTACTCCATTTTCTACTCGGTCCGTCAGTTCAAGGAGTAGAATCACGCATGCCAGTACCGGGGACACTACTCTAGGCATGTACCCTGGGCCACTATTATTTGATTGTGTTTCTTGCCTCCCTTGAATCTCTCAAACCTTAGTATACAATAAGTATTTTGCGCCTATGTGCCTAAGGTCGCTTTCAGGCCATTTCAATTGTGTTGTGCCTAAGGTCGCTTTCAGACCATTTCAATTGTGTTGTGCCTAAGGTCGCTTTCAGACCATTTCAATTGTGTTGTGCCTAAGGTCGCTTTCAGACCATTTCAATTGTGTTGTGCCTAAGGTCGCTTTCAGACCATTTCAATTGTGTTGTGCCTAAGGTCGCTTTCAGACCATTTCAATTGTGTTTTGCCTTAAGGTCGCTTACAGACTATTTCAATTGTGTTTTGCCTTAAGGTCGCTTACAGACTATTTCAATTGTGTTTTGCCTTAAGGTCACTTACAGACCATTTCAATTGTCCAGCCATACCATAGCATCCTCACCCCCTTCCATTATTTCACCAGGCCCACTCAAGCAGACCCTAACTTGTCCCTCTCAACTAGCTCATAGGGAACCTACTTCTGTCAGCCAGCACCACCATCATGCACATCAGCGTGCACCTTCTACTGCACCACCTCCTAACCACATACCTTGCCCCACTCACTCAACCACCCAAATCAACCACTCCTACCTTTGAGGTTAATATCCTGGCCTGCCCTTACCTACGTGACCCAGCGTCACCCACCATGACTTTGACACCCTCTACGTGTCCTTCAGCAACTTCCGTTGATGCTCACCACCCCTGCAACCAGATTAACCAATACCTTAATGACCCTGCTCTCTGGCTCAAACACTTTGCCACAAAACCAACCCCTAACCAACCTTGCCCCCTTACTCTCAGGAACAAGAGACTAGGCACCAGATTCCGTATTCGTCCTTCCCGCACCCACACCACTAAGCAAGCCCCACTCACACCACCCAGCCCGCCTTCGCCCTCCGCCACTTGCAAAACTAAGTCCTCAGGGGTTAAATTGCCTGTGTTCAAGGGTGCCCTCATCAATGCTAGATCCCTCATAGCACATGCTCTTGACATAGCCGACCTTATCACTACTGCCAACCTTGACTTCATTGCCATATCCGAAACCTGGCTACATGCCGCCTCTGGCCCGTCTCTATCCTTGGCCTTACCGCCTGACTATGGCATTACACGCTGTGACCGCTCCTCTGCCCATACTAGAGGCGGTGGCGTGGCATTCATCCACAAAAACTCCCTTGACCTAAGAGTGGTATCCGACTCCAAACTCGAATCAGCTGAACTGCTGACAATCAAATTACTACTAACACCTAACCAAACGGCCACCCTTCACCTTATTTACAGGCCCCCAGGGCCGGCACCCACCTTTGTCAGCGAAATTTCCACTCTTCTTCTTGACAATACTAAAAACAACTCCCAAACAATAATCTTAGGTGACCTCAATCTTGATCGCGGCGACCCTAAGGATCCTGTAGCATCTGATCTGGAGTATGCTCTTACTGACCTTGGCCTCACCTTGTACTTACAAGAACCGACCCACATTAAAGGCAGGACCATTGATTGGTTAGCCGGCGCCAACTGCAACATCCAGGTCCTCAATAACTCCCCTTGCTTATGGTCTGACCATCACATCATAACATTTAACATTGAAGCTTCCCCGCGAGCCCCAACACCTATAGCCCCAGCCCTCCCCACCCGCAATAAAAAAAATATAACAAGAGAACATCTCCTCCCACTGTTACTCCCCTCTCTTAATGCGGCGACCAACGCCTGCTCTGATCCCACCTCCCTTGCAGACATCTACAACCAAACGATGCTCACAGCCATTGACACCTTAGCACCAACTAAACTTAAAAAGGCTAAACCACGAGCATACCTCAACTCATGGTTCACTCCACAGCTAAGATTCCTCCGCAAAGCCAAACGCTGCGAGGAAAACCGGTGGAAAAGCCACCCATCTGATGAGCATAAAGACGGCTTCCTCCTCGCCTCCCTCATTTATAAAGACGCCATCATCATGGCTAAAAAAGAATCGCTTAATATTCGTATCACACAAGCCGCCTCTAATTCCAAGGAACTCTTCAGAGTCCTAAAAGAGCTCGAAACCCCAGTATCCCCGCCAGACACTTGCACTAAAGACAGTAAATGGTGTGCTAACATTCAAGCAGCCCTCCTAAACAAAATCTCTATGCTCCAATCTAAAATAAAAGATAAGCAGGACTGCCTGAGGCGCGACAACCGCTCATCCTCCCCCACTAGGCCCACCCCCTCCAACTCTGCCAACATCAAACCCTTCACCTTCGCACCTCTCACTATCTTCGAAGTAGAAAATATCATCCTCAGGATGAAACCTTCCAACTGCCAAGGTGACCCGTGCCCAGCTGCCATCATTAAGGACTCTGCCCATGACCTAGCCCCTTTCATTACAGCCTTCATTAACTCTTCCTTTGAAACAGGTGTTGTCCCGGACAACCTTAAAGACGCCTGGGTGATCCCGCTACTAAAAAAACCTTCCCTCGACCCAAACATACCTATGAATTTCCGACCTATTACTACAGTACCATTCTTGCTGAAGATACTGGACCGTGCAGCTTACCTGCAGATCCAAAACTACCTTGAATCAAACAATCTGCTAGGTCTACGACAATCCGGATTTCGGCCCAGACACGGGACCGAAACGGCTCTATTAGACCTAAAAACCCAGATCGAAGTCCTGAAGGACAAGCAATGCTATTACTCCTCGACCTTTCCGCCGCATTTGATTTGGTTAACCACCAGATCCTTTGCAGGCACCTCCACTCTGCTGCCAACTTCTCTCCCTCCGCAGCGGCCTGGATCAAATCCTTCCTGAGCAACAGATCTATGAGGGTCTTTGCACCCTCCGCTGCCGCAGCTCCCTCCCCTATTCATTGCGGTGTTCCTCAGGGCTCTTGCGTGTCTCCTACCCTTTACAATATCTTTACGAAACCACTCTTCGATGTGCTCGATTATCTGAGTGTCTCCTACACCAACTATGCGGACGACACCCAGATACTCATTCCCATCTCGGGTGACTATCTTGCTGACACCAAGGCCCTCAATGACGTCTACCTGGTCATCCAAGCCTGGATGGCCCAGCACCAACTATGTCTGAATGACGATAAGACGGAGCTACTTATTCTAGGTACTTCACAACGCCTGAGCAAACTGGAGCCATCTTATCAGTCATTCATCATAGACGGCAACTCCATACAAGTCTCGAAAGACACCAAAACACTAGCCTTTTACCTGGATTCCACCTTTTCCTTGTCACGTCAAACTAATGCAGTCAGATCCTCCTCCGCCTACACGTGCAAACTCATTTCAGCCTGCAGACCATTCCTCACCACCCACAATAGCGTCACACTAGCGAGAACACTTATCGTGGCAAAAATAGATTACTGCAGTGCCTATATCTAGGCACCAGCCAAGAAAATCTGTCCAAACTCCAAACCACCCAGAACAATGCAATTCGAGCGGCTCTGAACATGCCTCGTAACCACCACATCTCAGAAGCCAGAGCTAGCCTTAGGTGGTTACCCGTGAAGCAGAGAATTTCCCTAAAAACGCTTGCCCTCACGCACAAATGCCTATCCAACAAGGCTCCGATCTATCTCTGCAGTCGGCTTACGCGCCACTCCACTGCCCGACCACTAAGAATTGCTCAGACTCACTGCCTGACTATCCCTAGGTTTAAGCTCCAAAAAGCGGGAGGCACTAGCTGCCCTGTCCTAGCCTCCAAACTTTGGAACACCCTCCCCGCTGCCATCAGAGCTGAAGATTCCTTCAACGTCTTCAAGAAGAAAACCAAATCTTTGCTCTTTGACCAGCAATAGCTGTGTCAGACATCGTTCCTACTTACCCAACCCGCCTTTCCCTGCACGATTTCCGGTCTACTTCCTTTCCCAACTACCGCAGGGATACTTCCTCTGCAGTGCCTTGGGAACTGTACCACTGTACCATGTGTAAGATATGTAACTATTAAGTCTCTTTATTACGCTGTATTGTTTATTACGCTGTATTGTTATACTTTTTTGTAATTTATCTCCCTGTATGCTCTTTTCTTGCAACCCTGTACAAATTGCGCCCTGATGCCCCCGGGCCTGATGGTTTGCGCGTTATAAATAAACAAATACAAATACAAATACTCTGGTATAGGACAAGCCTTCATCTGTGCATGCCTGCTGGTTCACAGAGATGAAAAATGCCCCGTCTCCTGGCTTCCTGCCCGAATGCACCTCCCCCAAATGCCCCGCTGGTAGGCAAGAGCTTACCCAGTGAACTTTCCTACTCCTGATTTCTTAGAGTTGTAGGCGGACATTTTTGTTGGTCAGCCCTTCTCTACAATTCAATTTTCCCTGTAATCGTATCAATGGACAACATTTCCTTGACAAGATATTGAGAAAGTGGGCTTACAAGATGATCTAAACTACAGGCCATACCCGGAATATGGAAATGTGAACACGGATTCGGATGTGAACCCCTGGAAAGTCTGCACAGACACTCGCTGCACATTTAAGAGCGCTGTTGACACAGAAGTATATCTGACCATTAGTGTATGTAAACTATTACATAACAGCTTAGCTATAATAAAATCATGACTCAATTTCAAACACATCTCCCAGACTTCTAGAATGAGTCACTGGCAGCTTTATAAACATTGAAAATACTTGTCAGGAAAGTCGCTGATAATTTTTTTGCAATTATGTCTGCGAATTGTTGCTCCCTGACATCATCTCTTGAAATGGTTTCCGAAACGTTTGTGTTGACTGTGGATATCTGCCCCTTAACCACCCAGGCTTTTATTATTTATTTTTCTAAATATTACTGAAAGCGCGGTTCTAATTATAACAAAGTAATCGCTTTGTGCATGCCTTTTTTGAGGACTTTTCAAGTGCTGGGTTCCAATCCCAACGTTAACAATGTACTGCACTGAAAATGAAAAATGTCCGACACTCTCGGGAAAAAAACACATATTTTAAGGCTTGAAAAAAACACAAGAATGTATTTTAGGCATTCACCGTCAAGCTGAATCGCCCATTTATGGCCGAGTGTTGGAATCTGGTGGGCTATGCAACCTTTAGCTCCCAAGATGTTGTGGACTTCAACTCCCATGATCCCCCAGCATTGTCTTTGCTGGCTCAGGCTGATGGGAGTGGTAGCCAAAACAGCTGCAGAATCAAAGATTCTGAGAACCCTGTTCTAGACTGCATTAAGAACACGTACTAGCCATATGGACTACTACATCCGCACTTATGTCTTCCAATCTAAACATTGTTGGTGCTGTGTGAACAATTCACTGAATCTAGTCATTCAGAGCACCTTCTTAAACAGAAATACTGAACTTGACATCATGGGGGTAATTCATGGATTATTTGCGCTGAAATAAACGGGATCTGTGCGCCATTCTGCCCGCAAATCCCATTTGTTAAACAGGGATTTGCGGGCAGAATGGCGCACAAATCCCGTTTTTTTCAGCGCAAATAATCCATGAATTACCCCCCATGTCTTTGTATTTGTTTATTTGTAAAACGCTTATACACAAATGAAGTGCTTCAAAGCACCGAAAACGCTATTCAGGGTTGCTGACGTGGAATTGTAGCCATGGGTTGTAAGGCTTTCCCTTTCTTCGGCTGGCCGATACCTGCGCTTGTGTACCAGAACGCCAAGGAGCCACTATCACTGTGCGTCACAATTGAGCATCGCTATATGGTGGTTGCTCTTGGAGACCAACATTGATGCAGTCTGCCCTTCTCACTTTCTTTTGGGTCCAATGTAACATTGTTTATGTATTTAATGTATGCCATTGGCACGTTCCTAGATGTGTTAAACAGGAAGCAAAACCTAAAGTTGTTTAGCGACAAAAACCCCATGTCACATTGAATTCAAATAAGGGTGCATTTATGCAGGTGGAAGGAGGGAGAGGAATTTCCCCTGCTTGGGTATCAAATAAACTTGGGTGCATTTGCTTAGGTCTGGTTATATCCTGACCATGAGCTTTACCTTCACTGCTCATATAGCTGCTTAATGTGACCGCATGGGTGTATGCTGATGCAGTCAATTCTCTGTGGTGCATGAGACTGTGTAGGGTCAGGTAGTTGCCTTATGCATAGGTTGCTCTTCAAATGTGAGTATTGGAGTGGGGCATCCGCCTGGCCACCAAATCCATGCAGAACCTCAACGGTACAGTGCATAGCAGACCAGAGGTGTGCTACAAGGCCGGCATCAGCATATGTGCTTTATAAATTCTATAAATGAAATAAAATCAAATATGGTCCCATTATGCTTCCTTACTTTGCAGCCTGAATCATGCTGTGCTATAATACTTCATGGAGCCCTGTCTAGACAGTGCAGCCAATACATGACCCAATGAACCCCTCACCCTTTGTGTGACCAACTGAACCGTTAGGTCCTTTTTAAATGAGGAAGCACGTCATTTCATGGATGGGGTTGCAGAGTAGCTCTCATACCAATAACCAGACCCACTCAGGAAGTTGGCAAAAAATAACTGTTTTATTTTCAATTGTCTAAAACAGGGAGTACTACAGACATCAACAGACGTCTCACAGCAATCTCGACGTATCATATGAAAAAACAGCTTTTTATAGGAAAAACCTATCATAAGTGACATCATACTACGTGGCAAACTAAGAAAACTTACTTGGGATTATGATAGGTCTACAGGGAACATCTTGGTATACTTTCTATATGGGATAGGATTGTGATTGGGTCTCTATTGTCAGGTGGACAACTTATGCCCACCCCTTGTGCAAGTCATCCTCAATATTTGTTAGATCCACGACACATCATTGGCTCTTAAACTAAAGGGCTCTTCAATACATGGCCCTCTATAATTGGTTGCCACGCTTGTACCCTTTTGGAACATTCGACTCGCTAGCAGCACGCAAGCTGGTACCCCAGGTGCTTGTGGCTGGACTTGACCATGCCTTCCCACCCAACTAGCCCATTTTCCATCATCAATCCTGCTGTCTGCCATTCGATTTGTCTTTGAACTCTGCCTTGCAAAGTATCAATGCGCCTGAGTATAATAGGGAGTGTGAACATGGTCTTATCTTCAGTCTCGATGTAACTTGCCCATTTTCTATTTCCATCCATCCCATGTGACAGGAGACCACATTTGAGCTCCCTTCCTCACATTTAATGATCTTAAATTAATTAAACCTGGCATTCATATTGTTTCCACTGCACCTTAACAAGAACTCGCCTTGCTTCTCATGTTCATTGTATCTCCTCGAATAGATAACCAGTACTTGGCTGCCCCAAACCTTGACATTGGGCCATATAGCCTTCTCGATCCTTCCTTGATTTCCAGCTGCTTTTCTACTGTGCCCCACTTGCAGCCCTTCTCTTCCATGGGTCCTGGCTTACTAAAGTTGCGGCGTTGAATATCCAGACTCTATACATATACACATATATTGGCCGCACCGACTGCAGTCTATTCACTACGTACAGCCAGCCTTCATGATTGCTTAGTCTGCTTGCTTTGTAGCATCTGTACAGTTATAAAGCGACTTATATTTTCTTGTTCTTTGCACGTGCAACCTTCACTTCGCACATGAACTGTTACTTGATTCTTTATCTTGTCATCAGTTTCCATAAAGCCTATGCATTCTCTTCCATGATCATCCTCCTTAGGGCCTCACTCTCATTTCTTGTGGCGTCACCAACCTCTTGCATTTATCGCTTCACACTTCTTCAGGGACCTCCTTTAAGAGACTGACATCTTTCTGTGGGTTCATCATGTAGGGCTTTCTCAATAGATACCTTGTTTTGAGAATTCTTCGTAGAATAGGAACCATTACTGGCGTTGCGCATGTCGCAATTTCCGGCTTCCAACATATAGGCAGAATAGGGGCGGGATTTCCGGTAGAGGCATTTGGCTCCTCTTCTACACACGTTTGACCAAGAATCTCCAGCCTATGCCCAAATCCCAATAATTGGAGTGCAGGCTACTAGCGGGATTGGAACACCTCACACTGGCATCTTTATGGATTTGCTCCAGGGTCACTCATCCCTACCACCTCTGTAAAGATGGCAAACGTGTCACACTAGAGATCGGACCTCATAGTCCAGATTGTTGTTGACCACTTCACTGACACCTAGTTGCTGGAAAGACTAAAGTTTTTCCAGTGACTTCACCTGGCACATTGATTTAGCTATGCACTTCTAGTGGCTTGACGACAACTAACAATTCATATCAGTCAGTGACTCTGCATCAGAAATCAAAGACCACATTGCTAAACTTGCAATCACCTACCACTAATCCGTCCGAGCCCTTTGGGTATCTTAAAGCACACCACTCTTGTGCATTCCCCAGAACAGTGAGAAGCATCTTGCTCATAGCATGTTGGTGCTCCATTGGCTTCTCTGTGCCAGCTTTCTTGTGACAGCATACTGGTGCCCCTCAAACCAATCTTTCAAGGCTAACATTAACTAGCGTGGTGCACATTTAGTCTCATTGACGCCCACACCAAAGGGTTCAGTCTGAAAGGGGGGAAGATGTAACTAAGTACCCACACAATCCTTATGTCTCATTCATGCCATTAAACAGACCTGATGGCTTCTTTCTTGCAACTGCCATGTGAATACATGGGCTCCTAGGTTGTAGATGAGGCCTCAGAATTGTAATAGTGGTAAATCCAACTTCCTACCTGATTCTTGTCTATAACCATACTGCACTGATAATGTTCTTACATTATATTCACCCTCCCCCACTACCGCTATCACAATATTGCTATTGAAATTGTTAACGGGGGCCCTACTCGCTATTATCAAAAATGACCCCAAAAGTCATATCATCTACAAAGTTAAAGTATTCAACACGGGTGAAAGTTAATTCGAACAGATACAGTAAAAAAAAGAAATATTTGCAAAAATAGATTTTTTCTTTTACTGAATATTTTATATAAAATACATTCCACAATTAAATAGGTCAAATAAAAGACATAGCGATCAATTAAAGAAAGTTAACATAATCAATAGTCAAAGAAATTAGATTTTTTGAGGCATGAAAAATACATATTTTGCCAAACTTAGTGTTTACATTTGGCCACGATATGAATAGCTACATAACGCCTGCGTCAAAATCACATTCTGCATTGACTCCCACACTGCTTTTTCAAAAATGTAACAAAACAAAATGTAGCACAGTAGTGGTGATCTCTGAATGGCAGTTTCAGAATCTGTGGCCACCCAGCCAAAAACCTCCTTCATCAAATACTTCACTGACTTGGTCACCACCATTTCTCTCACGCATGCCAACAACATCTTCCTTGGCTACTTTTACATCCCTGGCAACCCAGCAACCAAGTAAATGAAGCAGGATCTCCACAGCCTACTCAACACTCTGAACCTCACACAGCACATGAAAGACCAAACTCAGAGAAAGGTAATATCCTCAACCTCATCATCACCACCTTGCCAACCCTCCATCACAGCCCTCCGATCCCGCTCGACTAGTCAGACCATCTGGCAATCCCCCTTGAGATTAGTCATGCTACACAGCTCAAGCAAGCCCATCGGAAACTCAGCAAACAAGCCTTCAGATCATTCAAGAACTCCCCAGCGGAGGCTCCCATGGAAGTCCTCACCAAACTCCACCTCAAATGGGCCGTCAAACCAGGACTGTGAACTCAACACCACCCTCACAAACAACATCAACCTCCATGCCCCAGTAAAACAACACACCTTCAAGCCTAAACATTCCAAACCATGGTACACTCAAGAACTGAACTTCAAAAAAGGAACCATCTGAAAACAAGAAAAGAACTGGTGAAAATCCTACAGCACATCCAACCTTGCCCTGCTACATGCAAACGACTGATCACCACAGCCAAGTCCACCTACTAATAAAACACCATAGTCAAGGACAACAATGAAAGCAGAGCCCTCTTTGAAGCCATCATGCACTGCGGCAACCATCTGCCAGCCCACCTGTACCACACTCTATCAAAAAATCTACAACCATCAACTCTTTCCTTATCAACAAGACCCTTCTGACTGATGCACTCCTCCCTTACCTGATAATCATCAACAGCTCCCTAACTCAAAGCACTTTCCCCTCGACCCTCAAAACTGGAACAATTCTCCTGATTCTCAAAAACCAACACTGGACCCTGCTGACCTCAGCAACTACCGCCCCATGATGCGTATTCCCTTCCTAGGTAAGATCCTTGAGAATGCAGTAGCTACGCAACTCCTCCAACACATCAAAGCGAATAACCTCCTTCTGTCCTACCAATCTGGCTTCAGACTCAGCTACAGCACAGAAACAGCTCCCATCAAGGTCATCGACAGTGCCCTTAACATTCTTGATGATGTCATCCTTGCCTCCTGGTGCTCCTTGACCTCTCAACAGCATTTGATACATTACACTACCAGACACTCACTGACAATCTACATCGTCGGATGGGGATCAGCAAGATCATCCTCAGCTGGTTCAAATCCTACCGTGCTAATCACCAAAAGGAGCACATGTGTTTTCCTCTTATATAACAAACATAATTGCATTGCTTGGTCAACTCGAACCCAGTAGTTTCCCCAAACACTCTGCATTACACCTTTCCTAACATGTTACTGCAAATTCTGTCCCTTCACCTTACTGCCCATCCCTTTCTTCTCTCTGATGGCCTCCACACACTGCCCTTACCTCCACTACCCTGCTACCCCTATTTCCAATTTCCTGATTTTCATTATTTATACTACCAAACAGAACTCAGGCCACCCGTCTCTCTCCTATCCCAACCACTTCATCCTCATTTACCCTACCCACTATCCTTCAACTACTCTAGCAAATACCTCATCTACCTCAACCCCCCTATTAACCTCACCCTAGTTTCTAAAATGCCAAATCCCTCTGCAAAAAAACATGATTTCTGCAAGTCACTTTCATTCCCATTAGACCAAATCCTAGGTGATGGCTACCACCAAAAACTGGAAGTCCACCCAAGAGACTGTCACACCAGCAATCCTTCACACCAACTTTGCCTCTTTCTCTCACTCTCCTCAACTCCCCAAAAATGGGCATGTTTTTGGGTGTATGGTCAACAATGGAACACCATCAGAACCTCTTAAACGTTTTGATTCACTCCCTCCTCCTCTGAGCATTTCTCAGTCCAACTCATTGCTCCCACACGTCTTCCCAGCTGTCTTACAATTTTCACATCCACTACCCCCCAGGCACCCTCAAGATTTTCTTTTCTGATCTTTACTTGTTTCATGAAACACTCCCAGCTGATGTTCCTGAAATCATAAAGGGTGACCTTAATCTTTTCAATATGACTATGGTGCAAAAGCTGTAACTTGACTCCATTATCTCTAGTAATTCACTATACAAGTTACATAGCCTTCAAGCCCACACCTGAGAAAACACTCTCATTTTCATATCCATATATTTTCCACCCTGGCCTAGTCTACTCCCACAATGTAACACTCCGTATTTGCCCACTCTCCCTTGCACTTAAGCACAACTATTCTGCTACCACCCTGCCATCCCCTCCCTCATCTATCAACAAATGTAAACTCACGCTTGATTCCATGTTCCCCGACCTTAACCAAGTCAACATCTCACTACAAGCTCTCTCTTCTCCACTTGCTCATGCCATTGAACTGATATTTAGTTAATAGAACTCCGTCCTATCTATGCCATTCAATGACCACTAACCTGCCAGCTCCTTCATCCCCTCCCATCCGTGCCCTAAACCAGGGATCTCCCCAGCTATCTATTGTCTGATGACAACTATGCATTGCAGCTTAAACCACTGGCACAAAGTCGAATCACCTGGTCTTCTCACAGCCTGCAAGGAATCTCTACCTACCCTTCCAACAATTTAGCCACACCCTCATATAAACTAATCTTCTTTCCTCTCTCTGCTCACCCCCTCACAACTATCCATGAGCCCCCAGGCCAGGCACCCTCCTCCCTTTAAGAACTGCTCAATTTGATCATCTGCCTCTGGTAATGAACTTTCTTCCTACTTTTCCACTCAAATCACCAAAACTATGGACACCTTGTCGGCCCTCCTCCCTTACCTGATGATCATCAACAGCTCCCTAACTCAAAGCACCACAGCAAGATCATCCTCAGCTGATGCAAATCCTACCATGCTAATCACCAACAGTTCGCACACGTGGATTCCTTCAGATCACCAACTCTACCAATCACCTGTGGAGTCCCACAGGCATCCATCCTGTGCCCCATGATCTTCAATCTTTACATAGGACATCCACATCCAACAATACACATGTGACATGCACATCTACCTCAGGATATCCTCCATCGAAGACATCATCCACAGGCTCAAGTCCTGCTTCAAATTGATCCAGTCATAGATGTTCAGTGCTGACTTCTCCAAGAATGAATTCCTGCTTTTGACCAACAACAAAGAACAACCTGACATCCAAACCTGGCTCTCTGTTATGAACCAGGTTCACTCCGCACCCAAGCTGGCCACCTGCACCATGTCCCTTGGGGTCGGCATCGACAGATACCTCTCGTTTAAACAGCTTATAATAAGATAAGGAAAACACAAACAATGTGGTACCAACTTATTCCCCTGTGGAAAAGAAGCCCTTTATCCCAGAAAACAACTTCAGATCTGCTGTTCAAGCCTTGGTCCTCTGCTACCTGGATGGTGGCAATTCCCTGTTGGAAGGCCTGCCTACCCTGGCACCCCTGAGATGTGTCCTGCAATCAGCAGCACGACTCATCAAAGGACTGTGTAAATATGACCACATAAACCCGACGCTCATCAAACTGCACTGGCACCTGCTGCAAGCCTGTGTCTTATTTAAATCCTATTGCATCATCTGAAAAGCTGTTAGCCTGAAGTCCCCAAGCTACATCACAGAGAAACTCAACATCTTTGGAAGCCTGCGATCCAACAGAAGTAAAGGCATGTCTATGAACTCCTCCTGTGCAGGAAGGAAAGAACCAGAAGCCAGTACTTTTCCTTTTATGACCCAAGACTCTGGAACCTCCTCCTCCTCAACATCACACTCACCTCATCACTTCTACAGATCAGGAAAGAGCACAAGACCCCCTCTTCAGGAAATGCCTCTGCCCTAACATTTATGTTGCGCACCGAGGCAAGGACCGGAAAGGACCACTTTGCCAATTCTCTGCGGCGTTGTGTGCTCGTGTGTCCGGTCCCTTCCTCCTTTTACTTTTCCAAGTCTAATTTGCACTCGAGACGATTTACATTCACGGTAAACAAATTGCTTGGTGTACGTTCATATTTGCTCATTGCCTTTGTATTTGTAAGTTACGCCCCTTTTTGAATTTTTAACACTTCAACGTATTGTGTTTTGTAAAGTGTCTGATATGCTGCTCATACTATGCTACAGCATCTGTACTCCCTCAAGACAGATGTGCCTGCTAAATTAGTCTCACCGCAGAACAGGGGAGGGGGAGCTCTAAAGGGAGGCAGTGGTAAGTGAATTTCTCGCAGAGCCATTACTTTAACACCTGCAGCACGGGGTGTTTTAATCACCTCGACACGTGATAGTCGGAAATGTTTCCCTTAATCATTGCAGCCAACTTTAAGCACTGCAGTGAATCGCTGTCGTAAAGATCAACACACTGACGAGCTTCCAAGAAATTCCACAACACTCCTGCATGCGCCATATTTGCATAACACAGATATAAATGCTGACAAAGGAGTAGCTGTCTCAGATGATACCTTACTAGGCACAACCTGGGTTCCACCACGCTTACTCCCTGCATACACTCTGATTCACGGGGTGGTGGATGAAAGCCTGGATACTAGTTACATCATACCGGATATTTCAATACATGCCGGCAACTATGACCTCTCTAGTAACTCCGAGGCTTTAACTGCCTCTGCGCCAAGTGCGAGCAGCTCCATAGTCTCAGGGACCTATATCCTTTGTGCTCCCGACGCCACTCAGAAATATAGCCCCCCGAGCCGAGCCTCAAGCAATAAGCTCACCTGTACAACCATCCATGCTTGAAATTACTTTATCAGTAGTTAATATGACAATAACAAGTCTCTTCAAGCTATTCGAATCACTAGAGACAAAATTAACAAAACAAACTGAATTAATTGAACGTATTTCTGAATGCATTGCGAATAAAATAGCAGCGAAAAATGTGCGTGCGGGTCAAAATGTAGTACAACGCCCCAACATACCTACTCTTGATACGGTAGAGACTCACACACGTTCCCTGGAAGTTTTTTCACCAGCAGTTCCCTTTATTGAACAAGTGATTGTTCCCAGTGGAGCAGAAGAGATCGTAACAGATCCCTGTGAAGCACATGAGTCGGGGAAAAACAGTTCATGGATTAGTATTGATCCCTGTTCGCAGAATATATCGGACCAAATTCATATACCTACTAATGACGAACACTTTGATATCTTCACCAGAAACAAAAAAAATCAGCAGTCCAAATCGAAACAAAGTGCGAAAGCTAAGATCTGAAAAAAAGCAGATAACTCAAAAAAAGAAACACTCAGTGCCAAAGTGAACCAACCAGAGGTAGCTCCAAATCTGCATGAGAACAATGGCGGTAAGGGCCTTGACTCACTTCCAGGGAACCACACGCTAACGCGCGTCCCTTTGAATGAACTACTTGACGTAATAAATGAGCCATTGATATGGAGACCAATGGAACCACACTGGTGGCCAAAATAAATCTGTCAGAAGTCCCAAAGGAAAACAAAACTGTCGTAAATCTGTCTAACAGAGCAAATAGAATGAAAGAGGTCTCTGATGATGCCTACTTTGAGCAGCGCAGACAAGACATCAGATTAGAAGTGGAGGTATATTTCAATATGCAAAGAGCGAATGTAAGCACTGTCTAAAACTCACTGCTGAACCAAGCCAAGAGAGCCACTCCTCCACCAGTGTGCTCGAACAAAAACAAGTCATCATTCAGTGGTCCGGGTCTGTTAAATAATCCAAACAATCCAGAAAGCCGCAAAGAGCAGCAAACAGTTCAATATGCGACAAAGAAACCATAGGAATCTCTAGTTAATGACAATGATGCACAACTTAACCAACAGAGACAATACATCAGAGAAGCAGTTGATGCATGTATGAATGCTCAACGAACAAATGAGGGTGCAACAATGTACTCAAAATCTAATATGGTCAAAGGCACTATTCCACCTAAAACACACATTAGTGGAACAAAGCAATGAATTGCTGATACTCAAAAACACAAAATAAATTCAATGGGGACTCTTCAAAATGACCAGTGTCTCCAGTCTGCTCGTCTCATTGCCGGGGAGAGGCAGATTGGAATCACCCCCTCATCTACTGAAGGACAGAACCAATATGCTTTAACACAAGTCACAAGAGACTTGTCACAAGAACAAACACGTATTGAATTGTCAATAAAGTCTTGTTTGGATGCGTACTTTATGAAGAATGATCCCATGAATGCACCAGAGAAATCTTTCCATAAAAGTCAAATAGCAAGTGCTACTAAAACTGTACCCAAACAAACTAAAATTGGTCATGATGAATGGACCGACCAAATGTTTTCCAAAGGGCGGGACACAGGTACTGAGTAGTAGGGATCAATTCAACCGGGAAAAAACATCAAACAACTCAAACAGAGCAACTAACAAAGAACCTATAAGCAAGATCATGGAAAAAGATACTCACTAATAATGAAATGGCGTGCAACACCATATTCGACATCTGATTTGTGCCGGTCAAGCGTACCAAACATTTTTGGAGCCATTCCTGAACTAGAAGACATCAACATCAGATATTGATCAGATAGAATTTCTGAGCGATGAAGATCTTTCAATAGTACGTCTATGGATACCAGCAAGAGTAGTATTGAATGCACTGTGGAAAGCCAAGATGGACATATTCAAATTAGGGTTCATTATTGCTCAAGATCCTCATGCCAAAGGTCAACTAGAACAACAAACAACCCTAGACACTAAGTATGTAACTCAAATATATCAACAGAAGTTTGCACCGGAAACCATGCATAACACAAGAGCATAACAATCAGCACCCTGTATACAGAACATCAGCCTTGCTTCATGGAACACCCGTGGACATTCCCATCTTCAGATGGAGAAAGGAAACTGAATTGAAGATTATGATATAGTAGTTTTACAGGAAACTTGGCTGATGAATACTCCCCTCTGGAACAATCATGATGTTATACTGCTGCCAGCAGTCAAAGTGTCTAAAGGTAGACCGACGTCAGGGCTATTAGTAGCTGTCAAGAAAAGCAGTGGTATGACCATTAATTTATGGGCTGCTCCAAATAATTTCCTATTAATGGTCAGGATCAAATTACAACATTCGATCTTTGCATTAATTAACATATATAGAAATCCAGCGGGCATCACAGATTATGAATTCTATGGAGCACTCACACAACTCCTGGATCTGATACTGGCTTCGAAAGACATCTCGGCCACTATACTGGTGACATCAATCTAAATTGTATCTGCAACCGGAAAAATATAAGATCGAAGCAGGCTGAGAGGTGGATCTCGTTCATGGCAGACAGGAACTGCAGGTTGGCGAATGGATCACTTCCAGGAGACGTGCCTCCGCAGAACACGTGGTATCGTGGACTCACAGGTAACATAATCGATTATATTTACATGGATGGCAAATTGTTTAATCTAGTAAATCAATTCAAGATCGTAGAGAAAACAAACAGTGACCATCACCTGCTCTCCATGACATGGCCATGGGAACTACAACAGTTTACTACCATTGCTAGCAAAATGAAGGAAGATTTAATTGCCAAAAATGCAAAGACACGATTTAGGTGGTCAGATAAGAATTTACATATGCTGAGAAATAACCTAGAAATGCAAGCGAACAATAGTAACATTTCATATACCATTGCTATAAACAAATACAGAACTGTATTTAGCAAAAACAATCGCCATGCATTTTCTCACAAACATCAATTTGACCCAGAAGTGAAACATCGCAAAACTGAGCTGAGAAGAGAAAAAAGAGCAATTCAATTGCTTCCACTCAAAGACCAAGCTCAAGCTACTAGAAGAGCCAAGACTAAATTCAATAATTGGACTCGCTAATGTTCCAAGCAGATAGTGAACGCTTGTTGCACACTTTGGAAAATAAACGCACTGCAGAAATATGTTTTTTATTAAATGATGCCCAACATGATAAACATAACTTTTGTCAGATTAATGGTGTCATGGTACGGCAATGGATACAGCATTTCTCACAACTCTATAGTGACACAGGTTTTGTCGAATCAACTTATATCTTATCCCGAAGCTAGTACATGGGACTTGGACTTTTCCCCTGCACTTATAGAAGATCTGATAAAAAGCTCAAGTAGATCTAGAGCATCAGGCCCGGGTGGCCTAAGTAATTGCATGTTCAAAGCAAATCCACTACTTTGGGCAAACGTCCTTGACAAAACCTTCAGAGAAATTGTAACCAACAAAAGCATACCTGATTCCTGGCGGAATTCGATAGTGGTACCCATCTTTAAAAAGGGTGATAGATCTAATCCCCGCAATTATAGGCCATTTGCATTGTTAAATGCCCCGGAAATTTTTTGCAAGAATAGTTCTGAAAGAATTTAATTCTTGGACAAAGGTTTGTCTAAAACGTGACCCTAATCAAACTTGGTTTGTGCCTGGCATGGGCACCTCGATTAACCTAACATGTATAAGTGCAATCAAGAGTCAGGCACAAGCCAGCAAACAGCCAATATATTTAGCATTTGTTGACTTTAACGCTGCCTTTGATTCAGTCTCACGGTCATTATTAATGGCTAAATTGTCAATAGCAAAATGTCCAGAAACATTAAAAGACATCATTTTCGCATTACATTCAGCAACCTCCATACAGATAAGACTCAATGCAGAAGGATTACTCTCGCCATTAATTAAAACTGCCAGGGGCCTGAAACAAGGGTGCATAATGACCTCTGCTCTATTTAGCTTCTTCATCCATGACATTAAAGAGGTTTTTAACAATCAGGTAACAGATGCACCAAAACTGGATGGTAGGTCCAAAGCAGCATTGCTGTATGCAGATGACCTAGTGCTTTGTTCCAAAAGCCCGTCACGTCTTCAAACTCTATTAACTCTTTTATCCCAATATATACAAAATAACCAACTAAGTACAAATTTGGGAAAACCAAAATTCTTATGTATGCACCGAAAAAGACAGCTCGTAACACCATGATTTGGGCCATACAGGACGTAAAAATCGATGTTGTGACTTGGGCATGACTATGGACTCCAGTCAATCCAACCACCATCATATACAAAGACTACAACAAAAAGTCCTAACAGCAATATCTCAAACTAAAATCATAATGGGAAAATATGGCAAATTCTCAATAATGCCAGCTCGGACCTACTACATCCAAAAATGCACTCCTGTGTTGTTATATGGCATGGAAGCACTGGAATTTGTTGATGATCACATATTTGACAAATTAGAAGCCACATATTGGAGACAAACTTTACATCTACCCCATGGTGTACCTGTTGTAGGAATTTGCTATGAATTAGATTTATGTTGAACGTGTGTCCTGTCATCCTAACTATGGCATAATAAGATGATGCAATTATTATTATCATTACTATTATTATTATTATTATCATCATTAATAATAATCACACTACAAATAATAACACATGAGTTTAACAGCGTCACTATTATTTTAGCAATGGACAAATAGTAATACGCTCTATTAGTATGACTACTACTGCTATTAATATTGTTATTCCTAATATTATAATGTGTAATATAATTATTAATAATAACATGAAGATGTTGTTACCGCCATTTTTATAATAAGGTTTCATTCTCGTTATTGTAATTACACTGGAAGTATGTCTGATAATCCTGATCGCATGTTGCAAGACACTTTTCTTGCTCTGTCAATGTTATGTTAAATTTCTGAGGATGTGGAGTTTGCAGAGAATCATTGTAGATGCGAAGGTCCAAAAAGTGAACAATTTCAGTCATCGAGCAGATTCGTGATGTTTTCCACACGTGTGTGCATTTGAAATAGAAACACAGGACAATACCTTCACAGCCAACTCGGCCATTCTGCCATCGTATCCCAGCGTCATATTTTCCAGCTATTTTTTACAACTCGGCTCTACGTGGCTGAGGTTTCTTATAAAATGTGTCGATCCCCGAGTGAAACGTTTTTATTTCCATGAATAATAACATAAAAATGGATGCTCCGAGCTCCCACGTTCCTTGCCTCTTTATTTCTTGTATTTTCCACATGTGGCAACGTTTATCTTCAAAGTTGTGCGCTTTGAGCCGCAGACGTCTGTGTAGCCAGACGAGCTTGTGTGGCCCAATCGCGCGATGATTTGTTGTGTGAGACAGTAGCATTGTTTATTGGTGTAGTGGTTTGGCGGCATTTTTAAACCAGATAACACTGTGGGTGTTTGCGTTGGAGAGCCATGGTTTATGCTGGCGTCCACCTCGGTGGCTCCAGTACCCATCATTTTCGGCTTACAAGCTAATATGTTAATTGATGACACCCAAACATAAATGCTTTTACTTGCTACACTGGAGCATGGAGCCCCTGTGAGAACAATGACTAGGCTGTTGGGTTGTAATCCTCTAAGCAAGAGAGATGCCATCCCATCAAAGACACCTGGGAGCCAGGGAGCTTACAAACCTCAAGCAAATTACATTTCACGCGTCTCCCCTGCTTGCTGGATGTCTGCATTGGGGGCAGTTGCTGCGTCAGGTCCTTAATTGGCTGAGATTACAAAGGACACGTTTCAGCTTCTTGGGCGGTTCCTCTGGTGAGAGGCGCGGGCTTGAGGAGACAAGTAATAAGCCGGCATTGCACGCTCTTCGCAGCCTCGTCAGGGAATTCCCCCTTTCAAGCGCGGCCATTTTTGTTATCCAGTGTTTACAGATTCTTTCCACTGTGATGGAATGATCTAGGACGGCTCTCTTAGGCCAGTGCTCACTGTTGGAGCCTTCAATGTTCTAAAAATCTCAAGAAAGCATGTGGCTGGCAAGCAACATTGCTGTCGATTGACATACACCTCGGCCATCAATGCTGCCCATACCTGCCTATATTTGAAAATCAAAAATCCTGAGATGTATGTCGCCCACAGCCACACAAGACTGCGCCCGTCTGCACACGGCTCCGCTCACACGCCCCGCCCACCTGTCAAAAAGGTAAACTCAGTTGTTGTAGCTGTCATTATTGATGCTAAAATTGATCCATTCATAACCTAAGGGAACTTGTCTGTAAAAACTCATCCATTGACTGTACAAAATTGGACAAATTACATGCATCCAATTTGGAAGGCTGCATACTAAGAGCCATAAAAAGAATGAATTTGATTTGACAGAATACATGCTTTTATGGACAACTGATTGAGAAAAGGAACAATCTGTAGACATCATTATAGATCACGTGACAGGAAGCTATATAATATGGGATTGATTGTATTGGCCATGAAGGGGCCTCATTACGACCCTGGCGGAACGGGTTAAACAGCGCCGTAAAAGGCTGCGGTGCCGTTCAACCCGTTCCGCCACATTACGAGGTCCCCTCGCGGGACACGTTAAGCATGCCTGAGAAAACCAGGCGTGCATACCGGGTCCCGTGAGGGGAAGAGGGAGCAAACAACGGGCCATCTCGTAATGGCCCGTTGTTTACTCCCTCTCCCATTCCCATTCAGCCCTATGGGGGCTGAAATGGGAATGGGGATGAACCGTGTCCGTGTCCTCGAGTGAGGAATTACCGGGCCATCCGAACTCGGAATGGTCCAGTAAGTCCTCATTCGGAGGACACGGATGCGGTTTTGCCGGCAGCCATGCCGCCAATAGCGGCATGGCTACCGGCATACCTCGTAATGAGGCCCCTTCTGTCAAAACTCATGTTGGCACAAGGACACCTGCACAAGGACACCTGCCTCCGAAACATAAAGTTGTAGCACATATTTAATGAAATTTGATATATATTTGTTTACAATATGAATACAGTAAGATTGAATATATACAAATAAATAGATTTGACAACAGTGTATATGAAGGGTTCACATCTACATGTTCAATGTGAACAAATTAAAAATAAGGATTATTCAAAACTAGGCTACTGATCTTTCATTTAGATGACAGCTTGCGGAGGTGCTCTAGCACATAGACCAATATGTTCCTGCAAACACATATAGGCATCTTGCAGTGTGTGCGTGCGCACTGGGGCGGCTACTTGCACCTACAGTAAACAGAGCAGATTGCATGCAGGAGACTGAAAAGCAGCCACCACTGCTTGTTGAGTCCACGCAGGCGCAATACGTTCAATTTGCCTGACCCGCCCTCGTTTGATGCAAAGACTGAGCCATCCGTCCCGCGTTAGACCCTCTGCAGGTTTCTGACCGCGCCCCTACCCGGGTTTCTAGCTCGGCAGCACACTGCCTTGGCTCATCGTGGTGCAGCGTTCGTTTCTGGTTCCCCCCACACCTCCACCTGATTGGCTACCGGCAGCAGTCTTTGGCACCCATTCGGGTGGAGGATCTGACGGGACCCGGAAAGAACACCAAAATTCCTGAGATTCCAGGGTCTTCCCCGGAGACCCGGAGAAACTGTTAAAAATCCTGAGTCTCCGGGAAAAATCCAGAGGTAGGCAGGTATGATGCTGCCCCTTATCACACCATGAAGTAAAGTCATTGAGATCATGTATGGCATTTTCAATGATTTGCTCCACAGCAAATCGGCGAGTACTTTAAAACTGGGACCATCACTTTGTGAAAGTCATTCATCTTACACAATGTATGTATAGGATTTATAAAGTGTAAAGTGTAAACATAGCTACGAAGAAACAGAGCCCATAGAGAAGGGATGCACCCAGGAGGCACCTGTAATTTTGCAGGGTGGCAGAGTTTGCTGGGATGGGTACTGGCAACAGGGGAAGAAGGGAAGTAATGTGGAGTGAAGAGATTGACGAGATGTTGCTTGAAGAGGTTTGTGTTTAAGTCCTTCCTGAAGTGCAGGATGGAGGGTGACAGGGGGATCTGCATTGCTAACAGAGACATGGTGTGTAGCAGGAAAAGCTACATCCTGGTTGTATGCCTGGTGGTGCTGGCATTTCTAAACCCTGCATGAACGGGAAGTGACATAGGTTGCAAAGTATTGGCGCTCACTCTAGTCTGGTGTTATGGTGCGGTGCACATGGAAGCACAGGCACCTGACTCTCCAAGAGCGAGTTCAAGTCTACTTTATTTAAGATAGTCACGGATGGCAGCACTCTTCGTGCCCTTTCATTCCCTCTCACCCAGCGTCATTCCCCTGTCCTCTGGCCCAGCTGGGGCAAAGGGGTGCACATCACTTTCCCAGGCCAGGGGCAGGCCCAACCACCCCCATGCCCCAAGCCAGCTGGTTAGGGAGGGGCATTCCACCCGCAATGTAAAATATTTGATAACAGGAGATGGGCTGCACCCTGAGTTCTTGCCTTGCTCCGTTATAGGACACAGATACCAAGGTGGATGTTCCCTCTTTATTTATAAAACACTTAAATGTTTCTCATTCAACATTTCTATCCTAATTAATAACTCAATTTAAAATTTACCCTGGAGTGAGTTCTTTCTAAAGGTATCAGTCTCATCAGACCACAATTCCATAGAGGAGTCACAGGGAGACCCATATAACCAACAAAACGGATCCCTGTCCTACCCCTGGCAACAACCACGGTAACAGGGGTCAGTGGATGGACCCTGTGGGTGATCTCACCCTTAAGCGGACAGTGGCAGACCACCTCTTTACTCCACTACCTCACGTCAGGGTACACAACCCCTCTCCTTCTACTTAACACTATAAACATTCCCCTATGTAACTATTAACATGCACTTAAATATACATTTACATACATATACACAACAAACAATGACATAAAGAACATATAATATAATGATTTCTGCAGTCAGCCACCCCTTTTCAGTACCTTTATTGTCTGTCAGCCTGCCCCTGATGAAATTGGGGCTGTTCTCCATTTTCTGATCCTCCTTAGTGGCCCTGCCGACTTCCAATCCACAACTCATGGAAGACAAACCCGATGAAAACAAAAACCCAAGACAGAACCTAGAAGAACTCTTCGAAGACGCTGACGCCCCAAAACCTACACCTCAACAAGAGATTGACCAGGAAGGAAACCCCAACACCGATCAGAAGACAACCGCAACAAGAAAGTCCAAACCAAACAACACCTCCAAACTCCTATGCAATCTTATAAACACAAGATCCATGTCAAAACACTCAACAGAGATCTTCGACCTACTCACTGCCAACGGCATTGACATCCTGTTCATCACAGAAACATGGCTGGACGACAACTACAAAATCACACTCTAAAGCTGCCTTCCAACCAACTTCAAATGCCTTCAAATAAAAAGGAAAAACAAAAAAGGAGGAGGCATCGCAATAGCATTCAAAGGACACCGGAAAATAAAAACAGACGAACCGCTCAACATCCTCAACTGCGAAACCATGGTAATACTCCTAACAGCAAGCCCAAAAACCAATGTCACATTCATCCTGGTGTACAGACCACCGACATATGATGGAACCTTCGTCGACAACTTCATAGAAGCCATCACCAACATAGCCATCAACCACAAACACCTAATCATCCTGGGGGATTTCAACATCTGGTTTGAAGACAGTCACGCCAACTCCCAAACTCACTGATCGATAAACTCGTTACCATGAAACTACGACAACTAGTCAAAGGGGCAACACACTTGGCAGGACACACCCTTGACGCAATTTTCACCAAGGAAAAGCTCATCACCACAGCACCACCGATACAAATACTGTGGAGCGACCATCTCATCATCCCATTCGTGATCACTCTGCCTACTCAAGTCTGCATTCATCCTCCTAAACTCACAACCACCACAAAAAGAAACTGGAAACACGTCAAAGAAAGCAACCTATTTGAACAACTGGAATTAACCAAACCCTCAACTACAGAACTATAGCTAGCTGACCTATACGGGAAAGTGGAGCTACTACACAAATGGATTGCAGATTCAATCGAAAAGATCGCCCCAGAAAAACCATTCACCCCATCAAAAAAAATAGCAATGGCAAAATGGTTCACCCCACTATTAAGCACCTTAAAAAAGGAAAACAAAAAGATGGAACTGAAATGGAGGAAAGAATACAACCCAGACAAAAAGACTGTGTTCCAGAGACAAGTCCACGCATACGAGAAGGAAATTAAAAAGGCGAAGAGGAGGCATTATGATGACAGAATCACCAATGCCACCAACACACAAAAGGAAATGTTTAACATCATTAAAGAGATGAGAAACCCTACGGGCTGCGGCAACACCCCAACCCCCTCAGAGAAACTATGCAAGGACCTGGCAGACCACTTCAAGAAAAAAATCAATGACATCCGACAAACCATACAAAACATACCAACCGACCACAACATACTACCAAGCAAACCTATCACAGAACCTCAGCACAAACTCAAAAACGTTCCCGAAATATCAGCAGAGGCATTCGCAATGCTGGTAAAACACAGCAAGAAAGCTGGATCACCCATAGATCCCTGCCCCCCGGACATCTACAAATCAATCCTCACACAAGGAACCAGGGACGTCATTTAGGGGTCGCCAGAGGTCGCAACTGTGACCTCTGAGGTATCCCTTGCGACCTCTGTGGTCTACCTTGCGACCTCTAAAAAAAAAAAAACTGTTTTTTTTTTCTTTTTGTAATGCAAGCTCCTGGGCTGTGGCCAGCACCATGTGGCTCTTTACTTCTGGAGTGGCTGGCTTTCTTGTTCAGGCCACTTAAAAAAAAATAAGAAAAATAAGAACAGGAGTGCCACAAGTCTAACACTTTCAGCACTGACCCTAAATGAGAAAGAATAGGAATACCAAATAATGTGCCTTTCTGGAATTCTAAACAATAATTGCTAGACTCATTAGGGTTTATTTCAGGCACACTTCGGGGGGGTGAGTCGCTGATTTAGTCTGTTCTTAAACACCTCAACTCAGCTTTTCATCCTTCTGAGGTCGATAAATGAGTACCAACACAGGTTGGGTGATATTGGGTGTATATTTTTTCTATATAAAGCACTTAAGCGTAAGTGCTACACATCATTACCATTTGGTCATGGACGTCTGCTTGCATTCACAGTAATTTGGTAATATGGGCCTATACACACTGATCTTAATGATACATATGGCAATCCATTCTTGTATGAAATGTACATCACATTATAGTGATATCGTAACCATATTTTTTGTAGTGTACAATGCTATGTGATGCCACTTCCTGTTTTGTCAACGGGTGAAAGGTCGTGTTCCATCGCTTCCCGCGATATCACTTCGGGAGGGGTCTCAAATGACATCACTTCCTGTGATGTCATCAGGGGTCAAGGGTTGTGTGATGTCACTTCCACTATCCCTGGAATTTTGGTGAAATGACGTCCCTGCAAGGAACACCAGCAGAATACTACAGAAACCTTCGGAAGCTATCACTAGCAACAGGAACTGTACCGAGGACCTTCAAATCAGCATATATCAAACCACTTCTGAAAAACACAAGTGGCGACGTAGAAGACCTCTCCAACTACAGGTCGATTTCAAACATTCCTTACCCGGCAAAACTCCTGGAAACCTACTTATATAAACTAACCCAAGAACACGTAGAAAAACACCACCTGCTAGACCAAGCTCGAGTCGGTTTCAGACCCTCAAGAGGAACGGAAACAGCAATACTATCCATCTTGGATGACCTAAAATCTAACGCAGACTCAAACACAACCTCAGCCCTTATTCTACTTGACCTCTCCGCAGCCTACGACACAGTTAGTCATGACACCCTAACCAAAAGACTAGAAGACATAGGCATAACAGACACAGCACTACTCTGGACTAAATCATTCCTAGCAGACAGAACAGAAACTGTATGGATTAGACCCTTCAAATCCACTCCACAAGTTAATGACTGTGGAGTGCCACAAGGATCCTCGCTATCACCACTATACTTCAACATCTACCAGACTCTGGTTATTAGTATCTTCAAAAAATACAACATTACATGCTACAACTACGCAGATGATACTCAAATCATCTACAAAGTCAAAGACACCCAAGCCGATCACTCAAACCTAACTGAGTGTCTACAAGAAGTCTTAGTGTCTACAAGAAGCCTTCAACTGGATGAAGGCCAACAACCTGAAAATCAAACCGGGAATGACAAAAATCATGATCATATCCAAAGACCAAGAGAACAAAACTGCCAACGCGTGGCCTACGGAAATGGGAACCGCACCATCACCATCAAAGGTAGTAAAAAATCTTGGATTCCTGATGGACAACACCCTAACCCTAGAACCACAAATAAATGCAACAGTCAAGAAATGCTTTTTCCTCCTCCACACGACAATAAGAATCCTACCTTTCCTCTGCTTCATGCACAAAACACTCACTATCGTCGCCCTCATCATGTAAAAAAATGAACTATGCAAACAGTCTCTACCTCGGAATACCAGAATACCCCCTGAAGAAACTACAGCGGATCCAAAATACAGCAGCCAGACTACTCCTCAAACTATCAAGAAGAGAACACATCACGCCTGCCCTAAAAACACTACACTGGCTCCCAGTAAAACATTGCATCACCTTCAAAACAATGTGCATAACGCACAGGGCAATCAATAGACAAGGAGCAGAATTCCTACAAAAGACAATAACAATCTAGAAGCCAACAAGACTCCTCAGGTCAAGCAACGAAATCCGCCTGGAACCAAAACCATACCTCAAGAAAAAATTTGAAGCAACCTCCTTCTACCACTTAGCCGCAAAAACCTGGAAGATCATCCCAAAAGAAATAAAAAACACCAAAGATCACCTAAAATTTAGGAAATTACTAAAAACCTGGCTCTTCAACACCACAGACTCAAACTGAAAACCGAAGCAACATAAAGGAAATGGATGACTATACTGGAGTGAACACGGACAACCCCCAGAACAGACTAGGAAGCTCCCATGGCACCTGGACCGGTGACGACGTGTGGAGCGGAACACAGGCGATACCCATGGAGACGGAGAACAACCCTAACCTAATCCCACCCAACACCCGTACTCGCCCTTAGTTGCCACCAGGTACCACAGTGGTGTGGAATTGTCAGGATATTGGCAATCACCACACTAGCTGAGTTGTGGACATTGGCAGGTACACTGGCCGTATGAGTGGGAAAGGAAGACAGGTAGGGCGGCGATGGAGGCTGGTGAAGGAGGGGCCAGATGTGAAAGGGACCTTGGCAGGTGCACTGGCCGTATGAGTGGGAAAGGAAGACAGGTAGTGCTGCGATGGAGGCTGGTGAAGGAGGGGCCAGATGTGAAAGGGACCTTGAAGGCCGGGCAGGTCCAGATCAAGACAGAGGCACAGGGGTGCTCCCGAACCCCATCTGGGGAGATTACACAAACCCAGGGCCTCAATCCAGGATAGAGATGCCAACTAACCAATTGCACTAACAATTTCCCCCTCTGCCTACACCTCTCAAACTCTAAACCAAACACATCCACAAACCTACAGCACAACAAACCGCACAAACTTCACTACATGGCAACAACAAAACAAAACACACATAGACTTCCACAACAGCACACAATGACTACTGGCCGCAAACACCCCAGGCCCAGCCAACAGACCCACCTGGCTGAGGCCGCCAATAGTACATCACTGCTCTCTTGCACTTTTCCAGCTTCCTCCCACTAACCCCCCTTCCCTTTCCAGAGCCGCCAGAGCGCCAGGGGACCACTCCGGTGGTGATAGTGTGCGGTACAAATGTCCTTTAACATTAACATTAACATTAACATGTTGAGACACCCTACCTCACCACACGTGCCCCATGCTCCCAAATCTGTCCATAGGCATCCCCCAGGCCCAGTGGGGGGCTCCCTAGATCACAGCCACACCCGCGGCACACTAAGTGCTCTTCAGCAGCCCTCATGCCCTCGATGTCACTATATAGCCTGCAGCTACTCTTTTTCTTTTAGGAAGCCCCTTAGGCTGGAAAGCTGTCTGCAGACACTGCTGCACCCATTGCACCATTTTAGTTTCAGTCGGTGTCCCTGTTGCTATGTTCATGTGGCCAATGCCCACTGCTGCGCCTCTGGTGCCATCTTTTCTCCATTTGGCGTTCCCGTTTCTATGGCACCCTATGTAGCAAACTTGCGGCTCTGCCTCCCTCTTCTCTGCATCTAAGAGAAACAGGGAGCGGAACGCTGCTCTTCACCCTGGCTGCTCAACTGTGACATCCTGGGACTTTTCTTCATCTGGGCTGCCCCACAAGGCAGCCCAGGACTTCACTGGCCTCGCTACTTTCCCAGGCTGCGCATTGAGGCAGCCCAGGACTTTCCTTCAATGCTCCACCATCCGGATGAAGTTGGCATCGCGGCTCCTTCACCGGGCTGCAGGCATATGCAGCCCGGGAATACTTTTCAACTGTCCTGATCATTTAACGAGGGACCCATCCGGTCTGGCTCCCGGTTGGGCCAACAGCTGGCACAGCCCTGTGGGTGATCTGGCTGCTCTGGGCACACAGTACAGGTCCAGGTCCATGGTAAGTACACTGGGTCACCACACAAAAGCAGGCTGACTTTAAATTGTCTTTAGGCGTGGAGGTGAGGGGGCACACAAGAATGTGCCCCCCCCCTCTCACCCCCAAACAGAGCTCTCCCCTGTCTCTTGCCTCTCCCTTCTAACGTTTATTTTCTTCTGGGACCTTCTTCCCTGCACAGCCCACTTTTAGGGAAGGGTAGTTTTATTTCTTGTTTTTGCAACATTACATCCTGTCAGATAGTGGGCTGGATGGATCTGTCCATGTAAGTGGTAAGTCCAGTGAAACAACACACAAAACACCACACACAATATTCACACTAAATAACATATTTTATTTGCACACTGTGGTGTCTGTGTCTTTATTTCTTAGGGGACAAGAATGCAGCCCTATCTACCCGAGCACTATTTGGGCCACAGGCTTCATCCCACACGCACATCCCACTGCACCCCTAAGTTCCATGACCTCACAACCATCATGATGTTACTATCTCGCCATGTGATCAAGCAGCAGGGAAGGAAAGGCGATGAAGAGATATGATGGTGAAAGATCCACAATATTGGTGTGGCTCCTAACATCATAGGTTCATAGCTACAGCTCTAGTCAATACACAAACACTAACACCCCGCTTCCTTCCACCAATAGTGCCAGACACCACCACACTCTTCCGTAGTGGCAAACCAGACCCCAAAGCTGGACAATGCTTCTTAGTTCTCATATTCTCCATCCTCCCTCTGTTCCATATGCCCTTCCATGGAATGTTAACTGCGACCCCAAGTCCTCTTGGACACCCCAGTAGAGAACTTAGATTCCCCTTTTTGGACCTTGAAAGGAACCCTTAATTCAATAACACGTCTGGTGTCACAGCCACTACTTTACAACATCTGGCATGGCAGGATAGGTGAATGAATATATGAGCTTCCAGGTATCTTGTTCTCTGATTGATTGCATACCTCACCTCTTTGTGTTACCCAGTAGCCTCAACTAGGAATTAAATTCACTTCTTCGGCCATAAGTTTCCTGGAAGCAATAACATTCAAAGAACTGTGCACCTCTCCATTCTTTCAGACTTTGAAGAATGGGCCTGCCATCAAACATACGAGAAATTTAAGAACCTGACCTAGCCAGTCACTGTTTTAATTTGATTTGATTTTTTTTAACTCATGAGAAGTGACAAAGCATGTTCATATCCCATTCCTCTTACAATTCTCATCAAGATGGGCGTGCCAGCCATTGTTACAGAAATATAATTGTTTGCAATGCCAGCTGGCCAGATGACTAGGCCTATAGTAATACAGACTACTGTTGAAAGGATTGTGTTTAAGCTTTTGACCAGGAAAAGGGAACCCTCTTTTCGCTCTCTGAAAAGAGTATGCAAAATCAGACTGGCCCCACTGAAACAGTACAGCATGCAGAAGCATGGCCGATCCCAGGCTCACACAATTATATCAATCCTAATCTGATCCCGTTACACTGGCTACTCAAAGAAGTGCCCATTGTATTCAAAACGTCAACTCTAGCCTATAAAGCCATCCACCACAACACAGCCAAATGCCTTGCACTTAAAATAACTATCTCAAGGCTCTCAAGAACTACACAGCATGCCTTGAAATCCCAACCATCAAAAGACAAAAAACGCAAAGGCAATCATTCTCTGCGTATGCACCTACAAAATGTAGAGCTTCCTTCCAATGGGACCATGCTATGCACTATCCCTCAACCACTTTAGAACATACTTGCCTTTGTAAGGTCAGAAGACGCTTTCTCATATCACCATGTCTCTAGAGGACTTCCCCATCCCTCCCTCCGTCAAACCCTTACTCTCGTCACAACAAAAACATACTGGGAATGTGTCCTCCTGATCTTTCTTCATTTTGTTTTCTTGTGTTTTTGTGATTACCTAAAACACTGTACCAGGGAGATCTCAAAGATGTCTTTATTGACATCACTGTAAAGCTTTGTGATGCCTTTTGGGGCGTGGTTTATGCTATAGAATACCACCCCATTTCTGGGGGACTGCCCATCCCTTGCTCCATCAAACCCTTACTCCACGTTGCAAGCATTAACATACTGGCAAGTTGACCTCCTTACCTTTCAGCATTTTATTTGCATGTGTTTTTGTGACTACCTAAAAATAGTGCACTGCTTAGATGACATTTGGACACCCCACAACTTTCGTCAGATTTCAGTGCCTTCACAGATGAGACGGTTGCCTGAAATAGGCGACACATCAATGTGGTCATAGAAGGACAGTACAAAGCTCATTTTAAGCATCTCAACGTGAGGAACAAAACTCAAAGGACCTTGAAACCCATGTTTCAAGGCCCTAGGACTCACTGTTTCTGAGATACTTGCACCACAATGCACTGCACCGTGCCAGGGTGAGGCGACAGGTGGGGAGAGCACACATAAGGTCCCAGTATGCAGCAGCACTCCAACTCTCACCTGCTCTACACTTCTTCTCTGCGGTATGTCAGACAGCTGCACATGCCCATTCTCAGTGCAGTTTACTTCCGAGTGCAAAGCACATCAAGCGAAAAGCAACTCGGAAAAGCAGCCTACAAGATCATTCATTTCAACAATTAATGAGAGAGTTATCATGTCTGTCTACAGAAACCGTGCGGAGTACTGGCACTTTTTGCTAGTACCATATATTTTTTACAGGTCTAAATTGATAACACTCATTCATACCCTAATATCAATGTACGTCTCCCCATCAAATGTTTCAAATTCTTCTTTATTGAGATTATGGAAGACAGCTTTGTAGTTGGCCATGTTTAGGGCGCCCATACCCTAATAAAGTTCTACACCCATACTGGACGTTCTGGTTCACTGGTCAATAATATTGGAGGGGATCAGTCTTCTGCTCATCTGGTAATGACACCTCTTCCACCAATCTTCCTTTCCACTGAAGGGCATAGAAATTCAGTAAAGTTGAGCAACATAGGCCTTTGTGCTTTCGAGGTCTCTGTGGCAGGCTCCTCTGTCTATTGGAGCAGTTGGATATTTGGTAAGCTGCTCCTCCACCATCTTGATTCAGTCAGCACATTTGCGGTGGTCATAGCTGGTTCATGGAGACCTGCACTTCCACGGAAATCACAATCAAGCCAATCATCAGAGATGCCTGGAATTGGACTTGACGTAATGTTAGGCCAGCAACACAACTGTTGTTGTCAGCCTTAAGTCACCAATCAATGGAAAACATCAATGCATTTCTTAGTACAATTTTTCCACCTAATCTAAATTCCTGTCCTGGGCCCTCCTCCTCACTATCACAACCAAGGTCCACCAGCTATTGGTTCCCCAACTACTGTGCTTTCTTGAAATATGCAAGAACATACTCCACTGAACACCTATGCTCTGCTCCTGTTTCTTATTGAAGAAAAGGAAGGGAACATAGGCCTACCCCTCATCACATAGATTGTGGATAACACACCACCCCGTCAGGCGGCTATCCTTCCTGGAATCCACCATGTTAGGGGAGAGCATGGCTGGATCCTGAGATCGCCTTACAGGTAATTGACAAAGTTAAGCATTTGTATGGGTGGTATGCATGGACATGCATCACAGATCCCATAAATGCCTTTATTGCACTGCTTGGAGACATCCCGCAGCTCCGTGACCACTTCTGCAGTCTTTGTGGGAGGCCAGACACCTCCCTATAAATGGCCAGAGTTCTATAAGCTCCAGCCCAATATTTCCACACTGGGAGGCAGCATTACTGCATGCCAGTCATCCATAACAGACAGATAGAGCTCCAGGTTTACACGTGACTGTTGCTAAAATATATTAAAGGGTAGGAGGTGGATGCAGGTCTCTCTGAATTAACTCTGTGAGGGTATTCCTAGTGGGTCACAGTCCAACAAAAGCCAACTTCATGCAAAGCTTCAGGATTTTCTATTAGAACTGGCAGGAAAAACATTATTAAGGTCTTCTAGAGAAGGGAGCTTTCTGATTTTTCCATCCCTAAAATGTCCATCGCTCTTTGAAATTCTTCCTCTGGAAACATGCCTACTGCCATGCCAGTCAATCAAACTATTCTTGTTTTCTATTCACCTGGGTCAGTTGTCCTTACTCTCAGCCTATCTGTTACTGAGGTTTCTGACCCATATTTCAGCATTTTGTTAAGTCACTTGTCAGGTTGACCTCGTCAGAGAGGTTGGAAATGACTAGGACATGTTCTGGTCCTGACAGATGCCGGCTGGGAATGATACTTATAATTACAGTTTAACGTGTCACCAGGATATAAACTCTAATCGTTATATAGTTTTGAGTACAGGGTTGCATGTCGTATTAATTTATTTATGTATTTACAACAGAACATACAGTAGATAAGAAATCAGATTTGATGAGAAGCAGAGAGTTTCTAACATGGAGTGAGGTCTTAAATGCAGTCCATGTGCTGCAGGGACTTGGCTGTCACTTCAGCTGTCAAGAGGATACCTATGACCCCTGAACCGACTCAGTGCTTCTGGAGAGCAGGCACTGCAGATCAGGGTACTTATCCAGCAGGATACATGTGTACACTATGCTTTTGGCATTGAGCTTATACAAGTGAGATCTGATTTGCAAATTTCCCTTACTGTGATGGAATTACATTTACCATTTTATGTGTGATTAAACAGGGCTCCTACACCCTCGCCAGATGGCAATCCTTTGGAGCCCCTATCGGCAACAACCACCAAAGCTAACATCAATACCCTTTATGCATCACTTGCATGCCTGGTGAACAATGTCTTCATGAATGGCAGTTTCCATTCTATGCTCTCCCAACTACTCAATAAACCATCTGATGAGAGAAATAACTTGGTCAACTACTGGCATATTATGAATGCTCTTTTTGTAAACAAGGCATTGGTGAAAATGGCCATACTTTAGTTTATGGATTACTTTGAATCACATAAACTCCTTCATGACCTCCAATCAGAGTTCCACCCTACTAGTTAGACCAAATCCACTCTGCAGTGTTTGAGGGATGAACTCCTTCACTCTTTGGACAACCACTCCCCTGCCGCCTTTCTCATATTGGACCATTATCCACTCAACTCTCCTCAACAGGTTGGTACGGTCCTTCAGTGTCAAATGCAGTGCTCTCTCATGGATCACGTCTTTACGGCATGGCTATGAGCTACCAGTGGAGTCGGGTCCCTTCCTCTCCAATATCTACACTTTCCTTTGTGGTGTTTTGCAAGGCTCAGTCCCTTCTCCCTGACTTTTCAACAAATATCTCAAATCTCTCCCAGAAATCATCTCTGCCTTCTCCTTCACTTTCCAAATGTATGCAGATGACACCCATATTGTCTTCAATCTGGGTGGCTTTGCCCTTAGTCCTCTGTTGAATTCCCCACCCCTCACTCACTTTCAATGATGATTGACAATAGCCACTCCTTCAATGCTGCCAAAGCTGAGATTATTTTCCTTGGATCCATGGAACCTACTCTGCTCTGCCTTGGATTGGCCGACACCAGGCATTGGGCCCCACACCTGTCATCTGTGCTAAAAACGTGCAGGGTTGCTTTGATAACCTCCTTACTTTCTTCCGTTAAATACTACTCTAAATTCTGCTTAAAAATCACATTTCTATTTACACATCCTCAAGCATATTGTCCCTGAATTTAACACTATGCCCAGGTTGGAAGCCTTGGAGGCTTCGTCCTGACATGGTTGGAGCATTGTAAGAGCCTCTATTTAGGCTTCCCTGAATGCCTTGCCAACCAGATCCAACTTATTCAAAACAAGGAACTTAGATTGATCCTGGAATTGAGGCCCAGACACAATATTACTGCAGCGTTAAAAGCCCTTCACTGGCTGCCTGTTGATGACTCGCCAAGCCTCTCTGCCTTATCCCTCAGCCTTACTGCAACATAGATCTTACATAATCGAGGAGCAAAAGCAAGAAATACTGCTCAATCGGACGGTTAAGACCCATGGACTCCAAGGGTCTCACCAGTGGGCGTTTCGGAAGAAAGAAATATTGTGTTTGGATGTTTAACACTGAAGGTACTGAACTATCGAGAACATCAAAAGCATTCCAGAAAAAAAAGCAGAAGACCCACCTGTTCAAGAAGTTCTTCCATCCCTAGTGCCTTCTTACAACCCTAATTGAACTTGCACTGGACTTTTGTTGAAAAAGTATTCAACTTTACATTTACTCTTGGGTGCTCTTGTGTATCTACTTCTGGGAGTTTGGGAAGGTTGAGAGCCGCAAGATCAATTTTAATGTCTACGGGCGATCTTTTATCTTGGTTAGAGTATAGATTTGTATAAAATTTTACTAATTCTTTATTTATCTCCTCCTCCCTTAAGAGAACCTCCCCCTGTGGTGTTTGTATACTCGTTATTTGGTTAGGTTGTGTATCATACTTGAGAAGATTAGAGAGTGTACTGCCAGCCTTGTTACCCTCACCATACCTATGTGCACGCATGGGGGCTGCCATGTCGCGTACTTCTCTAGCGGCCAGTTTATCAAATTCCTGCAAGTGTGTGTGAATGTCCGCTAATAATTCCCTATTCTGTGTTCGGGTATAGTTTTTCTCTAATTCAGCCAATTTACTTTCTATGTCTGTTAGTTCAGCGCATACGCTCTTTAGCATACCTACGGACTTAGACAGCAGCACTCCCCTGATCCATACCTTAAAAGATTCCCACACAGTGGAGTATTTGTCCACCGTTCCCCCACATTATTGGCGAAAAATTCTGCTATCTCGCATGTAGTGTTTCCACCACCCCAGGGTCACCCAACATTCCACTCGACATTCTCCATCTTTTAGTGGGACAGGGGGTATCCTGGAGCTTCAATTCTAACATCACTGGGGAGTGGTCTGAGAACGTGCGGGGCAAGATTTCACATTTCTGCAGCGCAGTGGACATAACCGATGCAACAAACCAGTAATCAATCCTGGACTCGGAGTCATGAACCGAAGAATAATATGTATATCTCCTGTTCCCAGGGTGTATTTCACTCCAGGAGTCCACCATTGATAACTGTGAAAGAATGCTGCTCAGGGTGAGGGCTGTTTTGCTAGGGGCTCTAATGACCTTGGAAGATCTATCCAGCACAGGGTTCAGCGCCACATTAAAGTCCCCTGCCCATATCACATTAGACAAACCGTAGGCAGTGATCATCTGGTATATATTCACATAGAACTCTGGGTCGTCTATATTGGGCCCATATGTATTAACCAAAAGCAGTTGTTGTCCAGCGACCACATATCTTCCCTGCTAATCCGCCTTATGGCCTTCCAGCCTGAATCCCAAGCTTGGGTGGATAAGAGTAATTACCCCTCTGGCCTGAGTAGAATAGTCAGTGTAAAAGCATTGGCTCCCCCATTTGGGCATCATATGCATGTTACTGCTTCCCATTGTGTGTGTCTCTTGCAGCATCATGACCTGAGGGCCGTGTCTAGCAATATAATTAGCAATTCTTTTGACTTTCACCTGGTTATTCAGTCCTCTTACATTCCATGTACGCAGTTTTATTCTCATCCCATCACCAGTGTTTTGTAGTAACACATTTTTCCAAAGTCATGACCATTAAAGTTATGCCATCGGTACCAGCCGATCGGCGCCATTCTCAATGCGACCACACTTTTAACATTAAACAAACTGTTAACCATAGTCAAACTATAACCTAGGTCACACTTCTCCCGGTGACCATAACTTCTCCCCTCAGTGAGATCGTATCCACCACAAATCGTCCAACTCCCACATCCTCCACCCACCCTCATCATTACCCCTAACTTGACGATGTGCCCAAAATAACTCTTGGAGCATTCCAGGGGTAGCCGCGTTGCTTTACATGACCGCCCAATCGCATCCGCAACTCTGATAACCATATAGAGTGGAACCGCCTTGATCATCGAATCATTAGGACTGTAGCCCTGTAGAAAGTGTTTTAACTACAGGTGCACCTCAATCCTCCGGTCTGGGTCTGTTGTTCTGTGCCGGTCTATCCCCTCTGGGTGGAAGGGGTATAGAAGCCTCAATATATTGTGTGGCCTCATCTGGGGACTCAAAAAAATGTGCCCTTCCCGCATGTTGAATCCTCATCTTGGCAGGGAACATTAGGGCGTAGGGTATTTGTCGTTCTCTTAGGAGTCTTTTGACCGGTTCATAGGATCATCTACTTGCTTGAACCCCGGCCGAAAAGTCTGGATATATATGTATCCGGTTTCCTTCATGTTGGAGTGTTCCAGTCTCCCTATGTGAAAACAAAATGAAAATATCTAGGCTGAGTACCCAAAAGGAAATACACCGAACACGGGTTACAAAGGAACATACAAAGATCTTTTATTTTATACTGAACCGTTTCAAAGGACAAAAGTAATGGATAGCTATCAGCCCTCAGTACAACACAACGAACTCCAGCGTGGTTCGGTGTGCTCAGTGAGTGGGACTGTACATTAGAATTGGTGGCACTTTTATACTATTTGCGAACATGATGTCCAACCCTACTGCGGGTTAATATTCCTCTAATACATTATTGATCTAGGGTTCATGCCGAGTTCACACATCTATATGCATAGGGTTTGCCTTTAATACATTCGCCAACAAGTCTACACGGTAACAGTGTATTTTAGGATTTCTCATAAAGGTCTTCTCAAACATTAATACAATGTAGTTAAACAAGTGTTCTCAGTTCAGTATTTGGATACATTGTTCTTAACATATGCTCGCAGATTAGTTTCATTGGCGCGAGTAATCGTTTACACACAGGTCAGCGAAGGACAAGGTCTCAGTTCACGACCCCAAAAAGTGGCCTGCAGGCTAGTTACATATTAATTGCACACAGAGGTCAAGATGGCCATGTTGTATTTCGGAATTACATCGTCCACCATTTTAACTCACAGGGTGACTTTACAGAGAGAACCTAAAATGGCGGATTGACCTAAAATGGCGGCTTACATTGATTCTAAAGTCAGGACCCTGTAACACGGATTTCTTCGCAAGTGGCTTATAAGCAGCTTGGCGTAGGCCAATATACATATATTCATTGCGATGGGAGGCACGATATAATTTCCCATTTGACAAACCCTCCTTTTGGCCTATGCCAAGTGCTAAACTACTTTTAATCTCCTTGCAAACAACTCCATGCATCATCGTCCATGCACCCTGAATCGCTGTCAGAAATATCTATTGCCATCAGATCATTCGCTAAGATTTCTTTTAACACATATTCCTTGGACGTGTTATCTGGGGCATATACTTTATGTTCTACTGTACCTATCGCTTGTGCGCAACATCCCCCTAGCATCGAACATATACTAGGTAAACACTGAATACAACAACAAAGGAACAACAGAATTCCCAAAATGATCAGTAAGACCGAAAGTACCTTCCAACCCCAAGATCGAAAGAAGTCCCAGAACCAAGCACTAAGATCCCAGTTTCCCTCAGGAACATGCACTTCTGAACTAAGGATGTGCAGATTCTGTATTGCTTTGAAGATAGTTGGGGAGGAATCTGGCACGAAAATACAGCAAGCAGACCCCACTAATTTACACACTCCACCACGTTCAGCCAGAATGACATCTAATGCCATCCGGTTCTGGAGCGCTACTAGTCTTATCGCTTTCTGTTCTAATGTCATATTATAGGGTATGTCCTTGGTCCGGTTGATGGTTCTCTCCAGTACTCTTGCTAGTCTTCTGATATCTTCGGAATTCGCTATCTGCCCCCAAAATGGCACAAGTGATTTTGCTACATCCCCCAAACCTGTGCTGGAGTGTCACCATTCTCGTCCCGCCGTGGACGAGCCTTTGAAACCTCTACAGTACTAGCTATGAACACCAGAGGTAACAGGATCCCTAAATAACAGGTTCCCTGCCAATCCCTGGGTAACCATGGAAATGCTACATTACCGCAAACAAAGTAGACAGGTTCACCTACATACGTAGGTCTGTCTTCCCCAGTCATATTTGCAACGTTGGCACAACCTTTAAAATCTCCCATTGACTGAGTACCATTCCTCTGTATGCAGAAAGAAACTGAATCGGGCGATGGTTAACAGTGTAAGAAGGAGGCATGGCATCCTTATTGTCTATCGGAGCCATCTTGAAGGAAATCAAAGATTGAAAGGGACGAGACAGTCTATCAGAAGGCCTAATAGAAGCAACGTTGAGCTTATTCCTATTTGCGAAAAGCGAGCATCCGAGGGGAGTCAGAACACGTTTCTCAAAATTAATCAAATTAGTACCATCAAAGTTCCCCGAGATGCTATCATTCCATCGGCCAAAGAACAGTGCTCTAAAGCATAACAAGCAGTTGTCAAAGGTAAAGGATGAACATACCAACCTAGCCTCTTATCCCCATGTTGCGGTAAATGTGAACAAACCCAACAGTTGGATCTATTAAAAATGGCATGCGTAGCATTCATAATAAGTAACAGAGTATTGTTATGGTACCTTTGTCTATGCTGGGAGTCCCTAGGGGACAGAGTATGCAAATGTACGAAGGGAGTAGAACAGTGGGTACATTTTCAGTCGGTAACAAGGACTCTAAAGGATGAGTTTCCTCAATGTACCATAAGCCTAAGACAGTGGCCCTCATTACGACCCTGGCGTTGGACCATGGTGCTAATAGCGCCATGGTCCATGCCGGTAACTTACCGACTCCGCCATGGCGGAATGGGGAATTACCGCCCCATTCCGAGGTTGGCGGGGTGGTAATTCCCCATGCCGCCATGGCTCTTCCCCATTCCCATTTTTGCCCCGTAGGGCTCAATGGGAATGGAGAAGGCGCTAAGTACGGTGCCGCAAATTGCGGCACCGTACTTAGCACCATGGTCCCTTTGCGGGTTGGTTTTTAACGCCTGCAAAAAGCAGGCATTAAAGTCTCCAACCCGCAAAAGGACCTCGTAATGAGGCGTTAAGGGTTTAACGGCGCCGCCACCTTTTAGGGCGCCGTAAACCCCTTAACGCCTGGGTTGTAATGAGGGCCAGTGACTATTATAAAACCAAATATTATTATAAAAACACAGCAATACGTTTTCGGGGCCCAAGTGCTTTGTCCATTATCCTGGCTGGTCACACAATCATTTTCAAGCCCCATACGAGTGGTAGCGGTTGCAGGCATTGTAGTCTTCCAACGACAAACCCCAGTGTTATTAGCTGGCGACCTCCCGGCCGCGCGACTTCTTTGTCCTTCCACAACCCTAGCCAACAGAATCCCCTTTCTCAAATTTGGGCAAAAACAAGCCCTCGATGATTCTTTCCTTCTCCTAATGCACAGCCGAACCGTGCCGTAAGTCTATCAGATGCACAGCAAAACCGTGCCGTAAGTCTATTTTCTTGGACGCAGATTGTACCTTGCTTTTCCGTTACTGATTGATCTGGAAACAATGTGTCGTCACTTCCCGTTGGAAGCAACGTATCAGGAGCAAGTGAAGATGCAGAATTTGAAACGACAGTTTCCGGAAGCGAAACCTTTGGAGAGTGTGGAGACAGAATGGAAGGTTCCCCAAGCCTCATGGGCTCAGAAAGACTCTCCGATGCACTCTGAGCGCTATTTACTGCTTTGTGACCGTTGTTTGCAGCGTTAGCGAGGGGTTCTGTTTCTTCTGTATCATGTGGCACTGGGTGAGGAAGTCTCTTGACATGCGTCGTGTGGATCCAGTTTTTTCTGCCAGAGACACACACCGCCGTTTGTGTGACCAACAGGACCTGGAATGGGCCCCGCCAATGAGGTGCAAGGCAGGAACAATGCTCAAATGCCTCGGTGAGCACCCAGTCCCCAGGCCGTATGCTGTGGCCCAGGCCCTCGTATCGCACAGGTAAAGCCTCTCGCACCTTGTGATAAATCAAATCCAGGTTTTTAGTCAACTAGCTGCAATAGTCTGACAGAAGTACATTTTCAACATTTTTCAAGGATCTACATTTAGGAAGATTCCAGATATTGGCAGGTCTCCCCATTACCACCTCAAATGGAGAGAGCCCAGTCTTAGTTTGAGGGGTTGTGCGCATGGCTAATAACACGATCGGTAAGGCATCCGGCCATTTTAATTTAGTGCCGGCACACGTCTTAGCGAGCTTGTTCTTGATGATACCATTGTGTCTTGCTACTAGTCCGGCGCCCTGAGTGTGGCTGGCGAATGGAACCGTTTGTCGATCTGTAATGCCGCACATATCTGCAGAATTACAGCAGCAACAAAATGTGGACTATTGTCCGACCAGATGACTCTTAGTAGCCCGAACCGAGGAAAATACTCCTTTAACATGGTTTTCGCAGCAGTCATGGCTGCAGCATCTTTGACAGGGAAAGCCTCGACCCATTTACTAAAAGCACAGATGACAACTAATACATACTTCATATTATTGCACCGTTCCATTTCAATAAAATCAAAGTGAATGATTTGAAGGGGACAGAAGGTGGCCCAAAACTTTCCCTTGGAGTTGACGTCCCCTTTCCCACATTGTGTTGTAGGCAAATCATGCAGTCCTGAACATAGCGCTGGGCAATTTTCGAAATTATGTAATTTTCCCAAACTTTCTCTAACATTTTCATCACTTTCTGGGCACATATATGCGTAGGACCATGGGCCATGATGACCATCATCATCACATAAGCATCAGGGAGTAGCCATTTCCCTTCAACTATGTCCACCCAACACCCATCATCATTGAGTTTCCCCAAGCCTTCAGCCCACCTCTTGGATTCTTCTAACGTGGCATCGGCTTGGATATCCCGTACAGACCCAACACCCTCATCCATTGCATAGGCATTTACAGTCTCCCTTGAAAAATACATCTCCATAAAGAGATCGGTGGCAGTTTGCCTAGCTATCTGGTCAGCGAAAGCATTCCCTTTTCCTATATCATCTGTAATCTTTCAATGTGCTGCACATTTTACAACGGCTAAATGAGTAGGGAGCGCAAGCGCTGAGAGCAGTTGTACTATTAGGGAGCCATGCTGGATCTTTGTGCCATGCAAAATCAAGAACCCTCTCTCTGACCAAAGTCTCCCAAAGTTGTGAACCACCCCAAAGGCATACTGACTATCAGTATACATATTTACTGTAAGCCCTTCGAAAAGTTCACAAGCTCGGGTCAATGCTATAATCTCTGCGGCCTGCGCAGAGTTATGCGTAATTCTCTTGGTTTCCACAACCATGCTTAATGTGGTGATTGCATAAGCAGCTGTGGATGTACCATCCGGAAGTTTGAAGCAGGAGCCATCACAAAACAGCTCTCCTTGCGGATTGTTCAAAGGAGTGTCTTTTAAATCAATTCTACTCTTTGTCTCTTGTTCGGTAGTATACAGACAGTCATGTGACTCTTCTTCGACGCAAGCAGTACCTTGCGGGAAAGGTAGGAGTTCAGCCGGATTAAGAACACAACACCTCTTAATTTGGATGTGAGGAACAAACAAGATCAATTCATATCTCGTCAACCGTGCAGTAGTGAGGTGTTACGTTTGGGTTCTGTTCAGTAGAACATCTACAGAGTGAGGCACCATCAGGGTTAGATCATGGCCTAGGACCATTCCCTCACTCTGTTTTACAGATGCAGCAGCGATAGCTCGCAAACATCTTGGCAAAGCGCATGCTACAGGATCAAGGGCGGAAGAAAAGTTACCGCACAGCCTATTCTTCTCTCCATGTTCCTGCGTTAATACAGCCAAAGCACATCCATCACATTCATGCACAAACAACACAAAGGCCTTTCCATAGTTTGGTCTGCCCAAAACTGATGCCGAGCATAATGCAGTCTTGGAAAATCAAATGATTGCTGGTGCTCCGTGTCCCACAGCAATGGAGAAGAAATGCCCTTCTTTGTCAAAGCCAACATTGGTTTAATCACTAGTGAGAAGTTTGGGATCCACAACCTACAGTAAGAAGCCATACCTATCAATGCTCTAAATTACTTCTGTGTATTTGGGACAGACATGCCAGAAATGTGTTTTATTCTTTCAGGTGTCAATCTTCTTCCCTCCTTTGACAGGAGATAGCCTAAATAGGCGACCTCCTGGCAACAATATTGAAACTTTTTAAGCGAAGCTTTGTGACCATGTTTAGCTAGATGAATAAGCAACAACACAGTGCCCTCCTTACAGGCACTTTCGAAGTCTGCAGCTAAAAGCAAGTCACCAACATACTGAAGCAATGTACAAGTAGAGGGCAATTCAAGGGTGTCAAGCTGTTCTTTCAAAGCCCTACTGTAGATGCTAGGACTCTCTGTGTAACCTTGAGGTGCACGAGTAAATGTGAACGAGCTTCCCCCTAAGGTGAACGCAAACATGTATCTACTGTCCTTGTGTATAGGAATACTAAAGAAAGCATTCTTCAGATCCACAACACTAAAGTAAGTAGCTGTAGCTGGAATCATAGTTCATATTGTCGTCACATCAGACACTATTGGAAATTGCGGAGCGACGACTTTATTATTAGCACGTAAATCAATTATGAAACGGAATGGAATTGCATTATCGCCTTTTTTGTACACGGGTAAAATCGGACTATTGCACAAACTACCTGAAATTTCCTCAATCCCCCCGCGAAGCACAAAATCGGAAACAATGCACTTCAAAGCTCGCTCGCCCTCAACTGAAATCTTATACTGTGGAATGCGTGGCAGCTTAATTCCATGTTTTAAGACTATTTTAACAGGCTCAATCTGTAAAACACCAACATCATTGTCATCAATTGCCCATAAGCACTCTGGTACATCAATGAATTCTGGCGGCAAAGGTCTAGTCAAGAATTGGGAGACAGAAAGTTGCTGTGGTGAAAACGTCAAACACACTCCGTCAGAGAGCAATAAATTACTGCATTTAGTTCTTTCAACAGATTCAACCCCAGCAAATTCTCTCCACCATTCGAAGTCAACAGAAAAGGACAGTGGTCCGTAAAGGGACCCAAAGAAATAGGTACCGGCGAAGAAACTGGACAAACAACTGGTGTGCCAGAAAACCCTACAGAAACATTGGTTTGCCCTGACCGAGAATGATCAATGGAACACTTCTGTGCTCCCGTATCTATCAAAAACGGATGTTTCCTATTTCCCACTACCATTTCAACGTAGGGACCTTTCTGATTGACGGGAATAGGTGTAGATTCCAAACCCTGCTTCGGGCACTCCTAGCGAAACAGGATGTCATCAAAAGGAAGCTCTTCAGATAGATATGCAGCAGAAGGATGATCAAATATATTTCTAGTATCCACACTCGGAGTCTGATTATCCTGTGAAAAAGGTTGCTGAGGATCCTGTGTAAACTGACCTCTACCAGGGCCTCTTTCACCCGGGCGACCTCTGGATCGCCTACCAATATTTCCAAATGTGTTATTCGACCTCTGTCGAAGGACAGGGCATTGTGCACGCCAATGACCCTCTTGTCGACAATAGGCACACTGGTTAATGTTCACAGGACCCAAGGGCACATTCCCTTGTGGAACATACTGACCTCTAATCTATGAACTACCCCCTCTGGGGCCTTTAACAATTTTCATTGTTGACACGATTCTCGTAGTACTGAGCCATGTGCAGTACTTCTGATTGGGACTTCGCCTGCCAAGCGCTCTTAGAAGACATAATTTGTGACTGGATGTCAGGCAGCAATCCACTCACAAATGTGTCCACAAATAATCTTTTCCCAGACTCTGTGCCTAAGTCTTGTCCACTGAAATCCGAGAATACCTGTTAGAACCGATTAAAGAACTCGGTAGCACCCTCAGACTTCCCTTGGACACAGGCCCTAAGCTTGTCCCAAATAATTCTCTTTTCGGGAATTATGGTTTTCAATTTTGCAATGATTCTATCAGGCAAAGTTCGTATCACCTGGGGCGGTCTCTCACCAGCTGGCCTTTCTCCATCGAGTCTAGTTATGTTAGCCCATGTATCTCCCAACCCTGGTACGTCGTCTATAGTCCTAACTTGTTTCCACAAATATACGGGCAGGAGTACAGGAAATAACAAATCAATATCACCTAGGGTGAATACTGAGGACTGCAAGACAGACTCTATTTCTTTATAGAATCCTGCCGGATTTTTCCTAATGTCAGGAATAGATTGTCTAATAGTATTCACTTCCTGCCTTGAGAACGGGACGTGAACAAACTGTGATACATAATGTGCAGGAACGTTCACAGCAACTATAAACACTGCAGCATTGGCCGCCATCTCAACCATCGGGACAAATGTCGGAGGAACCTCTCGCATAGGCAACTGAGAAGTAGGCAACTCCGAACGCTTAGTAAGCAGCAGAGCCAAGTTAAGCGCTAAAGCCGTTGAAGAAGTGTCAAGTAAGAAAGCTCTCTTATATATACTCAATAACTCTGTGGGACAACTCATCTTTCTCTTCACACAATCATCCTGTAGGTACTCTACCATTACCTGTATCACTTTCGTCTGCATTTCTGGCGTATATTGACTGTATGTGCCATATACCTCAACTGGAGTTATCGACATATCCGAAATCCATCTAAGCGCGTCTTTCGTACAAATTCGTGCTTCCTCAGATATCGATTTTTGACAAGGAAGGAACCGTTTCTGTACATACATACTTTCCCCCTCGTCATCCTCATTCTGTAACCTTTCCAACTCCTTCCTATACTCAAATATCCTCTCGACATGCTCATTTACTTTCTCCACAGTGTCTCTTGAAAATGCTAAAGTGTTTAGATCCCTTAACCCTTGCGGGAGATCTGCATTATTTAATTTGCCCCACATTACACATAAATGAATCCCTAAACCTTCAATAAAAACATTTTTTCTCCGGAAAATTATACATATTAGATAGTGTGGCAAAAATGTTAGTTTGATCATCTCTCTCTATACAATGCTTAGCCCATGCAATCAATTCATGTTTCTTTTCTGGAGATAGAGTATTACGAGTGACAACCCTTGACCCCACACCCTGATCGACTATAAGCGGTACGAGACCACTTGGAAGAGGGGGAGCAGGCAAATTCAATGGAGGTACTGTTACTGGTGCAATAGGAAGAGGTGGAGGAACTGGTGGAAGACCAACAACTGGAGGAAGAGGAACATTAGGAGGAGCAGGAACAACAGGAACAACAGCAGGAAGAGGGAAAGCAGCAGGAAGAGGAACATACAGAGGTGGCGCAGAGGCACCAGGCCTTCGTTCCTTTAACAATTCATCAATTAATTCATCAGAAACATGGAAATCTTTAAAAGGATAGATTTTCTGAATGCCAAGTGAGAAAGCCCTGTCCATATTCCTAGCTGACTCAGACTGTTTATCTTGGCCATACAACAATGCTTTTTCGGCATTCGTCTTATGACGGCGCGCATGTTTTTCCCTAGTCTTAAGTTGCTGTAACGCTTCTTTTTTCCAATTCTGCAAAACATCGAATGCTGCTGGTCTAGCCGTTTTCTTTAATAGAATCGATTCTAAATACTCAATATGAGGGAATTCAAAACTACCATTGATTGGCCACTGAAGTTCAGAGGCATGTCTGGTTTGTCTGTGCCAAATATCATTAAACTTCCAATGCCATGCTTAGAGTACATAGTACATGCCAGCGACCCCTCCTATGGTGCTGGATGGCTAAATTCCAAAGATTGTCTATCGCTGCGGAACAACGCCCTGAAGCAGGTAGACAATTTCCCAGGCATATCAATTTATTGGTGTTACCTGGTCAATAATTGTGTCTGCAGATACAATACGCCAAAATCAAATTATCAGGATATTTAAGAATTGGGTCACGACTCACCCGATCAATCCTAAGGAGATCCGATCGGATTACAAAGAATCTTTCCTAACTAATCTTACCTCGTGTTTGGTGATTTCGGCAAATCTGCCCGCCTCGATAAGTGGACCCTCGTCAAGATGCCGTCTCGGACCACACGCTAATCATCCAGGGATCGGGTCGTGCAGCACTGCCGAGGTGTCACGTCTCGTTCAGAAGGGGCCCCCTTCACCGTCCGATCCCGGTCCGATAAAACGTGTCAACCTTCGATAATCCGGCATCAATCTTGAGGGTCCCTATTCGGGCGCCAACTGTGAAAACAAAATGAAAATATCGAGGCTGAGTACCCCAAAAGGAAATACACCAAACACAGGTTACAAAGGCACATACAAAGATCTTTTATTTTATACTGAACAGTTTCAAAGGACGAACGTAACGGATAGAGATCGGCCCTCAGTACAACACAACGAACTTCAGCGTTGTTCGGTGTGCTCAGTGAGTGGGACTGTACATTAGAATGATACTATTTGCGAACATGATGTCCAACCCTACTGCGGGTTAATATTCCTCTAATACATTATTGATCTAGGGTTCATGCCGAGTTCACACATCTATATGCATAGGGTTTGCCTTTAATACATTCGCCAACAAGTCTGCACGGCAACAGTGTATTTTAGGATTTCTCATAAAGGTCTTCTCAAACATTAATACAATGTAGTTAAACAAGTGTTCTCAGTTCAGTATTTGGATACATTGTTCTTAACATATGCTTGCGGATTAGTTTCATTGGCGCAAGTAATCCTTTACACACAGGTCAGCGAAGGATAAGGTCTCAGTTCACGACCCCAAAAAGTGGCCTGCAGGCAAGTTACATATTAATTGCACACAGAGGTCAAGACGGCCATGTTGTATTTTGGAATGACATCGTCCACCATTTTAACTTACAGGGTGACTTTACAGAGAGAACCTAAAATGGCGGATTGACCTAAAATGGCGGATTACATTAATTCTAAGGTCAGGACCTTGTAACACGTATTTCTTCGCAAGTGGCTTGTAAGCAGCTTGGCGTAGGCCAATATACATATATTCATTGCAATAGGAGGCACAATATAATTTCCCGTTTGACACCTAGCCATTCGCAGGATTAAGTCTCTGTCTCTATAAATAAGGAGTCTCGCAATTATTGTACAAGGTGGTGCACCTGGCTTGGGGGCCGGAGCCAGTGTGCGGTGCGCCCTCTCCACCAAGAAATGCTCGGAGAATGCTTTCTGGTCGAATACCGATTTAAGGAGCAGTTCAAGTTGTTTTTCAATTTGGCCTTTTCTGAATGTTTCTGCCATGCCCACCACTCGGATGTTGTTTCGTCTTGATCTGGATACAAGGTCTTCACATTTATTCTGCATTTTGGACATAGCCTCTTTGAGCTGGGTGATATCATGGCTATGGTGTGCAATTGTATCCTCGTTGGTGCTTATTCTATGTTCTGTTTCCGTTACACGCGCACTCTCTTTTTCAACCCTGGTCTTTAGGGAGCCAATGGTGGACACTATGTCATCCAGCTTCGTGTTGACTGCCCGGAATCCATTTTGTACGATTGTCGTTAGTCTATCCTCTTTATCACCATTCTCTGAATTTGGAGCTACATTGTTGTTGATGGGCATATCTGCAGTGGTGGTTTGTGTTTGGCTAGCAGTGTATACGTCCATAGGGCCTTTTTTCTTATTGCTGGGGGTCTTGCCCCCTTTCCCTGTTTTTTGGGGTTCGCCCATGTTGCTGCCCTGTAATTCGCTGTTGCTATAGTTCTCTTTTCCTGGCCGTATTCCGTGTTTTCCTCTTCTGGGTTTATTGCAGTATTCCGCCGTGGTATTCGGAACCCGAATTTTAGGGCTGAAGGCTCACTCATTTCTGATGGACTGTATTTTCCCATGTATTAATTTGTCAGTATATAGTAGTATGACCCTGAGGGTCCTCCAAGAATTTCCAGTGCCTGGGGTCAGCCAATCAACCAGGGTGGGATTTCCTGCTTGTGCGACCCCGGATCGCTGTGCCCTTAGGTGTTATGTTACACCTTGTTCGGGTATCACCAAATGTTCAGTCAATGGAGGATAGGTCGGGTGAGCCAAGGGCCGTGTGTATCCAGCGGGGCAGGCCGGTGCGGCCCGCACCTCAGTGGCGGTTTAGACGGTGGGGGGGGACTGTGTCGGCTATTGCCGGCCACACAGCGTTCAAGCAGCACCCACTGCCCTTCTGCCGTATCTCCGACCTCACAATTCAATTTCGGTTGGGGTATGCAGCAGTACTCCCAGCCGTAGCCATATAGCCAGTTTATTGGGTGGCCTCCTGGTTCAGCGGGAGCACCAGCCCCCCTACTCTCCTCCGTCCACCACATGCACCTCTTTCTTTTGGGATGTGTAGGCAAGGCGTGGGTCACAGGCAGAGCATTATATGCGGGTTCACCGCCAGCTCAATCCCTGCGGCAATGTGCTCATGTATTTGATGTTCCGGGCCTTCAGCTTCGCAGAGTTGTCAGCAGGGTCCAATATTTCGAAGGATGTCTGCATCTATATATGTCCCCCCATGCCATTGTTGACAACCGAGGATGGGGGAAGGCATGATCCGCCACCGTCTCAGGGCGGGACAAGCCTGCACCCTCCGCTAGGATTCCTACGAGTGTTAGCCCGTACAAGACTGGCTGTTTGGATGCAGGTGAGGGCCCCTCCCGTCGGGACTTTTCCCCGACCGACGCGTTGCAGATCTCCTTACTTGGTGTATAGCGAAGCGTGTTTCCGCTCAGCCCGGTCCTCGTGTGTCCCCCTTCTGAATCGCCATTTCGCCGCTACCCGACAGGGCTGCGCAGGATGTGGGGTGTCCATGGGGCTCTGCGGCAGTCGCACGATGAAGGTGCTGGCGCCGTCTCCTCTTCCCAGCCGCCTCGAGTTTCGGATCTCTGTCTCCGACCACAGGGCGCGGGCCGCATCCACAGGCCCCGCATCCTCCTGGCCCAGAGCTAGATTAAGTCCTCGGCCTCTCGTTACCTCCTCGCGGAGCCCCCAGGCGGATCGCGGCCACAGTAGGGGCCGGCCAAACTGCAAGCCGTCACAACTTCGGCACCTTTTACTGCAGCTCACCAGGATTTTCAGGCATCAAGGACGGGTACTTAGTCCATCTATACCGCAGTTTGTAAGACATACGGCGGCTCCAACACGGATTTATAGTTACAGGATTTCGGACTGGAGTGGGAGCTCACAGATCAGGCGGCCATCTTTGCATTGCGCAACAGCGCCCCCGGCAGACTTCTAGCTTCAACTTTGCCCAGAGAGAATATTAGGTACACTTCTAAATTCGCTTTGCACGGATTGAATATTGGCACACTTCTAAATTCAACCGAGGCACGCTATTAGGCACACTTCTGAATTCAACTTTGCACAGAGAGGATATTAGGCAGCTAAATTGGGTGGTCACGCTATCGGGCACACTTTCTAAAGTCAACCAGGGCACGCTATTAGGTACACTTCTAAATTCAACTTTGTACTGAGAGGATATTAGGTACACTTCTAAATGCAACCAGGGCGCACTATTGGGCACACCTTATAAAGTCAACCAGGGCAAGCTATTAGGCACACTTCTAAGTTCGACCAGGGCACGCTATTAGGCACACTTCTAAATTCAACTTTGGACAGAGAGCCCGCTATTAGGGCACGCTATTAGGCACACTTCTAAGTTCAACTTTGGACAGAGAGGATATTTGGCAACTAAATTCAACTTTGCACAGCGAGGATGTTAGCATCCTACTATAGTCAACCTGGGCACTCTATTAGGTACACTTCTAAATGCAACCAGGGCACACTATTGGGCACAATTTTAAAGTCAACCAGGGTACACTATTAGGCACACTTCTAACTTCGACCAGGGCACGATATTAGGTACACTTCTAAATTCAACTTTGGACAGAGAGCACCCTATTAGGGCATGTTACTAGGCACACTTCTAAGTTCAACTTTGGACAGAGAGGATATTAGGTAACTAAATTCAGCTTTGCACAAAGAGGATATTAGGTACACTTCTAAATGCAACCAGGGCACACTATTGGGCACATTTTCTAGAGTCAACCAGTGCACGCTATTAGGTACATTTCTAAATTCAACCAGGGCACGCTATTGGGCACATTTTCTAAACTCAACTTAGCACAGAGAGGATAATTAGGCACATTTCTAAATTTGATCAAGGCACGCTATTAGGCACACTTCTAAATTCAACTTTGCACAGAAAGGATATTAGGCACATTTCTACATGCAACTCTGCACAGAGAGGATATTAGGCCGCTAAATTGGTGGGCACGCTATCGGGTACACTTTCTAAATTAAACCAGGGCACGCTATTGGGCACACTTTCGAAAGTCGACCAGGGCACGTTATTAGGCACACTTTTAAATTCAACTTTGGACAGAGAGCACGGTATTAGGGCCCGCTATTAGGCACATTTCTAAGTTCAACTTTGGACAGAGAGGATATTAGGCAACCAAATTCAACTTTGCAGAGAGAGGATGTTAGGCACACGTCTAAATTCAACCAAGGCACGCTATTAGGCACGCGTCTGAATTCAACTTTTCACTGAGAGGCTATTAGGCAACTAAATTCAATTTTGCACAAAGAGAATATTAGGCAGCTAAATTGGGGGGCACGCTATCGGGCACACTTTCTAAATTCAACCAGGGCACGCTATTGGGCACACTTTCTAAAGTCGACCAGGGCACGTTATTAGGCACACTTTTAAATTCAACTTTGGACAGAGAGCACGCTATTACGGCACGCTATTAGGCACACTTCTAAGTTCAACTTTGGACAGAGAGGATATTAGGCAACCAAATTCAACTTTGCACAGAGAGGATGTTAGGCACACTTCTAAATTCAACCAAGGCACGCCATTGGCCACACATCTAAATGCAACTCCGCACAGAGAGGACACTAGAGACCCTTCTAAAGTCAACCAGGACACTCTATTAGGTACACTTCTAAGTTCAACCAGGGCACGCTATTTGGCACACTTTTTAAAGTCAACTTTGGACAGAGAGCACGCTATTAGGGCACGCTATTAGGGCACGCTATTAGGCACACTTCTAAGTTCAACTTTGGACAGAGAGGATATTAGGCACACTTCTAAATTCAACCAAGCCACGCTATTAGGCACAAGTCTAAATTCAACTTTGCACATAGAGGATATTAGGGACACATCTATAAGCAACTCTGCACAGAGAGCAATATTAGGCAGCTAAATTGGAAGCACGGTATCAGGCACACTTTCTCAATTCAACCAGGGCACGCTATTAGGCACACTTCTAAATTCGACCAGGGTACCCTGTTGGGCACACTTTCTAAAGTCGACCAGAGCATGTTATTAGGCACACTTTTAAATTCAGCTTTGCACAGAGAGGATAATAGGCAGCTAAATTGGGGGGCATGCTATCGGGCACAGTTTCTAAAGTCAGCCAGGGCACACTATGAGGCACACTTTAAATTCTACTTTGCACAGAGAGGATACTAGGCACAATTCTAAATGCAACCAGGGCATGCTATCGGGCACACTTCTAAATTCTCAACAGTAGGGCTTGTAGGATTTAATGGTAAGGTTGCCTGGTTTGAAGTAATTGCTTCAGTCCCCACTCTTTCTAAGTTCAACTATATCACAGGGTCACATTATTCACAGTTTGCAGCTACAACCATACCACAGGGTGGGATCAACCACCGCCTCCACGTGCAACTATATCACAGTTTCTATCCAGACCCTCAGAATGCAACCCGACCACAGACATGCTATTGGGCGGATCCTCTAAATGCAGTTATACCACAGATATGCTATTAGGCAGACCTTCCAATAGCAACTATACCGCAAAATTCTCATTAGGGACATTTTCCAAAAGTAGACTCCACCACAGATATGCTAATCGGCACGCCTTCCGGATGCAACCATGCCACAGATATGCCGTTAGGTGGATTTCCCAAGTGCAAACCAGACCACAGATATTCTATCAGGCAGACCCTCCAGATGCAACTATGCCCCAGATGGAAAGGTTTTACAACATTTTCCCCTGTAGGGTAGAGTGGTAGGGGGAAGGAACCAGGAGGAGGGGTCGGGGAAAGCAAAGGCCGTGCAGGGGAGCTGGGGGCTCGATTTAAAATGGGCAAGATTAACTATGGCAGGTGGGTGGGCGGGCTGGGAGGGGGGAGGGACTAGGGAAACAATGAGGAAGCCGAGGGGAAGGGGAGCACAACGGGGCCTGGAGATAGCTTTTACATTAAATTTATGGGCAAATGGGGGTCGCGCGGATGCTAGCGCTCACCTGCTCTCCTGAATGGTAAAGGAGGCAGGGGGCAGTGCGAGGGTCACTTGACCCGAGGAGGCAGGCTAAGGCAGCCAATCACTGCCGGTGGGTGGGCTGGGAGGCGGGAGGGACTGGGGAAAGAACGAGGAAGCCGAGGGGAAGGGGAGCACAACAGGGCCTGGAGAAAGCTTTACATTAAATGTATGGGCAAATGGGGGTCGCGCCGATGCTAGCACTCACCTGCTCTCCTGGATGGTAAAGGAGGCAGGGGGCAGTGCGAGGGTCACTAGACCCGAGGAGGCAGGCTAAGGCAGCCAATCACTGCCGGTGGGCGGGCTGGGAGGCGGGAGGGCCTGGGAAAGAACGAGGAAGCCGAGGGGAAGGGGAGCACAACGGGGCCTGAAGAAAGCTTTTACATTAAATTTATGGACAAATGGGGTCGCGCTGATGCTAGCACTCACCTGCTCTCCTGGATGGTACAGAGTACAGTCATCCAGTATGTAGACGACCTCTTGGTGTGAAGTGCAACAGATGTGTGTTCAGCAGATTCCATTAAACTATTGCAATTGCTTACTGACAAAGGACGCAAAGTGGACAAGGTTAAAATGCAGTACTGTCAGAAAGAGGTAGTGTACTTTGGACAGATTATGGGCCTCATTACACGGTAGGCGGTAAACCATGGCGCTATTAGTGCCATGGTTCATGCCGGTAATTTACCGGTACCGCCTTGGAGGAAAGGGGAATTACCACCCTTTTCCAAGGTTGGGAAGGCGGTAATTCCTCCTTCCTCCATTGCCCTTCCCCATTCCCATTTTTGCCCCATAGGGCATAATGGGAATGGGGAAGGCGCTAATTACGGTACCGCAAATTGCAGTACCGTAATTAGCTCCCTGGTCCCTTTGCGGGTTGTATTTTTAACGCCTGCAAAAAGCAGGCGTTAAATTCCCCAAACCGCAAAGGGACCTCGTAGTAAGGCAGTAAGGATTTACCGGTACCGGTAAAATACTGGTACCGGTAAACCCTTACCGCCTACCGTGTAATGAGGCCCTATATCCTTTAATGGGAAATTACTCAAACCAGAAAGGGCCGCCTCAGTACAGAGCACACCACAGCCAGTGACCATGAAGGAAATGCAACAGCTCTTGGGATTTTGTAATTATTGTAGAGCATGGACTTTTTACTATTCTACTTACATAAAATCTGTACTGCAGGGACTTAAACGAGGCACAAAAAAGGAAGGTCTCACTCACATGGACAGTAGAAATGATAACGTGTGTCGGAGGAGCTTAAAGAGGCCATAAATAATGCACAAGTATTAGCAACCCCCATTAAGCAAAATAATTGTATTTGTTCTCGCATTCAAATGGGAAACTAGTGACTGCTGCATTGGCTCAGCACACATCTTTGGGACATAAACCCTTAGCATATTACAGTGGTATACTAGATTCAGTAATGCTTGGTCAATTCCCTTGTGAGCAGACTTTTCCAATGTAAAATGTGCGACAATCACTATGGGGTGCTCAGTCAGAGCATGCAGAGCATGCAAAGTATTTCTATCAAGCCCGTACATTCACATTTTCAGGTGTTGTGCAGTAAACCCAGCGATGTTCATCGTAATATCAATTGTTGAAGGAGGGGGTGCATAATTGTGTCACCTATGAAGGTCCTGAAGATGATTTAATTAGAGATGGAGAGGATGCGCTTGGCTAGGGGGGTTCTCTTTGTTGTGGGTCATCAATGATTCATCAGGAGACAGGTCAGAGACATACAGGTGCAGCAGTGGTATGTCTTGTAGCTGGAGAATATGAGGTCTTAGTACAAACAAAGCTACCCACACCTTATTCAGCCCAGGACGCAGAACTAATTGCGTTAATAGAAGCATTGGAAGCGTCCCAGGGGTGCTTAGTGGCAATATATCCGGACTCCACATATGTCACCTCCACTGTACATTCAGGGTTGTCCATATGGAAAAGGAGGGGGTTTCAGAGATCTGATGGCTCACCTGTACAGTATGCAGCCTTATAAGAGAGTTTGATTTATGCTTTGTCCCACCCAAGGCTAGTAAATGCGCTAGCCACACCCGGCATGCAGACTCATTTCTCTTGGTAAGGACGCAGCAGATAAGGCTGCCAAAGAAGTGGCATATTATAGGGATCTAGATGTCACTGCATACTGTGAGGTGGCTAAACAACAGTTGCAGTTTGCAATACCATGCACTGCAGTGCCGATTACACAGATACAAGGCCAGGCACCTCAGGATGAGAGGGATTGTTGGATTAAGCAGGGTTGCTCAAAGTCACTGACTGATCTGATTTGGAGATGAAAATGTACAGGTAAGGTAGTAATGGCACAGGGGTTGCTAGTTGAACAGCTGCACTACCCAGCACAGTTTCTTGACAGCATATTGCTGCTGACATTTAGAAGGACTGGTTTGTCCCCAATTTACAAGAATTCATCAACAAGTTTGTGGCAAATTGCACAGCATGGCACCTTTACAACACTGGCTAGACACTCAGGACATTGCGTGGCACATTGCCCCATCCCACTGGGCCATTCCAGGAGCTTCACAACGTCTATGGTCAACAGGTGCAGTAATTAACATTACCTTATTGTTGTAGTGTGTCTGTTCTCCCATTGGGTTGAGACTGGTCCCTGCACACAACCTGATGCAAAATAAGCTGCCACATCTTTGGTATGAAAGGTATTTCCTCGGGGGGGTGGCTAAAATCGGACAATGGAGCACACTTTTTGATCACACATATTTAAAGAAATTGTATCTCTATTGTGGATAATGCACAAACTGTGCTCAATGTAACATTCTCAGGCCAACAGAAATGTAGAGATGTTGAACAGACTTTTGAAGCATAAACTGTCTAAGATATGTGTAGAATTAGGGCAGATCTGCGTGCAATGTCTCCCTTTGGCTTTGTTTAGCCTGAGAATGCAGCCCAGCAAGAATCTCCACTTGTCCCTGCATAAGATAGTGATTGGGAAAATGATGCACACACCTCTTACTCGCACATACACAGCATCAGATGCTCACCGGGCAGTAGGAGTTTTGGGGAGGAGTTTCAGGGGTATTTGCCAGAATTAACAAGGTGTATAAAGTTTTGTCTTGCCAGATTACTCCTAGAAGAGAAGAGGCAGCTACAGCATCAGTGACAGATGAATTGAACTTAAATCTGGCAGCGGTCTTGGTGCACTGCAGATACCCAAAGTATGCTTACCCCAATCCGCGCAAAATGTGGTACTGCCACTGTGGTCTCACTGTCACTTCTCTCTCAGTCATTCTTAGAGGCTGCTAATGTGGCCGCCCCCCTACGCCTAGTCCAGCCTTGTAGACTGCCATCAGAACTGTAGTTTACGGATCTTTTGAAGGATGCCCGTCTCAAACTACATCAGATTGAATGTAAATGGTGGAGAAATTATGACACTGCCAAAAAAACACAATATAAAGCCTGCTCTATAGCCTATTCTGCTGCTATCAAAGCAGCTAAAGCCCTACATTATACTACTAAAATTGAGTCTTCCTTATGTCAGCCCAGGGCTCTTTTTTCAGTAGTTAAGGCTCTCTCCTCATCAGAGAAACGGACCCCTAAAGCCACTCCTACTCAAGAATTATGCGATGCCTTGTCACAATATTTTATCAAAAATATTGACACCATCTGACATAATACTTCCATGACAGCTACCGCGGCCCCTTCTATCGCATATAACTCCTCTCTCTCTGCAACCTCTTCTCATTTTGCAGTTAAGAACTGGTCTACTTTTCCCAGATTCTCCAAAAAGACGGTTTTAGTGGCTATCTAAAAAATCAAATCCTGCTATCCATCGGATACCATCCCTCTACGGGTTATGAAGGACATCGCCCCGGACCATTTGTCTGAGATCACTGCAGCCATCAACGATTCCTGTCAATCAGGGCTGGTCCCACCGGAACTGAAGGCAGCTAGGGTTGTCCCCCTTCTGAAAAAGCCTACCTTGGATCCCACAGTCTTATCCAACTTTCGCCCAATCTCACTTCTCCCTCTTTTATCTAAACTACTTGAGTCACTGGTGTCACCTCTGCCTTCTACATTTCTGGAATCTTCCAACCTTCTGGATTCGGCTCAGTCTGGTTATCGTCCGGGCAGAGGCACTGAGAGTGTACTGGTCACCGTCCAGAATGACATGGCCAGGTTGGTGAATACAGGTGGTATGGGTGCCCTGGTCTTGTTAGATCTTTCTGCAGCGTTCGACACAGTCGACCACTCCATCCTGCTATCCCGCCTTATCTAATTTGGTATATCTGTGCAAGTGCTGGACTGGTTCACGTCATTTCTGGGTGATCGTACTCAGACCCTCTCTATGCCGCCTTTTCTCTTTGTTCCTTGTCACCTCCGTTTTGGAGTTCCTCAGGGCTCCTCCCTGTCTCCTATATTATTCAACATCTATATTTGGGCCCTTGCTTGTTTGATCCGCTCCTTCAGTGTCAGATGCTACTCGTATGCCGACGACACCCAGATTTTGATCCGACTAGATCTGGATCAAGCTGAGATGTCGTTGTGCCTGCGGGAGTGTCTGGCGGCCGTGGGAGAGTGGATGAACTGCAATTGGCTCAAACTGAATGGCAATAAAACTGAGTTGATGGTGGTGAGCTGCCCTCCTAATCCCACACTCTGGGTGTCCTCCTTATGGACCGTATCTCTGCGTCCTCTCCCAGTACCGGTCAGAAAATTGAAAAATCTGGGGGTTATTCTCTCAGCTGCACTGTCTATGGACAAAGAGGTTGCAGCAGTCTGCCAGCCTGGTCACTTCCAGCTAAAAGTTCTTAAGAAGATTCTTCCCATGATCCCAGCCTCACTGCACCCGCCACTGGTGGCTGCCATGGTTTTGTCACGACTAGATTACTGCAACTCCCTGTATCTAACCTAAGGGCCAGATTCAAGATTACAACGTTTGCAGAATCTGGCGGCTTGTGTGCCCAATGACACTCCTTTTGGCACACATATAATTCTGTGCTTCGAGCCCCGTGACCCAACGGATTGAATTCAAGCCACTGTGTATAGTCCATCGCGCCCTTCATGGTCAGGGTGCTGAATACCTTCAAGCTAAGTTTACCTGTTACCATCCTAGCCGCAATCTTCCCTCCTCCTCAGTCAATTATCTAGTGGTTCTGATGTATAAACAGGCTCGGGTTGGCGATCAGGTGTTTTCCATAGCTGCGGCGGCTCTATGGAACAACCTCCCGTTACCCTTAAAGAAAACATCAAACTATTTAGCCTTCAGAAAGGCCGTTAAGACCTACTTATTTTAGGAATAGCTGTTGCTTACCTAGTGGCTGCCTCCTCCCTCAGCGCCAAGATACCTCCAGGTGACCTTGTGCTTCATTAAGTACTAATAACATAACCACTGCCTCAGCTGTTGCCCAGAGAGTAGGCCTACATTCAGAATTGTGTTCGCTGCTGGAGCCAATAGAGGCTCCAGGGTCCATTCACTGTGTTTTTTGCCACCCCATTTGCTGTTCGAGTGAAGGAGTTGCGACATTGGTATCACCTATTCGATGTTCAGAAGGCCCCAGATACCGCTCCACCTTTTCATGTGACTGACTCATTTGCTGTCCAGGTTTAAAATTATAGTTTGCAGCACACAATTAACCCACTTGTTCACTAACATTAAATTATATTTGCAGAACGTTTCTTTGATATTGAGGTAGATGAATACATTTATCATGAAGAAATGTTCAGTTGTTTGCATGGATGTCTGTCTTTTTTCTCCCTCAGCAGGCTCACCAATATTTATTTTTATTTATTTATTGGTCATTAGTTAGGCGCACTAAACAGCAAAAATGGTGTTTCGAGTCCCATCAAGAAAAGGAGGGTGGGCAAGGGAAGAGGGAAATAGGGACAAAATAAAAACAAAAACGTTCTTAAAAGGTCTTGAAACATTTGGAACGTGCAAGTGCGAGAGAGGGGGATAAGGGTGAGGTGAAGGGGGTAGTAAGGAGGAAGAACAAAACCATTCTGACATTCATATTTCTTCTCTGTGAAAGATAGTGAGCTAAAGACTCTGAGTAAGTCTCTCGTAACCAGGACTAATGTCTGGCAGAGAGACTCCCAGGATCCCCTTGTCAATTAGAGTAGTACCCGCCAGTGAAATTCATGTGTGATTGAAACTGCTTTGGAAAACTCCACTGCATACAAAATTCACATCTACCTTTCACTATTGCCCCGCCTACAGAATGCACGTCAACATCAGACTGTTTTGCTATGATCCTCCTCCTACAAAATGTGCATCTGTCTAAAAAACGTTGACATAGACTCCCACTTACAAAATGTATATGTGCCTAAGATTGATTTGGCAAACCATGCCACCTACAAAGTTCACATGTGCCTAAGGCTGACTTTGTGTACTGCTTCACGGACACAACTCACTTGTGCCTATGTCTTCCTTGCGTTATTCAGCCACTTATAAAATGTATGTGTGCTTAAGGCCTACTCCCACACCTGCTTTGGGCTTCTTGTCATTTGTTCTGCTCCACCTTTACTTCAAATCATGGGCACCCAAATTAACTCTTTCTAGACACTGTAATAGATTTAAAACTACTCTAAGCTACACTATACCTAATCCTAATTAGCCCTTAACTATAGAAATGTCCTTCCCTAACTTTACAGAGTTATGCAGTTTTGCTGCTGCCTCTTCAAATTCCACCCACTGAGTGTCCTGAATGTTTACTCGGCTGCCATTATATAGACATGATGTCAAATCCAGTACAGCCTCTTATATTGAACCTCAGGAAGAATCTGGTAGTCGAAATTGTGGAAATTCTAGAGGTTTGAGTTTATTAACAACCAACGCACCCATACTCTGAAGATACCTCACAAATATATACATTGCAATTGAAATTCAAGCATTTTTTAAAGTATTTTGTATACATTAGAACAAAACATGTCAGCTTTTCTATTTTTTAACTGATCCTTTGCATCTTTAACACTGTACATTTGGTAAACACTTTAGTTCAAATTCAATTAACATTTTGAAATATTGCTAGTAGTTTCACTGTGCCCTCAACAAAATGTTGTTCTGAACCCTGTCATCAGGGGAGGACTCGTAACCTTTGGCCATGGGGGTCAAGTAGAATCTTCTGGCCCATGGTGCATGGTGCAGTGGTTGAAGCCCACAATGCAGTAGCCCCAACTTCCAGAGCAACTAAACTCAATACCCACCTCTCCCTGCCCACACATTGTCAAGTATATATAGTAGAGATATTTGACATTACTTTACTTTTATGCAACATATATTTCAGTTATGTTTCTGGTTTCTTAGAGAGCATACCCCACATTCCAAATACAGTAAAAGGATTTCCCAAGGATAGAGAGCATACCCCACATTCCAAACACAGTAAAAGGATTTCCCAAGGATTATAGAATTTGATGAAATGGGAACGCAGGGATTTGAGCCCAGGTTTCCTCATGTCTCGGGTTGCAATGTGACAGCAGGCTACATCTTTTTCCATCCAATCCATCCCATCTTTAGTTTAAGACCAATGTTAAGAGGTGGGGAACCTAGAGAATACATTGGCAGAGCTGGGGCACTAACTAGCCAAACACGAGCTCGCATGGCAAAAGATCCATACCTGGTTTCCTATCTACCCACAAAACCCATACCTGGCACCTTGTGTACCCACGCCCACCCCAAAAACATAACACCCTCAATTGACATCTGCCTCCCTACCAATATGTAGTCTATAACTGGTTAATATTATAATTATGTATGGAGTAAAAACGAAAGATTATAAACCTATATGGGCAGATGTTCTCTACAGATAATTATGGAAAATGTGATGAAAAGTGATTAGCACAGGGATGTTGCTAGGTCTGGAAAAGATCTGGAGCTACGCTAATGTCGGGACCCGGGGCTAGCTGGCCTTTTGGTTGTAGCCTCTGAGATTTTATCCGGGGCTACAACCAAAAGACCCGAGGCTATAGCCCCCTGGCCCCCTCCAGCAATGCCTCTGGATTAGCAAAAGATCATTTAATTGTGGCGTGTGTAAGGTGGGAATTTGAGCCCTGGACTCCTGGATCCCCAGTTTCCAATGTAGACAGCAGAGGAGAATGTATCTTCTTCTCCTATTCAATTCTACACATTAGAATTAAAAAAAAAAAAAAAAAAAAAACACTTTCTGAATATGTGTTATTCAAAGGCGCACACTGTTCAATACATCTGGCTTTCAAAGCACCAGGACACATAGTACCTTGATACCATGTGACAAAATCTTATTTGAACATATTTTCATAAAGTATGCATCATTTTGTCAGGGAAAAGAAAAGTGTCAAGCCTGTCCCACAATTGGGTAGAGTGGCATGCAAGAGGTGAGCAAGTCACTCATTTTGATGACCTACCTTTCCAGATTCACACCTCGGAATCATTTCCCCTATTTCCTCTACACATCACCCTCCTGTACCCTTCTCGTCTACCACATTCTTCACGCCCCTAACCCCCTTCCTTATAATTAACTTTCAGCTCTCTGTTGCCCGTCTGTGCCATCCCTTAACCGTTAACTCAATCCCCTTCCCTTACCTTATAGCACTCCTGCCACCTTCTCTTCCCTGCACAGAATATACAAAGCAGATGCCAAATTCGCAGCTATATGATAGTGCGAATTTTGCTTATGAAAACCCAAAGAAACTACAAGCCAGTGAAAATACTTTCCGTAAAAGACTTAAGACTTCCTCGATTAACTGCAATTATGCTGCTCAGAGAGAGCTGACTTTATCTTGTATCAAAGAAGCTTTCTGTAGTGTCCCGAGTACACGCCGTGTCTCTAGTCGTAATAACTCAGAAGCAGCTCTTAACCAAGACGTTGTGGCCTCATTTAAATAGTAAATGGGCCTTCGAGATCCCATGGGTATACATGATGACTAGGGTCTCTGCTTCCATCCCTCACAATTTTACCTCCTTGAGTGGGAAAACTACTTTACGTAAATGGACCCCTCAGATATTAAGCCACTATGCGGGTGATCGATTTCAGCAAGAGTCTATTAAATAAGTGCACGTCATTATTGAAATGCTTTCGGTTCCTGACTGCATTGCTTTGTAATTACAGTTTTCACTTTTTATGCATCACCGTTTTTAATTACCAGAGCACATTTTAGTATTTTTGGCAGACTTTTCACCAAAATGGCATCTATTGTTACTTTAAAAAATGGAAGTAAAAAATTCCAAAGTCGGCCCCACTTTTTGTAAAAATGTTCTTACTATGCAGAAGGGAAGCACAGTCACTCCCCTTAAATACAGTGAAAAAATGTAGATCCTGATGCCCCTCTCACCACCATATCCAGGTGATGCATGAAAGGGTCAGAATCTACTCGTTTGTACATACAAAGAATGTACAGTAGTGGTATGAGCGACTACTGGGCACAATCCATTTCCATCTTCACAGTGAAGGTACAAATGGCTGAAATAAAGCTTACAAAGCACACCTTTTTTAGGTTACCACAGACGAACGTGGTATTTCTGAAATACCTCCAGAGGTATTCCAGAAATAACACCTAAATCAGTAGTAAACTCTGAGTTGGGCAGATTTTCAGAAATGCCATCGGTAGAACATTTCTCTGGTGGTACTTCATAAAACAAAATCCATGTAGTGCATAAAAGGTGGCTCTTACTGTACAAGCAGTTATGATTTTGAAAAGCTGAATGAGATTAAACACACCTAGAATGTTGAAACCCAAAGTGATTTATTTCGGGCCATTGTTTTTTTCATTGACCAATGCATCAATTTGACATAGTAGACGTGTGACTGCCAGTAGGCCGCGGGTCGCAGAGATGGCATCAAGAGTACCATGAAGATTACCAGGGGTAGCATATGGTACCCCATATTACCCCGAAATAATTGCCATGCAGTCTTTCAGGATTGTTTTCTGCCCAAACTGCCAAGCTGTGGAACTCGCTCCCACCAGAAGACCACATATTCCCCATACACTTCATGTTCTGTAAGATAGCATCAACATGTCGCTTTTCAAAAGACTGAATGCAATGTTCTCAAAACATGCCAGGCAACCATACCCCAAGAACCACACAATACATGACGTGAACACAGCACTCCTATAGCAGGACATTAGAACTGTGTAGGGATGCACGTTCAGATCACTGCCCCTGTCAAACGATTTAGATTGTGAAAAATATATTAAACTGCAGAGAATACCCAGAGGACAGTGTAAGGGGGAAATGGGAACCCATGGGTGGAAGAAGTCGACGCGGAACACATGTATTTTAGCAACCTATCTAGGGGGATACTAACCGTTACTTTGCGATAGTGTCACTTAGAATACAATGCATGTGGGTGACATTCGTAACATGAACTAGGGCTGCATTCGATAGAAGGCCTGAATCCTCGCAGACCGTGTTGGAAACACAGAACAACAAGGCCTCACCTTTCATTTAATGATCACATTCCAATCCCCAGGCTCGGCAAGGAAAATGCATGCGCACCCACATATAATTGTATAAAGTCAGTCCTTTGAAAAATTAGGTAGGAATGCTAGAAGCTGAATGGGAGATGGACTGCCGCCCAGTAAGAAGGCCACACTCATGGGAGATGGGGCAGAGGTCTTTAGTTGCCAAAACAGGAACTGAGATTTAGGACACTAGGAGCCCCCCAGAAGAATGGTGATCCTATTTGAACAACCAGATGCACAGGAATAGTGCTCTTAAATCCTTCATGAATTGGATGGGTTAGTAGGACAACAGGTCCATATCCCGGGAGGGGTAGCTGATACAGGGGGGAAATGAGCACAACAAGGTCTGTGATTTGTGCCAGGGAGAGCAAAGGTTGAGGCCAAGTTATAGTTAGTCACTAAAAGTGTATTCGGTAGATACCATTAACATCCTTCATAAATAAACTGTTAAATACATACTATAAACAACCTCTTTTAAAAATATTATCCTATCACAAAATATACATCTGCCCCAATGACTCTTTTACATATGAAGCAAGATCGAACATAAAAGCCTTGTCTGTTGAGTTCATCATTAAAATCATAGCCTCTGCACAGTTATCCACCCTATTCTTTAAAAAATGTGATCTTAACCATTTTCTTCTTGGTTCAATGTTATACACCAACAGAAAATGCAATAGAACCCCAGTCATTCCCAACCCACATGGACATTTCCTGTCCATACATAGCCATGGGGTCCTAGACCGCAGCGGTAAAATGTTTAACCTTATCATTAGGATTATTCTCCTACATTCGTGTGAATTTACCTTTGTGATAACGTTTCAGGGTATCCTTATATTGCAGCCCTCCCTATACAGTTTCATTTTTGACAGATGCCCCTGTCGCTCCCATTCCTCCCTCTCAGCACATTCTGCAACCAGGCTTCTCCTTTGCCCTTTGGATAAAATGCATGATTTATGTCACCTAAATTATATTTCTCTATCAAGGCCGTCCCCTCTGCGTGCCATAAATATTTGCCTTTTACGGGACAGCTTAACATTTCCAGAAATGCATTCTTGTAAAGCAATAGACTGGGCACAACAAGTTGAACAAATGGTTTATTGCTTGTAGGGATAAGCTGGGTAGTAGAGACCCCCAACCATCTGCACAAGTAGACTGACTCCTCAAAGAATAACATTCTAACACAAAGCTCAGGATTGCTCTGATGTCATCAATAGCTAGGATTCCATCAGTAGAGCAAGGAATGGGAATCAGATAACACATTAACAATAATAGAAAAGACATCAACATAACAATTCTTTATGTTGGGATTAGTAGTGGCGCCACTATGTATTTTCAGGAACAACTGTAGAAATTGACTGCGCACCTGACGTACCATGCTGGGAACCCCCAGCTCACGACGCAGTGTGTCCCCAGGTGTTGCTGGGGAAAGCCCTGACACTTTCCTCAGACAAACATTCTGCGCCACCCCAGTTTTGCGCAAGTGGAATATTCTGACAACTCGCCTCCATATAGTGTATGGTGTAGCCATATTCGTCTTGAGGTTCAACACTTCTAGGCATTTGTCTAGACCTTTCCCCCATGCAGATAATACAATCTTTGGAGCCCCTTTAGGCTTGCTTCCATCTGCTTGGCTGCCTGATTTAAATGTTCGATCCGTCGTCCGTCCTTTGCGAAGACTATCCCTGGGTATCGATAGGATGGGACCTGCTCTATACTTTCCTGATTAATACTCCACTTGCCCTGTCGTTTGTCTTTGCTCAAAGCTACAATTTTTGTTTTGGATAAGTTCAGTGACAGTTTAAGATTTTTAAAGAACTGCTCAGCATACTGTAGACTCTGCTGCATACCCCCTTCTATGAGGTCTATCAACGCAGTGTGATCAGCATAAAGCAGCGCACTGTAATACACTCCATTTAGTTTTAGGCATAACTTTAGCAGATGACTCATGCAGATTAAAACTAAAATAAGAAAAGGGGGAATAGAAGTGGGGCCAGAGGACATCCCTGTCGAACTCTCCTGTTTGTAGCAATATCCCTTCAATATGTGTTCCATCCCAAAGGAGAAAAGAGTTGCCTTGTTTGCAAGGAACAGACTGAATGACCTCAAAGTTATCTGCTGAGTTCTTGTTGATGACCAGGTGCACATCACGTGGTTAGAAGTGAAGGTAGGATGTTGCCTTTTTACGTTAACCAATTACCTTGCAGCATTTGGAAGTGAAGATTTTGTCACCCTTGTGTGGAGAAGACAGCTGGGAGAATATGTTAACGCCAATCGGCACAAGGGCCATATGTGATTATTAGCATGTATACAGGTGGTAGCCAATGAGGGTGGGGGATTAATACTGTATATCGAATGCCTCGTCAATGACAATATTTGTGCTTATAAAGTGGCCTCCATTTTGAGGAGGGAGAGAGGGCTCTGTGGCAACAGACTTTAAATACCATTGTTGCAATTTTCCTTTTTGTATTCAAAATAAAGCTCTTATTCTTCTTGAAAACAATGCACTCGCTTGGTTGTTTTTTCCACCTACTACTGTTTTCGACAGAAATATGCCATAAATACATATACCGGCACCCCAAACTGCCGGGGTGTATACTAATTGACCTTTTCACAATTGACCTCGGGACAATTGACCTAATTTAAAAGGTCAATTAGGACAGATATGCGGGGGGAAACCCCCCGCAAGCCCTCACCCAATCCAAAACACCCTGCAGCCCCCCACCCAATATCCTGATATTATTTATAATCCAAAACCAATCCAATACATATATGAAATAACTAAAATAATGTAAAGGTCAATTGTGCAGAAGGTCAATTAGGACCACTATAATTAGTTCAATTAGGACAAAAGGTCAATTGTAAAAGGTCAATTTGGGTAATACCAACTGCCGGAATCACTGACGCCGGCAAGAACATCATTCCAGAAATTGGAAGCTCACTGGCGGCCCTTTTAAAAACTGAATCCACTTTAAATTCCCCACTTCCTGCTGCCATTCTGAAAGTGCAGACATGCCAGGAAGTGGGAAATCTCGAGTCCCGGTGGACCGGCTTCGCATTGTTGGAGCTCAATGCACTTGTGGACAATGTGGTCAGCAATACAGAGACCCTCTTTGGGGCTGGAAATCCCAGGGCCAGCCAGAGGAGGAAGACGGCTATCTGGCAGGAGATGGCCGACAATGTCTTCTATGGGGACTGTCCCACGCAAGCCATGGGACTGCCACAAGCGCTGGGATAACTTGCGGCTCTGGGTCCGGAACATCATGGCCGCCCATAGGAGGGAATCTGCTGCCACAGTAGCAGGGACGGTGGCACCACTGACCCTAATGCCCTGGCAGGAGATGTGCCACTCCATTCTGGTACCTGTGGTGCATTACTTCTGGATGTCCTTTTGGGTTTGTAATGGCCTGGTCAGTCACTGCTACCTCTCCAATCATGTGCTACTCCTGTGTGTTGTGTCCTGTCAATTGAGGGGTGCGCTGGTTGGGCTTGCAAATGCATGGTGCCTTCCAGACATGCATTTGTGACATTGACCGCCTCCCCCTTTGCCTGTCCAACATCCAGGTCCTTCTGACGTGTCATGTAAGCCAGCAGGGTGCTGTTCCGCAGGACTATGGACTTGTGGGTTGATCCTAGAAACCAGTCACAGCAGTGTGTGATGGTCAGGTCTGCGTCACAGGTCACCTGGACATTGAGGGGATGGAAATGCTTCCGGTTCCTGTAGGCCACCTCTGAGTCGTGGGGGGACACCACCTCTATGTGCGTGCAGTCCAATGCTGCCAACACATTGGGCATGCCCACAATCGCATAGAAGCAGGCCTTACTGGTTTTTACCTGTGCCTGGGTGGTGGGGAGTGCAATGTGCTGGCCACCATGGTGCAGGAGTGCCTCCAGTATCTGCACCAGCACTCTGGAGAAGGCAGGCTGTTAAATGCCATGCAGATGGCTCACAGAGTGCTAGATCGTACCAGTAGCCATGAAGTGCGGGGACCGACACCAGGTTCAACAGCAGTGGTATGGCTGTCCTGAGGCCGATCCTGCTCCCAATGTCATACTGGATCAGGGTGTTTAGGCGGTACATGGTGTATATCTGGCTGTCTCTGAGGACCCAGGGTGTGTCGGGCGAGGCACAGTGAGGAGCGGGGCTACTCACACTTCTTGGCACCTTAGGCGTTACACCCGCAATAAATAGATGACTTGTTCACAGGAGAAGAAAGGCTGGGTGACTTTGTGCATATAGGTCATGAAACCAGAACATTATTGGACAATGCCCCATTGATAGCAACATGGCAAAGCACTGCCCGAGACCTTGTATAACTACCTGGTGTCCGAGGGTGGAAGCTCTGCAAGACAAATTGTTTAATGACTATCTGAGGGACCAGATATGGGAGCACTTTAGTATTAACACAGGCAGCGTGGCGGAGATGAGCATAGTATGGGATGCATTTAAGGTGGTCACAAGGGGAAGGCAATCGGGAAAATGGGAGGGTTGAGAGCAGACATATTAAAAACCCTGAGAGACATTGAGAGTGAGATAGCAAGGGTGGAAAAAGATGAGCGATGACCACCTGCTGTGTCAGGATGGGTGACAGAACTGAAGCAGAAATGTGCGGAAACATGGGAAAGATTCAGAGGCTTTGACTTTGCGAAATACGCTCAGAAATTGCATGCAGAGGGGGACAAACCGGGGAGACTGCTGGCGTGGCTATGCAGCGGGTAAGAACTGAGAGACAGGATTAATGCCATCATTGATGCACATGGGTAGTTAGTCAGGATGCAGAAAGGGATGAAAGGGGTGTTTTTTCGATTCTCCAAAATGCTATACACAGACGAGTCCACTGAAAGGGGTGTGGACATAGAGGAGGCCTTAGGGCTAATAGACTTGCAGAGACTGGGAGAGGACCAGGTGGACCCACTAGATGCCCCACTGGTACTAGAGGAAATCATGGAAGTGATAAGGGACCTCCTGGCCTCTAAGACCCCGGGACCAGATGGACACCATTGGGAGTTTTAGAAGACATATGCAGGAATATTTGCACCTAGGTTGCTCCAGCTCTACACAGAAGCATATGAGCTGGGAGTGCTACCCAGCAGCCTGTGGGAATCCACCATCATGCCGATCCTTAAACCGGTTAAACCACTGCAGTGCTGCGCATCATATAGGCCCCTCTCTATGGTGAACCAAGACTGCAAAATCCTGACGGCGGTGTTGGAAAACAGATTGAGGAGGGTAATAGGAGACCTTCTGCAAACAGACCAAACTGGGTACCTCCCAGGTAGGAACACTACATGGAATTTGAGGAATCTACCCCATGTCATAGACAGCACTAATAATTTGACAGACGAAAGTGCAGTGGCCTCATTAGATGCAGTCAAGGCCATTGACTCAGTCCGCTGGGACTGAATGTTTGCGACCCTGGTGCATTTTGGCATTGGCCAAGCTGTCTTGCGATGGGTAAAGCTGCTCTATACAGCACACAGGGTCCGCATATAGACAGGCAGACAGATCTCTGAGGTGTGGGAAACGCAAAAGGCATTGGTCACTAGCAGAGTCTGCGGTATGATATAAAGCGCTTAAGAAAGGTATGCATGAAGGGAATGGCGGAATCAAGGCATGGAACGCCGTGGTACAGAATATGTTCAGCCCGGGTGAAGATGAGTAGGTGCCCAAGGGGAAGTTGATGCAGGAGCGGGTGGGTCTGATGCGACGGAAACATGCAGTCTGGGGGGCAAGCACTTCTGTGGGAGGTGGTGGATCTGCTGAAAAGTTGGAGTGGAGGAGGAGCGACTATCCACCTTGAGAAATGGCTGAAATGATATATGCCCGTATCACTGGAATACCCTGGAAGCTCGTCTGTATTTGTTTGGTTGTTTGTTGAATAACAGAAAAACATGTTTTAAAAAAAAAAACATTATTCTGCTTCCACAGGCAGTCTTACCCACAGAGTCTCCTCAGAGTGTTTCAACGAAATCTGTGGTGCTGCCCCACTACCTCTTCCTTCTCTCTCTTCTACAGCTTGCAGCCATGCCAACATGTCTATTAAAAAAAGAATCTTTGTTGGCAACTGGAATGACCATGCCATCAGTGTTGCACAAAATGAGTGTCCTGGCGCATTCGAAATGGTGTGAATCACTTGCAAAGTTCTCCTCCTACAATATTCCTCCTACTCTTTGCTAGAGACATTAGCAGACCACTATTTTATGTCAGGTAGCAAATCGTTGGACCTCATCTTCGAATACTCCGTGAGGTTTACTCATAAACTTTGCAAACTTCACAAAGTTGCAAGGTTTTATGCAAGTGCTGTTAAATGCCTGAAAATCGGGTTGTGTGGCAATATGTAGGCCCATTTGAATATAAACACAACACATAGGGCCTCATTCCGAGTCCGGCGAACACCCTGCCGGTGCTACCAGTGGGTTGCCACAGGACTCAGAATAATTTACCGGTGCCTGACTTCCCCGTAACACCAGGGGATTACAACCCTGGCGGTTCGGAAAGTCAGGCACCGGCAAATTGTAAGTCCCCATTCACATAGAATCCTGTTGGACTCCGGGAATGGGGTCCACAGAAGCACCAGCACCGTTGCTAATGGTGCTGGTGCTTCCGTGACAGTCTGCCTACCGTCACTGTGCCCGGCAGGTTCAGACCTGTAGGGCACAGCGACTACGACAGGCAGACTTGTAGTTTGCTGGTCCGGAAACAACAGTGCCAGTAAGCTTACCCACACCGTTGTTTCCGGACCGGCACTTATAATGAGGCCCATAGTGTTTTCTTGACCTGTGCAACTGAAAATAAAATTCAGCTAATGTATACCCGTTGAACCAAGAGAAATAGTCCTTTAAAACATTATTTGCTGAAATTGTTTCTCACAAACATTTATTTTCAGGTCAAAAAGGATGCTAGAGAAGAGCATGCCAGGCACTGCTGGCAGCATACTACACAGTATATACCACTTCCTGTCTATGTCTATTGACTGCCTTAGGAATTATTTTGCATCCTTTAGACTACTGTGCGATCTTCACTTTATCTGCATACTAAAACACATGTAATTACAGTATATTTATTTTGATTCTTTTTTTGGTGAACTTATTGTAAAAATGTTTTGGGTTTGATGTAAATGTGCAAATGGGATTCAAAAATTGCTTGTCTTTTCCACAAAATGTAATTTAGCTGCAGTAATCTTCACAAATTTGGGTATGCCTCCCTGAAAAACTGTAGATTGTGATGTTCAGCCACAAGAACTTGACACACACACACACATATTACAGGGCATGCAGTAGCAGCCCTGTAGTTATGGTTAAGTTGCTCAACCCATTGGAAGAGCACTTTTATGCGCGGCTTATAACCTTTCCCGTCCTGGACGAATTCTTACGAAACTTTGCAAAGAAAGTATATGGCCCCGTCAGATTGATTCCGCAAAGTTTGGTGAGGTTTCGTCAAGGGGGGGCCAAAAATGTGTGATTTTTCCCATAGACGCAATGCAAAAGTGTTGCTCACAGCTACAGCCCAAACCGCTCAATGGATTTTCACCAGATTTGCAGCAGGAGCGGCGGCTTGGTCCCGAAAGCGTGCTTTTGTAAATGTGGTGTAAATCTGTCCAGTATTTTTTTTTTTATAAACGACCAAAAAGTAGTTAAAAAGAAATTGTGATATCTGGGTCCGGTCTGTGGACTCACTTCCCTTTTCGGTCTGTGGATGAGCCTCTGATTGGTCCAGAAGGCGACGTGATGTCCATGGACATCGTACGTGCCCACCGATTGTTGAAAAGCGTGAGCTGCATCATATTTTTGGGAAACGCCCACCATGTTGGATTCGCGGACAGCGCCCAGTGTCTGCAGACATTGCAGTGAAAACATTTTAAAACACAACATTGCACTTGTGAAACTAATTAAACAATCTCTGGGGAGCTGAGGGGTGAGAATGTGATGGGATATGGCCATAAAAAGCCAAAAAACATGCATGTTTCTTCTCTGATGTCTGCAAAAAATTTCTGGGGCAGTCATGTGATGTTCGCGAACATCAGAGCTGTTCGGGGACATCTATGCTTATTTGTGCATTACAGGGCTGGTGAAAAGCAGTTTTTTGATTACTTATAACTTTGGCACCACTCCATGAAACATCATGACATTTGGGAATGTAATTCTAGACCTGGCTCTGAATGGTTCACCAAACTCTGGTGCTGTTTTCTCAAGAGGGAACAACATTAGAGTGGGGTCCCAAAATATTTTAAAGGCTCCTAAATGTGGTGCCATTTAACAAATGGGCACATCAATTTGCAAAAAGATTGTAGACCTATATATGAATAAATTTGCAATGTTTTGTTGGATTTTGTCAAGAGGGGGCAAAATTGGAAGAGGTTCTCAACTTTTTTAGATGGCCTATAACTTTGTTGCTGTTTAACGAATGTGGACAAAAGTTTTCAAAAAGATTATAGACCCAACCTTGAATGGGTGTGCAAAGTCTGAATGGATTTTGCAAAGTGGGGGCTAACTTATATGACTATTGTATGTACTTACATTTTGACACTTTTGCAACAACAACAAAAATGTGGGCGAATTTGCAGCAAACTTATGTAAGGAGCATTGGCAAGGACCATTTGGTGACTGAGGTATAGCCTGTGGCCATGGGCAGTAGCCAGATTGTCTGGGGCATGATCCAGACAATCTGGCTACTGGCAATGTCCACGAGGGACCACACAATGGGGTTAATGTGGGCCTAGCCATCAGGGACCGGCTATGCAGTAAAGTTTTTTGCAAATTGGTATATGTTTCAATGGGGAAAAAAATTAGCTTGTGTGTACAGCAAGTGCTGGATGGGATTGCAGCAATATGCACGAGGAGGGTCAGCAAGAACTTGAAAGCATGGTTTTTCAAACATATCCTGTGTTTTAATTTTTTTCAAAAGTATAAAATGTAAGTACACAACACAGTGATATAACATTGCTGTCTGGACAAAGGGCCTGGCCGTTAGCAAAGAGAAATATGTACTGTAATCTGGTTATTGGGGCATGCAGCATTTATAAGCGGTAGGTTTCAATGGGAAAAAATATTCTGCTTGCCGTTTCAGCCTGAAGTGGTGGACTAGGTTACAACAAACTTGCGCAACAAGCGTTAGCAAGGACCTGAAAGCATGTTTTTGGAAATATGTCTTGTGTTTTATTTTTCAAAAGTGTAAGAATGTAAGTAGAAAAACTAGTGATATACATTTGGTGCGTGCGTAGTGGGCCTGGCCCTCAGCAAATGCAAATGTGTTCTCTGATTTGCTTATTGGGGAATCCGGCATGATCGAAGTCCCATGGATTTGGAGACTGGCCATGGCTGCAAATCATGAGCACTGGCCATTGGTTACATTATCAGGGTATAGTGGACAGTGAGCTAGGATACAAAGTAGGTGCAGTGAATAATATGGGTGGTTTGGTTTGGCTGGGATCATGGTGGACCCTTATGCTGTAGGCAATTGAACGATGATTTCCATCCCCAGGATGCGCTGATGATAATAACAGACATAAGTATGTGTTTCAAAACATATGTTTCTTAAAGGAGGTTTATAGTTCTTTCATATATATGAAAAGAGGAATTATGAATAACTTATATACAGTGATGTAACACTATGAAACATTTTGAGTTATAAAAATGTAATAAATTGACAGAAAAAACGTTGTTAAAGAGATGTTACGGTTAAGATGCATCCCACCCTTGGGACTCCTCTGCTTCAGTAGTTAGCCAGTGGCATCCCACCTTGGCATCCCTTGGCATTTCCCTCCTGGGTTCTCAAGAGCACTTGCCCATTCGTACTGCCCCTTTAATTTATGCACTTCTCTAACTGCACAATGCATATGTGCAATTATAGGAGCATTGTGTACAATTGTTTTATGTAAGTAAGGGAAATGCAGATGAAAAAGATTTGTAGAAGATTTTTAAGTGACAGTTGGTGTGTGGAAGCTTAGTATGGTCCTAAGGTTATATGTACAGTTTTTGGAAGTGATTGGTGGATGGATGAGAGACTGTTTGAAAGCAGGCATTGAGGGAGTATTACAAATATAAAGGGTAAATGAGCTGCCGTGTGCGATGGTGTGCACGTACCGTTCGGGCCTATTAATGATCCATGGCCTGGAAAGGTGTCTATGGAGACTGTGGATAGTTATAATGGTTCATCGATTATGGTCCTTATTGTATGCAAGATAAAAGTATTTGGGACAGAACATTGTTTCTTTCCTTTTATATTTTTCTGTAGTATACAATTGTCCATTAGCACCCTGTGTGGAGGAGTCAGCCAATCAGGTGCCTAGGAAAGAGATCTTAAACCACTGGTAAAAGCCTGCGTTCCAAGTCACCTGATGGCCGACTCTCCCCGCCGCCATCTTCCCACCCACCCTCTGTCCCATTTTCTTATTTTTTTTTCACCCCCCTTCTTACTTTATGTAGGCAGCCGCTGGCGCATATGCTCCTTCTTTCACCTTCTGCAGGCTGCCATGGAAAGGGAAGAGGGGCTCCTATGGAGCCCCGCCTTCCATTTCCATGGCGGCCACCTTGTAAAAGGATTTTCCTTCCTATAGTGGGACGCTGCATGCGTCCCACTGTAGGAAAGAAAATCCTTTTTTTTAAGCATCCCGGGTTACCGGTTTGGCAACCTGGGGTGCTAATGGCCTTCATGCCCCATTGCAGGGGCTGGAACAGGGGATAACGGCCTGGAGCCCTTGTTGTACATCCTCGCTTTGCTTGGGCCGATAATTTGGATAAAATGCTAATGGAAATGTTGGAGAATCTTATTGAATCTATCTACTTTATTGAGAAATGTATAGTAGATGGAGTCTATACTAGAATTTGTTTTAGTTCTATTTTTAACTGTGAAAGGAGGTTCCTGTAACGCTCACCTGATTCCCGCAGAGGCGCCGGTCTTGACTGGGTGAATGCCGGATCTTCAAAGGTGATGTGTAACACACGGTTGGCTCTTTGGGCTGGACCTCTGTGCACTGTATGTCTGACTCGAAGAGTAAGATGTCTGCAGATAGAAAATATGGGATTAATGAACTGGGGTTATTGGGTGCCTCTCTCCTCTTCCCTTTCTCTTCTCCTGTAGAACCCCAAAGGTTAACGCCCTCACCTTAGGTAAGTGAACGCCGAGCTCTCCATCTGCCTCGGGGCAGGGTGCCGTAACCAGTTTCTTCACTGGATAAGGGTGCAGGCCTCTTGACCTCAGAGGACTGCTGTCCGTCGTTAACTGCACGAACGGTAAGTTCTGGGCACTTCAAATGTCTTAAAAGTCTTTTGTAATGATATCTCTTGTTTTGCAGGGTTCCGGCGATGGCGGATGGCGGGCTGATGAAAGTTGAGGATCGAACCCGCGTGAGGAATAGAAGCGCCTGGAAGCACGTAAGTAAGCGCTTGTAGCCTGCTTCACGATGCGCACTAACTGTCCCTTTTATCTTGCAGGTACAAGTTCGGAGCTTTAGAGAAGCTGAAGGGTGCTGGAATACCCACTGGATTCGGTGTGGGAAGGAGTAATGGCACGTGAGTAATAAAGTTGCCCAATGTCTTTAAACGCACCTTCTTTTGTCTTTCAGATGCGGGATGCAGCGCCGAAGGCCTCCGGAGCGTGCGAAGAGCTGGTAAGCTTTTGTCTTTCAGATGCCGGAATGCAGTGCGAAGACCTCCGGAGCATGCGAAGAGTAGGTAAGCCTTTGTCTTTCAGATGCCGGAATGCAGCGCGAGGCGTTGGTGACAGACGATGGACCAGGTAAGAGATGCGCTGCCACTGAAGACCGTAGTGCTAACCTGTTCTTTCTTTGTCTTTACAGGTGCTGCTGAAGACTGGATTCCAGGATGGTAAGCCTTTGTTCCCTTAGGCCCAGGATCAGAGGCAGAAGACACGATGAGCGTTCTGCTGCAGAGAATGCAGAATAACGCAAAGCAAGATTCATCCATCGGGTGTGGTTTAAATAGCCTCCTGTAGTGCTTAGGTGTCTCCTTCCACAGCCACGCCTAGGTAAGAAAAGAGTTCCTGCTTTCCAGAAGAGTTCCAGTGTTCTGAACCTAGGCAGTGGCTCCTGCCCCACCCAACAGGAAAAGTAGGCCCAAACAGAAGAGGATCAGGGGTTCAACTGGCAGGTAAGTAAGCAGCATGGTCTGCTGCAGGTAAGTCCACCCAAGCATTATGAGCCCGGCGCTTCCAGCGCTGGGACTGGGCATCTTTATGAGCCTGGTGCCACTGGCGCCAGGACAGGGTCCAAAAGGTCCCAATTGGGACTGGCTGGCACTCGGAACCGGGGTTATGGGTCTGCTTCCAAGGGAGTCGGGCAAGTCCTGATCTTTTGGAAGCAGAGATCATGACAGCACCCCCCCTCAAGGCCCCTCCCAAACCGGGCTTCTCCGGGGGTTTGGGCTTGTTAGGAAATGTTCGATGAAATCTTTTGATTAGACGAGGCGCGTGGACATATTCTGCAGGTTCCCAGGATCTTTCTTGGGGACCGTAGCCTTTCCAGTCAATCAGGTAAAATAGTTTAGATTTGGAGATCTTGGAATCCAGGATGCTTTTGACTTCAAACTCGAGTTCTCCATCAACTAGAATAGGTTTTGGAGATGTAGTTAGTCGGGTTTGAGGTTGCACGGGTTTTAATAGAGAGACGTGGAAGACCGGATGTATCTTCATGTGAGGGGGCAAGTCCAACTTGACCGCTACTGGATTTACTATGGTAGTGATGGAATAGGGACCAAGGTATCTTGGGTTGAATGTGCGTGGTCCTTTTAGAGGTAGATATTTGGTGGATAACCAGACTTGATCTCCTACTTGATATTGGGGGGCTTCCTTCCGATGTTGGTCTGCTCCTTTCTTGTATTGTTCTTTAGCCCTTTGAAGGTGAGAAACGGCTTCCTTAAAGGCTTGGGTGATTGTAGAATGCAGGTGGTCTACTGCTGGTGTTCCAAGATCTTGGAGTGGATCCAACTCCGAGGTTCGAGGGTGACTACCGTATAAAAGAAAAAACGGGGTCTTCCCAGTTCCCGAGTGGACAGAGTTATTGTAGGCATATTCGGCTATCCAAAGGATATCTTTCCAAGTTTTTTCAGTTTGTTGTAGCATGCAGCGCAAATACTGTTCCAGAGTTTGATTGGTTCTCTCGGTTTGTCCGTCGGTTTGAGGGTGGTGGCTGGTCGAAAGTCTCACATCAATTTGAGCCGACCAACAGCAACTTCGCCAAAAATGAGAAATAAATTGACTACCTCGATCCGAAATTAGAACTGAAGGAAAACCGTGCAGTCGGACGATGTTTTCGAGAAATTCTCGGGCCAGAGTTGCTGCTGTTGGTAAGCCTTTGAGTGGAATGAAATGCGCCATCTTGGAGAATAGGTCCACGATTACTAGGATCGTATTGTATCCGGAGCATGGAGGTAGATCGGTGATGAAATCCATAGAAAGCGTATGCCAAGGGCGAGGCGGGATGTCAATAGGGCGTAAGAGGCCGGCTGGTTTTTCCTTTTGACTCTTGTTTTGGGCGCATACTCCACAGGACATTATAAAGTCTCTGATATCTTTTTTCCAAGACGGCCACCAGAAGTAGCGCTTGATCTTTTCCGAGGTCTTGGTCATACCGGGATGTCCTTTCATTAAAGAATCGTGATAACAAGAGATTACCTTTTTCTGTAAATCTGTGCTGGGCAGGTATAACCGTTCTTGGAAATATAATAGGTTGTCCTTCACCGTAAAGTCCTTTCCCTGCAGATGCCAATTCTGTATGTCTGCTGGAGTTACCAGTAGCCTGGCTTTATCCTTAACTTCCTCTATGGATTGTGTGGCGATTACACCTAGAATTCTTTGTTCGGGAATGATAGGTACAGGTTTAGGATTGGTCAAATGTTCTTCCACTCCCATCCGAGAAAGGGCATCAGCTTTACCGTTTTTTGTACCAGGTCGATAGGTAATTATGAAGTCAAACTCGGCAAAGAATAGTGCCCAACGGAGTTGCCTAGAGGATTGAGCTTTTGCGGTTTTCAAATATTGCAGGTTTCGGTGATCTGTAATCACAGTAACGGTGTGTCGGGCCCCCAGAAGATAATGCCGCCAAGCCTTAAAGGCGGACTTGATAGCTAGAAGTTCCTTATCAGTAATAGTGTAATTGATTTCAGGAGGCGAGAATTTGCGGGACCAAAATGCCACGGGATGCAACTGATTGGTTACTGGGTCCTTTTGTGATAGAACTGCCCCCATGGCAAGGCTCGAAGCATCAGTTTCAACGATGTAGGGGAGTTCTGGGCGAGGATGTTTTAAGATCGGTGCAGAGATAAATCTAGTCTTCAAATTCTGGAAAGCTTGTTCCGCCTTGGTAGACCATTCAAAACGTTTGTTTTTCTTTAACAAGGCGGTTATGGGCTGGACTATTCGAGAGAATTCGGGGATAAACCTGCGGTAAAAGTTAGCGAAGCCTAACATGCTTTGAACACCTTTTACGGAGGATGGCGATGGCCATTTGAGAATTGCATCGACCTTCTTTGAATCCATACGCACTCCGCTAGGTGATAATATGAATCCCAAGAATTCAACTTCAGTCACGTTGAAAACACATTTTTCCAACTTAGCGAAAAGTTTGTGTTGACGCAATCTCTCGAGGACCATTTTCACGTGTTTCCGATGTTCAGTTTCCGATGAAGAATAAACGAGGATGTCGTCAATGTAAACAACAACACACACATCTATGAGCTCTCTGAGGACATCGTTCATAAAATATTGAAAGGCGGCTGGGGCATTGCAAAGTCCGAAGGGCATGACCTGATATTCAAATAGCCCATACTTGGTGCGGAAGGCCGTCTTCCATTCATCGCCCTCTTTTACTCGTACCAAGTGGTAGGCTCCTCTAAGATCCAGCTTTGTATATATGCATGCTTTTCTGACTTGGTCCAGGAGTTCAGGGATCAAAGGTAATGGATATCTATTCTTAACGGTGATCTGGTTCAGGGCGCGATAATCTATACAAGTTCTAAGGTCCCCTTCTTTTTTTGGAACGAAGAACAAAGCTGAGGAAGCAGGGGACTTGGAAGGACGAATAAACCCATTCGCTAGGTATTGATCCAGGTATTGTCGGAGGTGAAGATTCTCAGGCTCGGTGAGGGCATAAATTCTACTACAAGGAGGAGTAGATCCAGGTATCAGGTCTATCTGGCAGTCATAAGACCTATGAGGAGGTAGAGAGTTAGCCTGATCCTTCCGGAAAACATCTTGGAATTCTAGGTATTCAGGAGGTAACTGGGGAGCCTCCGAGGAAATTGCTGCCAGTGCAACACCAGGTCGAGGGTGACAAGTAGAGACACATTCTGGAAACTGAACCGTTCTTGCTCGCCAATCGATCTGAGGATTGTGCTTCTCTAACCAAGGAATTCCTAGAATAATCTGGAACTGAGGGGCCTTGATCACATCGAACACGATCTTCTCATGGTGTCCATCTTGACTTACTAGCGTCACTTCTTGGGTGGTATGCGTTACTGGTCCGGAGGCTATCTCCGTACCATCCACTGTAGTAATGACGTCCTTTACAGCCTTTGGACAAAGAGTCAGATTCATCCTCAAAACCATTTCATGATCCACATAATTGCCGATGGCACCGCTGTCGACGTAAGCTTCAATCGCATGTAATCGATCCGGATGTTCAGGGCTAATGAGGACCATAGGTATCACGAAATGCGAGGTCACGGAACTGGTTTTAACGCTCGGCAAGAGGACCTCTATTCTTGTCGGGCGAGGTCGTTTCCCTGCTCAGAGTTTGTGACCCTGGTAACTGCAGCTCCTACTGCCTTCTTGGCTGGTTTCACCGGACAGTCTCGAAGAAAGTGCCCCGAGTTTCCGCAATAGAGGCATAATTGCAGCTGTTTTCTCCTTTCCCGCTCCTTTTGTGTTAGTGGTCCTTTCAGGCCCCCTATTTGCATGGGTTCCCCGGAGTCTACTCCTTTGGTAGGAGTTGGTGGTTTGGAAAATACTCGAGCATCAAACTCGGAACGATCGGCCTTCCTGTTCTGCAGTCTGTGGTCAATTTGAACGACTAAGTCAATATAGTCCGAACAGTCTTGCGGGGGATTCACTACTTGGGCTAACACATCTTTGAGCTCTCCACGTAGACCTCTATAAAACAGCGTAATCCTTTTGTCCTCAGGCCATCGAGTTTCCACTATCAGTCTGTTGAAAGACGCAATATAAGCCAAAAGGTCTTGATTACCCTGTCGCAATGAAAGGAGCTCATTGTCCAAGGCCTGCCCCTGTGAATGTCTTGCAAACAGTTTTTCCATACTGAGCTGAAAAGCTTGAAAATCATGGAGAACCGGATCATCTTGATTAACTAGAGGGATCGACCAGTCTGCCGCATTGCAACTAAGGTACGAAAGCACGAAAGCTACCTTAGCTTGATCAGTTGGAAAGGCTGCTGGCCGGCATAAGAAGTCAACCGGCACTGATTAATAAATACTGCAAACCTCTTTGGGTCACCAGAAAATCGTTCGGGCGGAGCCAGAGGTACATTCCCAGGTAGGTTGATCTGCACTGGGTTCGTAGAGGATGTTGAAGGAAGATTTGCCCCTGATGCGGGTAACGGAGTTTGTCCGGCTTGTGACTGTAGCAATTGTCTAGCAAGATCGTCTGTTCGCTCCTTGGAAATAATCAGTTCCCTTCTTAGAGCATTCGTTTCCTGACGGGCTGCATGCACTTCTGCTCTTAGTTCCCCAAGTAACTGGGCTAGCTGGTCGGTATCCGAGGTTTCCATAGCGCCTGGGTGGGAGTTTTGCGGTAGGCTTTGCGTTCTGTAACGCTCACCTGATTCCCGCAGAGGCGCCGGTCTTGACTGGGTGAATGCCGTATCTTCAAAGGTGATGTGTAACACACGGTTGGCTCTTTGGACTGGACCTCTGTGCACTGTATGTCTGACTCGAAGAGTAAGATGTCTGCAGATAGAAAATATGGGATTAATGAACTGGGTTTATTGGGTGCCTCTCTCCTCTTCCCTTTCTCTTCTCCTGTAGAACCCCAAAGGTTAACGCCCTCACCTTAGGTAAGTGAACGCCGAGCTCTCCATCTGCCTCGGGGCAGGGTGCCGTAACCAGTTTCTTCACTGGATAAGGGTGCAGGCCTCTTGACCTCAGAGGACTGCTGTCCGTCGTTAACTGCACGAACGGTAAGTTCTGGGCACTTCAAATGTCTTAAAAGTCTTTTGTAATGATATCTCTTGTTTTGCAGGGTTCCGGCGATGGCGGATGGCGGGCTGATGAGAGTTGAGGATTGAACCCGTGTGAGGAATAGAAGCGCCTGGAAGCACGTAAGTAAGCGCTTGTAGCCTGCTTCACGATGCGCACTAACTGTCCCTTTTATCTTGCAGGTACAAGTTCGGAGCTTTAGAGAAGCTGAAGGTTGCTGGAATACCCACTGGATTCGGCGTGGGAAGGAGTAATGGCACGTGAGTAATAAAGTTGCCCAATGTCTTTAAACGCACCTTCTTTTGTCTTTCAGATGCTGGATGCAGTGCGAAGACCTCCGGAGCATGCGAAGAGTAGGTAAGCCTTTGTCTTTCAGATGCCGGAATGCAGCGCGAGGCGTTGGTGACAGCCGATGGACCAGGTAAGAGATGCGCTGCCACTGAAGACCGTAGTGCTAACCTGTTCTTTCTTTGTCTTTACAGGTGCTGCTGAAGACTGAATTCCAGGATGGTAAGCCTTTGTTCCCTTAGGCCCAGGATCAGAAGCAGAAGACACGATGAGCGTTCTGCTGCAGAGAATGCAGAATAACGCAAAGCAAGATTCATCCATCGGGTGTGGTTTAAATAGCCTCCTGTAGTGCTTAGGTGTCTCCTTCCACAGCCACGCCTAGGTAAGAAAAGAGTTCCTGCTTTCCAGAAGAGTTCCAGTGTTCTGAACCTAGGGAGTGGCTCCTGCCCCACCCAACAGGAAAAGTAGTCCCAAACAGAAGAGGATCAGGGGTTCAACTGGCAGGTAAGTAAGCAGCATGGTCTGCTGCAGGTAAGTCCACCCAAGCATTATGAGCCCGGCGCTTCCAGCGCTGGGACTGGGCATCTTTATGAGCCTGGTGCCACTGGCGCCAGGACAGGGTCCAAAAGGTCCCAATTGGGACTGGCTGGCACTCGGAACCGGGGTTATGGGTCTGCTTCCAAGGGAGTCGGGCAAGTCCTGATCTTTTGGAAGCAGAGATCATGACAGTTCCTCAAGGAACCTTTTTTTTCTTTCTTTTTGCAGGAGAGGTCAGAAAGTAAGGTGGGGAGGGAAATGAAGGAAGAGGCACCAACTGCTAATATGGAGGGGAAGGTGGACAGGGGAATGGAGGTGGTCCCATAGGAGTACTGTCCAGGTAGTCCGCGACTGCACTCAGTGCATTTTACTTTGGTAGCTTTTGCCTTTGGTACATACCCAACAGTGGTAAAGAAATGCCACCCCCTGTTTTCTCTAGGTGCTAGAGGTAGGCACTTCCTGTACCTCATCTTCTTTGTCCTCTTCATTGTCTTTGGAAGTACTGCGCTTGTGTAGGTCCTCCAGCTGATGGCGGTGGTCGCTCTTGGGAAGGAGGGATGGTAATAGCTGATGCCATTTTTAAGCTAAATAGCAGTTTTGATAATATTCTTCCAAATATGTGCTCTGTGCTAGATTGTTAATGGATAATGAGTAAGAATAGGTGTAGGAGCTGTGCAAAGGTACATTTTGAGCTCGAAAGTTCATCGATCAGCAGGACATGCAGTTCCGAACTGTTTGCGAAGTACGGACCCATTCACGAACATGTGCGTGGTCACGTGACACTGTCCGGAAAATCTGTAATGACGTAAGACGTGCGGACATCGACGAACACAGAACAAGTTGCAAAAAGTGTATAGAAGTGTTAAAAATTATGCTAGAAGGTCGAGAATGGCAAAGTTTTAAGGTGAAACTTTGTAAATTGGACAAAAGTGTTGCTATATTGGGGTAAGTATGATATTAGTAAGTTGTAGGAAATTTAGGGTGCCCTGGTAAAAACCTATGAAATTCACTGAAAAAACTTTGTTAAAGGGACATTATAGTTAAGTTGCACTAATAGAAACCTATGAAATTCACTGAAAAAACGTTGTTAAAAGGATGTTATGATAGGTATTAAGCACGTTATAAATAACCCATTACAATTCTATTGTAATAAAAACCTATGAAATTCAATGGAAAAACTTTGTTAAAGGGACATTATGGTTACAAGTAAAACCGAGAAACCTCTGAAATTCACCAGTTATGGTACACTAAGCAACCATAACTCGCGCCACCACCGTACACTGCTAAGACTAACACCTCAGGACATGAAAGATGACATCAGTGATGTCATTGCTGACATCACTGATAATATCACATATCTGGAACACTAGTTTTTGTTTACTGACATGATTAGGCTAGTTTTTTTTTACTGACAATGAGAACTTCCAAAAATTAAAACGTGCTATATATCTAAACATTAACCTTTTTATATGTTCTAACAGTACTTTCCTTAGAGTTTAATCTGAGCTCATAGTGCACATACATGGGGCAACAAGCAAGAATCAAACACACAATTAATCAGTGTACATGATGATTAACTCTAATGTTATTGTCATTTTTTGGTGCTGTTGTTTCTTTCTTCCCTAGCAGAAGTGACATCACACACAGCCATTGACCTCCGATGACATCACAGGAAGTAATGTCATTTGACCCGACCCCAAGTGACATCCCGGGAAGTGATGGCACATGACCTTCTGATGTGTCTAACACATGTGTTTCAGGTGCTTTCATTTCAGTCAGATAAATTAACTGAGGCACTTACCCCAAGAGTGTGGCTCAATGCATCTACGATTTCCAGAGCTCTATTTACGAGGTGCGTTATTCAACGCCACTCCCAGGACCGGCCTGTGAATGAAGCTTCTAAAAAGCCCTTTCCAAGAAGGAGTTTGAGTGGGGAGGGGTGGGTCACTCCATGGTCTCTCACTTCTGAGACTCTGTGTCCAAGGCTTTTTTTCTTAAATAGTGTTCCACCACAGCAGGGTCGTGGTTGGGTTTGCGGCCCCTCTCAACCATTCCCATCACACTTGAATGTGTTTAACGTGAGCAGAGCCCAATCAGTGGCATAGCACAACATTTGGGGGCCCCCTGCAAGCCATGCTGAGCCCCCCCAAGCTCCTTAAAGCACAGGGCACGTCACACCTCGGACCGGCCTGGACAACCACGTGTGCGCAATGTCTATGATTATTATGCTCCTGCAGGGGCATGCACTACTCCAAGTGAAAGAAGTACATTTTTTTTTAACCAAAGCCTAAATGTTTCACCTAGCGTAGAAAGAAGGGGGCAGTGGCTGGTCCCAAAATATACCAGCCACCAGTGGTGGCTGCCGAGTTGTTTTATGGGAGGGTGTAAATATTTGCCACAAATATGCGACTGTGACGGAGCACAGTGCTGTGCCTGAACTAACGAAAACGGGTTTGGGTGGGGTCAGAGGGATTCTTCAGCCCTTTCATGAGAAAATGTTTTGAACAATGGGTTAAAATGGTGCATTACACAGCATACTTTCTGTAAAAATGTGGGTAGAAGGCCAGCCAGTTTGCAATCGCTTTTGTAGGGTGTAGGGTAACTCATGGAAAAAAGTACAATAGATGCACGTCACTAAAAGTGCACACATGCATTTCCCAATGCATTGCCATACCGGTCCCTTCAGTATATGCCAGTATAAAAAAACATGTTCATGCTGGCTGTGCCCATACATTTCCATGCTAGCTCCACTAACATATGCTAGTATTCCCATATTAGAACATACTCATGTTCGCTTTGAGATGTTTTTTATAGTATAATTACTGGTACTAGACACATGGCTAGCTCTGACAATGTATGCCAGTACCCCTATGTAAGAAAATACTCTCATTAAAAGTGACAAGTCACAATAAGAAAACATGTTCAAACGGGTTCCAATGTAAGCTAGTCTAGACCATTAAGAACACTTATTTTCCTTGCTTCCTTATAGATACTCAGTTAATGAAAAGTCATGCTACAGTAAGAAATATACAAACTGCTACACCAAAACGTCATTCTAGCGAGGTAATGCTACTTATCATGCTTGCTTTATCAAATATGGCGAGCAATAAATGCCATACCACAGTAAGCCATGGCTAGACTGGCTGTACCAAAATGGCAGTCTACCCAGTTAATGACAAACATGAACTCTGCTTTGCCTGGAAATACTAGTAAAACATGCAAAGTCAATAAAGGATGTGTCAAAAATGCTCTAGTGATCCCCAGTCTCCCAGGGCCTTACACACACACACACACACACGCACGCACGCATGCACGCACGCACACCCACACACACACACCCACACGCATCCCCTTTCACCCTCCTGTGCATCTCCTCTCACATTCATTCACATTGCATTCACCACACATACATGCACATACCCACCCAGAAAATGCACACACACAATCAAATTCATACCCATTGACCCACCAGTCACTCACCCATATACCTTCTCTCACAGCAGACACTAACACTGGCATCCACCCACCCAGAATATTGACATGCACACACTCACATTCGTACTCACCCACCATTCATTCACCCATTAACCTCTCTTGTCCACGTGCACTGCATTCTCCACACAGCAACACACCTACCCAGAACATTCAAACACAAACCACCACATTCCTACTCATTCACCCACCACTCACTGACCCATACACCTTCTCTCGCGTCCACTCACACTGCTTTCTACACCCAGGCATGTACTCATCCAGAAAACTGAAGCACACTATCACATTCATACTCATTCACCCACCAGTCACTCACAAATACACCTTCTCTGACATCCACTCTCACTGCATTCTTTACACACATCCACACACCAACCTAGAACATTAAAATATACACTACCACATTCATACTCATTCACCCACCAGTCACTCACTCATACACCTTCTCTTACATCCACTCTCACTGCATTATCTACACATGTACACACCCACCCACCCAGAACATTCAAACACACATTATCATATTTCATCTCATTCACCCACCACTCGCTGACCCATAACACATACATACATCTGACATGCATTTCACACATGCAAAATACACATCAAATTTTGTTTTAAAAATACCTTCTTACCTGTTTTCCCAGTTTCGGTCTGTCACTCCAGGCCACGCTCAGCTCCTCCATGCTGCTCACAAACAGGAACCAGAAAGCTGGGAGAGCTTCCTGGTTCCTGTATATGAGCCACGAGGAAGCCGGAGAAGAAGGGGTTGGAGCTGAATGTGGCATGTGACACGTGCTACATTTCATGGTCAGCTCCGACCCCTACTGAGCGCTTCCTTCTCGCACTGCAACCCCAGCCCAACCTTCCCCCTGATGGGTGAAAACTGCACCAGGGCACACCCAGACCTGGTGTGCACCACAGGGGCTGCAGGGAATGCAGAGGCCCCTGCTACTGCAGGAGCTTACGTTTAAAAAATAAAATGTTGATAGGGGCGGCAAGGGATATTGCAGGGGTAGCAAGGGAGAACACAGGGGTTGCGGTTGTGACCCTTGGTGATCCCCAAATGACATTGCTGGCACAGTTGAAGGAAGTTGGACATATACGGGCACAAGAAGGGGGTTTGCAGGGGAGTTATGGTCAAGTGTCTTGGAGGACAGCAAGGGTGTTGCTAGGTCTTGAAAGGATCCGGGGCTACACTAATGACGGGATTGTCAGGACTCGGGGCTAGCTAGACTTTTAGTTGTAGCCCTTGAGCTTCTATCTGTGGCTACAACCAAAAGACCAGGGGCTATAGCTCCCTCATCCCCCTAGCAACACCTCTGGAGGACAACAACTTAATGTGAGGAGAGATGGAGGAATAGCCATTTGGGAGAGTTTTGCAAGCTGTATACAAGTGGCCAAAAGGCAAGAGGAAATGTGAACATGGAAACAGGAAGCAGGGAAAAAGGTGCATGACTTGATATTCCATAAAAACAAATCCATGTATTTTTCAGGTCTGTCAGCAATCATTTTGCTTAGAAAAGCTGTTTCTCACGCTAAGCGTAAATCACAAGAAAATAATGCAGATGTTCATTGAAAAGTCTGATTCAGCCATGAGCCCCTAACCATAAAGACACAGCCTTCCCGCCATTCGCGTATAGGAAAGTGACACCATTTCCACGTCCCATGTGCCTTCCCTTTTGCTTGAGTTCACACAGATATTGGTTCTTTGCGAATGCTGATAGTTCACCATCGAACACCATGCATATGTGTGTGCACAGGGCAGATGAACTCTGCGTGCCACCAGATCCAGGCATCCGCCCAGCACCTGAAATAATACGCGCAGTTTTCCGGAATTCCTACATCTGTAACTAAAGGAAAAATGGCTTAATTTAGAGCGTGCATATTTGTTCATTTGAGAAAAATCCTTAAGAAAATAGAACGGCAGGGGTTACTGACTTCCACAGAAGCTCACAAGAGAGAGAGAGAGGAAACTCAAAATATGAGATTTCAACAAGTCATTGCGTTTGCAGGTCATCTGTGTTCCATAATAAACAGCCCGGCCCTGGTGTAATTCCCTCTTTTCACATATTAGCACAGGGACGACATCAAAAACTGGACCAAAGTAATTATTCGAATTACGCCATCTTATCATCCCTCGTGTAAATATTGTGCTCAGCTGTTCCAGTAAAGCCCTGCTAATTGCAAAAACACTCTGCACTCACCATCTGTTTATTGGGGTTTTGGTGGTGGTGGGCAAACAGCGCGGTTGGGTGCTCCACCCAGGGTCATACTAAGAGCAAAATTGTACGAAACAGGAAATCACCACAATTACGATGAAGATGAAAACACGTGTCATAAGTTAGAAGAGCAAAAGTACTGGAAATCACATTTTCCTTTTTTGCTTATTTTATCAAAACTCAAGGGGCGGGGATATGGAATTACATGAACTTTTCACTGGTTCAATTACAGTTTTGCAGGGTATTAACACTAATGCAAAAATGCTGTGGTTCCAAAATGCATTGAATGTATATGCATGTTGCACTATGTTAACACGGGATCAATTTCTGTAATACGTCCGTGTAATATTTCTTCTGCAAGTCATACCCTCCATTTGAAATCTATTTCATGTTTTACGTACAAAAGTAGCACCTTTTTTAAATCATTCCTCAGCACAGAAGCACATATTTTAAATTGCGTGTGTTTTGGAAGGGGAATGGGCAAAATGTGGGATCCAACACCTCACTCGAATTTAAGAAATGGAGTAAGTTCTCACCTGCAACTAACCCGAGATTTCACAGTTGCATATTGTTCTTATTTATTTATTGTTGATTTGTACTGGCTCTAACTGCGGAATACACTTCTTAGCATCACCAGATGCATAAAAAAAGGGAGGGGGGGTGCATTGAACGGGTCTGACCATTCACCACCTTGGTACATTCTACATAAATTAAGTGCAGTGGGATCAGGGCAGAGGTTCAAGTTCTCTTTTCTTTTTCCAAATTTTGTTTATTCTTTTAACACTTACATAAACAATAAATCCAAAGACAATAGTTCTAATGTAAAGTATAACACTTGTATGAATACATCCTAACGGTCCAATCTATGAAGGAAAATGACTAAAGAGAAGCTGGGTGAGGAGGTGAATAAAAGAGTAGAAGAAAATGCACATAAAGAAAAAACACCTCTAGAGTGTGATTGAAAACAACTAAGCATAAAGGTCATTAAACGGCCAATAGCCCCCACCCCCGGTTCAAGTTTTCTGGCAGCCCTGAATCTCCGAAGGCTCTTAGGCCTAATGGCACAAATAGACCCAAAGAGAAGCACAGCTGCCATATCCCTGGATGCTAAGAAAGCCTTTAATTCGGTTTCCTGGGTCTACCTCCTTACGGTACTAGAAACATTTGGGATGGGTCCTAATTTCATTAGATATGTAAAACTGTTCTACACTGAACCAGGGGCTTGTGTGCTGACCAATAGGTCCATCTCTGAGCTGTTCTTGCTGGGCAGGGGCACCAGACAAGGGTGTACGTTCTCGCCCCTGCTATTTGCACTGACTATAGAGCCGATGGCATCTGCGGTGAGACTGAGACATGCTGACAAAGGTATAAATATAAAAGGGTCCATCCAATTAATCTCACTGTATGCTGACGACACGTTATTAAATAATCGTGAACCTGAGACAAATATAGCACCCATAATGGCGGAAATACAAGACTTTGCAACTTACTCAGGGTACACAGTGAACAGAGCCTAGTCGGAAATATTCCCACTCACACTGGCCACTAAATGCCCTGACATGCTACACAGACTTAAATGGTCGGATCAGCACATCAGGTACCTTGGGATCCTTGTTTCTAGGGATAGGAACACATTATATTTGGACAATTATGAGGCCACACTGCAGACCATTACTACAAAGCTTCAGATGTGGGGGCGTTTGCCGATATCACTGTAGGGCAGGGTGTCTGTCCTTAAAATGATAATTCTGCCCAAGCTGCTTTATCTGTTTGTTAACATTCCCATATGACCAGGCAGGGCTTTTCTTCGCCAAGCTCTGATCCATAATGGTGACGTTCCTTTGGAATGGGAAAACTGCCAGGATAAGCTGGGAAAAGATGACTGAATCATACTCCACTGGCGGTATAGCAGCTCCTGATTTTGAGCTCTATTATTATGTTGCTCAAGCACAATTTGCAAAATATTGGTATGATACCACACAAGAGACACCCCATGCATTAATAGAAGAATACACCACACACCCCACGAATATACAATCAGTCATTTTCGATACACAATACAAGGACACGTGCGAATACAACCCAGTCAGTTGTACAGTTAAAGCATGGGAGGCTATATATAGAAGATTGAAGTTGGAAGCACCCTATAACCCAGAGATACCTCTTTGGAATTACCCGGCCATACCCCACACACATGACAGCACAATACAGGAGTCCTGGGACCCTAATATGGAAATGAAAATTGGAGATATGTTCATAAATGGCAAATTTGCATCCCTAGATGAACTGCTGAGAGCGCTGGGGGGTGGGCCACTCAGGACACTTCAATATTACTGCATGCGGTCAGCATTTCAGAAAAAGTGTCCGCTATTCCCAGATGAGCCCCAGCCACACCCATGTGTACAGCTGGTGACCACCGCGTGAGGCCTGGGAATTTCTAGGGAGAGGGATTTACGGGTACACATTGAAGATGAGAAATGGACTAGATATTACTCATTGACTAAGAAGGTCTCCCTGAACGCTGTTCAAAATACTGAACAGACTACATTATACGCCAATTAAAATAGTGAAATTTAGCCCAGAGGTTTCGGATGCATGCCACAAATGTAATATGCCACAGGCAGGAGACTTTCATATGTATTGGGAATGTCGGGTGGTGGCGGGCTTTTGGAAAGAGGTGGCTGAAATGTTGGAAGAAATTACACAGATCCCCCCGGACCTGAAGCCCCAAAAATATTTATTTGGGGACGTAGGCAAATGTTCTGAGAAAACTAGACGACTGTTTAATGTTGCATGTGCGGTTGCCAAAAAATGTATCCTACTGAAATGGAAAAATGTGGGCCCGCCCAGTATGAACCAATTTCTTCGTGAACTAACGTATGTAAATGAAACGGAAGAACAGTATGTATTGACCCGACCCCCAACCTGCAGACCCAAAATTATATGGGGCCCATTCAGAACTTACCTATGTAATATGTCTTCTGATGATGATGAACCCGTGTAATTCTATGTAAATATAATGACCATGATGTGTACATGTTCTGAATATATATGGTGCAGTGTGGAAAGGTTTTGTGTATCTCTATGTGACCACTAATAAACAGAGTTTGAAAAACAAAAAAGAAATTAGAAGTCTGGCGAACAGCGGGCCCGGCTTGAATTTAGAAATGTGTCTAATAGCGAGCCTTGGTTGAATTTAGAAGTGTTCCTAATATCCACTCTGTGCAAAGTTGAATTTAGAAAGCATGCCCAATATCGTGCTTGGCTGAATTTAGAAAATGTGCCCAATAAGGTGCCCTGGATGAAATTAGAAGTGTGCCCAATAATTCCATCTGACAGTTCCATCTAGAAAGTCTGCCCTATAGCTTATCTGTGTCATAATTACATTTAGAAAGTCTGCTCTACAGCATATCTGTGGCATAATTGCTTGATGAAGTCGGTGGAGCAGATGAGTGTGTAGAGCGGATGAGTGTGTAGAGCGGATGAGTGTGTAGAGCGTGGAAAGGAGTGGAGTGGATGGAACAGAGCGGATTGCTTGAAAAGGTCATAATGCATGGAACAGTCAGAGTACATGGAACGGATACAGTACATGGAACTATTAGAATGAGCTCGATCTCAAGCACCCGTGGTAAACCACCATATCACATCTCCATGCTTACTCTCTTCTTTACACCACCACTCAACTAGAACACAGCGATACTATGATACCATTCGGTATAGCTGTTCTCATACCACCACTTGCCTCATACTCCCCATCACCCTAACTAAACACTGCTGGTTACGCACCATCCAGCCTAGGCGTTCTCCTCAGGCCTAACACAGCCTCAATCGGTCTGGATAACAACCTGCCAGAACTAACACATACTCCTGATCTCTCAAGCACCACACCTACCGCTAAGAAGCAGCTATCACACGAAAGCACCACGAGCTTCACACATATCCGGTGGGCACACGCACCTTATGACTCTCTCTATTCTCTCTACTGACTTGAACTTCGGTTCCCGAGGACGTTCAACCTACCAGCGCCTTGAGACCATACCAATGGCACATAAGGCGCTATATAAATGCAAAATAACATAACATAACATAACAAGTATGTTGCCCAAATCCATGTGTAATACTCTGTTATAAAAAACTCACTGAAGGAGTCTAGTATGTTGAAACCTTTGGCCACAATAATTAAACGTGTTGATATATTGAGGATTGGAGTGCAATGGAATAGAAAAGAATGCATTTTTAAAATCAATGACAGTAAAGTGTCTGGCCTCAGTTAGTATACTGCCAAGGATTGTGACAGGATTCGGTACAACTGGGAATTCAGCCTCAATTTAATGGACGTAAATCCTTTATCTTCCTACAACTTGATCGTTTCACTTTTTTGACAGGGTATATGGCCATGTTACATAGAGTTTCAGATGGAACTATAATGCCTTGCTGCCTTAAAGCAACAATTGTCTCATGTATTCCCTCTCTGCCTCTTTGGATGATGGGTTGCACTCTCTGTAACTGTAACGCTTACCTCGTATCCGGTTCTCTGCAGGAGCGCCTGGACCAATGGGGTGGCCATGAGCAGTGGGACTGGTCCTAAAGGGAATGACAAGTGTCAATGGCTGGGCTTCTTGTATGAACTAGACCCTCCTCCCAAACCAACCCTTCCTCTGGCTTCCCTATGGATACTGGGCTCACCTGTGTGTTTGAAAGGCTGAACTCTCAGAAATGCTTTCTATAGCAGGGGTGCTATTCTTCTATCGGCACACCAGCAACTTCACTGGTCTCCAGGCCCAGATCAGCTGTGGCCCGTTTGTGGTCTGTGTGGCTGTCTTTGTTCATATGCCCAATTAGGCTGTTTGGGGGGTGCATTTATTGTTCATCTGCCTTATTAGGTGGTTCTGGGGCTGTCCATTGGCCTTGGGCCTTGGAATGTCCACTTGCGTCCACTTGCATCCTTGTGGGGGTAGTTCTTGTTGAGTTGTGCAATCCCAACTGTCTCTCTGCACCCCACGGAATGCCAGATATCCCTGTATCTCTTCCTGATGCCATTCTCAGCTGCTGCTTGTGGATGAGCTGAAGTCTAGCTGCTGCTGCTGCAGCGAAGCACAACGTTTCCAATGGTAAGTGAAATGTCAGAGGGAAATCACAGCTGACAGCTGCTTACTGTGTTCCGTTGGTTACATTAATGTTGTCTCTTTATTGTAGATGCGGTGCCTGGAACTCCGGAGCGGAGAGATCTGCACGCCAAATGAGAGACCCAGCCGGTGCTGTACGGAGTTTGTGGGGAGCTATGAGGAGCCGAGTAAAAGCAGGTGAGTGTTTGCAGTACCTTGTTTACTTGTGCTGCTGCTATCCAGTGCCCAGGTTCTTTTCTTCCTCACTTTGCAGGATCAAGGAGCAGGAGCCACGGTAAGCGATAAAATGCAGGTTGCAGATTAACATGAAGCAGTGCCGTAAACCCTGGATGTGGCTTTTATAGGAAACCACACCCATCAACTGCTATGCAGCCTTCAGAGATGTTCTTGGCCCCATGGTTGGCCATCTTGGAGCTGCCAGGAAATGTTCTGCAATCCTTATCCTTTACCTGCCCTAGATGCCTAGCGTACCATAAATAAGCCCAACTAGCTTGTCCCCCAGCCCTTCTGGATCTACGGATGCTTTTCATGTATAAATGTGAAGGCGTCCTGGCCTGTGGTGATGGAAGGGTGTGTGATTGCAGGGCTGTTCGGACAGTGGGCATGACAGTAACACTGCTCCTTGCTTCAACTTGATACACACTGCCCTATATTTTTCAAGAACCCTACATTGTGAGGGTTGTCCGTACATAAGGTGCTTGGGACTTGTAAACAATCCTCCTTTAAGTGTGCAGGCATGCATTTAGCAAGAAATATAGGACAAGGGATATTCCTATGCTGAATCATTATTTGAAAACAGGATACAAACCTGCAGGATAATTTCATCATCATTGTCAGCATCCTCAAACAACAGCCAGCCCATCTGATAACCTGCTCAGTGGTTGAGCCTGGTCGATGCACAAAACTGTACCCCACTCGTCTCCCTCCTCATCAGTGCCTATCAGCACTAATTTATAATCTGCAATCAACACCCCCTCCAATTCTAGCATAATGATGGCCTCCGGAGCATAATCTTGGGCCATTTCAGTCTGAAACAAAGATGTTGATAGCACATTCCAATACCGGGCACCCAACTCAACAACACTGTCACTTTATACATAAACAAATGCGGATGCAAAGGTATTCCTCTAGTAGCATCACCATACAATGCTTGTGTTATCACCAGCACTGTAACATAAAAAATTCTTGGTGGATAGCACACTACCCTTCTTCCGAAAATGTCATTGTCATGTTCAGCTTGATTAACAGATCTCTGCCTAAATATTTCACTGGATTTGCAGTTGAAAACAATAGTGGAGGTAGCACCTCTTTGTTACCTACCTTAAAGGGTAAGTCTTCTTTAAATGGAACCAAATTATTGCAACAAAGAACCCTTGTGTGTCCATTACTTTACTTGATAAGGGAGAGCACCCTTCCTTTATACATGACTTTGTCACACCTGTGTCAACCATGAAAACAAATGATTTGTTGCTTATCTCTACACCTATCAGGGGTTCCTCTTCTGGGTCAGCAGTAACTAATAGAACTGGGCACGGTTCTATGTCATTTAATCGACATATTTTATTTTTATGGTTTTTTAATGAATACTTTGCAATGAAAAAATTAATTGAAATTGAGTTTTATTTTTATTTTTATTTTGGGGGTTTCCAACCCAAGCTCCCATACCCCTATTGTTTTTTCTTTATTCCTGATCCCCCACCCCTTATATGAACACCCCCACCCTATATTTTTCAATGATTTTTTTGTTGAAAAATGTTGGCAAAAAAACCCACAGAAAAAGTCTGTTGATGAAAGAATGTTGTACCACTGGGCATGCAAAAGCTCTCTGTGGACTGGCCGAATCTGTCCTAATCTGGGTGGGTGTTTGATCCTGGGAACATGAAAGGGTTATCGCCCACCACACTCACCCCTTAATATTGTGTCACTGTACCATGTGGTAAAGCATGTGATCCGATACCTGTGATGCTCATTGTTGTGTTTGTTGTTGCGTGTACACAGGTGTGCTATTTAGTGCTGGTGGCTGCATCTGCTATAGTTGCACCTGTTGTGCAATGACATCTGATACTGACACTGGGGCTGTTGTGGGTGTCCTTCCTGGGGTGCCTACACAGGCACTGTGACAGATGGGGCACTTAGAGGCATCATTCCATACTGCTGTGTGTATAAGACGAGGGTCATCGACCCACTGGGACATGCGCAGGGATCATATGCATCCGCTTGCCTACTCATAAGCTCTCGCGGAAAATGGCCCCTTTTTCCACATGACCAACACGGTCTTGGTCCCCAATATCATATCCCCATCCCACTAAATACTCCTCCTCTATGTCCTTGCAATCCTTGAAAGCCTCCTCTTACACTTGCATAGCCTTACTGGTAACCTCCCTTGTGCTCTGTGTTGTCTGGATAGTATTCATATCCTACTGCCCATTCCGGCACTACCCTTCTGTCCACCTGAGTCCCTCACTGTTCTCCTTGTACCACAGGCAGACCCGTGATCACTGCTCCTTCTATTCTCAACTTGGCTAACTTCTTTTGTACTAACTTTGATTCAGCTTTCGGTGCATTATCCACTAATTACTTTTCTTTCTTCTGTCATCGTTTGCAATTATATAATTGCCTGAATCTCTGCCCATCCCTTAGCCTTGATCCTTAATACCATATCTAAATCATTCTGCACCTACTTTGGAGTCCCTTCTTCATCATCAGATAAAATATTGCAATCGTCTTATCCCATGTTTCCCCTGATTTAGCCCTCCACATCTTCTGAAGCTGTAATATGTATTGCTCTGGCTCCTCATCATCCTTCATAGTATGTGCCATAACTGAATGTATATCACATGTGTCAGGATATGCATTTCTTAAGGCTGCCCACACTCTAGCATGACAATCATTAAAATGTGCCCCATCATGATTGTCATCACCCATCCATACCCCTAGAGATATCCTGCCTTTTTCTAAATGGCATCTGCTTGATCTTCTAATACTGTGGCAAACACGCTTTTCATGTCTCCTACCACTAGTGCAATGCCTGCTGTCTGTTTCTTGAGTGCATATATCCACTTGCCTGCCCCTGTGTCGAGCGATGGTAGTGCCTTCATTAAAGTATTTCTATCCATATGCGGCTAGGGGACATACTGTGCTCTGCCTGGACCTTCATGTAACAACAGAAACTGCATTCCGATCTGCTTTGCTGGTAATTTTCTCCCCCCTCGTTTCCCTTTCACCACTGTCATGTGACCTGGTCACACTCTCAGCCTCGGGCTCCAGAAACCTTCTACTCTTGGTGTCACTGTGGGTGGCACCTTATCCCCCTGCTCCTCATCTTACCTCATTCCTCCCCTACTACTTCTGCATTGGAATCTGACCTGATTGATTCATAATCTAAACCCTGCGCTCCTGGTTATTCTTCTCAATAATCTTCATCATCGCAACCAGTATCCTAAGTTTCAACGTGTACATCCCTAATCGCAGTACTATCGATCCTAAACAAAATATCCCCCACTCACCATTCATCAGTACCTGTTAGCACCCTTCTCCCCTCTCACCTTTCCAACCTTAGTCGCACCAGCTCTGCCTCTGTCCTTCAAAGCACTGTTTATAAATTTCTTTGTGGCGTATTATCTGTCTCCATAAATAATGGATTGTGTGCAGCATTCTCTGCTAGGGGCAGTGGGACATTCTCATATGTTGTGGACACTGACTGCCATGGGGCTGTTTGAGGTACATATTCTGGATTAGAGTAACCTGCTGCTGCTTGCCTTTGGTAGCATCCCTCTGTTGGTGGTTGTAGGGGTATCACTGGATTCAGGGGCTACACTAGGAGTTGGGGTGACACAGGGTGCTTATATTACAATGTTTCCCATTTTAGAATCCTCATTTCTTCTTCAGGCCGTGGCTTGTACATTCTACCTCATGTCAGCGACCCACTCTTTGTGGTATTTTATGCTTTTCTCTCTATAAAGCCGGAGCGCGGTGCACATATATTCAAGTGGGGGAGAGAACTAATTTTATGCCTAGTTCAAACCTATAACAATCCTTTGCTTTTTAAACACAAATCCAGTGGCGCTGATCTCCCTACCCCCTCCCAACACCACCCACATTCCCTGTCTTTCCCTCCCCATCCATTTCGCCCTACACACCACAGACTTAATACCCCAGACAACTTCTCACACACCACCACAATCCCCAATTCACATCACAGCACATCCAAAAAAAAACTTAAATCTCCTTATGCCCCCTTATGCCAGACAAAGGAATCCTGGACCCGCCATATAACGCGCCCACACAAAAAACACATTTGTTTACAAATGGTGTAGACCCTTGCTCTAACCCCTTGCCTCAGGATAAGGGTATTTAGCTGCTCACACTCTGTTTTGCTGAGCGTAGGGCTCCCAGTTACTCAGCTTTTGTTTATTTCTGCAGCCATGCCTTTCCGTCACAATCAGAGAACTCTGTTCATCACTTTCCTCATATCATGTGTAGTGATGTCACCTTATATAAAACCACTATACATTAGAACGTGGCTATTCACACTCCATTCATTCACCAACAAATCACTCCATACATACCAACTCTCCCCTTATTGTTTTCTACCACAAAGTTGCACTTACATCTATGTATTCTCCCGAGCTCCTCCGATACGGGGTCCCGTCATTGGCCTGCAAAATCTGGAAGCAACGCCCTGCTCCATAAGCAGGGATGCCTTCTGACAATACAGCACCCGCAAACCTCTTCAAGTCATGCACGAGGACTTGTTGCTGCAGATGGGAGCCGCACCTAAGGATGCATGGCTGGGACACCCCTGACCTCACAAAGAGTCTGGGATCACATCAGGGTCACCACATTGAAAGGAAAGTGACCTGTACATATAATCCAAGAAGGTCAAATAATCACTGCACCTTTTTGCAAGAGGAAACATGGTTTTACTACATGCAAAATCATCTGAGACGGTCCCATAGACCTGAATGGAGATGGAGCTTCTTATCTCAAGATGTTACCTCTTTTATAGCAGAGAAACTGCAAATTAACAATACTATACATAATGAGTACAACATAATCCCTCGACCCTCATTAGCTACCGCCTGTAGAACATGCTAATGCCCCCACCGTTATAGTTGCTGGGCCAATTGGCCACTTTTAATCTAAACTCATTCGCCTAAACGCGTGGTTCCCTACATCATCACCATCAAATCTATCTACTTGGTTGGTGGTTTCTCATTTTTTTTAATATATTTATTATATTTGTTTACAGCACCCAGACCCAGAGCTATCATGGTGCTGGTGCAAGTTAGTTAAATAAAAACAGTGTCTGAGTTATATTTTTTCAGGCAGTTTCTGAAGGTGGAATCAGATGGTTCTTCTTGAAAGCATGGAGGTAGGGTGTTCCACAATGTGGATTTTGTGACAAGAAAGTTGGCTCCCCCTGCTCTCTTTCTGGAAGATTTTAGTGTCACAAGGGCCAGGGCGGTAGAGGAGCGCAGGCAGCAGGGTTTAGATGTTTGGGAAATACGCTGGATGCAGCAGTGAGTTATTAATAGAATCTTGAACTCAATGCAGGATTTATCGGGTAGCCAGTGGGCATCCAACCTGGCTTGGGAGATGTGATCAGTTCACTTCATGCCCCAGTTAGCCTGAAGGGCGTTGTTTTGGATCAGTTGTAGTTTAGAGATGTTTTTAGTAGAAGTGCCAGAAAGAGGGGCGTTGCAGTAATCCAAATTGCTACCAATGCTAGCCCTGGATAGGGTAAGGCAATTGTCAGTGGACAGATATTTTCTGCTGAGGTTCATTAGCTCTGTGCAGTAAGCTGCAGATGAGACGAGGGCATTGATGTTTTTGTGCATAGATAGCTCTGAATCAAGGTAAATGCCCAGGGTTTTCGATGACTGGAGACAGCGTTGGTGTTGCCGTCAATGGAGAAAGATGCAAAGACATGGTCCAGAGATTTGAGGTGATGAGGGGAACCCACAATGAGAAGCTCCATTTTATCATCATTCAGGCAGAGATGGTGTTCGGCCATCCAGGTCTGTATGATGCTGTTGACATGGTTGATATTGGCTGTGAATCCCAGTGAGTTGCAGTAGGATTTGGGTGTCATCTGCAAAGTTTTTGTAGGGGGTTTTAAGCTTGTCGGCGTGGCCAAATGGGGGTTTTGTATACATGTTGAAGAGAGAGGGGGAGATGCAGGAGCCCTGAGGTACCTCATGTGGTACGGGGTTGGGGTCAGCTGCTTCAGAGTCAAAGAAAACCTTAGAGGATTGTTTGCTGAGAAATGATTTGGCCTAGCTTGCAGCTTCTCTGGAGAAATTGAATTTGCAGGTGAGGTGTTGACAAAGGATGTCAAAGTCAACAAGATCAAATCAAAAGAGAGGCCGAGTAGAAGGAGGTTGGTGAGTCCGCCAGAGTCACGTATGCCATTGAGCTGGATCTTAAGGTCAAGGAGAGCGGCTTCCATACTGTGCCTGGATCCTAAACCAGATTGCTGTGAGGCAAGAAGCTGTGGACCGCCAGGTGGGCTTGGTGTTGAGTGTATGTGGTGCAGTCTAGGATTTTAAGGAGGTATGGTACTGTAGTGATGGGGTGGTAGGTGGTATGCAGGGTGGGTTCAAGGGAAGGTTTTTTTAGTAGGGGTGTGATGCAAGGTTCTTTGATAGCTGTTGGGACTGAGCTAGTGGCAAAGGAGGCATTGATGAACTTGGAGATGATGGGTGCTGGGGGGTCTGAGCACAATTTGATGATGTGGGCATAGCAAATATCGGCTTTGCAGTTCAAGGGTTTGAGGTGCTGAATGATGGTTTGGATGCCAGAGGGTGTGACCGGAGTAAAGTAGAAGGGGAAAGGGATGGTTGTGGTGGATTCTGTTTGGTCAAGGGGGGATGGATCATTTGTAGAGAGTATAGATTTCTTCGAATAGTTTTGGCTGTAAGTTTGTGGGATTTGTCGGCTAACGCTGATTGGACAACTGTACACCAAGCTTTGTCTTTGGGGAAGCTGGTAGTGGGAGGTGCTGGGGATTCAAGATCTTTAACTATTTTAAAGAGCTCCCTGGTGTTGGAGCCAGCTTGCCTGATTCTATTATTGTAGATAGTGGATTTGGTTGTAATAATCGCCGCTTTGTAGATCTTAGAGGAGGAGTGGAAGCCTCTTTGTGTGTTGCAGAGGGGTTCTTTCTCCAGAGGTGTTCATGGGCTAGTTTGTGTCTGCAGAGGGTGATTGGCTCCTCTGTAAACCATTTGTTATTTGTGGTTTCTTTTGGGAGCAAGGTTTTTAGTGGTGCATGAAGGTCAAATGTTTGTAGAAGGGTGGCATTGTAGGTGGTGATAATTGCTTCGGGTCGTTGCTGTCTGGCAGTGGTGATAGAAAGGTGCAGATTGTAGGTTCAAGCTCTCAATGGTGAGTTTGCTGGTGTGCCTCAAGGATATGGGAAGGTAGTTGGCGTCTTTGCAGGCAGTCGTGGACTACTGAGGTAAGCTTAATTGGTCATTCCAAGAAAGGGGGCCCACTTTGGTAATCGTTATTAATGTGTTAAGATTCAACAGCCAGTCAAGGATCCAGCCTTTGGAGTGGGAAGGGGTGGTGACTGCCTGAGTGAAGTTCATTTCATCTTGTACCACCATTGTTGATTTACCTGTAAATTGAGACCAGTTCCAGGTGCGATTAAAGTAACTCTGCACTAATAGACAATAGGCCTTCCCATCAACCAAGACGACATGGTACACACAAGCTGCCTCCCTGACCTTGCACTTAATTGATTGGTACCACCTCTGCTCCTCTCATTCCAAATCACGGGACGTTCCAGACATGGCTCCCCCCTTATCTCCTCCGTACCCCAGGTGCCCAGTAGTGACGTGACCGGGGCACTGGTCCTGAGTCTGAATTTCAGGGTTTTACTTGCTTTCGGTTGTGTGTCTACTTGTAATTCATTTGGGGTGACTGCTCATTGGGGAGAGCAGTAGTGCTCTAAATCTTCATCTTGCCTATTGGCATCACAAAACAGTATGCCCTGTTCTCATGAATTTGACCTCCAAAGGGCACATTCCTACCAGCTCACATTCGGTTCCCACCCTATTCAAGCTCTGCAGCTGGACACAATTAGCACCTATCTGTGTACCATGGCTGCCAGTACCCTTGGTTTCTCTCCTGGGGAACGGGAAACAGGCATTGCTTTTGTAGCTGAACTAACAGAGCTGCAGTCCCACACTATGGCATGCGTTCTACTTTATTCATTGAATGCTCGGCCTTAACATCCAAAATGGTGACACTCCTGCCACATTAACACACCAACCTCACTTTTACCCCAATACCGTGCTGATTCCATTTTCCACCTAATTGAGGCTATCCTGCACATCACATTATACTATGTTACTACAAATACAGACCAAAACAAAACAGCAGGTCTATTTGCTGCCTATCTATGACCTCTGCAACAACAACAATACATTTTATTGCTCTTTCAGTGTTGCTATATGTGAGTATGTAATATGTGTCCAACCTAACTAGAACAACTTATGCTTCTGCTGCACCGCCTTCAATCTGTTCCTGCGATAGTTAATTCTAATAGGTCTCTCTCAACTGGAATCGCTTGGCCTGGCTGGGACGCTGTACATGAATCCCAACATTAGCAACCACACAAGATACTGCCAAAGACACATCTGCCTGCATCTTCAAGAGCAAATTGATGGCAAACAAAAACAGCAATACCACACTCCATTTTATTTAATCCTATGCCGGACAAAATTGTCCTTCAATAAACATTTTCCACAGTTTAGCACCTAACTGCAATGTGGCCTCTGAGATTATCAAACAAGTGGCCTACTACAAAGGAATGACAAACTGATTCCACCCACATCGTTAAAGAAAAGCATGCTGACCGTGGCTCATGAAACCCCCTTGGACATCACACAGTCCAAATGCTACCTGCGAGACAGGTAGCGGTGCTGTGGCATGGATGGAGATATGCAATGTCACATCTCCGTATGCTCCCCAAGCCAAAAAAAGTGCAAAATAATTGATCAAATGCACCACACCTATGACAGTGGTAGAACACTGCAGAACCACATGGGACAATGTAGGCATCGATTTCATTGCGCTGCTTCACTACATGACACCTGCTTCACACTTGTATTTATCAGCAAAGCATCCAAGTGGATTTTCGGCATGCCATTACCACATAAACAACCCTAACAACACATCACAAATGTCTTTCAAAGAGAAGGATTGCCAATTATTGTTTCAGACAATAGTGTCCAATTTTCAATTTAATGTAGGTGGCATGGCGATTTCCTTTCAAAAGAGCGGCATTGTACCACCATTAGGGAAATGGCAAGGTGGAAAGGCCTAACAGAGAGTTGGAAGACACCATGCAAAAGGCAAGAGCAGCCAATTCTGAATGCCATGAAGAAGTCACAAAAGTAGCTAGCTTCCCAGAGAGTGACCTTAAACCACAGGCTTCATATCGGTTGGATTGATGAAAGGAGGCACGACTCTTTGCAAACTCAATCCAGCGGGAACTGACTCAAGTACTCCTGCTCTTCCTTAGAACATGCCGGCAACAAAGAAATTTCACCACTCATTGATGCATCAATATGGGTGGCTGAGTAAAGATCAAGATAGCTCAGAAGGACAAATACACATACTCTAAGTTAAATGTGTCAACACAAGTCATCAAGACACTCCAAAACCCAGTAATCAGGCAAGGGGGAAAGGTCTGGTACCTATAAAGAGTTGCACAGTAATAAAAATCTATAAAACAGAACAAACTCCCACATGTTGGCAATTCCTCACCATGGGAAATCCAGGAAATGAGAGAGAATGAGAAGACGTCCTGAGCATTTCAGATTGTGAGTACAGGAATTGAAGGCAGTCAGTGTGAGGCCAGTTTTTCTACTATTCCTGTTGTGGCTGTGAGAAGGAGCTTGCAGATCCCTAACCTTCAAAACCTCCTTTGCGCCGCAGAGCGGTCAGTGAAGGAGGTGAGGCTAATGGACTTATATGCTAAATCCATAAGGTAAAGCTAACAGATGGTATTTTGTGCCTCTTGCTGTGTGAAACATCGGCTTACTTCAGGCTTCACCGGGAAAGCGGAGACATTGAAAACAAGCCGCATGACGGTATTATAGCTGGAAGGGACATTGTGAAGTGAGGCAGACTGATACAGCTACACAAGTCATTTTGAAAACATAAGTTCACAGAATCGAGTTACCCGTCGATTGTTATTCAGAACAGAGTTCTAATAATTTACTTATAAGGAACTTCATCTCCCAAAACACCCTGTGGCAGAACGGCTGAATAACCTCTCTCTGTGCATCAAATTCACAGTACGGAATGACTGTGTGGACCTTAGATAGCACATATTTTACTGCTTGTCAGAGCATTGGGAGCATCATGAAAAATAGCAGAGTGTTATAGCTGGTTTTCCATTTACATAATAAGCAATCTTTTGGCCCCTTCCAATTCAGGCGGGGACTGTGGGCTTAAGGCCTTTGACCCGTGCTGGTGATTACTCTTTCCGAAACACAGGTGGGTCTGTATTAAATCCAAGCCCGGGATATCTCTAATCAGGCAGGACTGTGGGCATATGGCCTTTGACCCACGCTAGTTGATATTCCTTCTCTTGTATTGGAGCATCAGATTTTAATTTAAGTGTGTTGTACCTGTGAGAGTAAGTCCTGCTGATCATTGAATACTTTTGACTAAGGTTGGGGTCGATAAGAAGTACGACTAAAGCTTTGGTTGAGCCAATATACATTTTTCGACAATGGGCACAGGGGGCCCAGCCTCTTCTAAATCTAAGGTGCAACTAAATACTAAATGCGAAGTGCAGTGGTAAGAGCGATGCGTGGGATGTGAGACAATTTATCAATGACAAGTAACAAGCGGAAGAAGAATAAATTGCTGCAAAACAACCATAGTATAAACCATCAATCTACAATTTCGGAGTACTTTTCGGCGGAACCGAAACAGACAGCTTTAGCCAAGAAAGAGCAATTTGCAATGCCCAATGAATCAGTTGAATCAGGGCATTTCGGATCTATAGATAATAACAATTTGCTTCTTTAACTTGTTGAATGCTTGAGACGTGCATCATTGGGAGGGACACAGAGTTCAGATCTCAGACAATGATGACAATATTATAGACATAAATCTCTCGAACCTTTTGTACTCACCTGATCTCGAAGCATTGGTCTCAGCAGAAGCGGATGACTCATCACTGTCTACGAATAACAAAAATGAATCCATCTATGGTATAAATGACGAAATAACAAAAAGTAAAAACAGGGAATTGATGATCCTAAATTCCTTGGGTGATATTCTGACAAAATCAAAGTTTTATCTCGATTGACATCAAAGTTACTCAAGGATCAGGCCAGCTTGAAAACAATCTCATCATTATCCATAAAAAAACTGGATGCAATCACCCAGATACTGACCAAACAAAAGTCAAGCAAATAATGGGCTAAACCGCTGCAGTCTTCCTCAACCTTAATACAGGATGACAAAGCTTCTCTGAATCTAGACCCCTCTCCTTTTATCCATCGTCTCCCTGGAGTGGAGGATGAGTCCCAGTGGAACATTGAGGACATTTTTGTTTCAACTGCAAAAGTAAAAGAAGTGGTACACCCACATCCAATTAAAATGAACCCAATGATACAAGAACCAAGCAAGTGGAAATTCTGGTTAAAAAATCTCATGAAATAGAAAAACCTAAAGTGGATCCAAGTATAAAAAAAGTATCAACCAGTTCTGGCCTGACTAAGGTAACAAGAGCATTACCTGATGGATTGGTGAGAACCACATTGTTAACAGGACCGTTAGGAACAAATAGGCCAAATGTGACAACATCTATTGGTTCCATGTAATAATGTTGCCACAAAAATCTCGCCATACAAAAATATCGCCGAAAAATTGGCGCTTTTTTGTGGCGACATTATTGCATGGAACATGCGGGGGACAGCCCCGCAACCCCCAAACTTTTTTTTGCCCCTGTCCCCATATATATGGTCACCCATATAATATCGCCACAACCTTTTTCCGGCGATATTATTTACGACGACCATATATATGGGGATAATATTACCTGATACCCATCTATTGTGGGGAAAACGGTGGGCCAGAATCAATTGCAACAACAAAAACCAAATACGGCGTTACCTTCAAGTGTGACAATTGAAGACATTGGAGAAAAAGTTCCAAAGATGGCTCAAATTGAAAACAAACACATTTTGGGTAACAAACTGGAACTATGTGTTCTATTTGAAAAATTAAACCCGACAGGCGACAGTCCTTTCTTAAATCGTTCACAAATGTTGACGATATTTTGTGACATACCAGAGCTAAGCTTGATAACCTCTCCATATATGAAAAGGATCGAACTACCCAGGGTTGGTAGCCATACAAACTGGGCACTGGTAGAATTCTCATCACTAGTTATAATTGCCTTGCTCAAATCTAATGCCCATCTTTTAACCCACGTGGGTTTATCATTGATACTCTGTCACAAAAAGAGCAGATTGGTGCAAACCAAGGATATAAGATCTAGAAATACATCAAGAGTCAAGGGCTCTTATGATTATATAACGGAAAGGGAGTCCTTGAGAGCTTTACAAACAGAGAGAGATGCAGCAATAACAAGCACCCGTGAAGTGGTGCTTTGTCAGCCTACTCATATCAGCAATGGAGCTAACTGATATGGTTTCGAATACGATTGGTTATCATGGACATTATGGAACACCCGTGGTTACAATTTGTTACTGTTGAACTTTGAAGGTCTTGAGTATATCAGAGTTTGTGATGTGTTTCATTTACAGGAAACCTGGTGTACTGAGTAGTTTCATTTGGAGGGCTTCCATATAGTACATAACCTGGCAACAAAGCCTGGTCTGGGCCGACTAAGTGGGGGTCTAGCCATTGGCACCTGGGTGGAGCATCATTTGGAAATTGTCAAAATTGAACCACAAATACCATACGTTTTACCCACTATGCTCACATTATCTGGAGCTTCAAAAAGCCCTATTTTGTTAATAAATATATATGATGCCCAAGGCAGAGGTTTTACAGAGAAAATCATCCAGAGTATAGAGGAAGTAATACTGCGTTGGTTTATTCAAAATCGAAAATGTCCTGTAATAATAGCAGGGGACTTTAATACAAAAGATCTGCACGAATATCATAAGGGAATGTATAAAAGAAACAATGATTGGGTGAAATTAATGGTTCGCCATGACTTCATTTACTAAAATTTAAAAACATGTTTGGTTCTAAAGATGCATTTTCCTGGTCAAACAGTAAAGCGTGATCGCTCATCGATTATATAATTACAGATAGAGTTACACAGTCGATATGTAGTGAAGTAGATATTTCCCCAAATTCAAAGAGTGACTATGCAACTCTGAATTGGTACACTGTTGGTTTATCAAAAGGACCAAAACTAACAAACAAACTATGGTAGGAGTTTGTGGGGATTCCGAGGGGACAATAATTAAATTGGTTGGACAAAATAATTAAGAGTATTAATGACATACTCCAAACAAAAAAAAACGACAATATTGACCAAGATTTAGATGGAGTCCATGGAGACATAATATTATTGTTAGAAAAATATGCTAACTCTCATGGAATAAAAATAAATCGGGTAAGGGCCTATAATAGTAAAAACAGAAATAAAATCAGGCAACCTTACAAAGTTAAAATAGCAGACAGAAAGAAAGCATATAAAACGAAAACAAACTTAATTAGGAAAAACGCTTTAATGAATTTAAGCAAACAAAAAGTTTGAGTTAGGAAAACTGGCCGCACGGTACAAGAATTGGCTGAAGCAACATAAATTGGGCAGAAATAATTTTAATTGTTTATTACTGTTTCATTGGCTACGGTCCCACGATAGCAAATTCTTTTGGTCTAAGTTTAACGCCTTTAAAAAAGACACGTCTCCCATGGAGTTGAACACTATTCCTGAAGTACAATGGCTAAACTACATTGCAGCACTGTATTATGACAACGATGTTAACCTAAAAAGCACTCTTGAGAATAAATCCTCATCTAATATGTCAACCTTCGAGATAGATGAAGAATGTTTGTGCAATATAATTTCGAGACTAAAAAGCTCTTGGGTACCAGGACCCGATGGGATCCCAAACATCGTCCTGAAAGCACACCCTCAGTTATGGGCGCATATATTAATATCTTCGTACAAACATATAGAAAAAAGCAGAAATATACCTGAAAGTTGGCATAAAGCTATTTTGGTGCCGATTTTCAAAAAAGAAGATAGATTAGACCCTCAGAACTATAGACTAATATCACTAATGGACACTAGTCAAAACATCTTTGCTAGTATATTACTTAGACAACTAACGAAATGGGTAGAAGATAAAGAAATATTAAGCCCTTATCAGACCGGTTTTAGGAAATAGCATAACACCATAATAAACATATGTGTGGTTCAATACCTGAGGGATGAATCTGAGAATAAAAACATAAAGCATCTTTATTGCTTCTGCATTGATTTTTCTAAAGCATTTGACCTAGTCCCACGTGATAGTCTCTGGAATAATTTAACAAAATGGGGTATAGACAAGAACTTGCTATACTATATGCAATTGCTTTATACTAACACATCAATTGCCATGTGTCTGATGCTGCAGGACAATGTACAGAATTTCAAAATACAAATAAAAGTTTGAAACAAGGTTGGGTCTTAGGACCGATCTTTTATAATTTGTTCACTGCGGATAAGAAATCAATATTTGCACAGATAAAACATTTCCCATCAAGGATCAACAGTGTTATGATACCATGGTTGGCTTATACTGATGATGTTATCTTATTTGATCAAACCCAGATAGGATAGCGAAGATCTCTAAAAACATTGGAGAAATATGCGGAGGATAATGCCATGGTAATCAACGTAGCCAAAATAAAACCTTTATGGGTAAGCAAAAAGAACATCGGTAATAAAAGATGTACTTGGAAATTGTATGATCTTTCATTAGTTAGTGTACTAGAGTATAACTATCTGGGTTTCTTCATAACGTCAAATCCTAGTGGGGATTTTTATAAGGAGAAAGTGAATGAAAAAGTTTGGGGGAAGTGGCAGGCAATGAAACACTACATAGCCCACTGTGGAGGTAACAACGTTGAGGGATCCAGATTGAGCATAATTCCCACAGTAATTTATGGTTTGGCAGCACTCAATTCTGAACAGATAGCATGGTAATAGCAGTTAGAAGGGAAAATGCTACGATCTTTTATCTATGTTCCAAGAGCAGTTCCTGTGCAGGCCCTACGTTTGGAATATGGGGTAACCTTAATAAAAACAATTTGGTAAGTTCAAAGAACGTAACTTTTTGCAAAATTTATTAGAAGCAGTTGGGAGTCAAATCAGCTTTTCATGTTGATGGGGAAAAGTTTGGAAAATCAATGTAATAACAGCTTTTTGGCATCACTTAAAAAAATGGCGGTCATGTTTATTGAACAACTGAACCTGGAACCTGACATACTGGAACAAGTTCCCAATTTTGAGAAAAAACTTAAAAAGAAGGCCAGATTTTGGGACATGAGTCTCAGGGGCCGATTCATGGAACAAACGTGCGCCGAAAATCCATGGGCAAGCAGGCGCAAGGTAGTGCAAGCGCGAGAAACGCAACGCACGCGCACGTGTGCGATTCAAGGAAGACGCTGTGCGTGTTTCCCGCTGTCCGTGCACCCAATCCAGCCATGGCGCACGCAGGCATACACGGCGTGCACTACGCGCACAGCAAAAGCGCACATAACGCGGTGCACACAACCAAAGTGGGCGGAACAGTGGGCGTAACACGCGGAATGGGGAATAACGTGTGAAAAAGAAGGCGTAACTGGGGAAGTACTGCAGGGAACTACAGGGAATGCCCACACGCACGCGAACAACCCGTATTCATGGATCCGAATACGGGAAACCCGCGCACGGCAAAAGACGCACACAGGCGTCAACGCGTCCGCCACACGAAGGCAGGCGGAAGCGTCCCTGCGCACAGTATAAAAGTGCGCGCAAACAACAAAAAAACATATATACAGCTACGATGAATGCCCCATTTGTCGCAGCACTGATCGTGGGACACCGCAGGAGGAGGAGAATAGCCAGGGCACGCATTTTCGCACCACGGACAAGCCTTTTTGGGATGCCTGACGACCAGGTCTATGGCAGGTATAGGTTTCCACCCCACATCATCCTAGACCTGGTCAGGGAGTGGGAAGATGACCTTAAATCCCCCACCCTTTGCTCCCAAGCATTGAGCCCCTTGGAGAAGCTGCTCAATGTCCTGCATTTTCTGGCCACTGGGTCATTTCAGCGGACTACTGCCATAGTGGGGGGGTCTCACAGGCCACCCAGTCACGCTGCCTACACCAGGTACTGGCAATCATGACAGTGCTCCCCTCAGTCCGCAGGCACATATACATGCCCAGAACACCCGCAGAAAGGCAGGCCGTTGTCCTGGATTTTTTCAGGGTGGCACACTTCCCCAAAGTGCTCGGTGCCATAGATTGCACCCATGTGGCCCTACGTCCACCTAGGGCCACTGAGCACATCTACCGAAACCGCAAGCACTGGCATTCCATCAATGTACAGGTGGTATGCGATGCAAAGGGAATCATCACCTCTGTCTATGCAAACTACCCTGGCTCCACCCATGACAGTTTCATATACAGAATGTCCGCCCTGAGCCGGGCCCTGGAAGCTGGGCAGCATGGCGACACATGGCTCCTAGGTGAGTACAAATGCCCTTGCACATGCATGCATGTCACACACACACACACAAATAAACAAACCACAATAATCACAACCATTTACACCTCCCCAGGGGACAGTGCCTACCTTCTGAGCAACCACATGATGACGCCAATCCGGAACCCCACCACACCACCCCAGGTAAGATACAACGCCGCCCATATTGCAACCAGGGCCATAGTGGAGCGCACATTCGGAGTGCTCAAGTCACGTTTCCGCTCCCTTGACTGCTCTGGCGGGCAGCTACTCTATGCACCACCAGTAGTGTGCAGGATCATTGTGGCAGCATGTGTCCTGCACAATGTTGCAACACGGCAGGGCGTCCCGGTGGACATGGTGGTGCCCCCACATCCCCAACCACAGGCACAGGCGCTGCCCATGGGAGGGGACAGGGCACGTGGCGAGGAAGCCCGGACCCAGCTTGTGGCCACATTTTTCACCTAAACTCCCACCCCTGCGGAGTGCACACAGGCCTGGCACATACCAGGTGACAATCGATGATGACAAAGAGACAGTCAACTGTCACAACCCTACCACCCTGAGATAGTTGCCATGGAAGTGCCACATCGTCTGCATCCCTAGCAACTTAAACACAAGCTCTCATATGATAAGGCTCACATATGACATGACATGATATTGCCTATACACAAGTATTTCAAGGTGCGAGGTTGCAGGGAGGGGGGAACAAGGGAAGACAGACAACGGTAGTACTAGGCCAGGTGTCATTGAGATTGTGCAAGTGCAGGGGTAGGGGGAAGGGAAAAGTGCAAGGGGAAGGGGAGGGGGGAGTGCATTACAGGGGAAGTAGACCAAAAAACAAATACATAGGCCAGCTGGTGGCAACTGCAAAGGTAAGTGCAGACAAGTGCTGGGAAGGGGGGGCTGTAGGGATAGAGAGACAGTACCGCAGTGCAGGGGTTTCCAGGGAGGCAGTGCAAGTGGAGAGTGGCTGGGCCAGGGACCGAGGTCGGTGAGAGTGGCCCAGTTGCAGATTCAGTGCAGTTCCAGTGAAGAATTTTGCAAGGGAGAGGCAGAGAGAAAGCAGAAGCAAAGAGGAAGGTCTTGAGGTGCTTCCCGAACCGGAGATGGTTCCCCTCAAGTTCCAGTGAGGCAGGAAGGCTGTTCCAGAGGGAGGGCCCTGCCGCGGAGAGAGATCTACCCCCAGCTAGTTGCTTTGAGAAGCGGATGACCCTGACATGCAAGGTGTGCATCACACACACCTGCAAAACAGGCCATGGCCATCACTGTTATGTCACTCAAACCCTCCCAAACCACAACATGACATGGCAAGCAATACCCATACACCAACACAGTAACAATAAGGTACACATTGCCATGTCCAAAATGTACAGTGGCATCAGACAATGATGCCTGAACTGGAATCAGATGAAATGACAGACCAACAACCTCCCACCCAAAATAAGTCATTTCCAAATGCATTACAAGAGTTGTAGATGTAACATAACAATGAATGTCTGTCTACATGCACATTGTGCATTGAAAAATCAACACTGCAGCTTCTGTGTGCTGTGTCCTACTCCTGCAACACACTGCTTAGTGCACAGCACAGTGAACAGCCATTGTGTGTGATGCACAGCATGAGCATCACATCTAAGCGACAGACCACATCAAAAAGCAAATTAGGCATGTACAGGATCCATAATTGGTCACAGAACATGTGCTGCAGGGACACAGTGGGCACCAGAAGGCAAACAGTGTACACGTGGATATGCAAGGGTGGGAGTACATGTAGTGCATCAGAGTGCAAGTGTGTGGGTCAGCAAGGACATGCACTCAACATATGCATGTGCAATCAAGTGACCATCAGTGTTCTCTAGACATCACATGTGAACATTCACCATGTGTACACCCCAGCATGTCAAACCATAACTATCCCCTCGCACCTGAAAGGTAAACACAACACATGAACAGGCATTGATCAGCAGAACACAACATGTACATAGGATACCACCATTACAATGTCAGGGTTCCCATCACACTGCAGGGCAAGGCAACTATCAACAACAACCCCCCCCCTCACAAATGACCATGACCCACTGAACAACTGCACCAGGGTCATGGAGCCTTCAACCCTCAATTCCACCTGGCCACAGGATCACCTTTACCCTTCGTCACCATCTCCCACCTTGTGTGTAAAAAGGTGCCTGCACCCTCAGAATCCACACTCATTTCCAAAATCACAAAATCCAAGCCATAAAAACGAACCAGAACACCCTCCAGTAGAAGACTTGACGTAGCAGTACCTCACAAAGGCCAAGTACTACCACAATGAAGCAACAACCAAGGTAGCACAGTAAAACAATGTCACAACAGGATGTGAACCATGTGTGGTACATAACATAGGATGATGCACCATGAACGGATGTGTACTGTCACAGGTCCCGTGTACAGGCGCGGGAGTGTCACAAACCCCCACTTTGTCCCAGGTGCCTGCAAGGTCAAACTCACACAGGCCCCTGAGACCCTGGTGGGGAAGGAGGTTCAGGGATATGCAGTCGGGACAGGTGTTGGCACACTGGATAACTGGAATGAGTGGCAGGAGAGGGGAGGAGGAATGACACATGAAAGTAGGGAATGCACGAAAATGTACTACCTGCATGAACACATACACAATCCAAACAAACTTGGACATCATTGTCATGGCCTTCTGTAGTCCAGGCTTAGGAGTGGTACGAACCAACCACCCCCTCTAGGGTTTTGGTGCCTGCAATTTCGGGGTTTACACAGGCATCCGCAACCCCAGCGGGGAAGGAGGGTTAGGGAACGTTGCTTGGGTAGGTACGGTAAGCAGGAACACCGGGTAGAGGGTACAGGGTTCAAAATTGCATAGGATTCCGGGTGATTAGGGGGAAAAAAACATACCAAATTGAATCACACATACATCCATGCATTAGTGCACCCCCCAGCAAGCCTATGCAGAGCAGTTTGAAAGAAAAACAACAAGACACTTAGCTCTGGTTTTGAGTGCTGGCCTCCTGCCTGCGCACTCTCAGGTCCGGTTACAGGAGCACTGCAATGCTGCAAAGAGAGCCACAGTCAACAACCTGTACGTGCCAATTACACAAAAACACACCACCAAACATGCCCCATAGCAACAAACTACTCTACAAACAGACAATCTGTTGTAGATGCTTCGTACTCATATATAACATTACCCCTGTGATGGGTCATACACAGTCAATGCAGTAAGTCATCCGCCGGTGGGTGCGTGGCAAATGGAACACCAATGTGTCACAATTCACATAGCATGCAATGTTCCCTGGGTAAGCAGACAGACCCATATAGCAAGCCATGACTTCAGAGCAAGTTGCGTACGACCATGACCGAAACAAAGTTGGCAGTGCATTCATCATAAAGTACATGGAAATGAAATGCACTGCACCCGAGTATGTCCCTTGCTGTATGTCTCTGTGAGCTGCCCCTTTCCATGTCTCTGAAGGCTACATGGTTGATACAAGTGCCTCGATGGACCTTGGTGTACCGTAGGGTATGTGCCACTGCCCCTGCAGGTGTCCCAGACAACCTCACAATCAACAGCCATCAGTCCACCAACACATCTGAGCTGCATTGTGTGCTTCAACACCAATATTCGTCCAAGCTCACCCTCGGTGCTGTGACTAAGCCTGCATGTGCAACTCGCCTGGTGCAAGCTTTGCTGTGTTGTGGCCCCCCTGTGCTGCTCACCTTGCCTGGAGTTCCTTGGAACACGTCAGCAGTTCTAGGATGTAGGTCTGCAATCCCTGTGCCTCTGCTTGTGCACACATGTGCATGTGGGCACCAACAAACGTGTCCAGAATTCCGTCGTACAATGGGCCATGTCTGCTGGCAAAGGTGCTCTGGAGGCTCATCCCCCTGCAGAAAGGGCATGAAACACATGATTAATGCTTCAAAGTCATCTGTGTGTGTCTCTTCAGGCATCTCATTACTTGACCATGTCAGAGAGTCACATCATAATTCACACCATCAGTCCGTCATTCACATCCAAAGTGTGGAACACTATCTACAGCGTGAATTGCAACAAGCACGTGTACAGTAAAGATAGGAAACATACTACACAATGCATAGCAATTAATGTACACATTAATCATGAAACACCCCATCTAGCAAAACCTGAACAGTGGACAATAACACCAAAATCATCCCCACTAGGGGTGTAAACACAAGTCACACAGCACCAGACATGCCACAGATATGACAGTCCAAAGCCCTTGTGTAAAAGTTTGTGACACCGAACCATCCTTGCGAGCCCATGGATAAGGGAGGCAGGAGTGGCATATGTGAGTCAAGGACCCCAAGCAGCAAACACGTACACAAGACAAGCCTGAAGGGCCCAGCTGGAACAGACAATGGATGCCTTCAAAAGCCACAAAGCACCGCACTGTCACATGAAAGCACAATAGACAAGCAATTTTAAACTATATTAACTAATTACACTAACTATGGAAAACCTACATTACCTAATTAAACTAACTATCAAACAGAACCTTAACTAACTAAACTAAAAGAAAAATCAAAAATGGCCACATACGACTCGGGGGGAGGGGTGGCACCCAGGAGGTGGGAGGTACAGGGTGCTGCTCAACATCCACATGCGATGATGCTGAGCCAAAAAAAAAGCCTCCATGGGCTCAACGCCTGCACAGCCCGACCTATGTGGGAGATAGATGGTCGTCCGAGTCTGGCTCATCCTGTAAAGGAGGACGTGGCACAGTAGCCTGGCCACGCCTAGCCGCAGCTTGCCCCTCGTCGGCAGCAAGTCTGCCGGACGGGTGAGCCTGGTTCTGTGTGGCGATGTGACATAGGTCTGCATGCAGAACCTCACGTGATACACATGCTTCCTCTTGCAAGGTAGCACGTGTAACACGGAGTTCCTCCTGCAAGGCCTGGCTGGACAACCGCTGCACCTCCCGGCAAGCCTGTAGCTCAGCCGAGATGGTGCGCTCAAGCTGTGCAAACCTCTCCTCTGCCTGCTGCCTCTGGGACATCATAAGGACACCCAGAGTGGATCTGAGGAAAGCATACTCCTCCCTCAGGGCATCCATGTGCTCCTCTGCGTGAGCAGCAATTGCTTGACGCAGAGACGACATTTCAGCCTGGCGTGCCCTGTCTGAGGCCACCATGCCCAGCCTGAGCGAGCGGGCCATGGACCGTGCCGCCTGCTGCTGGAGAAGCACCTGCCTAGCAGGGGGGAGCACAGATCGGGCCACACGCTCCATGCTCTCAGCGATGTTCTCCATTGCTGCCCCCTGCCGTTCTGAATTGGCAGTCATGTCTTGCTCCCACTCAGTATACTGCAGTTGCGCGCAGCGACCGCGTTACCGGGCTTGACCCCTGTGGGACCCAAGGACCGGGGGTCCTCGCTGTGTTGGCACCGCCCGCGGCTGCACGACTACATGCCCCCGTCGACGTGATGTCCCAGGCACATCAGTGACTGGTGTGGAGGGTGACCCTGCGTCCCTATCCACCACGGGCGGAGGAACCAAGACTGTCTGATCTCTCAGTGCAGGGGTCGCAGACAGAGGAGTGTCCACATCAGAATCACTCACCCCTGACACATGGACTTGATGCTCATCCAACTCAACATGGACGTCAGAGTTGTCATCAAGGCTGGACTCATAGGCAGCCAGAGACAAGATGGACTGTAGCACTTGGGGGTTTTCGTGGCCTACCACCACACGACCCCCACTAGTGCCGGGTTGATGTAGTGGTAACAACCCTGTGTCTGGCATGACAACACCATCCTCCGCCTCCATTGCGTCATCACCTGAAAAATAGAGAGAAAAAGGTCAATACACATGTAAAGGACACACACACACACCGACAGCAAACGCATCGGGCAGACATGTGACACACAACATATGACCTGGCATGCATGCTGGGTCTACTTTGAATAGCTTCTGTGATCAGACCTGTTGAAAGGTGGCAGTTTACATGGAAGTGGGTCTATGCAGTGCAGAAAATGTGTACGCCACTCACTACCTACATGTACAAGGACTCCATGGTGTGTGCCAGGAAATGTGAAGGCAGTGCAATGTCAAATTCAGACATCACGTGCATTGTGCATTCAATGTGTACCATATCCAGAAGCCAAGCACCCCTCCACCCCAGTACCAAAGCAGGGATGCCTAGCATGGTATCAAAAGGCTGACCATACATCTGTGTATTGACAGGCAGTGTTGACTGGCATCAACAGCTTAATGTGATTCAAGTGACAACACTGCAAATGATGCTGGGACAGTAAGCAGGACACATGATGAAAACTCTGGATTCCGCCCATGTGTGAAGAAGACACAACAACAGTTGGACAGAGTCATTGGCCATTGAACAGGCTGAGGCCTGTGAGTCACACAGATTGTCAGACCCTAAACATGTGTGCAACGCAGGACTGAGCCACAGTTGACATGGGAAGGCTGATGAGATGGCAGGCAATGTATGTAACCAAGGACTTGTATTACAGTGATCACCCAGTCAAGGACACATAGGGGCATGCATGCAATGTACATGGAGCATGAATGGACACTCATGTCCCTGCGGGACATCTGACCTATGCACAGTACAAGTGAGATACCCTGCATCAAGTACTAAGGCTGTACCACACGGCATATGTTTGGCAGATTCTACGCTGGAAGTTAGCATCTACACAGGACGCATGAACAAGAAAGTACACATTGGCAAGATTGAAGAACACCAGTGCAAAGGTGGAACTGGGGTGCAGAGTGGCGGAGGAGGGGCAAGGGAGCATGCCTACATGGAGTCCCCGCATGCAGGCAGAGAAGACATGCATGACGGAAGCATTGCATTACTTACACATCAGAACCATGTACACGTCACATGTAGCGGCAATCATGCACAACACATCCCACAAGTGAAACACACACGTCCTCAACAAACACGCATCAACACTCACTGGACTGGGCATCAAAGTCCAGCATCTCTCCCACTCCTTCGACCAATTCAGGTGGTATGAACTCCGCAATGAGTGCCTCATGCGGAGTGAGCTCTTCCTCCTCTGGTGCAGGCCCACCGCCAGTCACCAGAGTCAAGTTGTAATTAGAGGCACGCTTAGCCTTAGTGCTGCGTTTGATGTCATTCCAACGCTTTTTGCACTCTTGCGCCGTGCACACCTCATGGCCGAATGAACTGACATGTTCCGCAACATGCTTCCAGTGGGTGTCACGTTGGGCAGCCGTAGTCTGACTATTGGCACCCACTAGCATGTCACGGCTGTGGCCTCGCACGTAGTCCACGAGGAAGTCCAGTTCCTGCTTACAGAAAGGCTTCTTCCTCGACGTGCAGGAGGTCGTGGCTGTGTGTGGGGTCCCAACCTGTGCTGCAGGTGCAACCTTCCTCCTCTTGGACTGTGGCGCAGACCCTGGCTGGCTAATGCCGCCCTGACCAGTATGGCCAGTGGGTTCGGTGGATTGAGCCAAGGGAGTGGCAGGTGGAGGGATGACCAAAGGCCTGACTTGTGTCAGTGGCAGCTGGGTGCCCACTAATGGACCCTGCACAGCAACATCAGCTGTGGCAGGGTCATTGAGCGCAATGGTCCTGGTTGGCAGACTCACAACCGGGGTGCTGTTGGGTGCATCTGCCCTGCACTTGCCAACACCCGGCTGTTCGGGGCAGCAGATGACATGACTGCCCCAGGGACAGTGTCTTGGTCTGAGCAGCCCGGCCTGCCCCTATGGTTTCCCTCCTGGCCTGTTGGAGATCTACCAAGGGCTCCTCAAGTGCCAACGCAGCCTGCGCTGGCAGACCCCGAGCCTGGGTGGCGGTGTCCACAGCTGCACCTGCAGCTACCACTACCCTTGGGCCCGTGGCAGTCGATGGAACGGACTGCCGGGTCACACGGGCGCCAGTGCCAGATGCAGAAGCTGCATCCCCCGGAACCACAGGGGGTGGTGGCATGATTGCACCGACACATGGCACAACATTGTGCTCAAGTGGCGCACCCCTGCCTCTTCCCCCTCTGTGGCCGCCCTGGACACCCTGGAGTCCCCCTACTCCCTGGTCACCACGGCCACGTCCCCGACCACGCCCGCCACGAGGAGGACGCCCAGCTGAGGCACCCCTCACCTTTGGTGGCCTCCCAACCATGGCACAGATGTAGTAGTGCCGGCACAGATGGAGTGGTGCCAATGGGAGGTGTACACCACAATTGACCTGGGCAATTGGGGTGAAGGGGGTGGGAAGCAAAATGTTAACAGCCCCCCTGCACCTGCAAGGCTGTATGTGACCCCGGTGATGTAGTGACGGGTCACGCAACGCTCAGGCACCCCAAAACTGCAGTAAAACCGTGCACGCAACCCTGCAGCCTACGTGCGTGGATTCAACCTCCCGCAGTACGCGGTGGCACCCAGTAACACGAATAACGTGTACGCGTGGGACACGCAGGCTACTATGACATCGAAAATGGGTGCGATACACAGGGGCACCCGCAGTGGGAAAAAGAGTGTGTGCGACTCACCATCTGACTAGCGCGATGCAGAAAAACACTCGTAGCCAATAACCCCGCCAAAAGAAGAGATATGTCCTTGATAGCTGTGAAGTTGTGATGGTGCGCGAAACAACAGGAAACAGCAACACACGTCGGTCTCCACGAAAGGCACGTACAGCGAACTGCTGGGCCCGCTCACCTTTAACCCGTGCTGAGGGAAACGCACGCGCGCGTCACGTCACTTACGCGCATGGGCCCTTTCCTCGTATTACACGCGGACGTACAGTTTTTCACGTGCACTGAAATGCCCATGCACGCCTGTGCGCGTCACGTCACAGGGGCGCTTGCGCTTGAGGGGCCTTCTGTCCAATGAAATTGCATATGCGTGCAGACGCGCTTACGCGCTAAGGGCCTTTCCTCGAATTACACGCTGACGTGCAGAATTTTCACGTGCCAAATCACTCCGTATCAAGCTGGCCATGCGTAAGCACACGGAAGACCACGCTCCTGCCCAAAAGGCCGAATTACTGCCTCCCAGAGCCCCGAGCACGCTCCCACCTGTCATCTGCTGCTGCCTGACTGCCTGCTGCCCGCGTGCCCTGCCATTTGCTGCCTGCACATCAGCCAGGGGTGCTGTTGCTGTGACCACCCCTGCTGGAACCGAAGACTCCCGACTGGGATTCCATCGCTCCACAGCCCAGCCCCAGGACCCAGTTGCCCACCCAATCCTGCCTCTGGGGTTGTCATGTCGGGCACTGCAACATCTGGCGTCACTGACAACCCCCGGCTAGAGAGGCAGAGGGGCACCAGCTTCAGTGCCAGGGAAGTTGGTGTCCTGGTGGAGCAAGTCCTGGGGCAGTATGATGCCCTCTTCGGAAGTTCCCGCGCCGACAAGGAAGGACGGACTCGGATCTGGATTGACATCATGACTGCAATCAACGTGGAGGGGGTGGCAGTCCGCGACTTACAACATGTCAAGAAGCGCTAGGAGGACTTCAGGTCCAGGACCCTGAACAAGGCCCGGCGCCTCTTGAAGGCAGGGGATGCTAAGGGGCGCCGGGGCCACTTGTCGGAAGATCAGATGAGGGTCCTGGAACGCATATCCCCAGCGCTCCACGTCCAGGTCCTTGAGAGGCAGACCCATCTGGAGTCGAGCGGTAAGTGTACATACATCATGATTGTGAGCTGTGCGTGTGGTGATGTTTCAGTAGTGTGCAGGTTGCACATCTGTTTGTATGGGGTCGAGTATGGGCGGGGGTGTACAGGGCCGTGAGGCTAACACATGCGAGGGCTGTAATGTGTGAGACATGGATGGTGCTTGTGTGTGTAGGCTTGCATGCCAAATGCAGTTGTGTGGGCACACATGTTTGGATGAATGTGTATGTAAGTAGACATGTTCGTGATGTCAAGCATGTATGTTGTTTTCAGATGCATGTATCAGCACTGTGTACATGTGCATTTGTGTGTATTTGACAAGGGTGCAACAGTGATGCAACATGGATGCATGTGACAGCGGGATGTGGAAGCCTGATTGGCAGATGTGACATGGATGCCCATCTGAACAGTGCGACACTTGGCAGAGGTGTACACATGCATGCAAGTGTGGTGATGTGTGTACATGTGTAGTGCACTTCCTGTGTTGCATGTGATGTCTGGCTCAACTTTTCCTGCTCATGCTGTTGTATGTGTATGGATGGTGCTGGCAGTTGCGATATGGCTGTGGTATGGCTCATGTGTGCGAGTTGAAATGACATGTGTGTTGGGGATTGTGATGGCATGTCTGAGGTTTGCCAATGCCACTCATGTACAACTGTCATGTGTGTATGTGTCCATTGTACAGTGCCCTGATGCCTGTGTTTTATTTCTCCCTGTCTGCAGCGTCAACTGATGAAGAGGGCGGAGAAGGTGCTGTGGATCACAGCGGCAGGGATCCCACCGCCAGCCAGAGACGCAAGGCCCGGCTCCCCTCCCATGTTGTCATCTCGTCGGGGAGTGAGGAGTCCGGTGCCGCGTCCCAGGCCACAGCTGCCGGGGGGAGGTCCAAGAGGCGGAGGTTGGAGTTGGACTCCTCGGCAGCAGAAGGGGCAGCTGGGACCCCACAGGGCCCAACGGGGGAAGATGGCACGGAGTCATCCAGGTTGGTGGGGGGTTTGGTTGAGGAGGAGGCCGTGCAAGCAACAGAGACGGGGTCTGGAGGTGGGGATCCCACTGGTGCTAGTGGTGCAGTGCAGGACCAGGGACAGGAGGCAGCACAGGCCGCCGCGGAGGTGCCTGTGTGCAATCCTGTCCCTGATCCTGTCCCTGCATCATCTTGCACCAGCATGGATGCCTACGTCCAGACCCGTTTTCAGGCAGGGGATGAGCTAACGACAACTGGCCTTCCTCTGCCTGCGGACGTGGCTATCCGGGTCCGGGTTGAACCTGTCCTGACTGGTGTGGCGTTGCGTCAACGGGCCATGTGAGGTGACCTGCAGTCTTTTCATGAGGATACTGCACGTCATCTCGAATGGCTCGTTGACCGCGTCGGCCTACTGGGACAGGTCACCCAGGCCGGATTCCTCCGTTTGATGGGGCTTGCTACGACCCCTCCTCAACTGAACCCCCTATGCGCCAGTCGTCCTCCGTGCCATCTTCCCACCCATCAGTCACCTGGGTGCCCTGTGGAGCTGCCTCTGACGGTGCGGCCAGGCTGGTGGAGGAGGCATCCCTGCCACAGTCGGGAGTCGGACGTCCAGCAGGGGTGTCCACATCAACGTCTGCACCCCAGCCGGCGGAGGATGTGCAGGCAGCAGGAGGCAGTGCATGGGCAGAGGTACAGCAGCAGCAGCAACGTGGTGGGAGCCATGAAGGCTCAGGGCCTTCAACATCGGAGGGGCAGGCATCGGCCGGAGGGCAGGAGGACCCAGGACAGAGAGTGTCTTCCGTGTGGCAGCGGTTGGGCCACGCCATAGATGCGGAGCGGCAGCGGGTGGAAGAGGCACGGCTCACAATGGTCAGGGCGGAGAACTCCATGCGGAGGGCCATGAGGCGGGCCAAGTGCCTCGAGGCAATCCGCAGGGGTTGGAGGTGGACACATCAACGGCCCTGCGGACCCTCGGGGCCATGGAGGAGGACCGCCACCGGGACATTGAGCAGGAGTTTGATGATGCCCTGGCCCGGGACATCCAAAAGTGAGCCGTCATACTAGCCCGCTGCCCTTGTACATAGTTATGTAGTTAGTGTTAGGTTTCCTTTGTTTTTGAATTTATTTTGGACCTTTTGGACAATGGGCCACATTTTTGTATATCGTTTTTTTTATTAGTTAGTGTTGTTAGATAGGTTTCATTTCTTTTGTTGGGATAATGGACCCTGGCTTGTTCGTCTGTACAAAGTTCACTGTTGGATTTTCTTTTTCTTTCACAATTTACCCATGGAGCAATGGCTTTCAATTATAATTTTCCATTGGATTTTCTTTTGTGGACTGTGACTTTGGACACCATTCCTTTGGATTATGATTTTTGGTTTTGCTTTTTTTCACGGACATGCTTCTTTTCATTTTTGTACATTCCCATTTCTGTTTCTTTATTTTTGATTCAATTTATGTTTCCTTTAATACATATTTTTTGATCGAACTTCAATGTGTAGTATCATCTCATTGGTTTAATGCATATCATGATATGGGTTTTGAGATTCACTGACAACCATTGGGTGTATGTGAGGGACATGTGTTTGTTTCCAAACTTGCAATTGGTGTTCTGTCATGTTATTGCCATTTCTGAGTGGGTGGATGCAATACTCGGGTGGGTGTTTTGCATTTGGAGGCTGACCATAGGGACCAGGGATCTAGATTGTGATGACATGTTGGCTGGGGATCATGAGTTGGACATGGGTGGGGGCCTACTGGCAGGTGCCCCACATTGCTGGGGGGTGGGGGTGCAGGGGAACATGAGTTGGACATGGGTGGGGGCCTGCTGGCAGGTGCCCCACAGTGCTGGGGGGTGGGGGTGATAGGGGACAGGAGTGGGGGCCTGCTGGCAGGTGCCCAGGCCCACCACAGTGCTGGGGGGTGGGGGTGCAGGGGAACATGAGTTGGACATGGGTGGGGGCCTGGTGGAGGCTGCCCCTGGTGGCTGGGGGGTGGGGGTGATAGGGGACATGAGTGGGGGCCTGGTGGAGGCTGCCCCTGCACTGCTGGGGGATGGGGGTGATAGGGGACATGGGTGGGGGCCTGGTGGAGGCTGCCCCTGCACTGCTGGGGGGTGGGGGTGCAGGGGAACATGAGTTGGACATGGGTGGGGGCCTGCTGGCAGGTGCACCACAGTGCTGCGGTGTGGGGAGTGCAGGGGAACATGAGTTGGACATGGGTGGGGGCCTGCTGGCAGGTGCCCCACAATGCTGGGGGGTGGGAGTGCAGGGGGGGGGTTAGGGGACATGAGTGGGGGCCTGGTGGAGGCTGCCCCTGCACTGCTGGGGGGTGGGGGTGATAGGGGACATGAGTGGGGGCCTGGTGGAGGCTGCCCCTGCACTGCTGGGGGGTGGGGGTGCAGGGGAACATGAGTTGGACATGGGTGGGGGCCTGCTGGCAGGTGCCCCACAGTGCTGGGGGTGGGGGTGCAGGGGAACATGAGTTGGACATGGGTGGGGTCCTGCTGGCAGGTGCACCACAGTGCTGGGGGGTGGGGGTGCAGGGGAACATGAGTTGGACATGGGTGGGGGCCTGCTGGCAGGTGCCCCACAGTGCTGGGGGGTGGAGGTGATAGGGGACAGGAGTGGGGGCCTGGTGGAGGCTGCCCCTGCACTGCTGGGGGGTGGGGGTGCAGGGGAACATGAGTTGGACATGGGTGGGGGCCTGCTTGCAGGTGCACCACAGTGCTGGGGTGGGGGTGCAGGGGAACATGAGTTGGACATGCGTGTGGGCCTGCTGGCAGGTGTTCCACAGTGCTGGGGGGTGGGGGTACAGGGGAACATGAGTTGGACATGGGTGGGGGCCTGGTGGAGGCTGCCCCTGGTGGCTGGGGGGTGGGGGTGATAGGGAACATGAGTGGGGGCCTGGTGGAGGCCGCCCCTGCACTGCTGGGGGGTGGGGGTGATAGGGGACATGAGTGGGGGCCTGGTGGAGGCTGCCCTTGCACTGCTGGGGGGTGGGGGTGCAGGGGAACATGAGTTGGACATGGGTGGGGGCCTGCTGGCAGGTGCACCACAGTGCTGGGGGGTGGGGGTGCAGGGGAACATGAGTTGGACATGGGTGGGGGCCTGCTGGCAGGTGTCCCACAGTGCTGGGGGGTGGGGGTGCAGGGGAACATGAGTTGGACATGGGTGGGGGCCTGGTGGAGGCTGCCCCTGGTGGCTGGGGGGTGGGGGTGATAGGGGACATGAGTGGGGGCCTGGTGGAGGCTGCCCCTGCACTGCTGGGGGATGGGGGTGATAGGGGACATGGGTGGGGGCCTGGTGGAGGCTGCCCCTGCACTGCTGGGGGGTGGGGGTGCAGGGGAACATGAGTTGGACATGGGTGGGGGCCTGCTGGCAGGTGCACCACAGTGCTGCGGTGTGGGGAGTGCAGGGGAACATGAGTTGGACATGGGTGGGGGCCTGCTGGCAGGTGCCCCACAATGCTGGGGGGTGGGAGTGCAGGGGGGGGTTAGGGGACATGAGTGGGGGCCTGGTGGAGGCTGCCCCTGCACTGCTGGGGGGTGGGGGTGATAGGGGACATGAGTGGGGGCCTGGTGGAGGCTGCCCCTGCACTGCTGGGGGGTGGGGGTGCAGGGGAACATGAGTTGGACATGGGTGGGGGCCTGCTGGCAGGTGCCCCACAGTGCTGGGGGGTGGGGGTGCAGGGGAACATGAGTTGGACATGGGTGGGGTCCTGCTGGCAGGTGCACCACAGTGCTGGGGGGTGGGGTGCAGGGGAACATGAGTTGGACATGGGTGGGGGCCTGCTGGCAGGTGCCCCACAGTGCTGGGGGGTGGAGGTGATAGGGGACAGGAGTGGGGGCCTGGTGGAGGCTGCCCCTGCACTGCTGGGGGGTGGGGGTGCAGGGGAACATGAGTTGGACATGGGTGGGGGCCTGCTTGCAGGTGCACCACAGTGCTGGGGTGGGGGTGCAGGGGAACATGAGTTGGACATGCGTGGGGACCTGCTGGCAGGTGCCCCACAGTGCTGGGGGGTGGGGGTACAGGGGAACATGAGTTGGACATGGGTGGGGGCCTGGTGGAGGCTGCCCCTGGTGGCTGGGGGGTGGGGGTGATAGGGAACATGAGTGGGGGCCTGGTGGAGGCCGCCCCTGCACTGCTGGGGGGTGGGGGTGATAGGGGACATGAGTGGGGGCCTGGTGGAGGCTGCCCTTGCACTGCTGGGGGGTGGGGGTGCAGGGGAACATGAGTTGGACATGGGTGGGGGCCTGCTGGCAGGTGCACCACAGTGCTGGGGGGTGGGGGTGCAGGGGAACATGAGTTGGACATGGGTGGGGGCCTGCTGGCAGGTGTCCCACAGTGCTGGGGGGTGGGGGTGCAGGGGAACATGAGTTGGACATGAGTGGGGGCCTGGTGGAGGCTGCCCCTGCACTGCTGGGGGGTGGGGGTGCAGGGGAACATGAGTTGGACATGGGTGGGGGCCTGCTGGCAGGTGCACCACAGTGCTGGGGGGTGGGGGTGCAGGGGAACATGAGTTGGAAATGGGTGGGGGCCTGCTGGCAGGTGTCCCACAGTGCTGGGGGGTGGGGGTGCAGGGGAACATGAGTTGGACATGGGTGGGGGCCTGCTGGCAGGTGCCCCACAGTGCTGGGGGGTGGGGGTGCAGGGGAACATGAGTTGGACATGGGTGGGGGCCTGCTGGCAGGTGCACCACAGTGCTGGGGGGTGGGGGTGATAGGGGACAGGAGTGGGGGCCTGCTGGCAGGTGCCCCACAGTGCTGGGGGCTGGGGGTGCAGGGGAACATGAGTTGGACATGGGTGGGGGCCTGCTGGCAGGTGCTCCACAGTGCTGGGGGTGGGGGTGCAGGGGAACATGAGTTGGACATGGGTGTGGGCCTGGTGGAGGCTGCCCCTGGTGGCTGGGGGGTGGGGGTGATAGGGGACATGAGTGGGGGCCTGGTGGAGGCTGCCCCTGCACTACTGGGGGGTGGGGGTGCAGGGGAACATGAGTTGGACATGGGTGGGGGCCTGCTGGCAGGTGCCCCACAGTGCTGGGGGGTGGGGGTGCAGGGGAACATGAGTTGGACATGGGTGGGGGCCTGGTGGAGGCTGCCCCTGGTGGCTGGCGGTGCAGGGGGACATGCGTTGGTGGGCAGTAGTGCAAGTTGACATGTGGGTTGGCTGGGGGGCATGGCCATGGTGGATGGGGTGCCTGCAGGACATGTGCAGGGTAGGCCCCTGTGTTGTGGGCCACCTGCAGGGGCTGTGGAGGGTGTAGAGGGAACACCTGGGAGGACCCACACGTGCAATTCACGTGTGGTGCTCCCCGCGCACCCCTGTAATACACGTACCCTGCTGATATCGCGTGTGGAACTTCCAGCACACCCCTGGAATGCACGTACCATGCTGATATCGCGGGTGGAACTTCCCGTGCACCCCGAAATACACGTAGCCAGGACATTCGCGTGTTGAACTTCCCGCGCACCCCTGATATACACGTACCCTGCTGAATTCACGTGTGAAAATTCCCGCGCACCCCTGATGTACACGTACCCTGATGGAATCGCGTGTGGAACTTCCCGCACACCCCTGATATACATGTACCCTGCTGATTTCGCGTGTGAAACTTCCTGCGCACCCCAAGATACACGTACCCAGGACATTCGCGTGTGAAACTTCCCACGCACCCCGAAATACACGTAGCCAGGACATTCGCATGTGGAACTTCCCGCGCACCCCTGATATACATGTACCCTGCTGATATCGCGTGTGGAACTTCCCGCGCACCCCAAGATACACGTAGCCAGGACATTCGCGTGTGGAACTTCCCGTGCACCCCTGATATACACGTACCCTGCTGAATTCACGTGTGAAAATTCCCGCGCACCCCTGATGTACACGTACCCTGATGGAATCGCATGTGGAACTTCCCGCGCACCCCTGATATACATGTACCCAGCTGATTTCGCGTGTGAAACTTCCCGCGCACCCCAAGATACACGTACCCAGGACATTCGCGTGTGAAACTTCCCACGCACCCCGAAATACACGTAGCCAGGACATTCGCGTGTGGAACTTCCCGCGCACCCCTGATATACATGTACCCTGCTGATTTCGCGTGTGAAACTTCCCCCGCACCCCAAGATACACGTACCCAGGACATTCGCGTGCGAAACTTCCCACGCACCCAGAAATACACGTAGCCAGGACATTCGCGTGTGGAACTTCCCGCGCACCCCTGATATACATGTACCCTGCTGATATCGCGTGTGAAACTTCCCGCGCTCCCCAAGATACACGTAGCCAGGACATTCGCGTGTGGAACTTCCAGCGCACCCCTGGAATACATGTACCCTGCTGATATCGCGTGTGGAACTTCCCGCGCACCCCGAAATACACGTAGCCAGGACATTTGCATGTGGAACTTCCCGCGCACCCCTGATATACACGTACCCTGCTGAATTCACGTGTGAAAATTCCCACGCACCCCTGATGTACACGTACCCTGATGGAATCGCGTGTGGAACTTCAAGCGCACCCCTGAAATACATGTACCCAGCTGAAATGACGTGAGGTACTTCCCACGCACCCCAGTGATACACGTAGCCCGCTTGCCGTGCTGGTACAGGGTTAGCGCAGCCCTTTGCGCTGGATTGGGGATTTTGATGGCTTTTCCCTGCGCGAGAGGCGTTCTTGGGGGCGTAACTGGTGCTGCTGCAGGGTCGCTGCGCCACTGTGCGCCACGGCTGGTTTTGGTAGCTGGAATCCATGAATACGCTGTGCGCGGAAATGGGTTTTGGCGCACGCGGCGGCGCAGGGATTCGCACGCGCACACTGTGCGCCAGCCGCGTGTGCCACTTGTGCGCTAAATTCTATGAATTACCTCCTTAATGTCGATAATTTATACAAAAAGTCAGGTTATCAGGACTTGGTAAGTCAGGGTTGGTTAAGACACACTTCATCCTAATATTTGACGAAACTTAGTATTATGGAGCTTAGGCATTTCGGCTTGTACTTACGTATGAACGTGTTACCCACAAGGGAATTTATAGGAGCTATGACAAATACTCCTTATCTAGATAGATTATATAGATTGTGTATCAAGGAGATAGAAACTAGCCGACATGTCCTGACCTTGAGGTATTTAAATGATAAAAGCTAAGATAAGTTCACAAATGACCCGAATGACTGCTCAGGTGACCAGTTCTGGTCATACATCTTCGGGGCAACCTCTGTAGTTGCATGCACAGCTGCATTTGATATTTGGAAAGAGATTTTAAAAAAGTGCTCTAGCCAGTGGTAAAACAGAAGTCGGGCCAACTTTTTTTAAGTTTGGTGAAAGCCCTTACTTTCTAGATCATGTAAGGAAATTAAATACAATGTAAATATATTATAGTTTGTATGCTGTTTTTTCTCTTGAACATTCTATATAGGTTATTTTTACAGTGGAAAGTCTAAATGTTACTTTCCATTTTATTATTGGTAAAGTCTTTTTATATAACCCAATGGGAAACTTTGTGATTTGCACGAGGAAATTGTACTGTTTTTCTGATTTTTCTTTTTTTTGTTATTTACCATATGTGCTTAAAGTTTCAAATGACTAAACTAATTGCACAATAAAAATAAATAAAAATAAAATAAACAAAATCCAAGAAATTGTCAAGTACATGCACAGTGAACAGGAAGCAAGCATCAGACTACAACACAGGAGTGTGTGCCCCAAACTAAAATGGGGACACAATCGGAACCGTCCCAAGACAAACAAAACAAAGTTCTCATGGGTACTGAAAATGTGTCCATTACATATATAGTGTGAAAAGGAAAATTATGAACTGGTTGAGATATTTTCTATTTCATATAAAAAAGAGCAGACTGAGCACAAAAAATACGGACACCATAATAGAAATTGCTGTTCATTTAACAAAATAAATCAAATACATTTTTCAGAACTAAACATTGAACAACCTCTAATGGTGATGTGCATTAATACACTGATACGCTATACAGAATATGCACCAATAAAAAGGGAATCGTGACAACAGCACATTCAACAAGAAAAAGATTCCATGCGGATTTACATGGAAAATTGTACACGAATGAATTGTGGGTTCAAGTGTACATAATCTACAATCAGGATGAAATAGAGTGAATTATTAACATCATTTCATAGGTATTTTATATCAACTTAGGTTTTAACTAATTAAAACCACTGAGTGGCAGAGTCAATACTTCTTCAGGACCTGTCATGCTCAGCTCAACCAAGTCTTGAATTGAAGGTTGTTACTATGGAACATCAAAATATGAATGAATATCCGTCAGCTACATGCTTGTTGATTGTGTCCTTTAATGTTCATTAGTCACAAAAATAACACCATAGTATAATCACGTGCCTTAAATAAACAGTTGCCTGCTCTGCTAATCATCATAGGTAGCAAGAGAGAGACTCCAACTTCAGATACTGCCTGCATGCCTGTGTGCAGTATTTTTTCAAAATATCCTGAAAAAATGACATTCTAATCGTAGTACAACCAAGTAGTCATTCACATTAACAACACTGGCTCCTCAATCAATGGCACTAATACAGTATTGACTGTGAAGTACCCTTAGCAGACACCAACAAAGAGGAGAGATTGATCATATCAAGCATATCGAGTTATTTTATAGCAGAAAGCATCTTGCCACCTCCATATACGCAAAGAGACGGCCCCCACCCCGAAACAGCAGACAAAGAGCACATTTGCAGCAGATACTCTTGTTACCAGATTTTCACAAGCCTTTTTGGAACATCATGTTTAGCTGTAAATACCACAGCACACAGACAACTCATTTCCCCCTCAATATGCCCTGCCTCCACTGATCCGGCATTTAAGCATGTTACCAAATATTACAAAATACATGGAAATATATGTCCATTCAGGGACAACTGTTGTCTAATGGTGGGAATAGATATTATGCCCTACTCCAATGTCAACAAGTGTGGTTCCAGAAGGTTCTGTGACCATGTCGATTGGTACTAGAAACCTAAGATTCAATGCTAGTTCCCTCTATGACCATATTAAAGAAGCAGTGGTAATGAGGATAAGAAATCCCACCTATATAATGCCTATGTGGACCACGGTTCAAGTCACAGATTTCCTGGTCAATACCAGACACTTGGTCCCCTTCCTCCCTATCTCACATTAGCAAAGCCCTGGGCAGAATCTGCAAATTTCCATTCACAAGTGGGTTGCCTTGTGCATGGCAGTGTTTGAAAGCAAGTCCCACGGAGGAATTTGTTTTGGAAGAGAAGGTGAAGGTGACTGTGGCACATAAACTCACTTTGCATGATTCGCAAGTCGATTTTGTAGCACCTGTCAATGGGTTTCTTGTTATTGCTGATGCCCTAAGTCTAGGTGAAACCATTCACATGCCCTGATTGCAGATGTTGTATCATGTGATGATATGCACCCACTTTAGCTACTCCAACAGTGTCCAAGATATATTGGGAAATCTGCAGTTGTGCCTCCATCTCCTTTACAACCATCAAATAACCTATACTGACTGAGTGTAATTCAAAGCATCAAATTTTGTAGGGTCTGTTAGATCCCGCTTATTTTTCTCAGCTTCTGTCACCAGTTCAGGGGGCACCAAAATAATCTTTCATATCATAGAAACATGTAAGAGGATGTGGGAGAGTCTCCCTTCCCTCCTCAGTTTGGCTTCCAGTATGCTCACTGTCTCCACAAGACTACAAAGGGCATACTGCACACCAGATGGGTGATGCCTGTGTTCTGGACACATGCCACCTGTGTTCTCATCATGACCCACTGCAATACCTGTTTGGAACGCAGTGTGTGTAGCCATCCATACTTGCCCAGTTAGCTTTGAAGTCCTAAACTGCCTCTCATATCTAAACTGCATTGTGAATGTTTATTTGCTGGGGCTATTGTCTCAGACCACAGCAAATGCCTCAATGGCACACACGTGAGGAAGCTTACTTTCATAAAAAGCGAAAAGGGCTTCATAATACTGAAGAATACAGCTGGATGAACCACAGCACACAATAGTTTATTGAGATGATGAGTATTCATGTGCAATCAAGCTACAGTCACGTGAATGGCGGCACCATCGGGAAAGTTGGTGGTGACTTAGACCGTGAAAGTAGTTGCGATATGCAAACTTACAAAATTTACATGAGCTTACAATGCTCACTCTTGTCAGATAGTCCAAGGCCCTTGACTGAAATTCACCAGCGAAAGGTTTGTTTTCCCTTCATCAATGTTATAGTTGGCTCCAGCAAGTTGCAACTAGTAGAGCCATTGGGCCTCATTACGACCTGGGCTGTAAGGGATTACCGGTACCGGTAAAGGCACCGGTGCCGGTAATCCCTTACCGCCCTATTCCAAGGTCCCTTTGTGGGTCCTCCCTTAACGGCTGGTAAAACCAGCCATTAAGGACGGGACCCGCAAAGGGACTTTAGAGGTAATAACGGTACCGCAATTTGCGGTATCGTTATTACTGCCTTCCCCATTCCCATTGAGCCCTATGGGGGCTATAATGGGAATGGGGAAGGGCCATGGTGAATGGGGAATTACCGCCCCCACCAACCTTGGAATGGGGTGGTTATTGTTCCATTCACCATGGCGGAATCGGTAAGGTTTTGGAGGCAGCCATGGCGCTAATAGCGCCATGGTTACCTCCAGGGTCGTAATGAGGCCCATTGTCTAGGTCCTAGTACTGTACTCGCATACTAGAAGTAAAGCCATGATATATTTGACTCTACAAAACGATATTTACCTCTAGACAGGTGGCATACAGTATTAAAAAACTGTGGACAGTACAATAATCTGTGATCTCAGTTTAGTGCAATGTTTTACCAGCTAGGAGACCATTGTTTTTGCCCTATGAACCAGCAACGCTATTGTCTAAGTCCTAGTACCACAATTACAAACTGGAGGCTCTGTATCAATCTATTTTCCTATACAAGCCAGTGGAACCACTAAGACCATTCCCACTAATTGGAGAGTCTGCCTCAATCTTTCCGACTCTACTGATCAGCAGTATCACACTCGAAAATGAGAGGTTTTGCTGCAAAATATTTGGCTTTGTTATCCAGTGGAGCCCATTAACTAAACATTCCGCCTGAATCTATTTGGTGCCATAATGCATCAGAGCCACTGTCTACGTCAGGCTTGTCCAACCTTTCTGAATGAGGGGCCGAAGCATTAACTTTTTGTCAGACGGTGGACCAGCAAGCCAAAAGTCAACAACCTCACCCAAAGCTGTATATTAAAAAGCGATAGCGTGTGACCTTTGACACAAGAGCATCACAGGCAGTGATAGCCATGCAGTCCCAAAGATAGCTTTTGGTGTCCGGGGAAGTGATCAAGGTTAGTTTCTTGTGATTTCTTCCAGTGTGTATGTGTTGATATTTTTCTGAAAAAGTGGGGGTGACCGAGCGTAGCGAGGGAGCTATAAGGATCTTGGGATGGTTTGAGGGGGTCGCCCCCTAAGCCCCCAAGATTTATTTTCCATATATGGGGCTGAAATGGTGCATTTTACAGCAGGAAAAGTGACCAAAAAGCCATAAGTTTACAATCAGTTATAAAGAGGAACATGTACATTCCATGTCACCAACAGCAGACAAGAACATTTTAAATCACACCACATTTTAATGATCACTGTGTCCAGTGTAAGACAGCACTGTCACTGATGTAACACATTGGCATGCTGGTTGTGCCCAAAATATGCCTCTGTGACAACATGTCTATGCTGGTTGTTCCCAATTTAGGCCAGCATTGTCCTGTACAAAGCATGATTGATGCTGCCTGAGCATGTGCAGTGTGCCCAATACATATGCCAGCTTACCTCTGTAATACACATTCATTACTTCTGTGTTAATGGTGACGCCACTGCTGCCACAACACGGTTAATGCATTTATTTCTGCAATGTTGGTTGGGTACCTGTATCCGACCAACATTGCAGAAATAAATTAATTGGTTCGGTCTCCCCACAGGGACCTGGGCTGAACAGAATTGCTGAAGCCTGCCCTTCGTGGCACACTGGGCCTGTAGTGCTGGTGAAAGGGCAAAAAGTTCTGAAGGTAAAACCTGGCAGAGGCAACTGTGGATCCTCCACATTTCCCAACTCTAGAAGATGTGGCCAGCACCCGGTAACGCAAGAGTCCTCACGGTTGGCCTACGGCCACATGCCCTTTAAGAGGTACGGCCAGCCTCTGCTTACCCAACAGCATTTAGGGCCAACGTCCCCATGCCCAGCCTCCATGTGGCCAGGAAAGGGCATGGGTAAGTTTGCAGCAAACCATGTTCGCAATGTTCCCTCTTGGGGTCTTTACCTGCAGTCAGACTTCCAGTCGGCTAAACCACAACAGGCCCTCTCCTTCCTCTACCCATGTAATGTGGAGTGGAAAACCGGGCACTGTGTGTGGTTCACGATGGCTCCTCGCAGCCGACATGTGGGAGTCAGGCATAAGACACGGGCCCGACAAACATTACCAAAATAAATAAATAAAATGGGCGGTGGCTGAGCCCTGTAACTGCGTCTGGTGCCATCTTGCGGGAGTCACCAGAGGCAGTCACAGTCCTCCCCACATCCCACTCCTCTGCCACAACCTGGTTAATTTATTTATTTCTGCAATGTTGGTCGGGTACCTGTATCCAACATTGCAGAAATAAATCAATTAATCGGGTCCACGGACCCGACAAACAGTGCCCAAATAAATAAATAAACCAGGCCGTGCCTGAGGCCTCTGGTGCCCCCTTCGAGGCATACCTGCCTACATTTGAAAATCAAAAACCCTGAGATGTATGCCCCGCCCATAGTCACAGAAGAGTCTGCCCATTTGCACATGGATCCGCCCACATATCAAAAAGGTAAACTGTGTTGCAATGTGATGTGACATCAGATATTTGAAGTTCAAATTGAAATATGCATATTTCACTAAATTGGCTTTTCACAACCACCCAAATTGCATAGGACAAAAGGCATTCACCTTCCATAAAATCAACACGTTAAAATGTGCACATGTAAACTCCAAAACTTCAAGAACCAATACAAAGGTTTTCCCTGAATTTTGCAGTACCGAAATTGGACATTTCACCTTAGTCGTTTTTCATCAGGTTATTTAGTGCAGTGGTGAGTTGTCCAGCCTGCATACAAAATGGCTGTGGTTCAATGGGACTGAGTCCACCCTCTTAAAAATGTGGGTGGACTCAGTCCAACCACGTACCCTCGACTTGAGCCCTGGTAATCTGGGCAAATTCATTGCTGCAGAGACAAAGACAAACATTGCCCAAATAAATAAATAAATCGGGCCATGGCTGAGGCCTGTAACTGCCTCTGGTGCCCCCTTGCAGGGGTCACCAGAGGCAGTAACAGTCCTCCCCACAACCCGCTCCTCTGCCACGGCCCGGTTTATTTCTTTATTAGGGCAATGTCTGTCGGGTCCGTGGACCCGATTAATTTATTTATTTCTGCAATGTTGGTCGGGTACCATACCCAACAAACATTGCATAAATAAATAAATTAATCGGGTGCACGGACCCGACAAACATTGCGCAAATAAAGAAATAAACCGGGCCGTGGCTGAGGCCTGTAACTGCCTCTGGTGCACCCTTGCAGGGGTCACCAGAGGCAGTAACAGTCCTCCCCACATCCTGCTCCTCTGCCATGGCCCGGTTTATTTATTTATTTGGACAATGTCTGTCGGGTCCGTTGACCCGATTAATTTATTTATTTCTGCAATGTTGGTCGGGCACCTACCATACCCGACAAACATTGCAGAAATAAATAAATTAATCGGGTCCTCGGACCCGACAAACATTGCGCAAATAAATAAACTGGGCCGCGGCTGAGGCCTGTAACTGCCTCTGGTGCCCCCTTGGAGGGGGCACCAGAGGCAGTAACAGTCCTCCCCACGTCCTGCTCCTCTGCCAAGGCCCGGTTTATTTATTTATTTCTACAATGTTGGTCGGGTACAGTACTCGACCAACATTGCAGAAATAAATAAATAAATCGGGTCCACAGACTCTCTTGAGCCCCGCGGGCCACATCAAATGTCTGGGAGGGCCAAATTGTGGCCCGCGGGCCGTATGTTGGATAACCTTGGTCTACGTCCTCTAACTGGGATCACAAACTGGAGTTTGTAGGAGTATGGACTCTGAATTTTAACAGCATTGTAGCATTCACATGTTAGCGTGGGTTTGAACTTCAACTGGGGCCAAGGGTGTGAAACTCATTACTGGACTCAAGAGTGTGAGTCTCAGGCAGAATTAAATAGATGCCAATGCACAGAGCACATGATTGAAATGGCACTTTGCTTCAGGATGATATTGCAATGAACTGAGCTGCACTGAATATAATACTAATATAAATTAACATACTAATTAACCCAACCCAGTTAACATGTAACAGATTCCCATAATACCATTTAGTGCAAATTCGTTCCTGAAATAAGCTGAATGCAGACTAATGAAAATATATGATACTCTGAAAATGGGAAGAAAAAGTTACTTTAGGCGTGCAGGCTAGATTTGCGGTGTGTGGTAAGCTGAAAAATGGGAAGTTCCGTTCTGCTGAAAAACAGCTTTGTTTTGAAGCAGGAAGCACAAGAGAAAAATGTTTCCTTTTTGTACAGTAATGCAGTTATTAGAGTGAAGAAAACCCGCAGATCACGTGATTCTTAGTGGGATGATCTGGTCAAGGGGAGGTGTCTTTTTAGATTGACAAAGGGGTTTGTTAAAAAGGGTTTTGAGACAGAGTAGGAGGCAGTTCCTCTTCGGGCTCTGTGAGACGCAGAGTGCTGGCTGGGCAGACGGAGTTCAGTGCTGGCAAGTTGATTGATGCTGAAGCTGTCCTTATCTGGGTTGGCCCTGTGCGAGGCAGGCAGAAAGACTGGGGAAGATTTCCCTGCCAAATTGAGTTGGAAATACTGCCAACAAATCTAGGTAAATATGAGGTTAAGTGAGGGGCTGGTGATGTGAATGATACCAGGTAACTTAGGTTAAGTAGTTCACTTCATTTTAGGTGCTGTAATAGGGATTCTATTTTTAACGTGAATGTAATACTGTGTTTATATTTCTCAAAGTCTTACTGTGTTTTTTTAAAGTGTATTTCTCTTGCCAAGTTTCATGAGGCCAAGGACAGTTGGCAGGGCTTTGCACAGATAAAACGCTGAAAGCTATTGCAAGAAGAAATTTACTTGCACTGTGAAGTACAATGTGGGCATAAGTGCCATTCAGTGTCATCTGCATATTTCTATTTTTAGTCAAAAAGTAATCTAGTTTCATGATGTTTATTCCGCATTCATTCCCTTTTATTTGACATGAATAAGGAGACAGAGGTGTGATAAGAAATATCCCAAAGTAAAGTAGCTGCAGTGTGCTGTTTCTCTGGAGATATTGAATGAATGTGCAGTATTTCAAATGCATGCTCTACATTTGTTGAAACTCAGCCAAAGGACCATGCAAAAATATCAAAGAGAAGATGGGATTCAAAGGATAACCAGCATAGTGAAAGAAGAGAAGTGGGGGTATGGGTGCGAGGAGGAAACATAAGAGGATATGACTAGAAAGGAGGTACTAACTGATGGGAAGGAAAGCTTATAAGCAGGGTAGAGCAGTAGAAGAGTTGAGAGAATACCAAGGCAGAGAGAGATAAGTCTGTAAATTGGAGTAAAAGAATGTAGATGGCAGGTTTTATATGAATATATATAAAACTTTTATTTGTTTAAGTTGTAAATTACAACTTTTGAAATGCATAAAAATGATCACATTAAAATCATAAATATCAAATTTCAGGTAAAATGTCATGTCATTTTCTGTGCGATAGAAGATATGCATTCTTAAAAGCACATTACATTCACTTTTAAATTGTTGTCTAGCTGTATGATTGACAAACTTTGCACAGCAATTACATAGAGCAGAATACGAAAGTAAAATTTGCCATGTGTATAAAATGATCTAATCATGTGCAGTAGAGGATGTTGATCTTTTTAGTTGGGGTCGAGGTTGCAATTGCGAGTTATCTCCATATAGTTTTGGTATGTTATATACACAAGCTTAGTCTTTGTAGAAAATTAATAGTAGCTATATTTAGAGAGATATTTTGTGCATTTACAATCATGAAACACAATTGGTGGGGTACTAAACTGGGAAAATCAAAGAAGAATGTGGAATACTATTTTTTCTGTAGCATTTTTAGCTCACTGCAGTGTAAAAACAGAAGTTTAAAGGTTTCAGGAAAGATTTCCAAGTTACAAAATCTGCATGTGGATATACAGTCTTGATCTTTGGATCGGGCTACTAGCAGCGCTCTTGTCGGCCATAGATTAAATCGTAGCCTCATTATTTGCGTACGGTAGGTTTGGTCTGGGAATTTCTGTAGGTAATTTGGATGAACATTTTTAGTGGAAAATGTACTCATTTGAATGCCTTGAAAAAAGTACATTTCACCCTAGTATGATCCCAGTCATAATACCAGAGTTTTCGCTTTGCTCTTTCAGAGTTTGGTATTAGTGTTGTTTTATCAATATCAGTATTTTCCATGATTGAAATGCAGCGTTCTTTCCAGGTATCTTAGTATTGTTATTTATGGTGAATACGATCGCTGGTATTAGAGTTGATTCAAACATGTCTTGCATTAAGCATTTTCTGTAAAACGTTATAGAGTTCCAACTTACAATCACCCTGTACTCCGAAGACCCTCGGCCGGCCCATAGAGACGAGGTTTGCTCCGAAGTACTTTAAGATGAGATAGCTGCACCCTTGAGATGGATGAGTGTGCATATTTATTACTCCAACACCAATCAATAAGGACAACTGTTACGTTCACGTGGATTCCACAGGGGCACCGAACGAAACTGGACTGCAACGGTCTCCACCAGCATGACTCGTAGTGAAGTGACGAGCGACTGCACCTGCCCTCTGAGTTTGTCTGTCTGGCACGAAGGAGGATTTTCCTAGAAAAGGACAATGGTAAATTAGCTAATCAATAGGAGAAGATCTAACTACTGCTTCTGCTTCTGTACCCTCCTTATGTTCTCCTTACTGCGTCTTACCTGATTGTTAAGAAGGATGAGCTCTCCATCCTGCGTCTGCATGCAAGGGTCCATTGAAACTTGGGTACTCAGTTAGCTTCACTGATCCCGTGGCTGAGTTCCTGACAATAAGGACTCCGAAGTAAGTCTCATGTCCTGCTTTTAAATTCTAATTGTTTTTAGTTCACTTTTGCACTATTGTCTTCATAGTGTTTTTTTCCCCTTTTTGCAGAATTGCTGCAGGCAGGTTTCTCTTTCTCCAAGAGAGTGATGTAAATGCCAAGGTAAATTTCAGTATTACGAAGAAAGAATAATGTCTTAAAATGCGGTATTGTTCATTTGCTCTTTTCACCTGTTGTTCTCTTTCTTATCTGCAGGTGCGGCACTTTCAGAAACGAAGCACGTGTGAGGGTGATTAGCAAGACCACAAACGAATATAGCTTCGGGTAAGTATCTTGCGGCGCCGGATTGAATGTCTTATAGCGAGAAGTAACTCACCGATTGTCTTTTTTTGTCTTTCACAGATGTGGCTGTTCCGGGCGGTGATTACTCTAGAGTGCCTCGCTGGATCACCTGGATGAACGGAGCATCGGTGAGTAATTCGCTGCGCTATGCTAATTGTTCTTGAAATGTTTCCTTGAATAGCGCGGTCGCTGGTGTTCCTTCCCTTGCAGGTACAAACTCCCAAATGCTTGCGGGGGTGAATCCAGGTAAGGTTCTTGCTATAACCTGTTCTCTGTTTTCCCTTTGCAGATGCAGATCGAGTAGACAGATCGGGCGTGGCTGAAGACTGGACCGAAGCTGCAGACACGGTGAGCATTACACTGCAGGAGTGCAGAATAACGCGAAGCATTTTCTGTTCTCCAGGCGTGGTTTAAATAGCCTCCCAAAAGTAGTTCCCAGGTAAAGTAGTCCCAGTACCACACCCAATGAAATAGTCCCTTGAAGAAAGTAGTCCCTTCAAGCAGCCTCATGGTGGGCTGTACATAGCTTTACCACTTGGTAATTTGACTTTCCTGAAAAAGGCCATATAAGCCTGGCGCCAATGGCGCCAGGACTGAGTCCAGGAAGCCCTTAGGCAACCTTTTGGGGCCTTATAGGCCACCATGGGTGCCAGGATTTTGGGTTGACTGGTCTGCTTCAGATGTCTGGGGGCAGGCATTGTGACAGCACTCACCCCCAAGACCCCTCCCAAGGTGGTTCTTCTTGCTGGTCCTGGCTTGTCTGGGAAGTTCAGGTGGAACCGTTTTATCAGTCGTGGTGCATGAATATAGTTGCTCGGTTCCCATGACCGTTCTTGTGGCCCATAGCCTTTCCAATCAAGCAGATAGAAGAGCCTTGATTTTACCAATTTCGAGTCTAAAATGTTTTTTACTTCGAATTCTGGTTCACCATCTATTACGATGGGACTAGGTCATTTTGTTAGCCTGGTTCCTGTTTGCACTGGTTTCAAAAGTAAAATGTGAAATACTGGATGTATTTGCATGTTCGGAGGTAGTTCTAATTTGACTACCACTGGGTTGATGATGGCTTTAATGGTATAAGGTCCCAAATATCGGGGATTGAATGTGCGGGTTCCTCTTAGCAGTATGTGTCTTGAGGCTAGCCAGACCTTATCTCCGATCTGGTATTTTGGGGCAGCACTCCGATGTTGATCAGCGGTTTTCTTGTACCTTTCTTTTGCTTGTTTTAAATGTTCTGTTGCCTTTTGGAAGGCCTGTGTTATGGTAGCGTGTAAATTGCTTACAGCGGGCATCTCCAAGTGTTGAGGCGGGTCAAGTTCAGAAGTTCGAGGATGCCTTCCATATATGGTGTAGAATGGACTTTGACCAGTGCTGAAGTGTAAAGAGTTGTTGTATGTATACTCAGTTATCCATAAAACGTCTTTCTAGTTGCCTTCTGTTTGGTGTAACATACACCGTAGATATTGCTCTAATGTTTGGTTAGTTCTCTCGGTTTGACCATCGGTTTGGGGATGGTGGCTGGTCGAAAGTCTTATATCAATTTGGGCCAATTGGCAACATTTTCTCCAAAATTGTGATGTAAACTGACTGCCAGGATTGGACACTAGAACTGAAGGGAACCCGTGTATTCGGACGATGTGTTCAAGGAATTCTTTGGGCAGAATCAAGGCTGAGGGTAAACCTTTTAACGGAATGAAGTGGGCCATCTTGGAAAATAGGTCCACTTTTACTAGAATAGTGTTGAATGCATTACAGGGGGGAAGATCTGTGATAAAATCAAGAGATAATGTATGCCAGGGTGTAGGAGTAATATCTAAGGGTTGTAATAAACCTGCTGGTTTCTTCTTCTGGGCCTTGTTTTGAGCACAAATGCCACAAGATAGCACAAACTGCTTAATGTCTTTTCGCCAAGTTGGCCACCAGAAATGTCTCTTGATTTTACCTTCGGTTTTTGCAATTCCGGGTGGCCTTCCACCAAGGACTCATGATAGTTGGAAATAACCTGTTTCTGCAGTTCCTTACTAGGTAAATAAAGATGTCCTTGGAAGTAAGGTAAATGATCAATAACTGAATGGTTTGTGCTTTTGTTTGACCAATCTTGTAAAGCTGTGTAGTCGAGGAGATGTTAAATCTTCACATGGATGTCATCTAGAGTTAGTGCGGTAGTTATTCCTAAAATTCTTCCTCCCGGGATTATGGGCACTGATTCTGGCTTTGAATATGCTTCTTCCATTCCTATGCGGGATAGAGCGTCTGCCTTGCTGTTTTGACAGCCTGGTCAGTAAGTAATTACAAAATCGTATTCCGCAATAAATAATGCCCATCTAAGTTGACGAGATGATTGGGCCTTGGCCGTCTTTAGGTATTGTAAGTTTCTATGATCCGTAATCACCGTAGAGGAGGTAGTGCCACTGGGCCTTGAATGCTGATTTAATGCCTAGAAGTTCTTTATTAGTGACAGCATAATTTAGTTCAGGCGCTGTAAAGTTTTGTGACCAAAATGCTAATGGATGGAGGTGACCTGTTTCAGGATCTTTCTGCGAAAGGACTGCCCCCAATGCCAAGCTCGATGCATCAGTTTAAACCACGTACGGAAGCTCTGGGCGTGGATGCTTCAACACTGGAGCTGAAGTGAATTTCTGTTTTAGTTCTTGGCAGGCTTTTTCTGCTTCTTCTGACCACTGAAATCTTATATTTTTCCATAATAGTGATGTGATGGGGTGCACCAAATGTGAAAAGCCAGGAATTAACCTGCAGTAGAAGTTTGCAAATCCAAGCATGCTCTGTACCCCTTTTATTGACGTGGGTGAGGGCCACTTGAGGATGGCATCTACTTTTCGGGAATCCATTCGCACTCCATTTGGGGTCAGGACAAACCCCAGAGACTCAACCTCGGTAGTGTGAAAGAAAATGTTTTCCAATTTTGCGTACAATTTATGTTGACGTAACTTTTCGAGTACAGCACGAACATGTTTCAAATGGTCTTGTTCAGAAGATGAGCATACCAAGATATCGTCAATATACACGACGACACAGACATCAATTAGTTCACGAAGGACATGGTTCATAAAATACTGAAACGCTGCCGGGGCGTTACAAAGCCCAAAGGACATCACCTGATATTCAAATAATCCGTACTTGGTACGAAAAGCGGTCTTCCATTCGTCCCCGTTTTTCACGCGTACAAAGTGGTACGCCCCTCGAAGATCCAACTTAGTGTAAATGCAAGCATTTTTTTACTTGGCCCAATAACTCCGGGATTAGGGGCAAGGGGTACCAGTTCTTTACTGTTACTTGGTTTAACGCGCGATAGTCAATACAAGTTCTTAGGTCTCCTTCCTTCTTAGGGACGAAGAACAAAGGAGAGGCTGCGGGGGACTTGGATGGGCGAATGAAGCCGTTAGACAAATACTGGTCTAAGTATTGCCTTAAATGAAGATTTCCGGGTTCTGTAAGGGCTTAGATCCTACTGCATGCAAATTGTGCGCCTGGTATGAGATCAATCTGGCAATCGTATGGTCTATGAGGTGGTAAGGTGTTGGCTTGGTCTTTCTGGAATACATCCTGAAAATCCTGGTAATCCTGGGATAGCAGATTTGTTGGGCTCATGATCGTGGCAACCTTCTTGATCGGGGGTTGTTCCGGATAACAAGTATGTACACAATCCGAGATGGTCACTCTCCTTTCACGCCAGTTTATGCAAGGATTATGTGTTTCCAACCATGGCATTCCAAGAATTATTTGGAATTGTGGAGCCTTGATTAAATCAAACACAATGTTTTCTCGATGCCCATCTTGACACAACAGTGTCATTTCCGTCGTTGAGTGAGTCAATGGACCAGAAGCGATTTCAGTTCCGTCGACGGTGGTGACTAAATCAGTTGTGGTCTTTTTGCAAAGAGAAAGATTCATCCTTGTAGCCAATTAGTGATCCATATACAACATCTGTTTCCTGACCTCCCCTACATTCGCTTACAGAAATAGTAAATCTCTACGTAAGAGCCTGGTGAAAGCTGAGATTCCATCTCCCAGCACCTCAACCCAACAAAAATGAACAATTCCGTGCTACAACTGCCAGCACTGTAGCAATATCATGAAAGGCAATTACATTACACATCCACATTCTGCGAAACACATACAGTTACGGCACTCTTGCACCTGTGATGCCCAAAATGTAATATATGCACTTAAATGCCCATGTGGACTCTACTATGTAGGAATGACTGCTAGGAAAGCAAAAACGAGATGGAACAAGCATAAGTCCAATATCCGCACCAAGAGCCAGAAATCGCCGGTTGCAGTTCACTTTGTAGAGGCACGCCATACTGTGGCGCAGTTAAAATGTGTCATCCTAGAGCAAGTGACATCAAGCAGCAGAGGGGGGGGCTGTACAACGCAAATTGGCGCAACGTGAAATTTTATGGATTGAACTTTTGGACTCATTGAGCCCTCGAGGCATGAGTACCGAGTTGGACCTAATGTGCTTTTGCATCGAATAACCACAGAAACTTGTATTTCACATACAGCATTAGCCTTTTCTTGTGTATCAGTTTTTCTACATTGTTAAAGATATGGTCCATTGGAACGTTTCGTTACACCACGTAACTTTTGAGTTGACTGTGTTTGGTATCTCATTGAATTTTAACTGATTTGTTCGAATTGTCTTCTGGTTTTGTAACACTGTTAATATGGAACATAAATGTATGTTGTTGTTACATTGATGCTGTACCTCAGTTGGAATTTTTCGTCTTTGTGTATCATTTGAACTAAAATGCCAGACCCTGTATCACTTTAAATAGCAGCACTAGTACGGTCCCACCGAAACCCCTAATTTCATAATCTTCAAAATGGATGCGAAATGGGGGCACCCCGCGGATTCATTTGAGCCGCGGTTGTGCCCCTATTCGCATCACTTACGACTGCCTTGAGTCCTTACCTTAGTGGGCCTGGGAACCCGAATTCCCAATTGGGACCCAGCAGCCTGGTGGCTTCTAATGAAGACAAATGCTAAATAAATGCTAAACAGAACAAATAAGCATGTCGACACAAATAGCTTCTGGTATCTCCTTGACAACGGCGCTCCGGTCGAGCGCCCACACCAAGATGGCTGACTCCCGACGGCCTGTGCGTAGGCGCGGGGTTGCCGGGACAACATAGAATGCCAACCTCAGTCGCGCCGCGCTCACTGCAGCAGTTGGCACATACTGAGAAGCTCTGACATTAGGTGAGTGTGCAGACTATGTGAGATAGCTTGTCACGTAGCAGGCTTCATGTTAGTCACTGGACGTGTCTCTTACACCCTGGTGTGATACACATACTACTAGAATGAAACAATACCACCCGTTGGGCTACCGACCTATTTACAACTCATGACTGGCCTTAAGCCTTTTTCTTGACAACTCATGATATCCTCACCATGTGGAAATAAGTGAATCAAACTCAATCTTAATTAGTACATTCACTTTCTTTGGGGTTTTGCCGACCGTGTCTTGCCGTTTCCCAGTGATCCTCATTTGAAGACTGGGTGAGTGTATGGGTCTAGTTCATATTATGCAACTTAATTGTGAGTGGCTTGCTCTTGGAGTAGAAGGTACTTACTTGAGTGACTTTCTTGCTTCCTTTTGTTAGGCCAATACTTGGAATCCACCATTCCCCCGGGAGAGGTTAGTGGCATTAGCCTCTCTTTGATTTGCCATCTATTCAACTTAGCCTACTTAATAAATAAGACTATAATACTTGTCCTTTTGAATTTTTCATAGGAAAAGAATTAAGGATATTACCCATTTTTAATAACTCATCGTATATAGGAACAGTGAAGCCCCCACCCTGAAGATGGATCATTAGATCCGAAACGTGTTGGTCATTTGTAAAATCCACAAAGGGCTTCCCTTGAGGAAGTTGATTGTTTGTAAAACCCATAAAGGGCCTCCATAGAGGGAGCTGATCACCCCATGAGACAGTTGTCTTAGATGTTTGCTACAAACATTGTAACAATTGCATGATCATTGTTATGCCTATGTTATGTTTTATGTTGTTTGACTAGACGATCTTGTTAGAAATGTAACTTTGGAAAAACGTTGATTGGTCAATTAAAATGAACCACATTCCTTAATATTGCTGTAAATACTGGTCTATACATTTGGTCTATTGAAATACACGTTCTTCATTGAATGTACGGCTGAAAACTGTATAGAATAATTCTTACAAATTCAGAAAAAGACTTTTTGGAATTATCTGCATTAATCCAAGCCCCTAGGGGCAATAATCTGTTTATGTGGCAATAATTGAACATTTGAACTTAGATTCCATTAGGCGTGCATTTGGGCTTACTGCATAGTAATACAGTTCAGGTTTTGATCCATATAGTTACCTATGGTTCCACTATCAATGTATGCTCGGACCGCATGCATACGCGTTGGTTGCTGGTGACTAATGAGGATCATTGGTAAAGCTAGGTGTGAGGTCTGAGAGTCCTTCTTCTCGCTCGACAGGCGGACCTCTATGCTTGTCGGGCGGGGGAGTTTTCTGGCTCTGGTTCAGTACTGACTTTGTCGGCGACTCCTACGGTCCTCTTAGGTGGTTTCACTGGACAATCTCTCAAGAAATGCCCTGCTGATCCGCAATATAGGCACAGTTGCTGTTGCTTTCTTTTGTCTCTTTCTGCTTTGGACAACGGCCCTCTGACTCCTTCTATCTGCATGGGTGTGGGTGCATCTGTACTTTTGGAGGCGTTATCTCTTGGTCTCACCATTACCCGATTCTCGAATCAAGCTCGATCAGCTTTCCGGTTCTGAAGTCTGTGGTCCAACTGTACCACCAGGTCTATATATTCAGCGCAGTCTTGAGGTGGGTCTACCACTTGCGCCAAAACGTCTTTTAGTTCCCCCATCAATCCACGATGGAATATTGTAGTTCTTTTGTCTTCAGGCCAACCAGTTTCTACCACCAACCTATTGAAAGTTGCGATGTAAGTTAATAGGTCCTGTTTCCCTTGACTTAGGGATAAAAGTTCATTGTCTAACGCTTGACCTTGAGTGTGTCTGGCGAACAATTTCTCCATGCTTTGTTGAAATCCCTGGAAATCTCAGAGAAGAGGGTCATCTTGGTCAACTAGTGGAATGGACCAATCTGCGGCACTGCCACTGAGGTATGATAGTACGAAGGCCACTTTTGATTGATCATTTGGAAAGGCTCCAGGCCTACATAGAAAGTGTAGGCAGCACTGGTTCATAAAAACTGCAAACCTTTTAGGGTCCCCCGTAAAACATTCTGGCGGGGCTAACGGTATAGCCCCCGGTAGTACCACCTGTACTGGGCTGCTTGACTGAGTTGAGATTGACACTCCCCCTAGTCCAGGTAATGATGTATGGGCAGCTTTGTATTGAAGTCGTTGTCTGGCAAGGTCATCTGTATGCTCTTTGGCCACAATCAGTTCTCTTCTTAGAGCATTGGTTTCTTGTCGGGCGGAATGTACTTCAGCTCTAAGCTCCCCCAGAAGCTGGGCTAATTGGTCAGTTTCTGTGGTTTCCATGACGCCTGGGTAGAAATTTGTGTGGAACCTTCGTGTTAAGTTACGCTCACCTGGGTTCCACAGGGGTGCCGAACGAAACTGGACTGCAACGGTCTCCACCAGCGTGACCCGTAGTGAAGTGACGAGAGACTGCACTTGCCCTCTGAGTTTGACTGTCTGGCACGAAGGAGGATTTTCCTACAATAGGACAATGGTAAGTTAGCTAACCAATAGGAGAAGATCTAACTACTGCTTCTGCTTCTGTACCCTCCTTCTGTTCTCCTTACTGCGTCTCACCTGATTGCTAAGAAGGATGAGCTCTCCATCCTGCGTCTGTATGCAGGGGTGCGTTGAAACTTGGGTACTCAGTTAGCTTCGCTGATCCCTTGGCTGAGTCCTGACAATAAGGACTCTGAGGTAAGTCTTATGTCCTGCATGGTGGGCTGTACCTAGCTTTACCACTTGGTAATTTGACTTTCCTGAAAAAGGCCATACGAGCCAGGCGCCAATGGCGCCAGGACTGAGTCCAGGAAGCCCTTAGGCAACCTTTTGGGGCCTTATAGGTCCCCATGGGTGCCAGGATTTTGGGTTGACTGGTCTGCTTCAGATGTCTGGGGGCAGGCATCGTGACAACAACTCAATGGTTTGGCAAAGGGAGTCCGTTTAATGACAAGTACAAAAAACGGGGAATCATAGAAATCAGCAGTGATGCGATCATCCTTCCCGCTTCAACTCCAACAAACTTCATACAAATCATAACTTTTATACTCAAAATGCGTCATAATTGACGAGTAACACTCAAGAGTTTAACATGCAATTCTATTGGTTAGGAAAAGGTAACTTTAATATAGGTACTATATCTGTATATGGTAACGGAGTGAGGGGATTGGGTAAACACTGTCAGGTGGGCCTCTAAGCCCTTCCTTCAAATATGACTACTGTAGACATCACTAAAAGTACAACGTCCCATTGGTTCTACTAACTATAGGACCCTACATTATTTGGTCCATTTTGATTGGGTTGGCACCAACCCCATGCATACATTTCCACTTTGCTTAGCAGAACGCAGAATGGTCAGCCAGGTGCAGGGTGCCCCTCAGCTACCCGGCCTTCCTTCAATTAAGGTTATAATCAATCATTGCTTCAGCAACTATGTGTCAATTATTTTACTGTGGTTGGCCTTGAAACTGCATCTTCTGTCTGGAAAAGTTCTGATATCTCTGCCTGGGCAGATGCCAAGCATAGGTGTGAACCCGTGCTTCTTCTCGCTCGGCTGGTCATGTGATACCCACACCGTGAATTTGTCTTGTTTCTCTCAATTTGTGTATTTGATTCTTATTTAGCTCAGCCACCTGCCTACGCTTCCTTATCTCAAACTTTCAGAGACAGGATATTCTATTCTTATGCTACAATTAGATGTAGCTACTGTTCGTTCCTTCTATTGGGATGACCTTGGCTCTCCTGGCATGAGCTGCACCTGCTGAGTATCGATTCAGCCGTCTCTTCTCCTTTTGCTAGAATATGAATCTTGTCTTGTTTGGCCTCTAGTGACCTGAGTTGATTGTGCTTTTCATGCAAAGTGGAATCGCACTTATAATACTGTGCTTCGTTTTGAGGTAGATTATGTATAATGGTGCTTGCCGCGCTATTCTTCTACCTAGCATAGCAAGCCGCACTGTTTTCTGAGCTTTCTTGCGGTTCCAAGCATATGTACAGGTGTAAACTGATCGACTGTATTCATTTTGCTTATAGCTTAAGTGTCTTACATTTTGATAGCTTTTGTCATGATGCCTACCCCCGGGGACCCAGACCAAGTCCAGCAACCCTGGAAGCAAGCATCAAGTTACCCCATGCAAGCCCAACAACCCCTGCTAGGGGCTATTTGGGTGCAGTCCTGGTGCCTATGGCATCAGTCCTGGCGCCATAGGCGCCAGGCTCATAGATTAAAATGTACCTGATGCAGACCATGCTGCAAACTTACCTGATGCAGACCATGCTGCAAGAACTCCAAGCCAAAAGAGGCTTGAAAGGGACTATTTTACCTAGGGACTATTTTTTTACTCGGGTGGGGCTGGAGAGGAATACTTACCTGGGACTACTTTGGAGGCTATTTAAACCACGCCCGAAGAGCAGCACACGCTTTGCGTTATTCTGCATCCAGCAGCGTAACGTTCACCGTGCCTGCAAATCTGCATCCAGTCTTCTGCCACGCCCGCCTCGAGTTTGGAGCTCCTAGAAAAAGGGAGAAAGAAGGAGAAAAGGTTAGAACAAGAGCAATACCTTTGATCCTTACCTGAATTCCCGATTCATTGTGCCTTCGAGCTGGAAGAAAGAAGTTATTTTATGCGCGCCGCCTCGCCTGCTGCAGAGCCACGCTGAACTCACCGGCCTTCGCAGCATCTTCACATTTCACTGCATCCTCCTGCATGTTCCCGCGGCACTTTGGCACCAAAGGAGAAGACAAGAACAGCAAGGTGAGCCAAGGGAATACACAGAGGAATACCCCCGATAGATTTGCCTGATTTTACCGCCGGGGGTACTATTCTTCTTCATGAGTCGGCGTAGCTTCCACTGCATCCTAGCCGAACGCCGGCCCCTAAGGGGAAACAAAAGGACAGCAAGGTGAAACAAGGGACTAACAAGGGGAACCCTCCTCACCACAAAAGACTTACCTGATTTTACCGCCGGAGGCATTATTCCCCGAGACTTCATACTTTCTCTCAGCGCCTGAATAAGGGAGAAAGCAACAGGTTACATATGGACATTACTTTATGGAACTGTTTTGGATAATACAAATCCTTACCAGAACATTACCGGTTGCCACGAGGAACTCTTCAGTAAGGTCAAGCTGCAACCTGCAAGGAATCGGACAAGAGTGAAAGTCAGGCATTTGAACTCTTACGAATTACATACTTACGGCATCTTGCCGGGAATATCGGAGTCAATACTGTCCTGGAACTCACCAATTCCTTCGAGCCAGTGAAGCAACTGGTTATCTACGTGCCCCTGCGCTCAATGCAGGATGGAGAGCTCATCTTTTCAAATCATCAGGTGACACTATAAGAGGGGACATCCAAGGTGATCAGTGGGGAGAACAACGGGGTGGGGGGATTTACGCTCAACTCCACGGGTGGTTAATTCCCTTTCTCCACTTGCAGAAGAATATTCCTACGGGCCAAGCAAACAAAGCTAGGTGGGCCAGTCCAGTCTGTCACCTCGGCCCTACGTGTCACATTGGTGGAGATCGCAGCAGTCCAGTCCAGATCGACGCCTCTGTGGGAGCCAGGTGAGCGTAACAGAACGCGAAGCCTACCTACAAATTCCTACCCAGACGTTATGGGTGTAAAGACTGGTAGGGGGTGTCTGTACTTCCGCTCTCTATATTGTAGAGGAGAGGCACAGAGGACCCCAGCCAAGATTCTCTATTATTGGTACGTGGTCGTGCAATCAAGGCCTAGCTTCTCAGGAGATGATGCAGGCTGGTTCTTGAGTACAGTGTAGTCCCCGAACCCCCACAAAGGAATGTCCACACACTGTATTACTGAAAACACCGTCTTTTTATAATTAATATTCAAAGGTCTGTACACGATCATAACAACACACTTTGTACTCGGAAGTCAATAATGATAAATATATACAATTCTAAAGTGGTACCACCAGTGTTATCAAACCTCATTAAAGTGCATCAACTGTACGGTTAAAATGTCACACAGATTAATAACGGGTAAACCAGCGATAGAGATAGGCAGGAACGTAAGATGGTTGGAACAATAGGCAGAACACTGCCCCCTACCTCTAGGCGCAGTTCTGTGTGGAGATCCCCCCACCTGGGCAACCTGTAAATAAAAGATATATAGCACAAGCCAAGTCCATATGTTCAATAGTCTCACTTCTTCCTAATAAGGTTTTACCCCCCCAATGTACCGGGTGGAGTAGAGTTCTCCGACGATGCGTCGACCGATCCTTCTTGAGTGCCTCCCTTTCAGGCGGGAGCCACGGATCGTCGAAAGGTGTCGGGGAACTTGGCGTTCGGTGTCGGGGAATCGACGGCCCTTCTTGAGTGCCCTCCCTTTAAGGCAGGAGTCACGGGTCGTCGAACGTCTGACGGTGAACAGGGTGAACTACGGCAGGGAAGTGGCAGCTTCTTTCCTAGTGCTGCTCGTTGACGACAGAGCGTGGGCGTCCTGCAAGGAAGAGGCGTGCGGGGCACCTCGGTGACGATAGTTCTGGACCGCAAAGAGATGATGAAGAACTGTGGCCCAGCAAGGGCGTCGAGTCGTCTGCGTTTCTGTGGTCCTTAGGTGGCGGGAAACCCACCGGTGGATGCTCCTTGGCGCGTCGACGGTCGGGCCTTCTCCAGCGGAGACAAGCGGGTGACGATGCAGGCAAGAGCGTCCGATGATCAATTGAAGTTCTTGGGCAAACGGGAGCACGGCGGCTCCAGTCGGCGATGGCGGTCGTCGACAGTGGCGGACAACAGTCCGAGTGCTTCTCCTTGGAGTTCCGCAGCAGTCCCTGTATCGGGTCGGCAGCCTGTCGAAGGTCTGTCTACCAGGGAGCGTTGGCAAAGATCAGCTGTGCACGATGGTCCTTCGTAGCTCGGGAAGAGGGCGCCTTACCAGGTCCTCTCTGGGTCAGTCCTTGGAAGCACAGAAGCTTTCAGATTGCGAAGGAGAGCAACAGCAATTCTTCTCATCCAGCAGGGCTTCAAGGTCAAGCGTCAGTCATTCCAGTTACTCGTCGTAGTGGACTTCAGCTTCTGAACACGATTCCTAGCAGTGAGAGGTCCCCAGATATACTGTTGATCTCCCATTTATTCCGCTGGGTCACACTCAAACATCCAATCATGACTACGGGCATTCATGCAGGCAGGCAGCCAATCAGGCACACGAGGTATTCAGGCCATTCACTTCTCTCCAGACACTCACAACAAGTTATGTGTAGTGGGACAAGTACCAAGCCATTCAACACTCCAAGCTGCATTCATACCGGTTTCGGGCAGGGTTGTCTCAGTCATTGTGTCAACCACCAGATACTAGACACCCACAACACAGAAAGCATATTCGTCACACACTCTATTCACCCAGGTCCCACCCACAGGAGGTACCCACAACATACATCACCGGGAAGGCTTCAGCTAGTCTGGCCGGGCCTTCACAACAACACCATATATGGCATTTCCACCCAACAGCCAGTCAGGGGGAAGGGACAGAGTCAGGGCTTCCCAGGACTTTGGGAAAACAAGGTAATGGGTAATAGAAAGCAAGAGGCCACCGCCGCCATCTTGTTTTCCATCCGGAATCAACTGATCCCAATGGCAGGGCCGGGGTATCCCAAAATGGAGGATACTCCGCGCACCTGTCAAATTCAGCATGGAGCTGCCACCAGCCCATACCCTGCTCTGCGGGCCACCCACAGGTGCCCAAAAACATACACTAGGGGCACAGGGCTGTACCCCCACCCATGGGTGCCATAAGGGTATCCCACGGGTCCGTTCACCAAACCAAAAGAAAGAGAGCTGAACCGCCAGGAGTCCCACATGAACTCCTGCGTGGAAACCACAACAGAACACACGATAAAAAGCAGTAAAGGACAAGGATACGGAGGCCCTGTCCCTCCGATGCATTTCCAGCATCACAGTCGCCCCCCCCCCCAGACTGAGGTGGAGGGTGCCTAATCTCCCACGGGATAGACACCCTCACCCAGACGGTCAACATACCTTCTGGAAAGGCCATCTGCATTATCGTGACTCTTCCCTGGTCTGTGCTGTATGGTGAAGTCTAGGCCTTGCAGGCTAATGGACCACCTGAGCAGTTTCGGGTTCTCACCCTTCATCTGCATAAGCCACTTCAGGGTTTATGATCAGTTTGGACCTTGAAGGTAGACCCCGTAAGGTAGGGCCTAAAACGCCTAAGGCTCCAAACTATACTAAAACATTCCTTTTCAACAGTAGCCCACCTAAGTTCTCTACCCTTGAGTTGTCTACGGATGAATATGATAGGATGTTCTCTCCCTTTGTCATCTAACTGGGACAAGACAGCTCCAATTCCGGTGTCGCAGGCATCCGTCTGGATGATAAAGGGTCGGCTGTAGTCAGGCGCACACAACACGAGTGCCCGACACAGACTTTCTTTCAAGCCATTAAAGGCCCTCTGACAGTCTTCAGTCCAATTGACCTTCCTAGGCTGCTTGAGTGAAGTCAGAGCTGTCAGTGGTGCTGCTATGGTTCCATAGTCCGCCATGAAATTGCGATAATACCCGGTGAGGCCCAAAAAGGCTCTCACCTGGATTTGAGATGTGGGAGTCTCCCAGTCCTGTACGTCCTGTACATCCTGTACCTTACTGGGGAGGGGTTGGATTTGACCCCCCCCCACCTAGATACGTGACTTTCCCCTGAGCTATCTGGCACTTGGTGGCCTTGATAGTGAGGTTAGCCCTTTTTAAGGCCTGCAACACTCTACCCAGATGTGTCAAGTGCTCTTCCCAAGTGGAACTGTAGACAGCAATGTCGTCTAAATAAGCCACACAAAAGGCTTCCAGCCCACTGAGAGCATGATTGACCAATCTCTGGAAGGTGGCAGGGGCATTCTTCAACCCAAAAGGCATGACCCTAAACTGGTAGAGTCCCTCTGGTGTTGGGAACGCCGTCTTTTCCTTGGCATGGTCCGTCAGAGCTATTTGCCAATAGCCTGAGGTGAGGTCAAAGGTGCTCACAAATTTGGCAGCACCTATGGTGTCCACGAGCTCATCAGCCCTGGGCAATGGGTGCGCGTCAGTTTTGGTGACGGCATTGATTCCTCAGTAGTCCACACAGAACCTCCAATCCTTGATACGGGCCTGGGAACTTGCTTTGGGGACAAGGACCACTGGACTGGACCAGGGACTTGTTGAGGGTTCAATAACACCCAGATCCAACATCTTGGCGACCTCAGCCTGGATGTGGTTCTTAACCGTATCTGACATTCGGTAGCTCCTGCTCTTGACAGGCACGCTGTCACCAGTGTCAATCTCGTGCTTATACCACGGTGTAAGGCCTGGTGTCAGCGAAAACAGAGAGGCATACTTCTGGAGCAAAGTCTGGCAGGCCCTCTGCTGCTCGGTCGTCAAATCTGGAGAGAGCTGCACTCCCTCCACTGAGCCATCCTGAGGGTTGCTATGCAGCAAATCAGGAAGGGGCTCACTCTCATCCTCTTCTTGCTCTGAAGCCAGCAAGAGACATGAGACTTTGGCTCGCCGGTGGAAAGGCTTGAGCCTATTAACATGGAATACCTGAGGTGCTACCCCTGGGATTCTCATGTCAACCAGATAATTGACCTCGCCCATCTTGGTGATTATCCTGAAGGGTCCAGTCCATTTATCTGCCAATGCTCGAGGCTTGGTAGGCTCCATCACGAGGACCTCCTGTCCCGGAGTCCAATCCACTTGCGTTGCTTTAAGGTCATGCCAGTATTTGTTCAATTCCTGGCTGGCCTTGAGATTCGCCGTTGCTTGACCCATCATCTGTGTCATCCTCCATCTGAGGCCTAACACATAGTCCCCCACTTGCTTGGCGGGACCGGGAGGGGTGGCTTCCAAACCTTCTCTGATCAAGGCGAGGGGCCCCAACACGGGATGTCCAAACAGTAACTCAAAGGGGCTGAAACCAACGCCCTCTTGAGGTACCTCTCTGTAAGCAAACAGCAGACATGGCAGGAGGAGATCCCATTTTCTCCTTAGGGGCTCTTCCAAAGCACCTAGCATGCCCTTGAGAGTTTTATTAAATCTCTCACCAGACCGTTGGTCTAGGGTGGTAAGAGGTGGAGAACTTGTAGGTTACCCCGCACTCTTTCCACATGGTTTTCATGTAACTAGACATGAAGTTGGATCCTCGGTCAGAGACAACCTCCTTGGGGAATCCAAGATGGGTGAAAACGCAGAGGAGGGCCCGGGCAACCACCTTGGCAGTAACAGTCTGAAGGGGTATAGCCTCAGGGTACCTGGTGGCATGATCTACCAAAACCAAGATGAACCGTGGGAGGGTCAAGTGGACCGACGATGTCGATGCCCACCCTCTCAAACGGTGTGCCAACCACTGGCAATGGCTGCAGTGGGGCAATGACACTGCCTCCAGTCTTGCCAGACAACTGACAAGTTGGGCAGGTCCTGCAGTGGTACTCCACTTCTACTCCCATCCGGGGCCAGTAGAAATGGGCAGAGAGCCTCTGCTTAGTCTTCTTGGTGCCAAGATGACCAGCCAAGGGCACCTCATGCGCCAACTGCAGTAGGAAGGGCCTGTAAACCTGGGGTACCACCAACCGCTTGAGGGCACCAGGTTCAGGCTTAGTGGGCTTACTGACAAGGAGCTCACCCTCCCAATAAATCCGGAAAGTCCTAGGCACTTCTCCTTGTGCCTGGGACAGGGCCTGCTTCCTCAGACCCTCGAGAGAGGGACACTCTCTCTGTCCTTTACAGAAGTCTGCCCGGGAGGGTCCCCCTTCAGCTAACAAGCATTGAAGCTCGGGATGATCCTCCGGGTTGTGAACCTCTCCCACAGGAGAGTCTTCTGGCTCTTCTCCCACAGGAGTTGAGACAGGGTTTACCACTGGACCCAGCCCGTCCGGAGCATGGATCCCAATGGGTGCTGTAGGAACAGCAGGAAGAGAAGGAGCTCCCTCCACCGAGGTGGCCTTCTTGCTCTTCCTTCGTCGTGCCTTAGGCCGCGCCTTCGGCTCGGATACCTGACTCACAGCCAGACCCGGTATCACCTGTGACCTAGTGACCGCAGCAGCAGTCATGGGAAGACCATTGGCGATCAATCCCAACTCGACTAGATCACTACCTAACAGAATGTTTTGCGGGACGTTGTCCTGAACCAGGACAGGAAGCTTTGCTGTCTTGTCTCCAATTACGAGTGTGACTCGGGCTACAGGTGATAATTTGGGAGGCCCACCAGCTAACCCTGTGGTTCTCAGAGGAGCATCTACATAGTCCTCTGGCTTGAGCAGGGTCCTGTCTACCACTACCATGCTTGCCCCAGTGTCTCTCAAACCAGTAGAAGGCTGGCCATTCAGGAGGACACTTCTAGAAAATCTACGGGTGGTCTGTGGGATAGTCGCCAGTACTTCCGCGTACTGGTCCCAGGCCCCAAGGGACACTAAGGAAATCTCCACGGGAGCACCAAAAGTGATTCCTGCAGAGGAGGGGAGGACAGTGGCCTCCACCTCAGACATGGGGTAAGGGTAGGTCAGGCTGACAGCCTGTACTCCGAGTGCCTTACCTTTACACTTGGAGTCACCCCTTTTGTGATCCAGAGCCCCACAGTCCCAACAAGTGCTGGGAGTGCGGGTTACGGTACTGGAACCACCGGGTGCCTGCTTTGCAGCAGGTGGACCACTACTCTTATTCCCACCCACAGATGACTTATCCCCACTAGATTTTTGGGTCTTAGGAGAGGAGGGTTTAGGTTTATTCGACTGTGACTGCTTTTGGGACTCCTCGGCTTTCTGAGAGGCCCCCTTTTCTTTGTCCTTGTCCTTCCCACTGGAGTCCTTAGGTGATACCCGGTGGGAGACCCACTTGTCAGCCAACCTAGCCAACTTAAAGGGATCCAAAATGTTCTGGTCAGCAACATACTGACGCAGCTCTGGTGAACAGGCTTCAGAAAAGTGCTCAAAAAACAACAGGTGGGACAATTCAACAAAAGTTTTCACCTTGTAACCATCAATCCACCCCATCATATTCATGTGTGCAGCACTCACCCAGTCAACCCAAGACATATTCTCTCTTTTCTTAAAATCCCTGAACCTTTTAAGGTATTGGGTAGGCGTCTTGCCAAACTTGGCAATCAAAGCAGATTTCATACACTCATACTGACCCCTTTCTTCCACACTCAGCTTCAGAATACAGTCATATTCAGTTTGAGGCACTCTGCTTAGCAAACACTCAGCCCAATCTCTTTTGTCAACATCATGAATTGCACAAGCCATTTCAAACGCTTCAATCCATTGGAGGATATCAGAACCCTCCGAAAACACACCAACCAAATCCTTCATAAATTTAGTTGCTGGGGACCTGACACTCTCACTGGGTTTTGCTGAAGTCTCCACTCGAGCTTTCTCTAGCTGGATTCTCTGACATTCAATGTCCTTGTCTTTGAGTTCAAGATCCCTATTCTTGAGTTCCACTTGTTGAGCCAACTCCTCTTTCTTAAGCTCAGCATCTATTTCCAACTTGCGATATTCAAAGGCCAATTTCATCCTTAATAACTCAAGTTCCAATGTATTGCTGGGGTTCGGAACAGAGGCAGCAGGAATGGCGGCATTCCCAGAAACAGATTCAGCAGAAACCCCAGGGGCAGAGTCCTCATTGGTTGCATTCCCCCCCTCATCAAGAGTTTCACCATCGGTCTGGTAGTCCACCAGGGCAGCTATCAGCTCAGCCCTAGACTTATCCACAAAGTCTAACTCCCTGGCTTCACAAGCACTCTGGAGAGCCTCTTAGCTCATCCGAGTCAATTTACCATTCGCAATAGACTCCATTGCTTGTAATGCAGTTATTTTGTGCACACCCAAACCTTAATCGGATAAAGTGCAGATATTTTGTAAGTGGCACAGTTATACACTGATTCTTAAAACCATAAGCATCCTACCGCTGCCACCAGTGTAAAGACTGGTAGGGGGTGTCTGTACTTCCGCTCTCTAGATGGTAGAGGAGAGGCACAGAGGACCCCATCCAAGATTCTCTATTATTGGTACGTGGTCGAGCAATCAAGGCCTAGCTTCTCAGGAGGTGATGCAGGCTGGTTCTTAAGTACAGTGTAGTCCCCGAACCCCCACAAAGGAATGTCCACACACTGTATTACTGAAAACACAGTCTTTATATAATTAATATTCAAAGGTCTCTACACGATCACAATAACGCACTTTGTACTCGGAAGTCAATAATGATAAATATATAGAATTCTAAAGTGGTACCACCAGTGTTATCAAACCTCATTAAAGTGCATCAACTGTACGGATAAAATGTCACACAGATTAATAACGGGTAAACCAGCGATAGAGATAGGCAGGAACGTAAGATGGTTGGAACAATAGGCAGAACACTGGCCCCTACCTCTAGGCGCAGTTCTGTGTGGAGATCCCCCCACCTGGGCAACCTGTAAATAAAAGATATATAGCACAAGCCCAGTCCATATGTTCAATAGTCTCACTTCTTCCTATTAATGTTTTACCCCCCCAATGTACCTGGTGGAGTAGAGTTCTCCGACGATGCATCGACTGATCCTTCTTGAGTGCCTCCCTTTCAGGCAGGAGCCACGGATCGTCGAAAGGTGTCGGGGAACTTGGCGTTCGGTGTCGGGGAATCGACGGCCCTTCTTGAGTGCCCTCCCTTTAAGGCAGGAGTCACGGGTCGTCGAACGTCCGACGGTGAACAGGGTGAACTATGGCAGGGAAGTGGCAGCTTCGTTCCTAGCGGTACTCGTCGACGACAGAGCGTGGGCGTCCTGCAATGAAGAGGCGTGCGGGGCACCTCGGTGACGATAGTTCTGGACTGCAAAGAGATGATGAAGAACTGTGGCCTAGCTAGGACGTCGAGTCGTCGGCGTTTCTGTGGTCCTTAGGTGGCGGAAACCCACCGGTGGATGCTCCTCAGTGCGTCGACGGTCGGGCCTTCTCTAGCGGGAGACAAGCGGGTGACGATGCAGGCGAGAGCGTCCGATGATCAATTGAAGTTCTCAGGCAAACGGGAGCACGGCGGCTTCGGTCGGCGACGGCGGTCGTCGACAGTGGCGGACAACAGTCCGAGTGCTTCTCCTTGGAGTTCCGCAGCAGTCCCTGTATCGGGTCGGCAGCCTGTCGAAGGTCTGTCTACCAGGGAGCGTTGGCAAAGACCAGCTGTGCACGATGGTCCCTCGTAACTCGGGAAGAGGGCGCTTTACCAGGTCCTCTCTGGGTCAGTCCTTGGAAGCACAGCAGCTTTCAGATTGCGAAGGACAGCAACAGCAATTCTTCTCGTCCAGCAGGGGTTCAAGGTCAAGCGTCAGTTATTCCAGTTACTCGTCGTAGTGGACTTCAGCTTCTGAACACGATTCCTAGCAATGAGAGGTCCCCAGATATACTGTTGATCTCCCATTCATTCCGCTGGGTCACACTCAAGCATCCAATCATGACTACGGGCCTTCATGCAGGCAAGCAGCCAATCAGGCACATGAGTTATTCAGGCCATTCACTTCTCTCCAGACACTCAAAACAAGTTATGTGTATTGGGACAAGTACCGAGCCATTCAACACTCCAAGCTGCATTCATACTGGTTTCAGGCAGGGTTGTCTCAGTCATTGTGTCAACCACCAGATACTAGACACCCAAAACACAGAATGCATATTCGTCACACACTCTATTCACCGAGGTCCCACCCACAGGAGGTACCCACAACATACATCACCGGGAAGGCTCCAGCTAGTCTGGCCGGGCCTTCACAACAACACCATATATGGCATTTCCACCCAACAGCCAGTCAGGGGGAAGGGACAGAGTCAGGGCTTCCCTGGACTTTGGGAAAACAAGGTAATGGGTAATAGAAAGCAAGAGGCCACCGGGGCCATCGTGTTTTCCATCCGGAATCAACTGATCCCAATGGCAGGGCCGGGGTATCCCAAAATGGAGGATACTCCGCGCACCTGTCAAATTCAGCATGGAGCTGCCACCAGCCCATAACCTGCTCTGCGGGCCACCCACAGGTGCCCAAAAACATACACTAGGGGCACAGGGCTGTACCCCCACCCATGGGTGCCATAAGGGTATCCCACGGGTCCGTTCACCAAACCAAAAGAAAGAGAGCTGCACCGCCAGGAGTCCTACATGAACTCCTGCACGGAAAAAATGACAGAACACACGATAAAAAGCAGTAAAGGACAAGGATACGGAGCCCCTGTCCCTCCGATGCATTTCCAGCATCACAATGGATACCTCAGAGACTGACCAATTGGCCCAATTACTAGGGGAACTGAGGGCTGAAGTGCATTCCGCCCGTCAAGAAACCAATGCCCTTAGGAGGGAACTGATTTTGTCAAAGGATCAAACTGATGACCTTGCTAGGCAACTATTGCAAAGTAAGGATGGACAAGCACCCCTACCTGGTTCCGGGGGAAATCCAGCTCCTGTGTTATCGAGTAACCCTGTGCAAATAAACCTACCTGGAAATATTCCATTAGCTCCACCCGAACGCTTCGCTGGAGATCCCAAAAGGTTCGCCGTGTTTATTAACCAATGCCGCTTGCACTTTTTATGCTGACCTGGAGCCTTCCCAAACGATCAAGCCAAGGTAGCCTTTGTATTGTCATATATCAGCGGCAGTGCAGCTTATTGATCAATTCCACTAGTTACTCAGGATGACCCAATTCTTCGGGATTTTCAGGGCTTTCAAACAAGCATGGAAAGACTATTTGCCCGGCACTCCCAAGGACAGGCCTTGGATAACGAACTTTTGTCCCTACGACAGGGTAACCAGGACCTTCTATCTTACATCGCGACCTTTAATAGGTTGATAGTGGAAACTGGATGGCCTGAGGTAAAACGAATCACGTTATTTCATCGAGGGCTTCGAGGAGAACTCAAGGATGTCTTGGCTCAAGTCGTGAACCCACCTCAAGACTGTGCTGAATATATAGACTTAGTGGTCCAGTTAGATCATAGACTTCAGAACAGAAATGCTGATCGAGCCAAGTTTGAGAACAGGGTGTTGGTCAAACCCCATGCTAACCCCAAAGGAGCAGAGGCTTCAGAACCCATGCAAATCGGAGGGGTTAAAGGACTCTTAACCCAGAAGGAAAGAGAAAGGACACAGCAAGTGCAATTGTGTCTATATTGTGGAACTTCTGGGCATTTTCTATGGGATTGCTCTGTAAAACCGCCCAAGAAGGTGGTAGGAGCTGCTGATAAAAGCCATATGGAGTCAGACTCGTGAAACGACCACGCCTGACAAGCGTAGAGGTCCGCTTGCCGAGCTTGAAGAAGGATACTCAGACCTCGCATTTCATCATACCAATGGTCCTCGTAGATTCAGGGCAGCCATCGCATATGCACGCAGTAAGGGCATACATTGATAGCGGGGCCATAGGAAACTATGTGGACTACGAATTGGCTTCCAGGATGAATCTGCCTCTCTGCCGAAAAACCACCTCAGATGTCATCACCACAGTTGATGGAACTGAAATTGCCTCTGGGCCTGTAACTCATTCCACCGCAGAGATGACATTATTGGGTCCGGATGGGCATCGAGCGGCTATTGTGTTTGATCTAATAAAGGCCCCACTGTTCCAAATAATATTGGGAATACCTTGGTTGGAAACACATAATCCTTGTATTGATTGGCGAGAGAAGAGAATAACCTTCCCGGATTGTGCGCAAACCTGGTACCCAAAGAAAAATCTGAGCGCAGGCCTGGCCACAGTAACCACAGCAGTCATGCAACTACCTCCTGAATACCAAGAATTCCAGGATGTCTTCCAAAAAGAACAGGCAAACACCTTACCTCCTCACAGATCGTACGATTGCCAAATCGATCTCATACCTGGTGCACAACCCCCTTGTAGCAGGATCTATGCTCTTACGGAACCTGAGAACCTTCACCTACGACAATACTTAGACCAGTACCTTGCCAATGGCTTTATTCGCCCATCCAAGTCCCCTCCATCTTCAGCTTTGTTCTTCGTGCCCAAAAAGGAACGTGACCTCAGAACATGCATAGACTACCGCGCATTGAACCAGATAACTCAAGGAAGCCTGGGTCCGCCCTCTCCTAAAAAAAACCCCAACAACTATAGACCCATCACCACTGTCCCCTTCCTCCTCAAAATACTGGACAAAGCAGCATACCTGCAGGTTCAACATTTCATTGAAGAGAACAAACTCCTAGGACTCCGACAATCAGGCTTCCGTCCCAGACACGGGACCGAAACCGCCCTACTTGACCTGAAAAACCAAATGGACGATGCCAGAGACATGGGCAAACCAGCACTTCTCCTACTTCTTGACCTATCCGCGGCTTTCGACCTCGTGGATCATGACGTCCTATGCCACCACCTCTCCTCTACGGCCAAATTTTCCCCTGAAGCCACAGCATGGATCACTTCCTTCTTACAAGACAGAACCATGCAAGTATTCTCAGACCTAGCATCCGCCTCACCTACTATCATACCCTGTGGTGTGCCCCAAGGCTCCTGCCTCTCACCCACCCTCTACAACATCTTCACACGACCCCTTTTTCTCATCCTTGACGACATGGGCATTTCATACACCAACTACGCTGATGACACACAGATCCTCCTCACCCTCACTGGCAACTACGACACTGACTCCATGACCCTCAACAACCTCTACAACACCATCCAAGCCTGGATGGCAGACAATGGACTATGCCTCAACTCAGACAAGACTGAACTCCTCCTGGTAGGCTCACCCGACACCCTGAAAAATCTAGACTCCCAGTTCAGTCATTTCACCATAGACTCCATCAAAATACCTGTCTCAGAATCAGTCAAAACACTTGGCGTCTACTTCGATTCCAACCTATCCGTGGATAAACAAGTCAACGCCATAGCCTCTGCAGCTGCATATCATGCCAAACTAATCAACGCAGTCAGGCCCTTTCTCTCCAAAGAGAACTGCACTAACATAGCCAGAGCCATCACTGGATCTAGGCTTGACTATTGTAATGTACTCTTCCTAGGTACATCCAACAAAAACCTAGAGAGGTTACAAATCGTGCAGAATAGCGCTCTCAGGGCAGCCCAAGGCATTGCCAAAAGAGAACACATCTCGGAAGCCAGAAAACGAGCACACTGGCTCCCAATAAAAGAAAGGATCATCTTCAAAACGCTGACACTGACTCACAAGTGCTTTCACCTTACTGCCCCCGACTACCTCTCCCAAAGGATCCACCCCGTCTCTTCTACGAGGCCAACCAGATCACCATATACTAACATGCTTTCTGTGCCATTAGTAAAAAAGCCAGAGCTGGCGGTTCCAGCTTCCCATATCTCGCACCCACTCACTGGAACGCCCTACCTCCTATAATCCGAGGAGAGGCCTCCCTTTGCACCTTCCGCAAATCCATAAAAACCATCTTATTCACATAAGATTCCTCGCACCAGTTGAATACATCTCCTATGTTCCAGTGCATAAACTGTTTTTAATGACCAACTGTACCAACCAAAACAGCAGCTCTATGCCTGTTGAATACATAATGTACTGATGAATGCCTCTTTGCCTGTAACTAAGCTCTTGCAAGTAACAGCGCCTCAATGCCCATGGGTTACTTGCGCGCTATATAAATTTAAATAAATAAATAAATAAAATAACTGTTAAGAACCGATACCCATTGCCTCTGATCCCTGAACTACTAGACCAAGTGAAGGACGCTTGCATATACACTAAATTAGATCTCTGGGGGGCATACCATCTGGTACGTGTAAAAGAGGGCGACGAATGGAAGACTGCTTTCCGCACTAAGTATGGGTTATTCGAATACCAGGTGATGCCTTTCGGGTTGTGCAATGCACCTGCAGCCTTCCAATACTTCATGAACGATGTCCTTCGTGAACTCATTGACGTTTGTGTTGTTGTATATATCGATGACATTCTAGTATACTCCTCTTCAGAATCTGACCATGTGAAGCATGTCCGAGCAGTCCTTGAGAAATTGCGCCAGCACAAACTATATGCAAAACTAGAAAAATGCGTTTTTCATGCCACAGAAGTTGAATTCCTTGGGTTTATCCTGACCCCAAAGGGAGTCCGAATGGACTCACGAAAGGTGGACTCAATCCTTAAGTGGCAATCACCAAGTTCAGTTAAAGGAGTACAAAGTATGCTCGGCTTTGCCAATTTCTACCGCAGATTCATCCCGGATTTTTCACACGTTGTACATCCCATCACAGCACTCTTGCGAAAAAATAAACGCTTTATGTGGACTGAAGAAGCTGAAAATGCCTTCCAAGAGCTGAAAGCGAAATTCACGTCTGCACCTGTATTAAAGCACCCGCGCCCTGAACTTCCATACATAGTGGAAACTGATGCATCCAGTCTAGCCATGGGAGCTGTCCTGTCTCAAAAGGACCCTGAAATTGGCCAGCTTCACCCAGTAGCATTTTGGTCCAGAAAGTTCTCGGCACCTGAGTTAAACTATGCAGTTACCGATAAGGAGTTATTAGCCATTAAATCCGCCTTCAAGGCTTGGCGGCACTATCTTCTCGGTGCCAGGCATACCATTACTGTGATCACCGATCACCGGAACTTACAGTATTTAAAGACAGCCAAGGCCCAATCATCACATCAACTCCGATGGGCATTGTTCTTTGCTGAGTTCGATTTCGTGATAACCTATCGACCAGGTTGTAAGAATGGTAAAGCAGACGCCTTATCCCGAATAGGGATGGGAGAGGCAGAAGTGAACCCTGAACCAATACCTATAATTCCTGAACAAAGGATTCTTGGCATGACTACTCTACAGATCATAGAGGACATTCAGAAAAGATCCAGCAACTCTTTGATTCTACAGCCTTGCAGGACTGGGTAAAGAAAGGCCCGGACTACTCTGTCACCAATGATCTGCCTTATTACCAAGGACGGCTATTTCTGCCACACAAGGAACTATAAGAGCTAGTCATTTCCCGTTATCATGATACCCTAATGGAGGGGCACCCAGGTATTGCAAAAACTGAAGCTAAAATTAAAAGACGATTCTGGTGGCCCACCTGACGAAAGGATATTAAATAATTTGTGATGTCTTGTGGCATTTGCGCCCACAACAAAAGTCAAAAGAAAAAACCAGCTGGACTCTTACAACCTTTAGACATTCCGCCTACACCATGGCACACCTTATCGTTAGACTTTATTACTGATCTACCCCCATGCAATGGATTTAACACCATTCTAGTTATTGTGGATCTTTTTTCCAAGATGGCCCACTTTATTCCTTTAAAGGGATTACCTTCTGCTTCAATCCTGGCCAAGGAGTTCCTCGAAAACATTGTTCGCATACACGGATTTCCGTCCGTATTGGTCTCTGACCGGGGCAGTCAATTCATTTCACATTTTTGGAAAAAATGCTGTCAATTGGCGCAAATCGATGTGAGGTTATCAACCAGTCACCACCCCCAGACCGATGGTCAAACGGAGAGGACCAACCAGACTCTCAAACAATACCTGCGTTGTATGTTACATCAGATGGAGAGTAATTGGAAAGACATTCTTTGGATTGCCGAATATGCATACAATAATTCAGTACTCTCTGGAACTGGACAAAGCCCTTTTTATACCTTATATGGGCACCATCCTCGAACCTCAGACCTTGACTCACCCCAACACTTAGAAATGCCCGCAATGGACTATCTGCACGCTACGATTACACAAGCCTTTAAGGAAGCAAGTACACATTTAAAACAGGCAAAAGAAAAATACAAGAAAGATGCTGATCGGCATGAAGTGATTCTCCACAATACCAAATAGGGGACCAAGTATGGTTTGCCACAAAACATATACCTCTAAAGGGGACACGGACCTTTAACCCCAGATATTTGGGACCTTACTCTATTAAGGCCATTATCAACCCATGTGGCTGTCAAGTTGGACTTACCTGCTAACATGCGAATTCATCCCGTCTTTCATGTGTCACTTTTGAAGCCAGTACAACCAGGGACAAGACTAACCAAGCCACCAGACCCCATCCTTGTAGACAGAGAACCCGAATTTGAAGTTAAGAATACCCTGGACTCCAAACTGATAAAGTCAAAAAAAAAATATTTAATCAACTGGAAAGGTTACGGACCACAGGAAAGGTCATGGGAACCTAGTGACCATGTTCATGCACCCCGATTGGTAAAACAATTCCACCGAAATTTCTCAGACAAACCGGAACCACAGGGAAGAACGACTTTAGGAGGGGCTTTGGGGGGGGGAGTGCTGTCATGATGCCTATCCCCGGGGACCCAGACCAAATCCAGCAACCCCGGAAGCAGGCATCAAGTTACCCCAAGCAAGCCCAACAACCCCTGCTAGGGGCTATTTGGGTGCAGTCCTGGTGCCTATGGTGTCAGTCCTGGCGCCATAGGTGCCAGTCTCATAGTTTAAAACTTACCTGATGCAAACCATGCTGCAAACTTACCTGATGCAGACCATGCTGCAAGAGCTCCAAGCCAAAAGAGGCTTGGAAGGGACTATTTTACCTAGGGACCATTTTTTTACTCGGGTGGGGCTGGGGAGGAATACTTACCTGGGACTACTTTGGAGGCTATTTAAACCACGCCCGAAAAGCAGCACACGCTTCGCGTTATTCTGCATCCAGCAGCGTAACGCTCACCGTGCCTGCAAGTCTGCATCCAGTCTTCTGCCACGCCCGCCTCGAGTTTGGAGCTCCTCGAAAAAGGGAGAAAGAAGGAGAAAAGGTTAGAACAAGAGCAATACCTTTGATCCTTACCTGAATTCCCGATTCATCGCACCTTCGAGCTGGAAGAAAGAAGTTATTTTATGCGCGTCGCCTCGCCTGCTGCAGCGCCGCGCTGAACTCACCGGTCTTCGCAGCATCTTCACATTTCACTGCATCCTCCTGCATGTTACCGCCGCACTCCGGCACCTAAGGAGAAGACAAGAACAGCAAGGTGAGCCAAGGGAATACACAGAGGAATACCCCCCATGGATTTACATGATTTTACCACCGGGGGTACTATTCTTCTTCACGGGTCGGCGCAGCTTCCACTGCATCCTAGCCGAACCCCGGCCCCTAAGGGGAAACAAAAGGACAGCAAGGTGAAACAAGGGACTAACAAGGGGAACCCTCCTCAGCACAAAAGACTTACCTGATTTTACCGCCGGAGGCATTATTCCCCGAGACTTCATACTTTCTCTCAGCGCCTGAATAAGGGAGAAAGCAACAGGTTACATATGGACATTACTTTATCGAACTGTGTTGGATAATACAAATCCTTACCAGAACATTACCGGTTGCCACAAGGAACTCTTCAGTAAGGTCAAGCTGCAACCTGCAAGGAATCGGACAAGAGTGAAAGTCAGGCATTTGAACTCTTACGAACTACATACGGCGTCTTGCCGGGAATATCGGAGTCAATATTGTCCTGGAACTCACCAATTCCTTTGAGCCAGTGAAGCAACTGGTTATCTACGCGCCCCTGTGCTCAATGCAGGATGGAGAGCTCATCTTTTCAAATCATCAGGTGAGACTATAAGAGGGGACATCCAAGGTGATCAGTGGGGAGAACAACGGGGTGGGGGGATTTACGCTCAACTCCACGGCTGGTTAATTCCCTTTCAGAAGAATATTCCTACGGGCCAAGCAAACGAAGCTAGGTGGGCCAGTCCAGTCCGTCATCTCGGCCCTACGCGTCACATTAATGGAGATCGCAGCAGTCCAGTCCAGATCGACGCCTCTGTGGGAGCCAGGTGAGCGTAACAGCTTTCTATCCCTTTAAGCTCACAATCTCTTTTCTCAGGGCATTTTGTCTCTTTGTGTCATTCATGGTTGGTCATTTGTTCTATCTGTGAGTCTGTCCGAGTCCTCGTGATGTCACCATTTCGTCTTCCATTAAGACCTTTTTGGTTTCTTCCGGGACAGTACTTAGGCAATCTTCATTTCGTCTCATATGCTGGTAGGGGTTTCTTAATGGATACCTTACTGTCCATGGTTTTCTGGGTATCGGTACTTCAATAGGAGTTGCCCTTCTGATAGGTATTGGGCAGAGCTCTACTACGTCTCTCTGCTGATTTATCTGCTCATCATACGTAACATATTTTGGTGTGAACGTTCCTGGTACTTCAAAATGGGTGACTGGAGTTCAGGTTTTATTTGGGACCTCCTTTACAACCCTGAGCGAGAACAATCCCAATTCATATTGAATCATTGGAATAGGGAAACTTTTAGGGAGCGATAACATAGATTTCCAGAATAAACTTTCTCAGTACCTCCAAACAGGATGGTTTTCAGGGAGTTTAGATTGGGCACCATATGTTATTGCAGGTGTGACATATTGTTTATAGTATGTTATCAAAGGGAGGGAGGAGAATTTGCCATATTTTCAATGGATTAACATGACTTGTGAGCATAAAGATTGCATTTTATGTTTTAACTCCAATTTGTAGGGTATATCAGATATGTTTCATTAATATTCAGCCCTAGGTATTTGTATTCATGAACGATGGCAAGGGAGTTTGTACCTATGGACCACCTGAGCCTGGAAGTTTTATTCTTCTCTCTGCTGGCCAGCATTTTCAGAATGCTAGATTTGTCAGTGTTAATTGTCATCTTATTCTCCAATACATAGTTCTGTAGTGCACAAAGTTGTCTCTGGAGGCAGATGGGGGTCAGCCAGGACAAGATTGTGCGCATAGAGAAGCCATGCTATTGGGTGCGGTCCCAGTTTTGGGGGAAAGCTCTGACATGTTGTGGGATGTATTTACCCATGCATCCGAGCCCTACCTCAAAACTGTGCAGTACTGACAGGAAAACATCATGATGGCCAGAGCTTCCCAGAAAATGCACAGGGAAATGCATGAAGAATAGGCTGCCACTCATTTTTGCCGATGTTATGGGCACAGAAGGAAACTGCCTAAAACCACCATTGGACTACCCACACAGTAGTCTGAAACCATTGGGAATGGCAATGCTGATTGCCAAATGCAACCTAGAATTGTGGGGAATTCATTTTCTTAAATCCCAAAAAATGGGTGCAGTACCAGTACTCACCACTATCCAAAAGCCGGCAGTTTAAAACCACCCTGTGTTTCTCTGAAGGCAGGCTCAAACTGTCTATTTTAAACATTGCAACACATCTAAAAACTCACTGGACACCAGCAGACATTTGGTAGAATGGAGTGTTGTGTGCCTACAAAATCTGGGAAATGAAGAGCCAAAAACAATGCTTATAACAAAAATGCTATGGAGTCAGCAGCTTAAGCCTAACTGCAACTGGATTTAAAACCACCAAAATCGAAAATGTTAAATTAAATGAGTGACCTATGTTTGGTGTCACATGCCTTTGTAACTGTTGAAATGTCATAGTTTTGCACTTAGAATCAGCATTCTAGCTGCATGTGTAAAATTACAAGTTATTTTAAAAGCAACAAAAAGTTAGCTGAAGGTCTGGCTTAAGGAACTTGATTTTGCCTAGCAACGGATCCCATCAGGAGTGAAACTTGAGTCACAACTATGTTCCCAGGCCAACCTTCCTTTTGCTGCCCACACAAAGGATATGCCATCTATCTGATAATTGAATTATCTGTGCTCTGCCAGAGAGTGAACAAAGCCCTCTCCACTCAGGCAAAGGTTTTTATTACAGACGTCGTAAAAAGTGGCTTCCTCCTGGAGAAGCTGGGAGGGGCACTGCCTGTGAGAAGCAAGCTGGCTTGGCAGAAACTGGAAAGACTGGTTTCTGTACCATGTGACCTGAAAAGACACACCCCTGCAGCAAGGATATGGTTTTATAAAAAGGGGGATAATTCATAGTGCGGACATGTGAAAATTTTATAAATGATACCATAATTCTTGTGATTTTTCTGCCCACAGTTTAAGACGTGGTAGGAACCGGTGGTATGTTCAGGGGGGTTTTAGCGGAAAAGTGGATATTACTCTAAATGTGTGCATGTTAAAAATCTGAAACTTCATCAGTTAATGTCCCTACCCCCTGCACACATGTATGTAAAGTTGGGTCCATGTCGGAAATTGAAAAAGCAGTTAAAAAGTCAATTATGTACACTCTTTGAATGCAAGCTCCGAGAATGAGCAGATTTGGACATAGACATGGCTAAATTCAGCCACACCATGTATATGTAATTTCAAACAACTGTGTAACTCTGAAGTATGGATTTTGATCATATATATATTTGGGTGCACAGATGATAAGGGAGGTTGTTTCAAGAGATCATAAAATGACATCAATCTGACTCACAGTTCAGTTTGCCAATCAAGCGGAGGAATGGAAGCCTGACCAATGACGAATGAGAGGGGCAAGTCTAGTGATGCAACACACACACCCATTCTCAAGAAACAGATAAAAGCAGAGAGTCAGGACACATAGAGACATTCAATTTCATCTGCCGCTGGAAGCCCTGCCGGAAAAATCCATACTTACCTCCATCAAACTCCAGAAAGCCAAACTAGAGACTTCAATCTATCCAGAGCAGAGACCAGACCAGAGAGAAAGCAGTGCTGTGCCTAGCAGAGACCAGACCAGAGAGAAAGCAGTGCTGTGCCTAGCCGAGACCAGACCAGGCGCTGTGAGCAGAATCCGGAAAGACCTGACCAGACTGAAGATCGTGACCAAGTCGCTTTCCTGTTCAAAATCTCTTGTGAGTACTTAGCAAAACTCAGAACACATCTCTTAGTTTAAATTCATCTAATTCAATCTATTTAACCTAAGTAGAACTGCCTCCTATCTGTCACCTGTCATTTCTAGTAAAATTTGTCATTTTGAAAAAGTGTGCGTTTAAAATTTACAAAACCAAAAACGACCTTTACTAAATTACTCATATCTCCGCAACCGTTTGGGCTAGAGACTTGCAATAACTTTCATTTGGAAGCTGAGATCCCAGGCTTTCCTAGGACCCCAAAACGGTAGAGATAGTCCTTGCGGTTCCTTTGTAATAGCGCTCGGCGCATCCGCGAATTTTGCCGCGATTTGCAATTTCTTCACATGTAAAAAAAAAACTGCTGCTGCCTGATTTCATTTGCCAGAAATTCGTTTAACCTGCTAACTATCCCTGCATCATTGCTAGTGTGAGCCTGGACTAATATTAACTAGATACCACTCATCCTGAACCTCTAAAAGGGAATTAAGAGCGTTTCCAGCATATTTCTCATTCATTGCTAGCACCTATCAAAGCATTTGCCTGTGTTTTCAAACTTCTGTTTAAGCTTGCTGGATTGAACTGAATTACAGTTGATTGCATTTCTGAGAACTGTGTGTTTTCCTTCCATTTCCTTGCCTTGCATCAAGGGGGGGAGGGGAGTAGCCAGAGAAAAGTGATTACATTGTTTGGTTGAAATCATATTGCGTATTTTCTGTACTGCATTCATTGAATATTGCATCCACCTGAGCTTACATAAAGCATCCTCTACCACATTATACTTTTGTTCCTATTCACCAGTGTGCTACCTTATCCATTTCATGTCAACTCATTAGTGATTATAAGAAGTGTGCTAGTGCCAGATTCTCTGTTGTTGATCTTTATCATATCAGATTAAGTGTGCTATTCAATTATTAATTTATTATAAAGCGTGATATATATATCTATTTTAAATTATCAAATAAACCTTTTAAACTTGCAAAACAGAATTACTTCTTGGCTCAGTGGGGTCAGGGGGATTCCAAGAGAGGGGTGTTATACAAGGGTAGTCATCCAGAACGCATGAACTGGACCTAAAGATATATCAATAAGGGTTTTCATTCAGTATTCTAGACTAGGCGTTAACTTGGCTGTAGTGCTGAATTGAATCCTCTTACAAAGTGGGGGCTCGAGCCGAGACGTTGGGTTAGATTTACCAGTTGTGCAGCTTAATACAGTGTGCTAACTGACGGGATACATACACCCGGTCGGATCACCACGCTGCATTACGCTGTGAAGCATTCCTCAAAAGGGACACTCCAAGAAAAGTTCTGTTCTGCAAAAATAAAATACTAACTTCTGTAAGTCAGGACAGAGACCAATCTCTAGAATGACGACCTTAGTAGACATGAAAATAGCCAGAGAGCACCTCTTGCATAAGCTATTTGTGAGAGGTGAATGGACCGAACAGGGCCAGGATGTGTGGTTGCAGGCCATCACACAACAGGTCACTGAAACAGGGTCAGATATATATAGAGATCAGGGTCCCTTACATGTGGCCCTGAGTGAACTATATATGGCTCCTAAAGCCAAAGAGGAACACAATAAGATCGCCAGGATAGCAGCATACCTGTACCTATATATGGGAGACATGCAGGATAGATGTGCTGAAAGCCAAAATCTGGCAAATAGGCAACAGATGGCATTAGAGAGGGTCCAATCTGACCTGGTCTCTTCTGAGCAGAGGCTGCAGAGGAGCCAGGAGTCAGATAATGACAGCAGACTGTACATCACTAAAATAAAGGAGGATATGGATGTGCTGCAAAAGGAAAAGGTAGAACAGGATACTAGATTTCTGGCCTTGCAGAAGGAGCACCAAGACAGTTTGAACTCCCTACTGCAGAGCCAGAAAAAGCTGGAGCAACAGATCAATTTCAACAGGGCGTGTACAGAGCAGGTAGCCACCCTGCAAATCCAACTAGACAGAGAGAAAGAGGAGAGCAATAAACTGATCCTGAAAGACCTGGATACCCAGGCAGAGTTTGATCAGGAGCGCCAGAAAGCTGGTGCCTTCCAAAGGCAAAGGGACGACCTGGCGGCACAAATGCAGGCTCTTAGTCAGGAAAGAGACGCCATAGGCCAGGAAGTCTGCCACTTAAAAAAGGAAATTGAAGAAAATCACCTGGCCCTCCAGGGGCTGGGTGATCTCCAAAAAGAAAACCAGAACTTGGTAGAGCACACAAGAAGGGTGGAAGATGCTCTAGCAAGAAAGGAGCAGGCCAATAGGGACATTGCCCAGGAGGTAAACCTCCTGCAGCAAAGACTGGCCCAGTTCTCCAGGACCAACCAGGAAGCACAGAGGGAGAATGAGGCCCTCTGTCAACACAATGATAGGCTCCAGCAACAGGTAGCGATGCAGGAGAAACTGATAGAGTCGAGTAAGGCCTTAACAGAGGAACTGAAGGCACAAATGCAGGCTCTTGCATTGCAACAGGGAGCAGGGGCGGATAGAGGTGAGGTCCGCTGGGAAAGAGAGACTCCTGACCATAACCGCAGGAGCCCTAACCCCAGGGGCCTTCATCTCCCCCAGTCCCTGGACTCTGCCACCCCCATGTCCCCTGGCGCACATGAGCACAGGGCCACAGGGATGGCAGATTACTATCCAGCTAAGAGTATGGGGCTCATAGGCCAGTACCACTCAGGAATGGAGGGGTGGGCATCCGGGTATGGGCACCCAAGTACAGTACAGTTCAATGGGGAACCCCAGGAGAGTAGGCCCATTAAGGGCATCCTGAAAACCTCTGCCCAGTTAGGTCAGTGGAGGGGGTACCCATCAAATCCTGACAGCAAGGAGGAATCTGAAGACTCCTCTGAACTGCGCAGGACACAGGAGACCAGGTCCCCACATTCTGCCAGCCATTCCCAGGCTCGCAGAATCCGGGAAAACCTGGAAGAACAGACGGGAACCTCTGGGAGCAGTGCCTCTGAGTCCGACGAAGAATGGACAAGGGTTACCCGAACCAAAAAGGCCAATAAGGCAAAAAGGGCCTTGCTCAAGGACCCCTTAAAGCAGATTAAGGCGATCAGGAGCGTCATCACGCCTTACCATAAGAACGCTAAGTATTCTGTTTGGGAGCACTTAGAGTTGTTTGAACAAATGATGGAGACTTTCCATTTGAAGGACAGCCAAAGCTGCATTCAATATGTAAAGTGGACCTTCTCCCCGGAATACTCCAGTTTCTTTGCGGGGCTGGAGGACCAAAATCATTTAAGATGGTCCACCTATAAGGCGGCCATCCTGAAACATTTTTCTGTTCACAGAAATCCTCAAGAGGCTCGCAAGGCAGCCTCCAATTTGCAATGTGGGGAGGATCAGGCCCCACAAGAATTTGTGCAGGAGTTAAAGCGGGCTTTTGCACAGACCACAAGAAGGGTGCGCACGGATAGCCGTGAATTTATAAACACGTTTTTCCATGCCTTGCCCAAATATATCATGACCCAGCTCGTGAGGGATTTTCACGAGAAAAGATCTTTAGACTGGGTCATTGAACAGGCTACCCGCATCTATGAGGTGCAGAAGCCCATAGAAAATAAAAGCAATGCCCAGAAAAACCCCAAAGCCAACAGCACCCCTGCTGCTGCCAAGGTGGCAGAGGTAAAGGTCACCCCCGTTTTGGATTTGGAGATGGGGGGGCCTAAAAACCTACCTGCACCTAATAATGCTAGGCCCAGAAGGTCCTCGGGCCAGTCGCAGACAGGGAGCCAGGGAGGCAGCCCCACAAATGGGGTCCCTCGCTCTCCTGACTATGTAAGTCCTCGCTACAAAGGTAACAGACCCATCCTGGGTTATGTGTGGACTCCTCCAGCCCAAGGGGGGGGATCCAGCCAAGCACCTAACCCAGGGAACTTCCCTCCAAACTTCCCACAGGAGGGCAGAAATTTACCAAACCCTGGGCAGAACTTTTTCCCCAGATATCCACCCGACTTCCAACCCCAAAATCATCCATCCTTCTTTCCTCAATTCCCTGAGCCCAGACCACTGAATCCGGGAGAGGGGAGGCCAAGGGTGGAGGGGTACCAAAATCTTCCCAACCAGGGGTACTACCAGAGGAGGGACAGCTACCCTTCCCGGGATCAGCCCAGGGGAGAAAACAGGGCCCCGTATCAGCCTGAGCGGGTTTCCCAGTTAGAGCGCCAGGTTCAAAACATGGCGCGGGATATGGGTCATATACTGAGGGCACAGCAGAACCCTCAGATCAGCATGCCGGCGCAGAACGCACCCAACTCTGGACCTGGTGCTCCAGAACAATGACGGGGGCAGCACCCCGATAAATCACCGGTTCCCAGGGAGGAGGCACAAAGGGAAGGGGGGTGTAAAGCCTTGGAGGAAGCTTCCTTCCTCACTTGTAAACAGCCCCTGGAAACCCAGGAACCGGAAACAAAATCTCTTGCCCCTGAAAGTCTGCCTCCTAAGGAGCAGAGGGGGGGTAGGAGAAACAAAAGACCCAAACAGACTCAGTTTGAGGAGGAGGTACAGATCTTCCAATTTGAGGGAGAGGGATCCTCAGAGGATCCTGGGAAAAGGATCTTCTCCTTCAGAGAGGGGGGAACTCCTCCCAAAGAAAAATGGGTCCCTAGGGATGCAAATCCAGACTGGGGAGATGTGGAGACTGAGCTACCGCCGCCCACCATCTCATCCCAGAACCAACAGCAAGAAAATCCCCTGGTTCAAACCCATCCTGGCGACTGCCTCCAAAAAGGGGGGGGCGGCCCAGAAACGGAGCCAGGGGAACCCACAATGGCTCTGATCTCCAGTTGCAAATTTTTTCTTTCAGATTCCCAAGACTCTCCACAGAATTCTGCCCAAATCTCCTCGCTAGCGATGTCCAAAACCAGAAAATTAGCCCACCAGTTGTCCAAAAATGTACATTATCTGTGCCCCCTTGAGGAGAAGGAGGGAAGATATTATGCCCCGGTACAAGTACAGGGGCAGGGTACAATCTCAGCACTGGTGGACACTGGATCTCAAGCTACCCTTCTGTCCAGAAGGGCCTTTGACGAACTGAATGCAGGAAGGGGAGAGAATTACCAAATTCCTCTCACCTCTCTTCCTGGACAACTGCAGAACTTTGACGGGAAGGAAATTCCCGTCGAGGGGACGGCAGACTTGGACATTAAGATCGGGCGACATAAGTTGAAACACCCGGTCATAGTTGTGACCCCAGAGGGCACCCCTTGTTTACTAGGGAATGACCTCCTGAGAAGGTTGTCACCCCTAATAGATTGCGTAAACAAGGTCCTCTGGACTCAGACTAGCCGACCCATAAAATTAAAACAGAGTGTCAACCATGTTAGTTTAAACGGCACATGCCACATGGTTGAACAAAAATCTGACCAAGTAGAATTTCACTTCCAGAACAACCAAATTCCAGACGTGACGGTAATAGCAGTAGGACAACGGACTGGTGATGGGGGGTCCTCTCTATTTCTGAAAATCAACCTTCCTTCCAGTCTAAAGTGGTATTCCACGCTGGAAGGAAACACTCTGAAATTCTATACTAATCCACAATCAGAAACCCCCACTCCTATAGTCCAGAAAGATGTGAAATCAGCTCAAAGCCTGGCTGATATTCAGCAAATTGGAGAGCAGTTGTTCATCCCTGTTCAGTTAAATGATGGGAAGGACTCTGTTCTCGCTCGAGTGTGTGTGAACAACGGTAAGAGCTTCATCAGCGAAGCCATGTTCCGCCAACTCCCAAAAGATCCAGCCATTCCCACCTTCAAACTGATAGACAAATGGGAAATGGACCTGGAAGCACCCAATTCAAAACATCTCCTGCCAAGCAGGTGTATGCTCAAAATCTCCATTGGCAACAAGAGCATAGTCCATAATTGTTGGGTCGTGCGAGACGTCACTGCCGCCTTTTACTTAGGCAGTGACATTCTCAATCGCTTTGCCATTAGTTTGGACCTAATAAACTTCAAAGCTTGGTCCCGATTAGCGGATAATCCCATGGGCTTTGATGATCCAGAAAAAGCATTTAGGTCAGCTCAATTGCTACCTTATGCAGTTGAAATTCAGGTAAAAGAGGAAGTCACCATCCCAGAAAGGACTCGACAATTCTCCCTGGAAGTGAAAGTTAAAGGGGACAAGAGTTGAAAAACCCTGATGCTTACATACATCTAAATGCTTCTCTCCAACAGCAAGGGTTGGGGGTAAACCCCACTCCATTAGTCAACCTAGAACATGACACCATTCCAATAGAGGTGGATAACAGCGACTTAAAGAGTGTTACTCTAGCCGCAGGCACCATTATTGGAATGGCGGTTGATGACCGACATTTCTCCATTGATCTTGTAAATGAACTGTTAGGACCAATCCCCAAGGACTGTTTTGACAGTGACAGTGATGACAACGCAACACCAGACAGGATTTTTACCCGGCATGGGGGGAACTTCCTGGTGTACACTTCCTGCCCCTATGGTAAGGAAGATGTGACCTGTGACTTCAGGAGGGATGAGGTGATTTTCCAGGTCCATGAGGGCTGCCTTTCCCACCTGAAGCCTCCGGTCCAAATCAGCACTCTGACCAGGGACTTCTCCACCCAGCTGGAGGAGGCCGCGGAGATAGCCAAACCAGAAGTCTTTCCAGGCTTCAGGCAGATGGTGGAAGAGAGAGTCAACCTAGCTGATGCCTGTGTGACTCTGGAACAAAAGCAAAAGTTGAAACAAGTTTTCTTGGATTTCCAAGATCTCTTTGCGGTAGACTCATATGACTGTGGTCGCACCGACATCCACACCACAACAATCCCCACGGACCCTGGCATGACTCCAGTGTTTGTGAAGCAATATCGCTTGCCTCTCGCATCAATGGAGTCCCTTACTGAAATAATTAAGAACCTTGAGTCCCGGGGAATAATCCGTCCAGTCCACAGCACCTTCAATAATCCGGTGCTGGGAATATTGAAGCCAAACGGCCAGTGGAGACTCTGCGCTGACCTCAGGGAGCTCAACAAACGGGTCCACACTTCCCGATGGCCTCTTCCCTACATTGACCAAGGGCTGGCCCAGATTCAGGGGTCACAGGTATTCACTGCAATAGACCTGACCAATGGATACTGGACCGTGCCTGTCAGTAGGGAGGACCAATACAAGCTGGCTTTTACCTTTGGGGGCCAGCAGTACACCTGGACCCGGACTCCCTTCGGATACCTCAACTCCGGCAATGAATTCAATATTTTCCTACATAAGGCCATGCCCGACCTGGGTGCGAGGGGTAACCTGGCTTATGTAGATGATGTCCTCATCAAAAGTTCATCTGTGGAGGAACATATAGCAGAGATCCGTTATGTTCTGACACAGTTGAGGGCCGCCGGAGCAAAACTTTCCTTTCAGAAAGCACAGTGGTGTAGAACCCGTGTTAATTTCTTGGGGCATGAGATTACTCCTCAGGGTCTCTGTCCCCAGGAAAAGAAAGTGGAAGCACTTCAGAAACTGAAAGACCCCACAACTCTGCGGGAACTAAGGAGCCTCCTTGGACTGACTAATTACAGCAGAAAGTTCATTGAGGGCTACGCAGAGATCACCAGACCCCTGATTCATCTCCTGAAGGGGGGGGGTCAAGTGGGAATGGGGTCCAGAACAAGCCGAGGCAGTAAAACAACTCAAGAGAAGCCTCTCACAAGCGCCTTGCCTAGCTTACCCTGTCAGAAACAAGGAGTTCTTCCTGGAGACAGGGTTCTCTAATACGTGCTTGACGGCAGTATTATACCAAAAGCATGACAAGGTCAATAAAGTAATCTCCTATGCGAGCAAAACTTTATCCTCTGTGGAGGAAAAATTCAACGATTGTGAGAAGGCACTCCTGGCAACGGTGTGGGCATTGAAGAATTACCGCCCGTTTATCCAGGGGGAACACATCATAGTGGAGACTCCACACCAGCCTCTGCAATATCTCCAAAGTGACAGAATCCGGGCCGGAAATGTGAGTAATTCCCGAATTACTTCCTGGATTCTGTCAATGCAAGGCTTTCCTGTGGAGGTCAGATATGGCCAAAACAAGAAGAGTCCCCTCGCGCAAGGTCTGGCTGACTTGCATGATTGTGCCAGAGAAAACTGTCTCGAGGACGAAAGTCTAAAAATAAAGGACAACATGGAGGCATACCTTAATTCCCCCCACAAAGTCTTTGAAGAAGACAAGTGTGAGGGAATGCCCACTGTGTATGTGGATGGATGCTCTTACCATGTCGACAACAACGGGGAGAAAGAACTGGTGGCCGGCGTAGGGAATGCATGGGTGAATGAGTCCCCAGAACCCTCCGCTGGATACAAAATTGGTCCCCGAAGTAGTCAGGTGGCAGAATTGATGGCTGTGCATCAGGCCATCCTCACTGCTGTCCAGCATCAACTCCACGAACTGGTCATAATCACAGATTCGGATTATGTACGGAACGGGTTCGTGGAGCACCTGGTTAATTGGAAGACCAGAGGCATGGTATGTGCTAACAACAAACCCTTGAAACATGGGAAGTTGATCCAAAACATTGATGATCTGGTCACCTCGAATGGGATGACCATCTATTGGAAGAAGATCAAGGGTCATTCCAAAGTAGAGGGACCAGACAAAACTGGAAATGACTTAGCTGATCAGCTGGCCAAAACCGGGGCCATCCAAGGGGATCTAATTGAGATTGAGTCCCTGTTGGGGGAAATCCAGGTCACTGCCATCACTAGGTCCCAGACAAATGCTCACAACGACCTCTCAATTGCACAATGGAGTAAGGAGACCCCTGATGCTGATTTGATTACTGCTCAGAAGGGGGATCCAATAATTGGTAAATTTTACCAGCACCTTGAGGACCCTGAGAACTTTCCCCTGACGGATACCGATTACATTGGGAAAGAGGACCTAAGAGTGTTGATGAAATGTCCCAAAATGTTCCGGATCCAAGACGGTTTGTTGGTAAGGAAATCCAAAGCTGGCCACGATCAGTGGGTGGTTCCTACCTCATTCCGAAGCCTGATGTTAAGTCACGCCCATGATGCGGCCACTGCCGGTCATAGGGGGTTTCACACAACATTGGAAATCTTAAGAGAGGTTGCATACTGGCCACACATGGGGCAGGACCTCGACCAGTACCTGAAGGGTTGCCTTGTGTGTGCACAATTTCAGCCATCATCCCTCACACACCGGGCGCCTTTACAAAAGAGGGGAATGACACTGCCATGGTCAGATTTACAAATCGACTTTGTAGGCCCTGTGATTCGCTCGGCTAGGGGGAATAAGTACATGTTGACCGTGACATGCTTGTTTACCAAGTGGGTGGAATGTCTCCCAGCCCCAAATTGCAAGGCAGAAACTGCAGCTGCCTTGATGATTAACCACATCTTTTCCCGTTTTGGCCTACCTCAAAGGATTGAGTCAGACAGAGGTAGCCACTTCACCAGTGAAGTAATGACAAAGATGTGGGAGATACTGGGGGTCAAGAGAAAGCTGCATATTGCTTACCGGCCAGCTTCTTCTGGGGCAGTAGAGAGATATAACCGGACAATTGTGAGCATATTAAAGAAGTTTGTGGCAGATTCTGGGCCAAGTTGGGATATCCGATTACCTCTGGTCCTAATGGCCATCAGATCTACCCCTTCATCTGCAACCAAAATGTCACCATTTGAGTTGATGACTGGGCGCAAGATGGTGCTTCCGCAGCATTTGCTCTACAGGACCCAAGAGCAGACACTGATAAATGCCTCCACTACTCATGAGTATGTAGAGAATTTAAGGAAAAACCTCCAACATGCTTTTGCTTATGCTCAGCGGAATCTAGAAAGATCGGCTGATAGCATGAAGACCCATTATGACCTGAAAACTTCCAGGAAGGAATATCAGGTGGGAGACCGGGTCTATTTATACAACTTCCAAAGGAACCAGGCCAAGCAGCGCAAATTTTTGCCTACATGGAAGGGACCCTTTGAGATCGTCGATAAGATCTCCCCTGTGGCCTACAAAATCCACATCCCCAGAGGCGGTTCGGCAGAGGGGGAAGACAAGTGGGTCCACATAAACCAGTTGAAATGTTGCCATCCCAGGCACACTCTGCAACAACTGGAGGAATCCTCTGGAATCCTAGCGGGTACTGTCTCAGACTAATTCAGTTCCAATCATAAAACATACCACATCTAGGCTCTAAAATATTGTGATTTGCATGAAACTGTCTCTTAGTATACTGTTTTTTTTTTAAAATAAGAATGTAATGTTTCGTGATGATGAAATGCATATGCTGCCCCACTATCTCAACGGTGGTGGAAAAACGTCTATGAATAGGTATTGCCGCTCTTCCTTTGTCGTCCTAGGAGAAAGAAAACCTTGAGACGGGCCAAGGAGGACGATCCGGAGACCGGGAGCTGAGACGCAACGGGCTCGGGGTACCGCCCAATATTCCCATCAGGACCGGCGAGGAGAACCGATCGATCCGACCGGATGGAGGAAAAGATGCTGAACTGTGCCATCTATTGGAAGAAGATGAGGAACCATCCCAGATCTTGCGAGTCCCATCAGTGAAACCGAATGGCCATCGCAAGAGGGGGGCTTGTGGGATGTATTTACCCATGCATCCGAGCCCTACCTCAAAACTGTGCAGTACTGACAGGAAAACATCATGATGGCCAGAGCTTCCCAGAAAATGCACAGGGAAATGCATGAAGAATAGGCTGCCACTCATTTTTGCCGATGTTATGGGCACAGAAGGAAACTGCCTAAAACCACCATTGGACTACCCACACAGTAGTCTGAAACCATTGGGAATGGCAATGCTGATTGCCAAATGCAACCTAGAATTGTGGGGAATTCATTTTCTTAAATCCCAAAAAATGGGTGCAGTACCAGTACTCACCACTATCCAAAAGCCGGCAGTTTAAAACCACCCTGTGTTTCTCTGAAGGCAGGCTCAAACTGTCTATTTTAAACATTGCAACACATCTAAAAACTCACTGGACACCAGCAGACATTTGGTAGAATGGAGTGTTGTGTGCCTACAAAATCTGGGAAATGAAGAGCCAAAAACAATGCTTATAACAAAAATGGTATGGAGTCAGCAGCTTAAGCCTAACTGCAACTGGATTTAAAACCACCAAAATCGAAAATGTTAAATTAAATGAGTGACCTATGTTTGGTATCACATGCCTTTGTAACTGTTGAAATGTCATAGTTTTGCACTTAGAATCAGCATTCTAGCTGCATGTGTAAAATTACAAGTTATTTTAAAAGCAACAAAAAGTTAGCTGAAGGTCTGGCTTAAGGAACTTGATTTTGCCTAGCAACGGATCCCATCAGGAGTGAAACTTGAGTCACAACTATGTTCCCAGGCCAACCTTCCTTTTGCTGCCCACACAAAGGATATGCCATCTATCTGATAATTGAATTATCTGTGCTCTGCCAGAGAGTGAACAAAGCCCTCTCCACTCAGGCAAAGGTTTTTATTACAGACGTCGTAAAAAGTGGCTTCCTCCTGGAGAAGCTGGGAGGGGCACTGCCTGTGAGAAGCAAGCTGGCTTGGCAGAAACTGGAAAGACTGGTTTCTGTACCATGTGACCTGAAAAGACACACCCCTGCAGCAAGGATATGGTTTTATAAAAAGGGGGATAATTCATAGTGCGGACATGTGAAAATTTTATAAATGATACCATAATTCTTGTGATTTTTCTGCCCACAGTTTAAGACGTGGTAGGAACCGGTGGTATGTTCAGGGGGGTTTTAGCGGAAAAGTGGATATTACTCTAAATGTGTGCATGTTAAAAATCTGAAACTTCATCAGTTAATGTCCCTACCCCCTGCACACATGTATGTAAAGTTGGGTCCATGTCGGAAATTGAAAAAGCAGTTAAAAAGTCAATTATGTACACTCTTTGAATGCAAGCTCCGAGAATGAGCAGATTTGGACATAGACATGGCTAAATTCAGCCACACCATGTATATGTAATTTCAAACAACTGTGTAACTCTGAAGTATGGATTTTGATCATATATATATTTGGGTGCACAGATGATAAGGGAGGTTGTTTCAAGAGATCATAAAATGACATCAATCTGACTCACAGTTCAGTTTGCCAATCAAGCGGAGGAATGGAAGCCTGACCAATGACGAATGAGAGGGGCAAGTCTAGTGATGCAACACACACACCCATTCTCAAGAAACAGATAAAAGCAGAGAGTCAGGACACATAGAGACATTCAATTTCATCTGCCGCTGGAAGCCCTGCCGGAAAAATCCATACTTACCTCCATCAAACTCCAGAAAGCCAAACTAGAGACTTCAATCTATCCAGAGCAGAGACCAGACCAGAGAGAAAGCAGTGCTGTGCCTAGCAGAGACCAGACCAGAGAGAAAGCAGTGCTGTGCCTAGCCGAGACCAGACCAGGCGCTGTGAGCAGAATCCGGAAAGACCTGACCAGACTGAAGATCGTGACCAAGTCGCTTTCCTGTTCAAAATCTCTTGTGAGTACTTAGCAAAACTCAGAACACATCTCTTAGTTTAAATTCATCTAATTCAATCTATTTAACCTAAGTAGAACTGCCTCCTATCTGTCACCTGTCATTTCTAGTAAAATTTGTCATTTTGAAAAAGTGTGCGTTTAAAATTTACAAAACCAAAAACGACCTTTACTAAATTACTCATATCTCCGCAACCGTTTGGGCTAGAGACTTGCAATAACTTTCATTTGGAAGCTGAGATCCCAGGCTTTCCTAGGACCCCAAAACGGTAGAGATAGTCCTTGCGGTTCCTTTGTAATAGCGCTCGGCGCATCCGCGAATTTTGCCGCGATTTGCAATTTCTTCACATGTAAAAAAAAAACTGCTGCTGCCTGATTTCATTTGCCAGAAATTCGTTTAACCTGCTAACTATCCCTGCATCATTGCTAGTGTGAGCCTGGACTAATATTAACTAGATACCACTCATCCTGAACCTCTAAAAGGGAATTAAGAGCGTTTCCAGCATATTTCTCATTCATTGCTAGCACCTATCAAAGCATTTGCCTGTGTTTTCAAACTTCTGTTTAAGCTTGCTGGATTGAACTGAATTACAGTTGATTGCATTTCTGAGAACTGTGTGTTTTCCTTCCATTTCCTTGCCTTGCATCAAGGGGGGGAGGGGAGTAGCCAGAGAAAAGTGATTACATTGTTTGGTTGAAATCATATTGCGTATTTTCTGTACTGCATTCATTGAATATTGCATCCACCTGAGCTTACATAAAGCATCCTCTACCACATTATACTTTTGTTCCTATTCACCAGTGTGCTACCTTATCCATTTCATGTCAACTCATTAGTGATTATAAGAAGTGTGCTAGTGCCAGATTCTCTGTTGTTGATCTTTATCATATCAGATTAAGTGTGCTATTCAATTATTAATTTATTATAAAGCGTGATATATATATCTATTTTAAATTATCAAATAAACCTTTTAAACTTGCAAAACAGAATTACTTCTTGGCTCAGTGGGGTCAGGGGGATTCCAAGAGAGGGGTGTTATACAAGGGTAGTCATCCAGAACGCATGAACTGGACCTAAAGATATATCAATAAGGGTTTTCATTCAGTATTCTAGACTAGGCGTTAACTTGGCTGTAGTGCTGAATTGAATCCTCTTACAATGTCCTAGTTGTTTTTGAATGTCTCCAATATAAAAATGTAAAAAAGTTGATGCCAGGATGCATCCATGTTTGTAGCCTGTGATATGTGTTAATGAAGCGAGATAATAGACCTTCTTGGTTTAGCTTCCTTCTGATGGATGTATTAGTGTAGAATTGTTGTAATAAATTCAAGATGTATGTTGGGCAACCTGCTGTTGTTAGTTTTTGCCATAACAGGGTGCAGGAGATTGAATCGAAAGTTTGTTTAAAATCTATGAAGGCAAAATATATTGGTTGTTTAGAGGTGATAGATTGTTGTTTTAGGGTGGAGATTATTAATAGGTGGCAGCTGTGCCTAGTCCACAAAGACATCCCAATTGGTGAGGGTCCAGCATGTTTGCTGGCTTCAGCCATTTAGACAGATCTCTGAGTAATAGTATAGCATAGATTTTCCCAAGGGAATCCAAAAGGGCCAGGGGTTTGTAATTGGTAGGTCTGTTTTTATCACCCCTTTTAAATATAGCAATAAGTATTGATTGTTTCCATGGAGATGGAATAATGCCTTTTTGGGTGATTGTTTGATATATGGCATACAGGATCGCAGATCATTTCTCAGGATGAGCTTTTATGGTTGCATTTGTGAGTCTGTCAGGCCCATGGGCTCTTGAGGAACTCAATGTTTTGATTTACATAAGGATGTCTGTAATGTCTATTGTCAACAAATCGATGTTATTAGTATGCAGTCTTACAACCTTGCTGGTGATGGAAGGTTCTGCAAATAGTGGTGAAATGATATACCCACGTGTGTTCGGCTATCACGTTTAATAAGAGTGATAGTGTTCCAGTGTTGGCTTCAACTTTTAGAAGATTACAGATTTGAGCACTGGATTTCGATGTTAATGTAAGTAGCATATTTTTATTATCTTTTTGTGTTTTAAGTAATTTATGTTGGATTAAGTAATTCTTATATTCAGTGCGAATGTTGGCAGCCTTTCTTTTATAGTATAGTAGGGATCAGGATTGAATATTTTTTAATTCTTTCCTCATTTTTGCTTTTCTATTGCTGATCTCGGGATCATATCTGTGCTTTTGTACATAATCAGGACGATGTCCTTGTTGAGATTGTTCATGGTACAGAGAAAGGAAGTGATTGTAAGAAGGTTGTGATGTTGCTAAAGAATTTCTCTCAGCACCTGAAGAGTCATTGATCAATTTGTCTAGCAGGTTGTTCAGTTTCGGAATGGTTCGTTTGGTTCGGTTTCTCCCTTCAGATAATTTCTGCATAGTTGTCTCGAGGGGCAGGTTGATTGCATCCAGACTGTTTCTAATATACTGTGGTCGCGATCTGCAGTGGAGATGATCGTGAAGCTCTCCACAAGGTTCATTGCTTGAGTAGACATGAAGACATAGTTTAATATTGCAGTGGATTGGTTTCTTTTCTAAGTGGGGCCAGGAGGGGTATCGCCTTCAATAGTACCATTGAGGAGAGTAGAATTTCTTTAAGCCACCAGGTTCATCCATCTGGAGGCTTTTGATGTAAGCATTGAAATCATTTGGGGCGATGCATCTTATATTCAAATCTCCTACTATCAATGCTGTATGATAGTTTGCTTCGCTTGCAATTATATTCAGTATCTGGATTAGTTGTCCGAAAAACACGTCATCAGACATGATAGCAGAATTCCAATATAAATTAAGTATGGCAGAGTGGAACACCAGAGGGTGCAGAGGGTTTGCAAATTCCAGTCTCACAGGTTGGATACAGGGTTGGGGAGAACTCCACAATGATCATTTTCCACTCAAGCCTAGTCTAAGCACTGCCAGGAGGCCAACCATAAGTCTGCCTTTTGTTTGTTTTACAGCAGGTACCCAACATATCTTGTAGTTAGGCCACTTGGGCTGGGTGGTTATCCAAGTTTCCTGTAGGACAATAAGATTGTAAATGTCCAGAGGATGATTTTTTATTTGTTTTCATGAGATTTTTATATCCTCTGGTGTTCCATAAAGCCATCTTCATTGAATTGACTGAGGGGTTTGTTTGGCATTATTCATTTTCCTATGGCTAGTGTCCTTAATAGCTCTTTTTGTTTCTTGTGGGGAGTGACAGTCACTTTGAAAAAAAACTTCACGTTTAAGATGCCCTCTGGTGCCTTCACAATTTATAACTAACTGTTTAGGCTTCTCGTGTTTAGAAGAGGCCTCTCTGTCAGTGGATGATGTAGTTGGGTATCTCTCTCTTGTGATAGGGTGTGAATTTTTGACGGCTAGTGTACAACCCTGTTGGTATAGGATGTCTTTTGCATTCCATATTCTGGGATGGGATTGTTAGAGTTACAGTGTCCATCTTTCGAGTATTACTAATATAAATGGAATAAATATCTTGGGTCTCAATAAGATTTAGTTGAGGGATTGTTTTGAAGAGAACTAATAATAGCGGTGTTCGATTAGGGTAAGGAATTCTGCTAGCTCTCATGGTCAGGGTTAGCATATCAGCTTGTTTTAAGCTGCTTTTTTGGGTTCTTAACTTCTCGGTCCGAAGTTATGACTGTGGTTTGTTGTTCAGCATAGTTTGAAAGCAAAAGCCCTATAGTTTGTAACAATGGTGATTTGTTTATATGCGATGGAATGATATAGCATGTTACTTTAGTGCTTTTAGAGGAGCGCAATCTTTTCTACTCTAATGTCATAAATAAATAATTTTCTGAATGTGATTCACACGTAAGGGCTTTTGTTATTTCATTGGAAATCTGAGAATGGAAGGGACTTTGCTATCTCTATCTTGAGGTAGTGAGGTGATTGAATAGGTTGAGAAGTTCATCATTTCTGCATCCATTTCTTCATTTAGTGCTATGACATTCTCAGCAGGAAAACTGTTATTTGAATTATGTGCTCGCGATTTTAGATTTCTTGGTTCAGGTTGTGTTTATGCGAGGGTGAGAACAATTGTGTCTTGACGATTAGGAAGAGATTGTCACAATGTAGTAGTCAAAGTACAGATTATTTTTTGGGATCTCGCGCTGGTGGATTTCTTTCCACCCGACTGATTTTTCTTTTTTTCCCCTATAGCAGTACTTGCTTGCTTGTATTTTTTCTTCCACTTTTGATGTCGAAATACTATTAGTTAGTCTCTTCAGATAAAACAATAGATATCACAGTTGCTGCCAAACCTACCCCGTAGGCCGTTATGGGTTGCAAGGCCGCTATTGGCGGTGCCTCTGGAGATATTGGGGCAGGAACACTATTGCAAAATTTGGCGATGATCATACTTTGCTGATTTAATTCGGCGGCTATGCAATCAATTTTTGAAGATATGACGTTCGATAGGATAGTTTGTAAATCTGTTTTTTCACAACGTTTCATAGATTTTGGTTAGGCTACAGAGCCCATTATTCATAGCCGCTAGGGTGATTTCATAGGAGGGAAAGGATAGTTGTTTTAAGCCCAACAATGGTCTTGGGGTGGGTTTGAAAAATTACATTGCTAAAGATATGGACAAATTGATCGTAGAATCAGCAGACTTTGGATACAGAATTGGTGAGTGTGATAGGTTTGACATATGCATGTTGGGCGATCCAAGTTGAGTTTCCAATACTGTATGCATCACGGCATATTCTTGCAATGCATCTTTGTTTGGTGCTACAGATGTTGCAATATTTGTTGGAATAGCATCAGTACTGCAATGTCTTACAATAGTCACATTTTGTTGATTTAGTTCTTCGACGGGGCAATCAATGTTTTCTTCGTTTAACACTGGATTTTTGAGAAGTTTCCACTCTAGATTTGTTAACGGCATTTTTAAGTATTTGTGAATATAGGGCAGGTATGCCCGAATTGTCTGTTGTATGGAATCTAGCTTTGGTCGTTGTCGGAGGTAATGATAATTGAATTTCGGTTTTCGTGGCAATGGCCTCAGAGGTAAAATTAGTTGAGGCGCAAACTTGCGTTGGAGAAGCTAATAGATCTGCATCAGATATAGGGTCAGTTGTTGCCACATCATGAGCACATGTTGTAGGCAAAAGCTTGAGGTTCAAAGTCCACGAGTTGGCTGTTGATCCCTTCAAGTTGTCCTGTTGTGGATGGGAAGGAAATGTTTTTATGGATTGTAGGGTTAAGTCTTCCATGATTTGTTCTTTAGGATGGGGCGGCCAAAAAGGCCTGATATCACTGCTCAATGATTTCGATCTCTGTCCTTTTGATATTTTAATTTTTACGACTGATCTTGGGTTCTTCCGATTCCGCAGATGATGCAGGTTGTGAGATTCCGGCAGCTTATCGGCATGAAGAGGCATGGCTGTTTTCAATTTATAACGCACAATGTTGATTTGGCAAGGGGGGGGAGAGCAGAAATATAAAGGTTGGGCGCGATGAAATTCAAGTATGAGTGCTGTAAACTGTTCAGCTACACAGCAGAACAACACTCTCCAAGCACTCCCACAATGCGCGCGTGCAATGCGAACATGCTGAGAATTATATAGTGCTTCTGGGAGATGGAGGCGGAGCTTGGTCAGGCTCTAGATATGAACAATAAGTTGACTTTAGTTAAGAGTTATGAGTTATTTTGAAGCGTACGTTTTCAATATCTATAGAGACAATGTTGAGCGTACCAAAGTCAAATGGTTATTTTCACGGAAGGGGCAGCTCAGGTGATAGCGGCACTCCAGTAAGTCCAGTGAAACAGCAGAGAGAAGTGAGGCTTTCAAGGCAGCAGAAAAGCACTTGCAAAGCACTCCCACAAAAGCAGGTTTTATGAATGTTAAACAATCAAAAAAGTCATATGTAAGAAATGTAGGGGATCTGAGAGGGCAAATTAAAAGATAACTCAATGAAGTCAGCAAGATTATGAGCAGTGAGAGAGAAACAAATGAGTATGGGTGCGAATGAGAGGGAAGAAGCAGGGGAGAGGAAAATATAAGCGAGAGGCTAAAGAGTACTTCTGTCTAGTAGGGATTTAGATGAAGATAGCGACAGTGCATCCAGATTTCCATTTCAAGAAGACAGATAGGCAAGAGTTAAGATTATCAAAGAAGTTAGAGAAAGAGACAGATATTTGAGAGTTGTCACTGTAAAAGTGGAAAGAAAAGCCAAATGTAGCAATAATAGTGGAGAGTGGATAAATATATAGAGAAAAGAGGAGATGACCAAGGACAAATCTTTGAGGAATGCTAAATTGGAATGTTAGGGTGACGCTCAAAAGACAGAGAAAGTGTGATTGGATAGATAAGATGAAAGGATAACCATTAAAGAGTTAGAAAGTCTAGGGAGGAGTGTGTCATAAGAAGAGGGGGATGATCAACAGTGTCAAAGGAGGCTGAGAGATGAAGCAGAATTAGAAGAGAAGAACATTTGCCATGGCAGGCATATTTAAGACGATTGGTGACATAGAGCAAGGCCATTTCAGTCTAATGCATAGAGTGAAAAACGGATTGGTACAGAGGAAGGAGAGAGTATTGATATAGATATGCATAAACCTGAGAATAGAGCACACACACGAGAAATTTTACATAGAAAGGGAAAAAGAGAATAGGTTTAAAGTCAGACGTAAAAGAAGAATCAAGAGAAGACTTTCTCAGAAAAGGAAGAATGGTAGCATGCTTAAAGTCTGAAGGAAAGATAGACGAAGAGAGAGAGGAGTTTAGGGCAGTCAGGAAGGGCAAGAGAAGAGGAAAGCCTTTGTGAACAAGAGATGAAGGTAAGAGATACGTCGGGAAGGCAGTGTGATGGGCATAAGTGAATACATTTTTAATATCAGAATCAGAAAGCGGCAAGAAGGAGGAAAGGGACTGGGAAGGAGAGGAAGGGATAGGGCAAGGGGATCAGGGAGGAAGAAAGGCAGGTAGAGAGAAGTGTGGTTGAAGAAGTTTATGGAGAAGTAATTGACAACAACATTAGAGAAACGAGGGGAGAGAACAAAGTAGTATCAGGAGGTGGGAAGAGCAGGAAGCTTACAAGTTGAGTTGAATAAGGTGACATTGATGAGGCAAGTAGGCTAGAATGAAATCAGGAATGTAGTGCTTTTTAATGGTGTAGAGCTGAGGCATTGGAAGAGTGAAGAGATGAAAGCAGGAGGAAGACACAATTTGTTCCATTGATGCTGCTCATGGTGGACAGTGTAACATTAATAAAGGATATGGGGATTAAGCCGAGGTTAGGATGGTTTGTGGGAAGGAGAGACAGGGTGGGCAAGGTAGAGGAGTCAAGAGTTGAAGTAAGTGTAGAGTGAAAAAGAGCGAGGGCATCATTAGATCAGTAATGAAAAAAATGAGAGCGAGGGTAAGGAAGAGATTATTGACGAGACAAAGGAATGTTTTTCCAGTGTATGCCATAGGTTTTTATTAGTGCAACCTAACCATAACGTCCCTTTAAAAGGTTTTTCCACTGAATTTATATGTTTTTTTATAAATGAAAATGTTCCATAATGTTACAGCACTGTGTATGATTTATTAATAATTCCACTTTTAACATATATGGAAGAACTATAAGCCTTCTTCAAAAGATCTTTTTTTTGCAATGCACAGTGATGTGTGTCGTTTTCAGCAGCGCATGCTGGGGATGCAAGTCATGGTTGAATTGCCTAGGGCATGAGTCTCAACCATAACCGCAGCCCCACCAAACCAACCCTGTTATATACTTCACTGCATCCTGATGCACTGTCCACTATACCCCATAATGTGACCAATGGCCAGTGCTCATGGGTTGGAGCCAGGGGTGGACTGGCCTATAGGGAACTCTGGAGATTTCCCGGTGGGCCTCTGCACACTGGGCCTCTTTTGAGTGGTATTTCCAAATTTTCTCACAGGAAAAGCATTGGGCTTGCTGAAAAGGTGCCATATGGGGCCACTTTGAACATTATTTCCAGGGCCTCTTTTGGTCCCCAGTAATCATTTCCAGGGCCTCTTTTAGTTCCCAGTCCAGCCCTGGTTGCAGCCAAGGCTAGTCTCCACAATCCATGCCTGAAGACCCAAAAAGAAAAACATAGTAGACATGTGTCCTTACACAGTACCAGGCCCACTGTCAAGACACCAAAGTTATATCACTATTTATTGTACCTGCATTATTACACTTTTCAAAAAATAAAACATGGAAACATTTGCAAAAGCATGCTTTCGGGTCCATGCCGATGCTCCTCACACAAGTTTGCTGCAAATCAGGCAGTGTTTTATTTTTGAAAAGTGTCAAAATGTAGGCACAAAACATGGTGATAAAACTTAGCCCCTGCTTGACAAAATCCATTCAAATTTTGCAAAAACATTCAAATTCGGATCTATAATCTTTTTGCAAGTATATGTGCAGATTTGTCAAACGGCACCACATTTTTTTTTGTTGTAAACTTTATTTAATAATTGTGATACCAACATTGCAGCAACACAACATTCCATACATATCCATATCAGGGACGTTCAATTCAATTACATAACATATTATGCGGTATTACAGAGGCCGTATTGCTGGGCCCCGCCGGGCTACCACTAGTCGAGTCCATTTCGCATAGATATACTCTGAACGGGGCCCAGATGTCCTTTGGTTTGCATGAGTTCGGGAGTGACATTACATAGTGTTCCTCGCGTTCATTAACATACATCAGCTCCTTAAGAAAATGTTTCACTTGTGGTGCCTGTGCACTCTTCCACTTTTGCAGAATGCACTTTTTGGCCACCGCGCATGCAATGTTAAAGAGTCTTCTGATTACGTCAAATCGCTTTCCTATATCCCCCAACAGGTATTTTTGTGGTGTGAGGTCTGCCGGTATCTGCGTGAATTCTTCCAGGATTTTCTCCACCTCCCCCCAGAATACACGTATGTGGGGCAGCTCCAGTACATGTGGAACAAGTCAGCTTGATCAGCCCCGCATTTCTGACACCTGCCGGGACTGTTTTGTGTGAATTTTTGGGGGGTATAGTGTAACTTGTTCAACACCTTAAACTGGATCAGCCGAAGGCCTGTGTTCATGGATACCTTCTTGGTCAGTTCACAGTATCTCTCACAGGATCTGTCTATTATGTAGTTCCCAGATCTGTTTCCCAGGAGGTCTTTATCATGTTTACCGTTGGGGTGTTGGCCTGTACAGCCGTGTAAAGTCCCGAGACACTGGTTCCCGACCGGGTGGACAGAGCCACCAGGCACAGGTGTGGTGGGGGCTCGTCTGGGAACAGTGGCCATCTAGCCTTAAATGCCATTTTCATTCTGTGATATTGTAATACCATCAACTGGTCTCTCCCCATCCCTGTTTTGAACCCTTCTAATGTTATAAATTTACCGTTGGGGAATATGTCCTTTATTTTAAATTCTCCCTCTGGGTCCCATGTCTTTTGCACATCTGAATCGTATGTGGGTGCTATACCGGGGAAGTTCCAGAACGGGGCCTCCGAGTAGTGTGGTGTCTCCAACCCGAGCCTACGGTAGATCTTGGACCATGCATGCACTGTCGTACTGACTGGATCAAATGGACATTCATCCTTGTGTTTTTCTTTAAAGATGACTGACCTTAAGTCGGTCGGGCGTGCTGCGTGTTTCTCTAAACAGATGTGGGGTGAGGTATCCTGCTCATCATACCAGTGTTTGACAACCTTGGCCTGTGCCGCTAGGTAATATAATTCAAAGTCTGGAGCTGATATGCCACCTTTGTTATAGGGTTCCACCATTTTTTCCCATTTCATTCCGGCCGCCCCCCTGAACCAGATAAACTCTACGGCCATGGATCTAAGAGTATCAAAGAACCGCCCACCAGGCCATATCGGGATATTAGTGAATATAGATAGTAGCTTGGGTAGAATAACAATTTTCAGTATAGCGACCCGACCGATAAGTGAAATGGGAAGTTTGGCCCAGAAGCGGAGTTTAGTAGAAATCGTATTTAATAAGGAGCCATGATTGTTCGAGAATAGGGATGCTTTTTCTCCCGAGGCAATAACACCCAGGTATCGTATCTTAATAGGGGACCATTGTAAGCCGTGTGTGTTGTTTGGACATCTAGTGGCAGGGTTTAGGGGGAAGATTTCAGATTTGGAGCAGTTGGTTTTGTATCCTGAGTATTCTGCAAACTCATGCACGGTTTCCATTACTGGCCCCAGGTGCGTGTCTGGCTCTCAGACGTATAACAGATTGTCATCTGCGTATAGAGATATAGATTGGGTCAGGCCCGACATCTTTATACCCCTCTGTCCCTGGTGTTCCCTAATTGCTGCTGTGACTGGTTCCATTGTAAGGGCGAACAGTATGGGGGAGAATAGGCACCCCTGTCTCGTACCCCTTCCCAGAGCAAACCATTCAGACATGGTGCGATTAGTCAATACCCTAGCTCCCAGCTTAGTATATAATAACTTAACAAAGTTTAGGAAGTATGAGCCTAGTCCAAATTTCTCAAGCACCATGAACAGGCATGTCCATGACACCAAATCAAACGCCTTTTCAGCATCTAGAGATACGGCCACCGCCTGGGCTTCTGGCTTAATCTGGGCCATAATACCAAAGAACCTACGGAGATTTAGTGCTGTCGACCTGGTGGGTATAAATCCGCGTTGGTCCAGATGCACCAGCTCGGGCATATTGGGTAGGAGTCTCGTGGCCAGGATCTTTGCAAATATTTTTGTGTCACAGTTTATAAGGGATAGGGGCCGGTACAAGGACATCTCATTCGGCGGGCGCCTGGGCTTGAGGAGCACCGTTATTATGACCCTCATGGATGCCGGAAGTGTCCCAAACTCCATGGCCTCTTTCAACACGGACAGTAGTACCGGGGCCAACTCTTCATTGAGCTCCTTGTATAACTCGGCTCCCAGTCCATCAGAGCCGGGTGCCTTTCCGTTAGCTAGTGATTTTATTGCTTCCTTTATCTCCTCGACCGTTAGGGACTGGTCCAGCAGCAGTCTATGCTCTGTTGGCAATGTCGGGAGTGTAATGTTTTCTAAATATTCTCTGATGTCAGTGGGTGTTTTCAGGTCATGATTGGCATACAGTTCTGTGTAGAAATGGGTGAATTCTCTATTTATGCCCTCCTCACTTGTGGTTATCGTGCCGTCCCCCGCTATTACGCTAGAGATCATTGTATGGTGTCTCTCGGCCTTCAACAGGTTGGTCAGGGTGCGACCCGCCCTATTCCCCTTGCCATACCGGCGTGCTCTGACCGGAGTTGCCATATACAGCAGTTCCCTGGTAGCTAATCTATTGAACTCTTGCAGGTTACTATTGATGTCCGCCAGGATGTTGTCCTCATGTGCGGCTGTATATCGCATCTCTAACTCAACTCACCCAGCCGTTTCTCTGTTTCTGCCAGTTCCACCCTGACAGACCTCAACAGCCCCGTGGATTTGGAGATCAGAACCCCCCTCACCCAAACCTTAAATGTCTCCCATAGAGTTACATATCTATTGACTGAGTCTTTATTTGTTTCAAGGAAGAATTCTACCTCTGTATGTAGTGCCTCTGCCACTGTGGGATCCTTAAGGATGTCAGATGGCATCCTCCATCTTCTGACCTGGGGTTTTAGATTGCCTAGTGTCATGTCTAAAAGGATAGGGGAGTGATCCGATAGGGTACGGGGAGGCATTTCACTATTGTCGATTTGGTTCATAAGAGATGCGGACACCAGCCAGTAATCTATACGAGACTATGTGTCGCGCACCTAAGGTTTAAAACGAGTACTGTCTTTTTTTGGGGTGTAGTGTTCTCCAGGCATCCACCATTGTTAGTTGCGCCAGGATATGTTGTAGGATAACAACTGTTTTTGTGGGAGTCCTGTGTTTAGAGGTGGAGCGGTCTAGAGTAATATCTAAGATGGTGTTGAAATCCCCCCACATAATATTTGCTCGCTCCCAGAGAAGCCTATCTCTTGCATTACATTTTTATAGAAATCAGGGTCGTCCACATTCGGACCATAAGTATTCACTAATATTAGTTCTTCCCCAGCGATGCTGCCCCACACTATAACATAGCGACGCTGAGGGTCTATTTTACTTCTTCCAAATTGAAAAACAACGGAGGGGTGGATCAGGATGAATACTCCTCTTGCCTGTGAAGAGTATTCAGTATAATATCTATGCTGACCCCACCCCTTCAAGATCTCAGTGTTGACCTTCCGAAGTGTATGAGTTTCTTGCAACATGATTATCTTGGGATGGAGTCGGGTGACATAAGTCCCCACCTTGCTCAGGTTGTTCAGCTCACGGACGTTCCATGTGAGAAGCTTTAGTCTCAGCCCTCGGGCCTTCACATTAGGATGAGCCATATCTGTATACCCTCGTTTTGTCTCTTGTTTTGCTGTCACACAGGAGAATTCCATGTGCTGCAATGTCACCACCATTTTTAATTTGTTGGACTCCTCCAACTGAGTCCCAGAACCTCAACACCCCCCACCCAATCCCACACTGCTCAACGGAGCTAAACATCCTGTAATACTTTGGTCCCCCACCCACATCACCTCCCCCATCTTGACGCAGCTGCCCTGCAATGTTCATTCCCTTAAACTAGTGGAGCTTTCCTGAGGGTTGCACGTTGCAGTCACCCGGCTTGCACCAACGGAGGCTCACAGCTCAGTTATTCATAAGTCTTTGTTCAGGCCGTCCATGTTACGGAGCTGTCCTTTCTTCTGGGGGTAGGTAGCTGGCTAGGATTCTCCCTTTCAGTCTGTGGGGTCTCGCCTCTCATCTCTCAGTTGTGGTCTCGCATTTTGGCCCACCGCTTGATTTCCAGGAGGCAATGGAATGGAATCTTCCACATATGTGTTGGGCCCCCTGTTGGGGCTGCTTAAAGTACGCCCAATAACCACACAGGAGCCATTGTGCACTCCAACCTTCTCTTTATTCCTCCATGGCCTTACTGGCTTCCCTCTTCCCTTGCCCCTCCCTTTCCTCCCGCTTCCCGCTCCCTCCCATAGTCCTGGGCTCCCCTCTTAAAGGGGCTCTGTCCCTTTTCCCACTTACAACACCTCCCCCTTGCTTAACATGAGACTTCCGGGGTCACATTTGCTCAATGAGACGTTGGGGTCTCTTTGTGGCTTGGTGGGGCCTGCCTGGTTGCTCGTGGGTCTCTTCCAGGCTCTCTCGTTGCGGTGCTTCATAAGTCTTTGCTCTCTCCTTTTCCTTCTTCTCAATCGCTTCTCCTTTCATTGGTTCCTGCTCTTCGAAGTATAGCTCGTGGAGGAGGGAGTCCTTTGGCGTCATGTTGCCGTAGTTCTCTGTCATAGTTGTCACCTGCTCTCTATCCCTTGTTGCTAGGATGGGGTCTGCGCGGTTCGTCTGTCCTCTGGCTTTGTTTTCTTCTCCCGCATCTTGCTTGGGCACGTGGTCCTTCTTGTGGGTTACTCTGAATGACCTATAGTGAATGCTGGTGAGTGCATGCTGTAGTGCTGTCCGGTGGCTAAGACGGCTGTGCCCTGTGGCGGGACTCGGTATAATGCGGATGGCGTCAGACACTCTGCGGCCTCCTTGGGTTGGGTCGCGTCGTGACTGACCTTTTGGCTGTATTGTCGGTGCGGTCCTCCACTGGCCGGCATGGTCCTGGGGTTTGTCTAGGGGTTGTTCTTCCGCCCCTGTCTGGTACAGTTGCCTTGTACCAACATTTCCTGTGGCTTCCGCATCCCCCCCCGTACGATATCTCGAAGGGTACTGGGTGGTTGCGAGACTCATAGTTCTCTCGCAGAACGGGTGGCGTTCGTGTGCCAAGTGCCGGTCCGTCTCCCTTTTGGTGGGCTATCTCTGGGTAGAGGGGGTGTGCATGTCTGTGACGTCTCGGTGGGCTGGTGTTCGTGGCCTTGATGTCTTTTCTGATCTCTAACCGTGCCATCTGTGGACTAGGGTATCTTGTCTGGGCTGAAGGTGTGGGTTGGTTTGCAGAGCTTGTGGGTGGTCCTGTTCTGCACATTTCCTGAAGGTGACCTTCCTGGCCACAGCGCCAGCATGTTCGTCCAACGGCTGGGTATGGTTCTCTGTGTGTGTGTTTCCACCCTCGCCCGAGGAACTGCTCTTTGTTCGAGCTTTGTTGCCGGTGTCTTCCAGGTTTCCTCCTTCTCCAGGGTCGAGTGGGCTTAGACTGTTGCGGTTGCCCTTCTGTGAGGGCTGCGATGATGTCGCGTTCAACGTTTCTTTCAATGGCGGCTGCCTGTGCTTCAACTCTCTCGTATGTCTTCGCCAGATTGAGTGTTTTCGCCAGGGACAGGGGCTTTTTGAGAAGGTGTTTTCTGAGCGTTGACGAGGTGCACCCTTCTATGATCCGCAGTCTTATAGCATCTTCATCCTTGAAGTTGGAGAAGTCGCAGTTTATTATTTTCTGCTGGAGACGTAAGACAAATTCTCCAATGGATTTGTGCGGACGCTGCCTGTGTTGGTTGAATTCAAGGCATTCGTAGTCTTTGTTGGAGCCTACTATCAGCTTGTCGTTGACTGCCTCGAGGTGACGTTGGTATGTTGTTTTGTCTGTGCTGGGATTGTCTTGATGATGTCCTTTACCTCTTTTCCTACCAAGTTCCTAAATATGCTGAGTTTGTTTGGTGGGTCTTTGTTCCCTATTGCTCCTAGAAAGTCTTCAAACTCTTCGATCCATTCTTCCCACCTTGTTCCTTGGTCGTGGCGCGGGTTCAAGGCGAATGGGTCGGGTCTTCTCATGGCCGCGGCATATGATGTGGGGCCCAGGTTTGCTAGGGTTTGTACGCCTGCATCGGCATCTGCTTGTGTTTGGTCATTCATGGTGCGGGCGCGTTGTGGTGCTCCACGTCGCAGTAGGGCCTTGGTTGTCGCTCCTGCCTTTCTGGATGGTCATGGGCCGTTGGTTGGCCTGTGGCGTGGTTACTGGTACCCCCGGGTTGAGCAGTGGCAGTTCAGACGCCACTTTACTTCTTGTGGGCTGCTGGTAGTATCCAAATGTGTTCCCTTGGTTCTCGGCAGTCTGCAGGGGTGTGAGAGGCGTGATGGTTCTCCACCTTGTGGTTGTCCTCGTGGTGATGCACAAATTGTGCTGGTATTGTCCTTCTGTGGGCCTGCCACTTTTCCTGCACCGGTGGCCTGCATGGTGGCAGGTAACTCTGGTGGGGTGTTGGCTGTGTTCAATGTGAGGTGGCACTCTATCCACTTGATCCGCGTAGTGGGCTGCTGTGATAGCGTTGGCAACACGTGTGGCCTGCGAGGCGTGGTCCCGACGTGCGCTGCTGTCCCTTTTTTTTTTTTTGTGTGAGACCTATTAGTGGGCTCGTGGGCTGGCGTCCCGCGGCCAGAAGGGTGTCCTGTGACACTGTTGGGCTTGTTTCCTTGCTTCCCAATGTTGTCCCTTCTATATTTTATTATATATTTTTTTTGCGCTCGCGCGAGCATTACCCTTTTCCTCGCGGCTGCACGAGAGTTATGGCACGCTTTGTGGGCTGTTCATTGCTACCACCCTTTATTCGGCATGATCGTGTGTGGTTACTGGGCTCTCGGGTTTGCCTTTAATTTCCGCTGGTGCACTTATACTTGTCGTAATGTCACTTAGCAGGAGACGCGGGTTACTGCCACTAGGTCATGCGTTTCAGGATACATGTGTCATTTTCTTTCTATTTGACTGTCACTATGTGGGAGACACGGGGATTCCCTTTCCCCTTTTTTTTTTCTTTCTCGACCCCCGACAGAACACCTTACTTGTTGGGGTTGCAGTTGCCGCGGTCCGTTTATACTCCTACTCTTGTTGCCGCCGACGGATGACGCGGGCAAACAGCCGGGCCTGCTGCGCTGTCACGGTGGCTGAAGGCATGGTCTTCTCCTTGCTGTTCGGCGGCTCCGTAGTCCTGGTGGCGGCTCTTCTTCCTACTGGGGCCCCCTTCTGCGTTGGCCTCCACCTGCCGTTGGATTCGTTCCGACGGCTCTGCTGGATGACTCCTGGCGGCTCCTCCTTCAGCTGGTCTTCGGTCGGCGGTCCTCTCTGCTGTCGGGGTGGGCTCCTGCGACGTCTTCCTTCTGCTGGGCTGCGTCCGGCGGTCCTCTCTGCTGTCGGGGTGGGCTCCCGCGACGTCTTCCCTCTGCTGGGCTGCATCCGGCGGTCCTCTCTGCTGACGGGGTGGGCTCCCGCAACGTCTTCCCTCTGCTGGGCTGCGTCCGGCGGTCCTCTCTGCTGTCGGGGTGGGCTCCCGCGACGTCTTCCCTCTGCTGGGCTGCGTCCGGCGGTCCTCTCTGCTGTCGGGGTGGGCTCCCGCAACATCTTCCCTCTGCTGGGCTGCGTCTGGCCGTCCTCTCTGCTGTCGGGGTGGACTCCCGCGACGTCTTCCCTTTGCTGGGCTGTGTCCGGCGGTCCTCTCTGCTGTCGGGGTGGGCTCCCGCGACGTCTTCCTTCTGCTGGGCTCACAGACCCTCCTCCGGAACTCCTCACGGGTCTTCTTCTGCTGCGGGTGCACGGGTCCACCGTCTCTCCGCTGCTGGGCGCACGGGCCCCTGTTCATAGCGGGCACACGGGCACACGGGCCCCAGGTGCTGCTGGGCGCACCGGCCTCCACCTCCTCTGCTGCTGGGCGCACAGGCCCTACCACACTTTGGGCGCACGGGCCTGGCCGCTCGCGCAGGCTCGCAGGCCCGATGATGCTGGGCACGCAGGCCCACTGCGGGTACTCAGGCCCACTTGTAATTGCAGGGCGCTCTGGCCCACCACTGTTCCTGGCGATGAGGGGAAACGTCCCCACTTGTAATTGCAGGGCGCTCTGGCCCACCACTGTTCCTGGGCGCACAGGCCCACTGCAGGACACACGGGTCCACCACGAGGGCACACAGGCCCGTTACTCTGAGCGCGCAGGCCCGCTGCAGGGCTCACGGGCCCACCTCCTACTGCCGGGCACACAGGCCTCGTCGCCGCTGGGCACACGGGCCCCTGTTACTGCTGGGCACACGAGCCCTCCATTGTTGCTGGGCGCACGGGCCCTTCACTGCTGGGCACACAGGCCCTTCACCATTTCCTCCACGGCGCGGGACGTTTCCCTTCATCGCCAGTTGTTGGGTCCCCTGTTGGGGCTGCTTCAAGTACGCCCAATAACCACACAAGAGCCATTGTGCACTCCAACCTTCTCTTTATTCCTCCATGGCCTTACTGGCTTCCCTCTTCCCTTGCCCCTCCCTTTCCTCCCGCTTCCTGCTCCCTCCCATAGTCCTGGGCTCCCCACTTAAAGGGGCTCTGTCCCTTTTCCCACTTACAACAATATGTCATGGCTTATGTGGGGTTCTTGAAGAAGTGAGCTCTCCCCCCGTGTTGTATTCTCATCTTCGCCGGGATGATAAGGGCATACGGTATATTGCGCATCCGTAGCTGCCTTTTCACCCCTTCATAGGATCTCCTTTGCGTTTGTACGTTGGCTGAGAAGTCCGGATATATATGAATTCTGTTTTGGTCATGATGCAAAGTTCCTTTCTCCCTTGACAATCGAAGTATGGTGTCTCTGTCCCTGTAGTTAAGGAGCCGTGCGATTATAGTGCGAGGGAGAGCTCCTGGTTTCGGGTGCGGTGCTAAGGAACGGTTGGCCCTTTCAATTAGAAAGTGTTCCGAAAAGGAGTCGGCTCCCAGGATGTCTTTCAACAGGATTTCCACTTGTTTCTCCATGGGGCCTTTGCCAAAGGTCTCTGAAACCCCAACAATCCAGATGTTGTTCCTCCGGGATCTCGATTCGAGATCTTCGCACTTGCTTTGAGTTTTGTACAGTTCGCGACTGTGTTTTGATATCATGTCCTCGCTTGCGCTTATCCTGTTTTCTGCCTCTGTGATACGTGCGCTCTCTTTTTCCACTCGTGCTTTCAGGGATCCGATTGTCGCCACTATGTCATCCAATTTTACATTCACAGCCATGAACCCATTTTGCACCAGCGTTGCTAGGCGGTCTATAGGATCATTCTCCTATCTATCAGGTGTCGGTGGTGCCCTCCCAGTCGCCCCATGTGGCTGCGAACTGGCAGAGATATCCATCGGGCCGGTCTTTTTCCCTCCTGTGCCCTTCTTCTCGTTGCGGCCCATGTGTTGTAACTTACAGTTGAGGGTGGACTGTGTTCTCCCACGTGTTGTTGCCCACTGCAACACTGTATAGCTCAAGATGAGGGGGGATGTTTCCCTGCACGTCTGCTCCCAGCTCAGGATATGCTGAATGTATACCAGGAGTGGGCCTGGCGGTTCTGTGGTGGCGAGATCTCACCTGACTAATCCCCAGGCCTGTTTGAGTGAGAGCCTCGTCGGGGCGCGTGATGGTGCACCTGGAGCAACAGGAATCGTCCGCGGGGGCTTCCTGGATGTGTCCGTGTTGTTTAGGACATATTAGGGTTGCGGGCTGTTGTTCCGCGCCTTGGGATTGGTGTTTACCTCCCCCGCAGTCGTCGAGGTTCAGCCTGGTGGTCTGTCTGGGACAGCAGCTACAATGTATGATGTGGGCCCCCCCCCCCTTTGGCGGTTACCACCTTGGGTCGTATGCTTGAAAAAAGTCCACCTCACCAGCGCCCGAAGTGCCAAGAGGGTCTCTACCCCGGCCCGGTATCACTTACTTGGTGCGGGGGGGGCTCTTTCCCCGCGTGTCCTCAATCTAGCCCGCTCCCCTCAGCAGAGACCACGGGCAGCGCCGCGCGGAGACGTGAGCCCGGAGGCGGGTACGCGCAGCAGTCACAGCGCCTTGCAGCCGCGCACTCGGCGGGAGCAGCACACGGCCTCTGGGTCTTTCTCCCCCGCTTCCTCCTCCTCCTGTTACCTTCTACGGGTCGCGAGGGGTGTTTACTGGAGCCGCTACAGCCGCCCCAGGGCGGGATTGCCACTCGGCGTCCTCCTTTAGCCTCAGGATATTGCTGGCAACGTGACGCCCCTCCCCCAGCACGGCTCGCAGCCTATGTGTTCATGGAGCCTCCAGGTGGCCACACGTAGCCTCTCGGCTGCCGGGAGTTTCGGAGGCAATATCTCGCTGACGCAGTCACGGATTTACACCATTTTTTTTCCCCAGGTTGCGCCTTCCGCCTTCCACCACCGGATTCCAGCTGCTTGATGTGTCTGGGACGGCTCTGAAAGGATATATTTTGTAACAGGATTGCTTTCGAGCCGGAGCTCTCCCTCTAGGCAGCCATGCTCGATGCGCGCAAAGGCGCCCCCCAAACGGCACCACATTTTTAAACTATTCAAATATTTTGGGACACCCCCTCCAGTTTTGCACCGTCTTGTTGGAAAGGAACCAAACTTTCCAAAAGCATTCAATGTTGGATCTACAATTATAGTGCAAAATGTCATGTAGTTTCATGGAATGGCACCATTCACAAGCCCTGCAAAAGCTGCTGTTCACTGACCCTCTAATTCATAAATATGCATGGTTGTCCTCGAGCATTTGTTAAGATTGCGAACATCACAAAAATGTCCCCAAACATCTGATAAGAAAAAAACACCTGATTGATGGTTTTTCCTGGCTATATCCCATCCCATTCTCATCATCCCTCACCTTCCGAGAGATTGTTTCATTTGTTTGCCAGATGTAATGTGTTTTTAATAGGCTTTTACCACAATGTCCGCAGACTATGGGCACCGTTTGCAAATCCAACATGGCATCCATTTCAAATGTTTTGACACACCTTGTGTTTTTAATTGTACAATCAGCGGGAAGTGCGATGTACACAAAACTTACCTGGCTCGTGATTGGCCCAGAGGTATCCGCTAACACCAAACCAGGAAGTGAGTCCGCAAATCCCAGACTGAGATATCACTAATTGTTTTGAGTTACATTTTGGGAATTTTTTTTAAATCTACTGAATGGAGGATTCCCACCAAATTTGCAAAATCATGCTTTCGGGACTAGGCTGCCACTCCTCATGCAAGTTTGGTGCAAATCCGTCCAGCGGTTTAGGCTGCAACCACAAACAGCATTTATTTCCATTCATTTCTATATGGAGTTCAAAAGTTTTCGGACCTTCCTATAACTGTCCCCCTTGATGAAATTGCATGAAACTTTGCAGAATAATTCAGAGGTGGCGATATGCTTTTTTTTCAGTTTCATGAAGATTCATCAAACTGCCACCCCAAAACTCCTCTTCCTATCGGTTGAGCAACTTAACCATAACTACACGCCCGCTACCACAGACGCTGTAATACAATCCACTAAGAAAGTTATGGTGAGTTTCACAAGGATTTAAAAAAACTTTCACCTGAACTGTGAAAGTAGGATTGCACATTTGAACTAAGTCATACTTTCCACAACGCCACTGAGTAGCCATGGCTAGAAGTTCACCTCCATTTCTGACTCACCTCAGCAAAGCATTGTGGGTATGCAAATCAGCCCAAATGCAAGCCTTTTTCTCCAGGACATTGTATTTGTCTTAAAGGGTAGTGTGATGATGCAGCTAAAATCAACAGTCTGGTCCCGCCTCCACATGGTCACATAGGTGATCCAAGGTACAAGCTGACAAATGACCTGTAAACAGCCAGTTTAAACATTAGTGAAAATGCAATTGCCATAAAGAGTAGAATAGTTCATGCCACCCAAGTAGGCTGAGAAGTAGAGTGCACTCACAAGTTTAGGGAAAGGTTGCAGTATACACAGGTAGAGTACACAAGTAGCATAAAAGATGTGCATAGGTAGGGAGAGGTTGCAGAATAAATGGGCAGGGAACAATGTATGGCTGCATGCAACGCACGAGACACAAAGAATATTAAAATGGCAGAAACTGAAGCAGAGTACTGCCATTTTGCAGACAAGAACTTTGAAAGGCCTTTATTCTGGAATACTGATTACGGACATCAAAATTGTTTGCGCACAGTCCCAAGCCCCACAATGTTCTGACAGACAGTTAGGCTTCAGGGTCAGTAAGGAAGGAGGCCCTGACAGGGAATCTAAACCACACTTAATAACATTCTCCAGAAGCACACATACAACTAAAGTTAATTTGTTTCTATTGGTAGCAGTGAGAAGGTAAAGATAGCCTCAATCTCCAGGTGCAAAACGCTACTGTGCCAGATAACCGCCTAATGAATAAACGCACAATGCGGCGCACACGGCTAGAATAGCAGAGAAACTCAAAAAATACAAGAAAAAGAGCTCTGAACAGTGGAATTCCACAACTTGATCAGAACAATGATAATTTATACCAGGCTGAACTATATAGCACACCTGATACTCCCTTGACACATTTGATTTATTTCAGTTATTTATTGGATATTAGTAAAAATTGTCCTACTAGGCCTTGTGACATTCGGATTGTGCAAATGTAGGACAAGAAGTGAGAGGGTGGGGGGGTTCCGGTAGAGTAAAGTGCGAAGTGCTAGGGTGGGAAAGGAGGTGCACGGTAAAGAGAAGAGTTTGCAAGTGAAAGAGGGGTGTGGCAGGTAGGGCCATAGGGGCTAAGCAAGCCCTAATACTAAACCAGAAGGGCAAGTGCCAGGGATTGCCGGGGATGAGGGTCCACATGCTAAGTGCGAGGAGGGGGCTGGACTGGGCTGGGGGGCCTAATGCCCTGTAGAACTCAGAGGGAACCAGGCAGCCAGTCACTGTGGCAGGCAGGGGTATTATCATGGGAGGGGGAGAGGGAAGGAAAAAGAGAAAAGGAGGGTCTTGAGGAGCTTCCAAAACTTAAAGAGATCGAGCTCAAGTCTGATAGGGACAGGGAGATCATTCCAGATAGAGACTCCTGCGGAGGAGATGGACCATCCCCCACTCTCTGCTTAGAGAAGCATCTGATCTGCAGAGAGTTGGAGCTAAAAGACCAAAGGGCTCTAGCAGGGAGGTATTTAGAAAGAGAGAGTTTGGATGTAGGTGGGTCCCAGGTGCCAGAAAGCCTTGTGGATGATGCAGAGGAGCCAGTGGAGATATTTTAGGGCTGAAGAGATGTTGTCCCTGGGCTTGAGGCCAAGGATAAGACATAGTGACAACATGACGAGGCCACAAACAAATTGGCAGTGAAGGTCTTGGGCTTGGGAACAAGAAAGGAGTGACTTCTTCAAACTGAATCATAGCAGTCCATTAATTTCCCTTTGCTCAACATGCACTTTGGCATCATATTAAAGTGACCAGGGTTGAATGAGCAAACTAGCAGCCAATTGGAATCCTGTCTGTCAGGTTGGCTACCATAGTATAGAGCCAATCAATGAAACAATAGTATAAAATGTAACATTGCTTAGTAGGACGAACTTAGAAGGAGTTATCAATTAAAGAATATCCAATAGTAGTAGCCTTTGCTTATGGAACGTATAGGTGTTATATTTTACCAACCAATCGGACGAATCAGTAAAATTGTTTTCTTATCACTAGCCATGATGCCATTTATGATGTGTTTTTCATTTAAATGCTTGTGTTTTGTATTGTAACGATTGAGAATGCTTTTATGTGTTTTCCCAGACGTTCATGTTTGAATAAAGCTGGATGTTCTTGTGTACTTGTAGTTAATAGATGTCCTAGAGTTTATCTTGATATTGTTTATCGATTATAGATAGGGACCACCTTAACACTTGAACGCATTGCTGACATACCCAGTGTTTGGCGGAGGGTCTAGGACTTATTGCTGCGTCTCCCTTGGACAGCGGAGTCCGCCTGCAGGGAGCGGTTCAAGTGAACACCTATGAAGAGGTTGGCAGGAGCCCCATTTCTCGCCAAGTCCTGCCCAGTTTTCAGATAGCACACTGGGTGCAGAGGGTGGAGCAAGCTGATAGAGGGGACTCGACACTGACGGACCTCTGGGATCCTACGATTGTGAGCATAGCTGTGCATGAAAATTCCTGCGGGGAGGGCAGAGTTGATGTTGTTTTAAGTTTAAAAGTATATTGGAGATAGAAAGCGAAGATACTTCTGACAATAGATGGGAAAGATCTTGTGGTAGGCCATAAAGCACAGACTCCTACGGAGGGGCTGTGAAAAATAGATAAAGAGGAGATACTCCATATAAAGGAGAGACAGCTGTGTTGAATAGGGGTTTTGGTTTATATTGATTATTTGCCACCATTATGCTGTATATAAAAGGGAAGCAGAGGTGTTTTCTTGTGTGTTGGTAGCATATTAGTTAGGTTTCTTTGGAGGTAAGTATGGAGTATATTGGGATTGTGCGTTGTTGGTGTGGTGTAAGAGGGTTTTGTTGTATTTATGACGTGGTTCGGGCGGGACACGTCATTGTATTCACATTATAAAGAAATGAAGGAGAGGGGTGTTGAAAGGAAAGGAGGTGCGAAGGTGTGTTGCTGTGGCGATTGTCGACTTTCTTTGGTAAGTTGATTTTGTCTACATTGTTGGAATGGCAGACACCACCATTGCTAATTTGTGCAAATCGCTTCCTCAATATAAGGAGAAGATTGTCAAATACCCCATGCAATGGATCAAAGAGACAACTGGCAAAATGTATCAGCGTTGGCCTCAAGAAGGGACACATTCGAAAAGCTTGCTGCAACACATGTTCATATATATGCAAGTCACATACAAGGGGAACACATTGCAAAACAGTTTAAGTATGCTTGAGCTATGGGAAATGTTTGAGGAGGCGGAGGAGCTTGTTAAAAAAGAGAATACAGATAATTTACACGACCAACTGCACCTCCCTTTAATCAATAAGATGTTTCACTTTTGACTGTGCCAGGGTTACCTGTTACAAGCGGTAGGAGGCTATAGAAATCCTACATTTTCACCGCAGGAAGAACAAGATAATATTGGTGCACAAGGCTAACGGGGCGATACACAAAGCGCATAGATATTGCAAGCAGAAAAATAAGGCAGCGCAGTACAGAAGTGAAATTAAAAGGAGCAAAGGAAAAATCAGAGAGGATGCAAAGTATAGGAGGGGAGGGCAGGAGAAAGTAATTACACCAGACAAATGGACGGAAGGCCAAAAAGTATTTAAAATAGATGACATAAACACTGAAAATGACAATGTAAAGGCATTGGAAAGAAGGGGCGTGCAAGAGAAAAGGAGAGATAAGTACAGGAGGGAGGTTAATGCTAGCATTAATAGGAAGGTGACAGCGGACAGGGAAAGAGAGGAGTACACACGGGAGATTCATGACAACATTAGCAGAGACATAATAGGGGAGATAGAAAGAGGGAAGTCTTGGAAGTACCTGCAATAAGGTGATAGAAGAAAGTGAGGGAGAGAAAGAAGATTGGGAAGAGGAAGAAAAGGGAGATGCAGAGGTGACTCAAGCTCTTCAAGTAGATGTGCCTGGATCACCAGAAGATTGTCCACTAATGGAAGTGAGGGATAGTGAGTTAGAACAGAATGTGGGACCATCGCTCCCAGAGCTTCTCCCAGCAGTACATTCAGGAAGGAATACGCCATATGTAAATAGAATAAGGAACTTACCAGGCCATTGAACAAAATGCATAGTGATAACAGTCAAAGGAAAGAAGGGTGTGGTTGTACCTGTACGAAAGGCAGGGCTGACGCAATTACCTTTGCACCAGAAAGGGATGAGGCTGGCTTCAGTGTGTACCATGGCCACAGACAGACAAGGACAACTTAATGACTAAATTACCATCACTCACAGCAGGAGCAGGGAAGTAGATTTATGAGTTGGAAAAGCAAACATCAGGCATGACAGTGGCAATAGAAGATAGAGGATATTAAAAGATTATTTGCTTCTATATTGGGGGAACAATCAGAAGGCATATGGAAAAATGAAGAGAGATAGATGGAGGTAGCAAAATTAGTGCAAAAGAAATTGTCAAAGATATCGGTAGAGGGAGCAATGATTACAAATGTTGGGGGAGAGCAGCATGGGCAGGAAGGTCTACAGCCAGGTACCAGTGGATATTCTGCAGGGAGAAGGAAAGGTTATTATTATCCCAAAGGGAGGGGGTACGTTCTTCGAGGATGAGGGTATGGCATTGGAATTGGATTCAGAGAAGGATTTGATGGCATGAGACCAAGTTCTGGGGGTCCCAGAGGATTTGGGCGGCAGTGTTGGACATGTGGAAGAATGGGGCATTATTCATGGGCATGAAGGAGCAGAGGGATGGTACAGCAGGGATGGCAGAAGTATGACCCAACAGGGGGGCATGTCTACCCCAGCATACAGTGCTTATGACACACTACAATAGCAGCAAGAGCATGATACATTTGATTACACAAATTACCAATCATATCCAAAGTGTAATGACCAGCCACGAGCACAACAAGGAACGCAATACATACCACATCCACAACAGGAGATATTGCAGCAACAGCCACCGATATCCCAGATAAAGCAAACACAACAGCCATCAAACGCATTACAAATGAAAACACAGATGTTTGGACAGTGGGACAGGAACATATTGCCACAAACACTGGTGCCCGGAGTAGGGAGAGTGACAGTTATGGGAAGGAATCCTTTCACAGGGACAGGGATGAGCATGTACCCACAATAGGACAGCCCACATATTGGTGTGATGTGTCCAGTATTATTTGTACCTCCCGACCTGGATGAAGTACCCCTGGGGTGGGTTATAATAGGAGACAGAACATTTTCCTTTTATTAGACACCGGGGCAGCAAGATCTTGTGTTAAGGAAGGGGGGGGATTCTACTATTAAAAAATGTGGTGGACATGCAAAGATTCTCTGGGGCTATAACAAAGGTTCAGTTTACTGAAAAATTTACCATAGCAGTATTTGAACACACATTGGCTGCACCATTGCTATATTCACGAAAGACACCAGTGTACATATTGGAGAGGGACTTAATGAGCAAGCCGAATATGACGACTTTATTTACTGTGGAAGGATTAATATGTTTGACACATGGTATTCATTATGTAAATGCAAAGGAATTCATGCAAGCATTTTATGACCAAAGGGAACTGAGAAGAGCATCGTTGACTGCAGAAGTATTCTTTTACCGAGTACAGGTGTTGTTAGTATGGCTCCCGCGGATAAATGGCAAATTGTTGTCCTTGCCTGCAAGGTTTCTATTCAGAGCAGAAGTGCCTATGGATGTAGCAGAAGGAGAGATTATAAAGATACATCTAGAGGCAGCTGTGGTGCGAGTGTCCAGGGTAGTACTACATGGAGCGGATGATGAACTTGTTAGTTGGCACACAGTGATAGCACTTGACTCAGTACATCGACTAAGCAACATTACAGATGATTACTTATTTGAAGACAATGAAACAGATGATGAAGTTATTTTCGAAATCTGCATTCGTGCCAGTTGCAGGTACAATACAGGGAAACACCCCAGATAATATCATTGGTTAGAAGTGTTGCATAATATTTGGAAGAAGACTTGGCAAAAGTGCCCAGTGAATTATGAACGAAAAGACCCTATGATGTAGGATTATTGAAAGGAACTGGAACGTTGAAAATAAAATTGAAGAAAGCAGCAATTTTGCCCCGAGTGAAGCAGTAACCCATGTCTAGAGAGGCAGACGAAGCATCTATGAAACCATTGTCGCTCTGATGAAGCACAGGATAATAGTACCGTCTGAATCCCCATGTAACACAGCTGGTTACCCTGTGAAAAAATCAAAAGGGGGGTCTTGGAGATTCATACAGGATTTGCTACCTTTAAATAACATTATGAAAGCAGAATTTACAGTGGTGCCAAATCCAGCTTCCATTTTATGTAACATAAAACCCACAGACACACATTTTACAGTGATTGATTTGAAGAAGGCTTTCGTTTCCATGTCTTTACACAAATACTCACAGTATTTGACACTGTTTCCCTATAGATTGACCAGACTACGACACACACGACTCCCACAGGAATACTGTAAATCCCCTATTGTGTTTGATAGGGGGCTCCAAATGGACCTGAGTAACTTGCAAACCCTCTGTACCATCATACAATATATAGATGGCCTGTTAGTGTGTAGCACCACAAAAGACAAGTGTAGGACTGACTCAGTGACAATATTGACCCTGTTGGCTGAAAAGGGACACAAAGTAGACAAACAGAGAAATTGCATTATTGTCAGGAAGAAGAACTTCATGTGGGCCAGCTAAGGTCAAAAGAAGTGAGAAAGGTGACACCTGAAAGAGCAGAGGCAATAAGTAATATGCCTCGACCAGAGACAGTGAAAAGCATGCAACCATTTTTGGGGCTATGTAATTACTGCTGTGTCTGGGCCTTTGACTACAGATCATATGTTTTGCCCGTATTGGAAGATCTACAAGAAGCAGAGAAGGAAAACAGCACCATATTGTGGACAGGTGAGAGGACTGATGCAGTTGCCGAACTGAAAAAAGCTATAAGTACAGCTTCCAAGTTGGGAATACAGGATTATAAAGAAGAATTTTACTTGTTCTCCCATTCAAATGGGTATGTGATGATGGCTACCCTCACAAAAAAGACTTCAATGGGACACAAACCATTAGCATATTACAGTGGGAGTCTCGGTCCAGTGATGAGAGGACATTAGTAATGTGAGCAAGTGTTAGCTGCAGCAGTGATTGCAATAGAAAAGTGCTCCAGAATAACAATGGGCTGCTCTGTCACAATGTATGTGGAACATGGCCTTTTTGACATTCTTAAGAAAGCAAAATCCATGCTCAGCAGCAGAGGGCATCTGGATATGAGGTTATATTGTCCAACCCATCAATTAAAAGGGTTAAGTGCCACACAGTGTACCCTGTGTCATTTGTTGCTGGATCAGTGGAGGAAGGAGATTGGGTCCATGATTGTACCACATACGTTGACATATACAGTGACATTCCCTAAATGAAGGAGATAGCACCAGAAGAAGGAGAGGTGGTCTTCGTTGATGGATCATCAATAATAGATCAGACCATGTGTTTGAGGCATACTGGTTCATCAGTGGAAAACAGGAAAGTTGATGATTTTGAGGTAGTGCAAAGTGCTAGGTTACCAGGACATTTTGCAGTGCAAGCGGCAGAGTTAGTGGCAATGACAGTTGCATTTGAACAACATGAGGACCAGGTACTGACAATATATTTAGATTCAGCCTATGTGACGTCCACAGTACATTCAGGACAGTCACAATGGAAAAGGAGGGATTTTCAGATGGGACTCCAATACAGCATGACGCATTATTTGAAAGACTGATCAAGGTGATGGCATCTCCATCGGTGGCTGCCATAGTGAAATTCACAGCCCATACTAATGGCACAGACTTGATTTCCCATGGTAACGAAGCAGCAGATGCAGAAGTAAAAAGGGCAGCCTATTTTTGACAAATTCTAGAAATAACATACACTACACATAAAAAGGAGCGCAACATGATGATGAGAGGGACCTATGATGCATTGCCATTGAAACAGTTAATTAAGCTGCAGGGACGCACACCACAAGAAGAACAGAACGTGTGGGTAAAGACAAGGTGTTAATTGTCCCCCATTGACCTTGTGTAGTAACAAGACAGTACAGGAAAGCCTGCAATGCTTCTCAAGTTACTTGCACTAGCGTTAGAGCAACAGCAATACCCAGTACACACCACAAGGGAATGTCTTGCAGAAACCCTTACTAAGGAATGGTTTGTTCCTAACCTGCATGAAAACGTTCTGAATTTCATCATAAATTGCTCAGCATGCCAAATATATACCCCATGAAATACTTAGAGTATGGTGAGAGGAGCAATATCCCTCCCTACAGACCCATTTCTATATTTGCATATAGACTATGTCGAAATGCTCCAAAGTTGTAACGAATATCGATACATGATCGTGCTCGCATTTACCTTTTCATCCTGGATAGATGCAGGACAATGTACCTATGCAGATGCCAAGTTGGCTGCTAAGCTCCTTGTACGTGAGGTGTTTTCCCAACGGGAAGTATGCAAAGTGCTACAGTCAGATAACAGACCACACTTTGCAAATGAACTATTTTCTGAAACCAAAACCAATTTACAGTACAATGAAAATGAGCAGGTGGATAAATAATATAGATTACAGTAGAACTCACAGTACAATTAAGGCAGAAGCAATAAGTTCTTTAGGGCATTACGGAAGGTGGAGTAAGAATGAATAGACTGGAGGGAGAGAGGGAGAGCATTCCAGTAAAGAGGAGCCAGAAGAGAAAAAGAAAGGAAACAAGAGGAAGCACAAGGGGGACAAGGTACAGTTAAAAGAAAGTGGGTTAGGGAACAAAGAGTATGAGAGGGGACATAGAAGGAAACAATGGAGGCAAGGTAGATAGGAGCAAGTCCATAAAGAGATTTAAAGGTGATGCAGAGAAAATTGAATTTGAGCTGAGAATGAAAAGGTAGCCATCAGAGAGAGGTCAAGGAAGGGGAAATGGCGTCACAAATACGTAGGGAATACAGGCGACGGATAGAGGAATTGAAAATAAATTTAAGGGGAGCTAGACGGCAGGCAGGGAGACCAAAAAGAAGAACAGACCAGTAAAATAATCGAGAGAAAATTAAGGAAGAAATTAGAAACTCCGTAGCACTGAAGGTAAGAAGAGGTCTAAGTTTCTGGATGTTAAAAAGATGAAAGCGACAGGAACGAGGTGTAATTGTGATATGATGAGCAAAGGAAAGATTCATATCAATATGAAGACCAAGATTGCAGGCAGTCAGGGAAAAGGGCATAGGCAAAGGGGAAAAAAGAACAAATGGGGGGAAACAGGAGGTGGGATAGTATTGGTGGGAAAAAAGAGAACTTCAGTCTTAAATCGATTAAGGATGAGAAAATGGTACAACATCCAAGTTCTGATCATGGAAAGACAAGCAGAAAGATTTGAATGTATATCAGAGGTGAAAGAAGAAAAGGATAGAAAAGGTTTGGTGTCATCAGCATAACAGTGATGAGACAACCCAAAAGAAGACCTAAACTTAGCTAAAGGAGAAGTATACAAAGAGAAGAGAAATGGACGAAGGACAGACCCTTGTGGGACACCGTGTAGAAGAGGAAGGGAATACATATTAACACCAGCCCAGGATAATGAGTAGGCACGATTAGCAAGATAGGATTAAAACCATGAAATTACAGAGCCAGAAAAGCCAAAGGAGGAGAGAGAAAGAAGTAATGAGTGATCCACTGTGTCAAAAGCAGCGGATAAGTTCAAAAGTATGAGAATAGAGGAGTGCTTTGCATAGCGAGCTGAAAGGAGAGAGTCACAAACAGATACAATAGCAGTTTCCGTAGAATGAAGAGCTCGAAAATCAGATTGAAAGCAAGGTAGAATAGAATAAAGAATAACAAAGGAAGAAACCTGAGAGTAGACGAGACGATCCGGTAATTTAGAAAGATAGGAATGAAGAGAAGTGGGATGAAAACTCGAAAGAATGAAAGGATCCAAAGAAGGTTTTGTCAGAACAGGAAGAATGATAGCATGTATAAATAGAAGAGGAAAAGTAGAAGTTGTGAGAGAAAAATTAAGAAGACTAGTAATGTAAGAATTGAGAGAAGGATAGATTTTAGAAATGAGAGCAGATGGAAGAGGAGCTTTACGAGAAGCAGTGGGATTTGCCCCGAGAGATGAGTAAGGAAGTGTCAAAATTAGAGATAGGTGAAAAAGAGGAAATAACCACAGCAAGGGGGAAGGAGAAACAGAACAGGATGAAGACTGGGGAGCAAGGAGAATGGCAGAACAGAGACAATTCACTTCAGAAGTGAAGAGATTAGCAAAGTCAGATGCAGTAAGTGTGGAGAGAAGGGAGTGATCAGCCAAGTGGGGAGACAATATGTGAGAGAGTGATTGGAAAAGACGGCGAGGGTGGGAGGATTTAGAGTGCAAAAGATCAGAGTAATAACAACGTTTAGAAGAAAGAAGTGCCTCATTGTATAAGTTATGGTAGGAAGAGAAGGGCACATCATCAGACACAGATTGAGATTTATGCCAGCGATGCTCCAGGCGATGGAGAGCCCTGCACATGGAGCGAAGATACAGAGAGAGCCAAGGCTGAGAAGGCTTATGAGAAGGAGAACATTTTGAAAGAGGACAGAGAGTGTCAAGAGAAGTAGAAAGAGAAGTAGAAAAAACAGAGGCAGCGTCATCCACCGAGAGAGCTGCAAAAGCCGAGTGAGATGGGAGAGTAGAGATACAAGAAGATACAAAGAGAAGGGTATTGAAGGTACGATGGCTGCGGCGGAAAAGAGAAGTGGTAAGACCAGGGGGGGTTAAAAAAATTGTCACAAACTGGGGGATAAATAGAAAATAAGAACAAGTAATGATCAAAGAAGTAAATAAGGGCAGATCGAGCCCTCCAAGGTAGACATTGACGAGGTGAATATAAGATCCAATTTATGGCACAAACACATGAAAAACGTGAAGAGAGAGAGATCAGATACAAACTGCTTTGTGTATTCTTTCATTCTGCATGCTTTGAGCACCTCCAAAGTGTTTGTGGCCAGGGATAAACCAGTAAGGACAGCACACAGCCTAACTCATCTTGTATTGTGCAAAACGAGAGGACAATTTCAGGGCAGACGGGCCTATATAACATGGGCTACAAAAGTAGACTTGCCTTATGAAGATAACGTTATTAAACAAACGAAAGTGAAAGTAACAAAATAAATGGTCTTGAAAAACACATTATCAGGGCCACACAAAGGCTAACAATGATCGAATAGGGGCTGGGCCTTTTGCAGCCCCCTTGCTTTGTTTCTTGCCACTATATTGCTTTACATGCACCATAATGGCTCAGCCCCTGTCCTGTACTGCCACCACACCAGGCTCTTCTCCACGAGTTCCTGGGGGGGTTAGCTGGCCTCAAGCGATTGGCATTTGGGGCTGTAGAGCGGTGGAGCCCAAGGCCATTTTGCCACATCCAGGGGTCTGATTGTCCTTTTGGTGGTAGCTCCATGGTGGAGTCTTCTTTGGTGACCAGTGCAGGTTGTTTTTCGGAAGAAAAGTCCAAAAATTATTTTAAAAAAAGATTGTTTTTTTAATTCGAATTTCCTATGTACTATAATTGCGTATGTCTTAAATGTCTAATTATCCTCATTTTGCAGCGTGTTTGCGTATATTTCTCTTTCGTGTTTTGCTATTATTATTAAAATTGTATTTACCTCTCTTCTGGTGACACCATGTGTGATGTCACGTGTCCCGAAAGCAGGGTCACGTGACATGCCACCGCCGGAAGTGATTAATAAAGGTATCACCGGAACTGGCGTCTAAACGCCAGTCCGGGTTTACGCAACCACAGAGGTAGTCGTGTGAATTATTGCTGCGCCGCCCCCGCGCATCGCGACTCGCAACAGGCCCCCGCGCGCAGGCCGCGCCTCCCAGCTGGCCTCCCTGCAGAGGCCTGCAGGTCGACATCACACTGGCGACGAGGCGGAAAGTGGATCGCGAGCCCCGAAAACAACGGCGGTTTTCGCGCCCACGGACCCGCGCTTACATACTCGCGGAGCCGGCAAGATAACAACGCCGGCCCCGCCCACGATCTGGAAAGCGGCCCCAGCACCCCGGGGCCCCTACGAAAAAAAAAAAAAAAAAACAATTTTTTTTTTCTTCTTCTCTATCTCGCCCAACTCAACTACAACCCGGGGGAACAGCCTCCCTATTCCTGGCAGCTACGCCCAGCATCAGATCACGACCTCACGACAGGAGAGAAGCAGGGACGCAGGCCTGCCGAACCAAAGCGCCACACGTGCGACCGCACGCTGCAGGCCCTCGCAGGCCCAACCACCACCAGACAGTAAGCTGAAACTCAACGCCGCAACGCCGCGGAACACAACATGTCCGACCCGACATTCAGCCCGTCCGAGTCCGGCGCTAGGTCCACGTCGAGGAGGAGCCTCACCGAAGACCGTTCAGACCCCTCGCTTACCACGTTCATGCCACCCTTTGACCCGTTCACCAACGGAGCGGCCATCAGGTGGGAAATTTGGATACAACAATTCGAGATGCACCTCGACGCGAGAGACATCATTACGCCCAAGAAAATGCGCACCTTCCTCCTCCTCAACATAGGATCTGCCGCCCTGCGCCTGTTCAACGCCACACCGAACAGAGGCGGCGACGCCAACTACACAGCAGCAAAAGCCGCCCTTTCTAACATGTTCAAACCAGACCTCAACCCCGACTACGAGCGGTTCCAGTTCTGCATGGCGAGACAACGGGAGAAAGAGACAGTGGACAAGTTTCACGCTCGCCTCCGCGAAATGGCCGTAGGATGCGAATTTCCGGACGAGGAGTTCGCCATACGCCTCCAAATCATTAACGGCATCTCCTCTGAGAAACTGAGGAGAGCAATATTATCAGAGAAGAATGTAAGACTATCACGCATCCTCGAGATGGCAAGACTCCGCGAGCAAACAGAAGAACAAGTGGCAGTCATGGAAGCCGCCATCCAGAGGCTTCCGATAGACAACACAGGACCAACAGAAGACATAGCAGCAATTTCCCGACACCAGGGCACCCGCCCGAAGCAGAACCCGAGAGGGCAACCACCACAAAGGCGTGACCAATCGTGCAAGTGGTGCGGAGGCCCATGGCATAAAGGAGACTCCTGCCCTGCATGGGGATCAACGTGCAAGAAATGCAACCGCCTGAATCACTACGCGGCGGTCTGCCTAAACCCACCGAACAAAAATGACCGTGATGCAGACCCGCGGCCATCTCAAGAACCACGCAGGAGATTCGCACCCAATGAAACACGCCAAACACCGCGGAGAGGAAAAGCCAGAGCAGTCGACGAATCACAAAGATCCCAGACCACGAGTGATAGCGACGAAAGCGACAGCGACTCATCCCCCGAAAGACAAGGCAAAGAAAGGAGGAAGAAAGGGAAAAGACGCACACACCGAGTGCACCTAATATCGGCAGTGGACCCACGGAAAGCACGACGAAAGAGGAGACCAACATGCACCATCCTCTCTGACGGAAGCCCACTGAAAGTTATCATCGACACCGGAGCCACAGTAAATGTCATGCCCGTGACAGAATTCAACAGTCTCAACCCCAAGCCAACACTCCTCAAGAGGAAAGTCAGGCTATACGCCTATGGATCAAAGAAACCCCTGCCTGTGCGAGGATCATTCAAATCCGACTTTGCCCACAATAACACCAGCTGCAGAGCCCGTATATACGTAGTAGATGCCGGGTGTGAGACTCTCCTTAGCTGCAAGACAGCCGAAAAGTTAGAACTGATTCACTTCGCATTCAATACACAACTCGATGAACTACACGACCTGTTGGGGCGACACAAAAAGCTTTTCCAAGGCATCGGACGCCTAAAAGGGAGAACTGTTAAGCTACACATAGACCCGACCATCGAACCCAAAGCAGTACGGCACAGGCGAATACCTTTCCACCTGAGAGAGGCCGTGGAGAAGGAGTTACTCAAACTCGAAGACGCAGGGATCATCGAAAAGACGTCTGGACCAACCCCGTGGGTTTCACCGATGGTAGTAGCCCAGAAGCCAAAACAACCGGGCGCCGTAAGGATATGTATCGACATGCGTCTCCCCAACATAGCCATCGGCCGTGAGCGCCATGTCACTCCCACCATTGACGAACTCATTGTAGACCTAACGGGCGCGACAATCTTTAGCAAGCTCGACCTCCGGTCCGGCTATCATCAACTAAAACTATCGAAAGAATCCAGATATATCACGACATTTTCATCCCATCTTGGCCTGATGCGATACAAAAGACTCAATTTTGGAATATCATCAGCGGCAGAAGTATTCCAGCATGAGATCAGGAAAGTCATTACAGGCCTCGAAGGAACCACCAACATCAGTGACGACATCCTCGTATATGCATCGAACAAGGACGACCATCACCAACGCCTCGCAGCAGTCCTAAGGAGACTCGAGGATGCCGGACTGACCCTCAACGCAGACAAGTGCGAATTCAACAAAAAGGAACTCTGTTTCTTCGGATACATTTTCAGCGCAGCAGGAGTATCCCCAGACCCATCAAAAGTACAAGACATAAAAGAATTCGAACCACCAAAGTCAGCCTCGGAGGTGAGAAGTTTTATGGGGATGGCCACCTACTGTGCCCGGTTCATCCCTGATCTCGCAAGCATCGCCAATCCACTCAGGGACCTAACCAAGAAAGATCGACAGTGGGAGTGGACGGAAGTCCACCAACAAGCCTTTCAACTGATAAAAGACTCCCTATCCGCCTCCACCACCATGGCGTTTTTCAACGTGGACCGACAGACCGAACTCCTTGTCGACGCCAGCCCAGTTGGCCTGGGGGCCGTGCTGACCCAAACAGACAAAGACGGCACGGTATTTCCAATCGCGTTTGCCAGCAGAGCCCTCACCAAACCGGAATTAAACTACGCACACATCGAGAAGGAAGCGTTGGCCATTCTGTGGGGATGTCGCCATTTTAAAGTCTACCTACTAGGGAAGCAAGCTAAAGTCTTCACCGACCACAAGCCTCTGGTCCCGATATTCCGAGGCTCCGCACCACACCCTCCCGCCCGCATTGAAAAGTGGATGTTGCAGCTGCAACCCTACAACATCGCAGTAGAGTACCGCCCAGGATCAGACAACCCGGCAGACTACCTGTCCCGCCATCCGCGGCCAGCCACTGACAAGGAACAGCACCACGCAACAAAAACAGACGAACACGTCTGCCACGTGATAGCGTGCGCCCGACCACGAGCAATGACACTACAAGAAGTAGTACAAGAAACCGCAGGAGACACAGTCCTGAAGCATACGACAGCGGCTATTCAGTCGGGCAACTGGAAAACATACCTCATGTCAATGTCTCACCGAACAACCGCAGCCCAAGCCAAACTCAGGGCTTTGTTCGGCATCAGGCATGAACTATCCGTAGCACCCGAAGGCGTAATACTGAAAGGACACAGGATCATATTGCCAGAATCCCTCGAGGCCAGAGCACTCAAACTGGCCCACAGTGGACACCAGGGGATCGTCAAGTCAACCGCCTACTTAAAATCCCGGATGTGGATGCCGAACATGCACCAGAGAATCGCAGAAATCGTAGAATCCTGCACAGCATGCCAAGCATCACAGAGACCAGAAAACCCCGAACCCCTCAGCTGCGCCCCCCGAAGCACAAAACGATGGGAGGCAGTCAGTATGGACCACTGCACCATCGCCGGGGAAGGATACCTGCTAGTAGTAATAGACGAATTCAGCAGATACCCAGAAGTCGAGCATGTAGCATCGACAAACACCGAAACCACCATTCTCACACTAGAGAAAATATTCGCAACTCACGGCATTCCCAAGAAAATCAAAAGTGACAACGGCCCGTCGTTTGCCAGTCAAGAACTAAAAGAATTTTTCAAAGAGGTCAATGTCAAACACCAACGCATCACCCCGAGATGGCCTCAGGCAAACGGTGACGCAGAGCGCTTTATGGGATCACTGAACAAGATCATCAGGATCGCCAAGAATCAAGGACACCCCTGGCTGAAAGCTGTTTTCCGGTTTCTGAGGACACACCGTCAAACCCCTCACTCAGCCACAGGAGTCAGCCCAGCGGCCCTCATGTTTGGAGTTCCAATCCAGGCAGAGCTCCCGATACACCCAGACTGGGCAGCGCCTGACCCGGACATCACTGAGATGGAAGCAAGACGAGAAAGACACAATGAGCGTGAAAGCATTGCTCGACGAGCACAACACAGAGAAATAAACCCGGGAGACACGGTCCTCGTCAGGAACCGGGCAACACCGAAGAAGATGTCCTTAAATTTCGAAGCCCGCCCGTGGACCGTCACGACCACCAACCACAGCATGATCACAGCAACCCGAGGGAAAGAGACGGTGACCAGAAATATCTCCCACTTCAGGAAAGTACCTCAAGAACTATGGGAAGAACAACAATCGCCCCAGAGATGTGAAGTGGCGCGTTCACCCCAAGCGCACACGCCACAGCAGACCACAGAAGCACCGGAAGAAACTAACGATGCAGAAGAAGCCGCCACAGGAGACGCGCCACCAGAAAGGAGCACCCGTTACTGCCTGAGAGACAGACCCAGACCGTCCTCCCGCCTTCAAGGATATGTCGTGAATGAGATACACCAAGGAAGACGGCCGCAAAGACTGGGATTCCCACACATTCAGAAGTAAGACTCAAAGTAAAATAGCTGGGACTAAAATGGAGGGGGGGGGGGACATTTTGCCTCTAACTTGGGGAGGAATGTGATGTCACGTGTCCCGAAAGCAGGGTCACGTGACATGCCACCGCCGGAAGTGATTAATAAAGGTATCACCGGAACTGGCGTCTAAACGCCAGTCCGGGTTTACGCAACCACAGAGGTAGTCGTGTGAATTATTGCTGCGCCGCCCCCGCGCATCGCGACTCGCAACAGGCCCCCGCGCGCAGGCCGCGCCTCCCAGCTGGCCTCCCTGCAGAGGCCTGCAGGTCGACATCACACCATGAATGCAATTTATTTAAAAAATGCCCATTACAGACGATTGTAGACTACGCTGGATATAATTTAGAAATGCTTACTACAGACGATTGCAGAACATACGCAAACGCGTGACATTGGTAAAAACAACCGGTTTAGAAGTTATGAAGAGCACTAAACATTCTCTCCATAAATAAAGCGCTTGTTTTTTTTCTTCTTCGTTCGTTTGAGTACTGTCTTCGATCGTATTGAGCTATTTTTAAATAAATCACCCTTATGTTCTCATTCGACATGTGAGGTTTCTGCACATGCATTCATTTAATTTCTTATGATGCATCGAATGCTAATACATATTGAAAAATGCCTACAACAGACTATCGCACGGCAGATGTGAAGGCGTGAAATATAAACCAGGTGTTTTAGTTATGATATAAACATTCTCTTCATAAATAGGGCACTTGTTTTATTTTCGCGCGTTCGGGTCTTTTCGTTAGTCGGGCTTCACTACTTCCTCGTGCGCTGTTCTCGCGAGAATACAGACGTGGAAATCATTACAAACAACGAGTCAAACAAAGTAAGTTATGCTGCGCATTTAAATCTTTATTGTATTTTACCATAATTGCAGCGAAAAATGGCTTCGCTACGCTCTTTATAATGTGTTCCTATATTAGAATGCTTCGTTCATTTCGCAGCGTTATTTTGCAACTCAAACATTTCACATAGATCCGTTTGGCGTTGTTTGCACTCTGACTTGTGAAATACAAATAACGAGTCTTACATGGGACAATGAAGGGTCTGATTATGGTCTGAGTGGACACAAGTGCTGGCAGTCCTGACAAGGAATGGGTGAGTGCAGGCACGAGTCGTTTCTGTCATGGTGCTTGGAGTTCAGGTGAGAGCTGTGTGGGTTGTTGGTGGCTGATTCTGATCTGATGTGGGTTTGTTTGTGCTGCCATGTCGCCAGAGGAACATGTGGCCAGGGTAAGGCACATGTTCTCGGTAGAGGATTCTTTGAGGTCTACCCCCTCATCTCTTGATAAGCAGACCCTGAAGAGGAAGAAGAGGCCAGTGCATGTTATGTAGAAGGGGGGTGGGGGTGGCTCGTCCAGGTCAGGCCCACAGAGCTTCAAAGGAGACATGGACACCAGTGTGATGCAGTCTCTTAAAGGGGACATAACACTCCTCCCTTTTCATATTTTTTTTCCAAACCAACCATAAACAGAACATGGTCACATGCCCGAGAACATAGACACTTTTACTTTATCAGATTGAAACATATCAACTTTAAAAACTTAAACATCACAGTTCAACGATACCACTTGAAGCCTTGCACCAACGGGGGCCCTCCGTTCTCAGGGGCAGTTCACTTCAAAGTCCTGAAGGTAGGTAGGCCGTCTGCGACGTTCTCTTGCAGGATACCTCCTTTCACCCCCTGGGTCATCGTCCGCCGAGGTCAGACCTCCTCCTTGGTCAGTAGGGTTGTCTCCTCCGTCGCTAGACCTCTGGCCCTCCTGGCTCGACTCTTCTCTTGCACAATCCATGCTTTACCACCCCTGCGTGGAGCCGGTCCCCTGTCCTCACTCGGGGCTCGACTCTAGGGACTGCCCCAGCTTCCGGAAGAAACATGAGTTCCTAGTCACCGTCGTATTTCCGTCCGATGCAGTTATCATTGATTCATTAGTGTCCACCACCTTGAGGGGAATAGGTTCATGAGGCAGGGACAGTTTCCCTCGTGCATTTCTTGTTCTCACCAGCACCCGATCGCCTGCAGCCGTTCACCCTTTCATTTGCCCTTCTCCTTCCTTCTGCTATGGCGTCATCATCAATGACCCCTGGTGATCGTGGTCGGTGGTCTGGGAGAAGACCGCGCGGGCACTGTTGAAATAATGCTTCAGTGGGGTCCCCCCGTAGAGCAATGAGGAGTTGTACGATACTCCGCCAGAATCTAATATAGGGCACGTTTCTCGCACTCCCCCTGCCCATGGGCTGTCCGGAACGCTTTGTTCAATGTCCTCATGACTCTTTCGACGTCCCTGTTTGCTCTCGGCCACAGTGGCGTGATTTTGCAGTGAGCAATCCCATGGTCGCACAAGTATTCTGCAAACCCTCTCCCTTGAAAGGGAGGTCCGTTGTCGGAGTATGTTTCCACTGGGAGTCCATGCTGGCAAAGATCCTCTCCAGGACTGGGATTATGCCTTCTAGAGCTGTGGAGTCCACAAACTCGACCTCCGGGTACCTTGACCACTGATCGACAAGAACCACAACATGGCTGTCTCAACAGGTCGACCCAAAGTCCATGTGTATCATGCCCCATGGTACACAGCTCCTGTCCATGCACTCAATCCGGGGTTCTCGTTTGTGTGGCAGCGATGCCTGGCACCACACAAGGTTGCGGTCAAAATCCTCCACCCACTCTTCTAGCACCGGGAACCACACTTTCAGGCGGAGTCGGGCCTTGGTCTTGGCAACACCCTGGTGACCATTGCGTGCCAGCTCTAATGCCTTGTCCACCAGGTTGGCGGGGGCGACCAGTTTCGTGCCTCTTAGTACCAAACCATCGTCCATGAACGTGAGTTCCCCTCTCACTCTCCAAAAACGCTCGAGCGCTGTTCTCACCTCTGCGGTCCGTGCCTCAAACTTCTCAAGGACTCTTCGCCATTCCCCTCTCATTCCAGCTGTCTGGAAAATTCTGACTCACTCGTCATCGGCTGATGCCTTTCAAATGTCGTTGAGTGACATGAGGTTTTGGGGCCTTCGCTTCAGCAATGTTGTTTATGTATTCTGCCGTCTCCACCTCTTCCGTGTTCTCTGTCTTTGGGCTGTGGTGGCGTGACAGATAGCAGCATTGGTGGCCCCAGGGCAGAACGCGAGTTCCACATCGTATTCCTGGAGCGCAAGAGGCCACTTCTCGATTCTCGCTGGCGGCTTGGCAGAGGATCCGGTCATGATCGGGATCAGGGGTTTGTGGTCCGTGATGACTTTCACCGGTTTGCCATAGATGTAAAGATGGTAATGTCTGCACCCCGAGAGTACCGCCAAGGCCACCCATTCAATCTGGGAATATCTCTGCTCGGTCGCCGAGAGTGCTCAGCTGGCAAACGCCACTGGACGGTCCCCATCGTTTTCACCGGGCTGCATAAGGACGGCCCCCAAACCGAATGGGCTGGTGTCGACTATTATCTCTGAATCCTTTTCTGGATTGAAGAACGCCATTGTGTCTTCTGCTGTCAGGGCTCCCTTGATCTTGTCGAACACGCTCTGTTCCAGTGCTGTCCATCTCCATGCGCACTTCTTTTTCGTTAGGCTTCTGAGTGGTTTGGCAAGGGTTGCCAGGTTTCGTATAAACCGGCCACAATATGTAGCCATGCCCAGAAAGCTGCGCACCTCCGACACATTTATCAGGGCGCTGGCTTCCTTGATGCCTCTCACCTTTTCCGGGTCAGGGGATATGCCACCATCTTGGAACACAAATCCAAAGAACTTGATTTTTTTCTGCATCAGAGCACACTTGTCTCGGTGGAGCGTGAGTCCAAGATGTTGGATGCGCTGCAGTACGCCTTCTAGCATCTCCAGATACTCCTGTTCAGACCTCGCGCATACCATGATGTCGTCGCTGATATTAATTGCTCCTTGTAGTCACGGCAGCGCCCCTGTGATGGAATTTTGAAAGACCTCTGTGGCCGAGGAGACCCCAAAGCTCAGGCGTTTGTACCTGCATAGACCTTTGTGTGTGCTGAAGGTCGTAATATATCGCAACTCTGGATCAAGTTTAAGCTGGTGGTATCCAGCGCGAAGGTCCAATTTGGAAAAGTACTGTGCACCCTGTAGATCCGCCAGGATGTCGTCCAGGGTGGGTGTAATGTGTCGCTCCCACCGGATTGCTCTGTTCGGAAGGCGAATATCCACACAGATGCATATGGCGTCTGGCTGCTTGGGTTTTCTTGCTATTACTATATGAGAGACATACAGAGTTGGACCTTCCACCTTCTCTATGATGACCAGTCGGATCAGGTTGTCAAGCTCTTGTTCCACACGTTCTCTCAGGTGAAATGGCACCCTGCAATGCTTCAGCGGCACCGGTTGTACCGTGCTGTCATTGTGCAGCTGCACCGGATTTCCTACGAGCTTCCCAATTACGGAGAACACCTTTGCATATCTGGTGAGCAGCGTCTGAACATCCTCCAAGTGAACACCAAATGCGAAGTTCACAATGTGCAACGCCTCGGCGGCAGCACACCCTAGTAGAGTCACCTCGCTGACTTTGGTTACAAAGAAGCGGGCCCTGATCGATGTGTCCTCATGAGTGACCCGGGCTACAAACGCGCCCTCCAGAGGTAGCGGTTGCTTCCTGCCGAAGGGCAAGATGCCGACATTCGTCTTAGGGGTGATGCACTCTCCAGTTGCCAGTAATGGTCCTCCTCCATGACGCTCACCGAAGCACTGGTGTCGATCAACATGGGTATCGGGGAGTCACAGATGAGAAGGACACACCTTGGCTTTCGTCTTTTGGACCTTTGTAGGACCAACATGCTTGAGATGAAGAAAACATCCCCTTTGTCTTACGGCTCCTCAGGTTCGTCTTCCTCCGCCGTGGGCTGTTCGACCTGGGCAACCTTGCGCTGTGGCATCCATCTCGAGGATACTGAGCCTCTCGAATGCGTTGATGGTGCCGGTGCTGTGCAGACATGAGCAAAGTGGTTTGCTATTCCACAGCGACCGGACACATGTCCTATCGCCGGACATTCTTTGGGGTGGGGCAGGTCATACCCGCAGTTCAGGCATTGGACACTGTCCACCCCCTTTTTCTTCTTTCCTGCTCCTGCTGGTGCCTGTCGCTCTTCTGGAACTGCCTCCATCCCACTGTGCACGCGTCCTCCAGCTTGATCGCCTTCATTGCTGTGCACATCTTGTTGGCGCGGACATCTGCAAGCTCATGGGAACGTCCAAGCTCCAGGATGCGCGCGAGGTTGATCCCAGGCTCACGAAGTATCTGGCTTTGCAGTTTGATCTCGAGATAGCCCTGTATGACTTGTCGTATCTCGTGTTCCACGTCCGGCCAGGCACACGCCACTGACATGTGACGCAGCCTGCTGTGAAAAGCGTCGAGAGATTCACCTTCTTTCTGCACAGCAGTCCTCATTAGAGTCCTCTCGTAGTCCACATTGCCATGGGCGCAAAGTACTCCAGCAGGGCTGCTCTGGCTGCTGCAAACGAGTCGTCCACCCATTGCAGGGTCTCAAAAACACTGTCTACTGCCGGACCGGCTGAGTACAGCATGATGGACGTCATGGTCTCATCATCATCTTCTCCAGTGGCCTTGAAGAAGATATCCAACCTCTTTACCCATGCAATCCATCGGGGACCCAACGAAGACGGAGCACGCAAGATGTCGAATTCCTGCAATGGGGCGAGTTGCGTTGACGCGCGTGGCAGCCTGGCAGCGTGCAGCGCTTCTCCTTCGCCTGCCATGTCCACGAGCTGTGTTGGTTGTACGGAGAGAATAGGCACAGCTGGCGATGGTATCTGTGGGGTTAGGGTGCACAAGCACTCACCTCCTGAGCTGCAACCCTACCCAACCATCGGCCGCCTGGGTGGCAGCTGGGCGCACAGACATTAAACTTAGGAGACGCAACCCACAAAGTTGTTGTCAGTGCGTGGCAACGTATTGTAGCAGCGCGTGGTGCTGAAAAAATGGTGGGGCTGGCTTGCCCAGTCACTGATACTTGCGGTGTGCAGTGTCCAGTGGTGAGGAAGGGGTACTTCCAGCAATTGATATGAGGATGTCCTCAGTAAGGTAGAGAGAGATGGAAAAATTATTATTTTTTAATTTTTATTTGGGTTTGAGCCGCCCCTCCCCTCAGCCATGCACGGATCTGTCCGTTGCATGCTACGGCCTTGAGTGAAACATAGTGGGTCCGGGGGGAGAAGAAAACTTTGCCGGGTTTACTGAAAATAAACAAACCCTGCCACAGGCAGGAACAGCTGATGTGTGCTGTAGTCGGTGGGGAGGTTTCCTCCTCGTCGCCATTGTTATGTAAAAGGGGGGACCTGGTCCAGGTCAGACCCATGGAGCTTCAAAGGAGACACGGACACCAGTGTGATGCTCATCGGGTTTATTGGCGTCACAGATGACTGCTTCCGCAATCTCTTAAAGGGGACATAACAGTGCAGAGGCTCTCTGGGGATGCAGAGAAGCCCAACAGGAAATATTTGGACAAGGAGGAACTTGCTGCTGTGCTGGTTAAGGTAGCGGTCATATAGGTTCTATGGGATGTCAGATGTTACGGCAGAGTTATCCAGGACTGCGCCTCCTGCTAGGAACTTTAATCACAGCACCAAGCTTGGGCTTTCTTTGCTTTCTGAGATAAAGGAAGAGGTTCTGAGAGACTGAAAGGAGCCATAGACGATTGGTGTGCCTTGCTTTATGTCTATATTTTACCCCTTTCAAGGGGAGGACCTTTTGCTCCACTGTGGTCACGATTCTGTCCAGCCTGGGGGGACACTCATCCATGGCGGTGCAGGAGGTTGCTTTGCTGCACCAAGTGAACAGGAAGGTGCACCTGAAGAGGGCCTTCTCTGGTGCCTATGGCCTTCCAGGCTGTCACGTATGTCCCCTACATGCCTGAACCCACTTTGGGTTGTATTCAGCAGTTGGAAAAAACTTTGGAGGAAGGGGCTAATTCAGCAGCATTTTGCAGGCTATGCAGTCAGAGATGGAGCTGATATTGGACTTGACGTTCAGAAGCTTTTTATGCTCTGGTTGTTTCTGTGGGGGCTGCAGAGACTGGGTGCCATCATTTTCACCTATGGATCCCGCATTTTGATAGGCATCAGAAAGCTGTCTTGCTAAAGATTGGCAGATGGGAAACCTGGGAAGGTTCACATCAAATGCTCATCGAAAGAGGACTAAAGCAGATCTTTGAGTAGGCATTGGCCAAGGTCTCCTGCTATATTGCAGAATTCCTGTTGCCCGGTGAGTGGCTGGCAGACTTAGGTGGTTCTGGAATGTGAGGGAGGCCAGGTCCTCTGATGGCTGAGTGGACTGGATTGTTGGGTGGGAGTACAAGATATATTTTGCCTCCTGGCTCCTCCATTACGAGTGATTGTGACCCCATATCCTCAAAGGAACAAAGAGTGCCTGGCTATGACTCAAAGGTTTGTGAACATGTGGATGGAAGGGATGATTCAGGAGGCTCCCAAGAAATCACTTTTTCTCGATTTTATTTGTGGATCCGCAAGCAAATGGACAGTCCCCACTGGTGATAGACCTGGAGATGTTGAACGTGTTTGTGCAAACTTAGCGCTACATAATGGACATCTACAGAGCAAGGCATAAATTAGTTTTCAAAAATTGATTAGCAGAGTTTGTACTAATATTGTTAATGTCACCAGAAGTTATTTGTACCCAAGACGTGAAATGAGCAACAATACAGCAGTTTTGCGTACCGCTGAAATAAGACATTAGTGAAAGGAGTCAGGCCTTGCAAATTCTTTAAACTTTAGCTAGCCCTGCAGGTCGGGTGACTTAGTTTACCTATTCAACCTAAGAGAAATGCACTTGACCCATAGCGACGGAGGACAACCAATTTAAAATGTGATTTCTGTAAAATGGTGCATGTCACTACAAACCCACTTAATGTTTGGCACACTCCTGCCACCCAGAGGCCAGCCATGCACAGTGAACCTTTTATTTGACATTTATCGCAAAGTAAGTGCTAAATAAAAGTTTCAACCATCTCTTGTAAATGGTACATGCCGTTCATAAAATCTCGACTGGGCAAGTGGGCGAAAAGAGTTTGCGAGCCATAGGTGAGTGTCTGTAAAATGTAAAAGGTTTGCTGGATGAATGGACACAAATAAGTAAATATGATAAAAAAGGCTCTGAAAACAGTTTGGCCAGCTGTCTCCTGCAGGTGGTAATATATAATACAGTCATAAAGAAAAGCGAGCTCTAGTGGCTAACTACAGTGTTTGGTGTTGCAGTAGATCTGTGGATGTACAGACTGGATGCAACTATTGATCACTACTTGGCGTAAGCATTTAGTCTGCTTTGTGATTTGTTATGTAAGAGAAAAGAAAGACTAAGCAGAGTGGATTGCATAGCAGGCAGAGAACCGGTCAAACTGGGTGCAATATTGTAATTTGTGGTCATCTCACTTTCAGAGTACCTGGTATAAGGCAACAGGGTGATAATATAGAATCTCAAGGAGTATGAGTTCAGTCATGGGTTGAGTACCAGTTGCAAGATGTATGCAACCTGCATGTTACATAACTAGGTATGCCATCAAAAGCATTTAATCATGTGATCATGTGAATTTTCAAAAGTTCACTAGTCAACATGATGCATCTTTCCCAACAAAATTAAATATAGTTGACACTATGAAATTCATATACACTAACCTAAACTTTACTCTAAAGCATGGAGATGATACAGTGTTTTACAGTATCAATACTGTAATTATGCGTTATGTAACAGCTTACATTTTAGGGATGGAATTGCATGAGTGTCTTTTTAAAACGATATAAAGTTGACACATACTGGTCTTTCTCAGACAGGATATAGAAACCTTAATAAAAGTATCATCCCGATTTTACTTCTGGTTTGCAATTATTTGAAAAAGAAATTCTTGCCTAGCACTCCTACACATATCTTTGGTACTTTAAGAGTGGAGGAGATGATTACTGCTGCACTTTCCATCCATTAGCACTTGAAGTGAACAGTGAAAAGAGGGTCAAGAGAGCGCCGAGGGCAAGAGAGAACTGCAGGGCAAGCTCTGCTTTCATTGAAGAGGGCAACTTAAATAGCTAACTTTGCTACACAAGTGTTCATTTGATTAGCAAACCTACCGAATTGCATAGCAAATTGCTATGTAACACTGCGTATTTTATGCCTTGCAGAGGATTACTCTGTTAGTTGAGGCATCCAGCTTTCTGGCCTCTTGTTACCCACAGGATGCTTACTTTTATGTTCCTTCAGGAGGTTGCATCAGAATTTTCAGCAATTTATTATAGGGGCAGGAATTTCCAGTTCTGGCCTCAAGATGTCTCTCAAGGTGCTTACCAAAGGGATGGGTGTGGTTGATGCCCGTCTTCCTGCCAGGGGGGTGCAAGTATTTCCATACCAGAACGATTGGTTGATCAAGTCTTCTTCTTGAGATCTCTTGTTGGTACAAAAAAAGGTTGTATGCAAACTGCTGCTGGATCTGGGTTTTTTGCTGAACATGGAAAAGTCTCACTTGCAGCTCTCCCAGGACCTTCAGTATATTAGGTATCAGTTCTGTATGGCTCAGGGGTGAGTGTTGCTGCCATTGTATCAGGCAGTCCGTCTACAGCATCTCTTGGGGCACATGACTCATTAACATACCAATTGAATGTCGTGACACTAGAATTTAGCAAATCAAGGAACATCTGAAAAAAGTGCAGGGACTTTTGAAAAAAGCGGGGTGGAGTCTGTCCACAGCGTGTTCCCTCGACTTGAGCCCTGTTTCTCCTGCGGCAGTCCTTGCCGCAGATTAAAAGTGGTCTTGGCTTGGGGTGAATTTGGGGGTACTCAGTTGTCAGGAGCAGTGGACTCCTTTGCAGGTCGCTCATTGTTCTGACTGGCGGGAGCCTGCAGCTATTTTCAGGAGACTTACAAGTCTTCTCACTCTACATCAAGTTGGCTGTTCTGGTGAGGATGGACAACTGTCTGCAATGGTCTATGTGAATCACCAACAGGAGACTCTGTCCTGGCATTAGGAGACGCTAGCTTTCCAGTCAGGCTGTTGAGCGGAGCACAACCTGCTGTCTCTAAGTGCAACTCATATCAAGGGTTTGGACAATGTCCGGCGGAACGTTTGAGCAGAGAAGAGATGTTTTTTTCTTCCTGATAGGAGGCTTGGCTTGCCAATACTGGGCCTTTTAGCCTCTCCTCAGGATGCTCAGCTTCTCTGCATCAGTTACAGGTTCCCATGTCTGGGTGCATAGATAGTGGATGCTCAAACAGTGCCCTGGCCATCAGGGCTTCTCTATCCATGTTCTCATCGGCCTGTGCTTCCCAATGTGCTGGACCAGTTCAAGGACTTGGGATCAGATTTTATTGTGATAGCACAAGTGTGGTTGAGGCGGTCTTGGTATCCCTTGAAGTGACAATGGCTCCAGTGTGGCTCCTGCAATCTTTTCTGTGTCCTCTCAGGAAGGCTCAGGGGACTCAAGCATAGCACATTACGTATTGCAACGTTTTGAAATTGAGAAGAAGGGGTTGTTTAGTCAGGGAGTGACCCTGCAGCTGGCATTGACGATTCCAAAGTCCACAAGGCCTTCCATTCTGAAGGTTTATGATAAACATTGGAAGAACGTTTAATGGTGGAATGCCAAAAGATACATGCAGGCTCCAAATTGATCCATTCTATTGATTCTGAAATTCTTACAGAGGCTGGGCTATGGGCCTTGCTGTGTCCTCTTTGCAGGCTCATTTGGCAGATATTCAGGACTTTCATGAGCCGTAGGTTTGAAGCTCCAGCTGTGAACTATTTGTGATCCTGCTGCTGAAAAGTGACATATGTTCCAGGCCCATGGTGTATGCAGGGTTTCCACTTTGAGAAACTCCCTTGGTGTTAAGAGTGTTGCAGGGCTCGCTTTTGAGCCAGTGGAGTCTGTGAACCTGAAATACCTGACAGGAAAGTCTGTTTTCCCAGTGGCTATTACACCAGCCCAAAGGCTGAGGGATTCTGGGACACTACTGTCTTTGGCTCTGTTCCTGAAAGTCTTTTCTTGTTCTATGGTGTGATCATGGGTTACTTTTGTAACTTGCTTTCAAAGCAGTTTTGCCAATTGCAGAATACTGTCCTGTCATCTTTATTTTCAAACCCTGCCTCTCCCGAGGAGGAGTGGTTGCATGAGCTAGTCATGAAAAGAGCAGTGTTGACTTATCAGGACCAAACTGCTGCGATCAGGCAGTTGGAGAGCCTGTTCATTAAGATTGGGGATCACAAGCCTGGCATGCAGGGTTCGGTCCATACTCTTAGCAGATGGATTCAGAAAAATATGATCTTGCCTACTCTGTGGCAGAGGTTCCATGCCCAACTCGATTCTGGGCCCCTCGATGAGGTATGAATTCTGTAGGTATGTATATGCAACATCCCAAACGTGAAAGGGGGTTCAAGCTGCATAAATATTATTAGCATGGGCCACCGGTCATTTTAGTTTGAGTATTTCTATTATCTGGTTTAGCATTTGTTTCCACATGTGAAGTGCGTGTAGTTTTGATACGCTTTACAAAGCATTATCACTCCCAACCAAACCATCTTGGGAGCACTCATCAACACCAGATCTCTTCCAGCCCACGCTCTTGATATTGCAGACATAATCACCCGAATCAACTTAGATTTCCTAGCTATATCAGAAACTTGGCTCACTGAAGCCTCAGGCCCAGCACTTTCACTTGCTGTCCCAGACAACTATTCCATCTGCAGAAGGGACAGACCCAATGCCAAAAGGGGAGGAGTGGCCATCATAGCGAAATCCTCTCTGAACATGAGAGTAGTGCCATCAATGCCCCATACCTCCTGTAAACTGCTCTCTGTAAAACTGTCTCTCTCAGCAACAGCAACACTAAATGTCCACCCCATTTAGCGTCCCCCTATGTCCACACACACTTTTGAGAATGAGGTCACTCAACTCATCTCGTCTAACACAAAACCCATATCGCAAACCATCATTCTAGGGGACTTCAACCTAGGACTGAACGACCCACTCAACACCAATGCTCTATCCCTGGCCAACACTATATCAGCACTTGGCTTTACGCATAGAATCCAGAATCCCACGCATGCGAAAGGTCACACTATCGACTGGCCTGCAGATATCAACTGCACTGCCAGCATCACATCTAACTCTCCCTGCCCTTGGACTGATCACCACCTTATCACTTTCAACATAAACACTATAGTCAGCCTCACTAACCTTCCCATCATGGCCCCAAAGGCTCCCTCGAGAAACAAAAAGAACATCACATCCAACAACTTGCTCCCACTACTGCAATCCGTCCTGGCCTCTCCCATGGACAACACGGCTAACCCCACCTCAGTGACCAGTCTCTACAATGACACTAGCCTGTCTGCTATTAACAAAATTGCTCCACTCACACTACGCAAAGCACAACAACCGGCCCACCTCAATGCCTGGTTCACCCCTGAGTTAAAAGACCTAAGAACAACAAAAAGAAAAGCAGAATCACTCTCGGAAAAATAAAACACACCTACTGACAAAAACCTCTTTGACACTACCGCCAGAGACTACAAACATAAAGTACTTCTCACTAAAGGGAAATTATACAATGACAGAATAGCCAAAGCCAGTTCTTACACCAATGAACTTTTTCTAATCCTCAGAACTAGAAACCCCTATCCCACTTCCAAAAAGCTGCAATAAAGACGCAGACTGGTGCGAAAACATCCAAAATGCCCTTCAAAACAAAATCAGCCGCCTCCAATCTACAATCCAAGCCAAAAAGAACAGCTTAGACAAATTACACAAATCCTCACCCCTCTCTGCCAATGCCACTTTCACAAAGGAGCGCCTCCAATTTGAATTCATTGAGGTCTTCATTCCAGAAGTTCTGAAGATCATCCACAGCCTAAATCCCTCTAGATACCAAGGTGATCCCTGCCACCCCCCACAGTCCTCAAAGACTGCTCACCACAACTCGCTCTATTCATCACCAATCTCATCAGTGCCTCATTCAAAAGCAACTGTGTCCCATCTGACCTAAAGAAAGCCTGGGTGCCCCCCTACTAAAAAAAAAAATGGACTCCAACACCCCCACTAACTACCGCCCGATAACAACAGTACCATATTTTCTGAAAATTCTCGATCGGGTAGCTTATCTGCAAATTCAGAATTACCTGGAAACCAATAACATCCTGGGCTACGTCAGTCTGGCTTCCGTCCTCGACACGGGACAGAAACAGCACTACTGGATTTAAAAATCCAAATGGATAATCTGAGGGACAATGGGAAACTAGCTGTGCTTCTTCTCCTAGACCACTCCGCTGCATTCAATCTGGTGGACCACAACATTCTTTGTGAACACCTAACATCAGCAGCTAACTTCTCCCCCAATGCCACCCTATGGATCAACTCCTTTCTCATTGACAGAACCATGAAAGAACCATGAAAGTTTTCTCCCCCAAAGCCGAAGTCCCCCTCCAACCCAGTAACCTGTGGAGTGCCACAAGGATCCTGCATGGCCCCCACCTTGTATAATATATTCACAAAGCCGCTCTTTGACCGCCTCGACCACCTGGGTGTCATCTACACCAACTACGCAGATGACACCCAGGTCCTCATACCTATCTCAGGAGACTACAACAGTGACACAGCCACCATCAATGCCATATTCCGATCTATCCAAGACTGGATGACGCAGCACAGGCTTAAATGACGACAAGACTGAGCTACTCATCATTGTCTCACAACCCAAAATCGACAAACTTAATCACCTCTTCAAGTCCTTCATCATAGGTGGACACACCATTAAAGTCACCAACCAGGTAAAATGCTTGGCTTCCACCTAGACTCCTTACTCATTCTCAACAAACAAGTAAAGGCCACCACCTCAGCCACTGCATACACATGCAGACTCATTAGCACATGCAGAAAATTCCTCTCACCAGACATCTGTCTTACTCTAGCTAGACCCTTAGTCCTCACGCGCCTCGACTACTGCAAAGCCTAATACGCCGGGGCGAAGACACAGAACATCCAGAAACTACAGACCCTACAAACCAATGCCCTTAGGGCTGCGCTCAATATCCGTCTGCACACATCTCTGCCACTAGACACCAACAACACTGGCTCCCCGTACAGGAATGCATCATATTCAAATCATTCACCCTCACACACAAATGCCTCCAACAGATGGCCCCTGCCTACCTGTCCACAGCCTGATGCTAACACAATGTTCTAGACCCACCAGAACTATCTATAAGCACTGACTAGCCATTCCCAGATTCAAGCTCCAAAAGGCAGGCAGCAGCAGCTTCCCTATGTTCGCCAGCAAACTCTGGAACTCCCTGCCCCTCCCACTCAGAGCCCAAGACACCTTCTTGATTTACAGGAAACAACTCAAACGCCCTCTTCAACAAATGCCTAAGCAAACAAGCACCCCCTTTCACCTAGCTCGCGCCACCACACCCTCCTTGCCCCTACTGATAATCAAAATGCTTATATGTTATTATGTTCACGTCATCTATTTGTAATTCTTTGCCATTGTCTTCACTGTGTCTGTCTTGTACTTGCCTTGTAACATCTGTAACTTCTACTCTCTGTAGGAAAGCGCCGAGCTGCCTTCAGGCTTGGCGCGCTATGTTAGCTTCAAAATAAATCAATAAATAAACAAATAAATAAATAATATGTCGAATTGAGGGGCAGCAAAATATACAGTCCATTATACGTAGCATTAAAGCCTATGCCACATTACAGGCTCACTAGCAAGCATCAATGATTACGGGTTTGCTGGTAACCCACTTGTACTACCGTTGGGTTACCGGCAAACCCGCCTTACCGTTACCAGCGCCCCACATCCCGATGCTACTAAGATATTATTGGTGCAGCTAACGGCGTTAAGTACCCATCCCGTAGAGTCCTATAGGAACTGGTTTGCCGCATTTACTGGCACCGGTGGAACCGGTGCCGGTGATTTGGGCAATTCTTTGCGATAGGAGCCTGAAATCCTGGTAGGTCAGGCCTGCCGGTAGTTCAGTGCCCCTACTCCCAAACTTGGAGTGTGCTGGTCTGGTAAAAATGCCAGACCCCGAATTACTGGGATTTTTACTGGGATTTTTACCAGACCGGCACACTCATAATGAGGCCCTATGTCTTTGTTGCAGTGGAGAGAATTAGATTGTGTTATTATTGTATTAGGGCAAGCTTTGTGTTAGTGTTGGATATATGGCTGAAGTGCCAGGTAGTGCAAGCATTATGATGGGTTGATTGTAATTATTATTAGCATAAGGGCCACTTGTCACCGTAGCCAAACCCCAGCCATTTTCTAACTACATCCAACTAAGAGTTGGTAGTTTGTTATCATTTAGGGCACTAGGCCGCATTTCTGAGCTTCTGTTTTGTTCATTTAATTAGATTGTATTTCTTCTTCCTCTTTCAAGTGTTCAGATTGTCAAAGTCCTTTGGAGGAAGGGAGAAGCGCAACACAAAGATTGATTATTGTTGCAAGACTTAGCTGTTCCCAGATGTTTCAGGCACGAGATTGGTAACACAATGTTCCCAACATTAGATAAATGTAATGGCAGTGAAGGACATGGTATTGTGTGAACAAGACCTTGAGGCATGGCCTAGCCAGGGTATTGAACAAGGTTGTGACTATACTGCCCCCAGTTAGAAATGGTAAGACCATAGGAACTGCAGCTGACAAGCTAAATAGAGCAAATAAATCCAGGAAATTAGTCCACTAGCAGTGTCTGGGCTGCATTTATTTATAAATCCACCTGGTTCCCAAGAGAGATATGGGAGGATGTGTGGTAGGAAAGCAACATGTTTCAAGACAGGAGATGCGTTTGTTGTCGCCAAATGCGCAGCTGCAAGATCAGAGAGTCTCTGAGGGGTGCCAAGATGTCTGGTCTCATGAGAACGTAGTATTGTGTCCATTTTGTTACCACAGGCTACTGACTTCACTGTTCACACTCGTTTCAGGATTTGGGTCTTCTTGGGAGGCATGCACATCATGAAGTTGTCCTGGGCAATGGGAAAAGGCCATTGTAGCAACAGTGATATCAATAATGTCCAATCAAAACTGAGTATTTATTGCTGATTACACAGTTAGGTCATCATTAGGGGGCGGCATTTAAATGGTCCTGACCAATCAGTTTGATTTGTATATGTTGAGTTTGGATTTTTGTATAAGGGCTAGCCAATAGGGAGTGTAGGATTACCTTGCATTTGCTATTTGTAGTGTTAAGGTAATATCTGGTGGTCGGCAGGGCCGTACTGGCGTCCGCGGACCTCCAGCTCTTGGAAGGCCCTAACTCCTTCCTTGTCCCAAAGAAGTAGGAGGCCCACACAAGAGCAATAGGTTACTGCTGTTTATTACACGAAAACAGACAGGGACAGGTTCATGGAGCACAGGTTCCAAACAACTTCTCGCTGTAATCGGACTTGCAGGCCCATTTTGTGTCTGAGTGACGTAATGATGTGCGTCATATGCGAAAGCTCACCCCCAAACCTACCGCCACTCCGGGTTGGTTCCTTGAGTGGTAGGTTTAGTATAGCGAAAAGTTTTGTAGGTAAAGTAGAGGGCAGGTGGTACGCTTGTGTTGACCCTAAAAATTGCTACTTGGAAATGGTTACATGGAGAGAGTTAGTGATTGGTTGCGTTAAAATGTCATCAGTGGTTAGCCCCCGTGCCCTGATTGGCCCATCCGCGAGCCCCCAAGCCTGGGACCATCATCGTTCCCAGCTCGCGATGTACCTGGTGTTGGCCACAATGTGTGCCTATGTGTCAGTGGAGGACAATGGACAGGTCCTGTTACTTGTCGCTAGAGTGCTCTTTTCCCATCGCTGCCGGTGTTTTGAGTTGTTCCACGTTTGTTGCAGGCTGGGTCCCAGACGTGGGACCCCAGTGCTTCTTCAGTCCTTGGGGCTTGGCATCCTACCAGGTCAGCCTGGTCACGTGTTGAGAGACTGTGGCTGAGGCAGAATTATGCAGATTTGATTTGTATGTCTGCTCCGGGGAGTCGTAGCAGTGGCTGGTGTAATCTTGGCTTGGAGAGCGCGGAATGTTGATTGCAACGTCCCGATCTTGAATGCGGGCTCTAGTCAGGGCTGGGCTGCATGATCAGCACCTTGTAGCTCTGTATGAACTGTTGGACTCTGGTTTGGACTCTGTGTGCACTCTGGTTTGCGGCCTACTTCAGGTTGGTTATATGTGGCGGTATAAGATCCATTTGTAGGGTTTTATCTTCAGGGTTAGTAGCATGAAGCGCCTGCAAGTATATACACAAACTCTTCTGGCGACTTAAATTTCTGCAATGAGGTTGCTGACCTATGTGAAAAATAATAATGATGCATGTCTGTGAGTGTACGGTCTCCTAAGTCGTAGCACTGAGCGTGTTCTTCGTGTGAGTTGTTGTGTGTCTGATCCAGGTGCATGGCAGCACATGTGTTTCTGTCCATTGTGGCTATGTCGTCATGTCATCTCTAATGATGGCAGCGTAGGTTTGTGACGTTTAGTCGAGCTGGTCCATGTGGTCAGTATCAGCTACATCTTGGTTCCCACTCGTGCTCTGGGTGGGATGTGGCCAGGTTTTGCAGGTGGAGCGTGGTCACAGTAGATATTGACATCTGAGGCATCAGACAGAGGTGCAAACACATCCCGCTGAGGGTACTTGGGTCGTGACAACGTCGACCATAGTTTGTACGTTGGTGGGGGGACGGGACCGTCCCATTTTCCCTCTTCAGTCCCCCCTCTGGTCGACTTGTCGACCACAAAATTATCCACACTTTTATCTTCGCTTCTTCTTCCATCTTCGCATGCATCTTGGCCAATTGCGATATCATTTCTAAAAGAGTGCCATTATCTTCGTCATTCGCGGGAACAAACGTGGAGCAGGAACTTCCAATTTTTGCGCAAACTCATCCTTGCATCGCAGTTAGGAGGTCCAGCACATATCTGTTCTGCAAGGCAACCATTCTTATTGCCCTTAGTTCTTCCTTTATTGCGTTGAATCCATTCACTGTGGAATTGATCGTCATCATCAGCTCCCACCTGGTAATCTGCAGCCATTTCGCATTCGCATATGCTTGTACTCCTGGATGTATTACAGAGGAAATTAACATTGCTGCTCTACTGAACAATCTGTGAGCTGCTGTCAATCTGTGAGTGCTGTTTCTGATTTACCCCAGAGGTAGCTCCCAGTCAGTGGTTCTCCTTGCCCCTTTACCCTAGCCAGCGTTCTTATGGTGGGGTTGGTACTCTGGGAGTTGCTAAGCATCTGTTCCACTGATTTTCTCCTTCTCCTGCTTCCTTCATCCATTTTTGGGAAGTTTTCCATTTTAATGTGTTTCTGTGGTACTACCAGGGAGGGTACATTGACATTTACCAATGTACATACTCCACCCCATGATTGTGGTAGGCTGTGATATGCGTTTTTGCTCCACAGGCCCAGTAGTGGTCCATTAGTACTGCTGTTCCAGCTCCCCCCTCAGATTGCTTCACTGTTCGTTTGCACCCTTCATTTGTCCCTACAGCGGTCTCTCCATCATGCTGGTAACATAGAGAAGGCGATTCTACTGGGATAACTGTTAATGGCTCCTCTTCCTTATCTAACTATGTGAGCAGTCCTGTGCTCTTTGTCCATTCCTTGTAGCACTTGTCATTTTCTTCCTGTACTTTTATTACTGGAACTTTTGCCAATGTAAATATCTTGCTTCCAACTACTCCGTCCACCCAACCGTTCTTTTTGTACACCTTGCCATATATTAGTATCAGTGGTCTCGCCCAGCAGCCAGGTTCACCCCCTACCTCACTTGCGCTCCATTTACATGGCAGATAATCCAGTGTCACTTCTTTCGTTTCTCCTTTGTCTGCCCCGTCTGTTATGTACCGTAGTCCTTCTGTGAGTTGCCAATAATTATCGAACATAGTTAATGTTTTAATGAAGTTATCTTCATAAGGGTACCTTGACCTTGATTTCCACCTCAGTGTCGCCGTTCTACCTTGGAACCATCCTCGTGCCTGAAACAGTGCCAGATATAGGAGACACTCCGCTGTGGACGCTGGCACCTCAGCTGCCATGAAAGTTCGGGAAGCGCTCATGGCGTATGGAATAGATGAGCAGATGTAACAGTTGTCCTTTGTCGTATCCTTACCAATTTTGAACATGTGTTTATACCACATGTTTTTATAAACGTGTGCAGACTCTGTAAAATGTGTCGACCCCATGTATATCAAGGGAAACGCTAGCTTTACCTCTTCTTACATTTTGTCCTGTGCTACTCATACCACCTGATACAGTGCTCCTTGTGGCTGAGGTAGGGGAAATGTTAGTATTGGGTTTTGCAGTTACATGCACAACGTAGTAGGCCTGCCAGACAGCGGCAGTTATCAGTCCAGTGGTCAAAAATACCCCCAAAATGTTAATTACAGTTGCTGTGACCACTGGCATATTGAGCTTACCTTTGCTGCCGTCCTGTAGCTAATTAGTTCAGATGATACAGGTGCCCTGAAATTGTCTAAATTTTGCATTGTTACTGTTAGTATTTGTTACTTAGGCCCTGCGTATCAAATAGTCGCTCAATGCCCATGCAAAAAGTTCCTCCCTCATCTGCCTTACCGCCCTGTCTCTTAGAGCAGGTAGGACTGCGTGGAAGTGTGGATCTGAGCGCACGATAAATTGTATAAACGCGTTATAGTATACGCGTGGCCGCCTGGGCCTGAATTATTTTGGCCTTTTAATCCTGTGTATAAATTGGTGTGATAGTGCTTCTGGGTGGTCTTTGGGAGGTAACATTTAAGCCTGCCCAGTGATCGATGTGTTTTATCAGATATTTTCATACAACAATTACAATGCACAATACCTGCATGTACGAAACAAAAAGAGAAGAGAACATGCATGTGTTTACACAGTGTTGTGCATATTGCCAATATCCTTATTGATGTTTATTCTTTATTAACTTTTGTTTGATCGTTTAATTTACTCTCTACTGCCTCACTCCAATATCACCATCACATTTAGAGCTGTATCAATAGTGCAGTTGGACATTTTGTGTCTGTGATCTCCTGTGCAAAGGGTGGGTGTGCTGTGGGCTGTCGCTCGTTTATGTCCCTGGGTGTATCTGGTGCCTGTGATGTGTCTTTTTCGTCATCTGTTGTTGATGTTGCCGATGTGTTGGCCCTGTCGCTGCAGTGATGGGGCGCGGTTGTTGCTTTGTAGGGCTTGATGTTGTGGATATGTGTCCAAACGTCTTTATCTGTCAGTTTGAAAGCTATGGGTGCCACTTTTTCGATGACGCGTGGCCCCGTGAATCTAGGTGCGTTCCATTTCCTCCTGAAATTCCTGAGGAGAACTGTGTCTCCTTATTTCACTGCCCACTGTGCAGTTTGTTCCCCATTGTTAGTTGCTTCCTGTTGATTGTTCTCTGACCCTCCCTGTGTCAGTTGAATCTGTTGAGAGACAAAGGAGGCACTAGTAACCAGAGAAGTGACATAGTCATATATTTCTTGACCAAAGACATCGTCTGTTCCTTCACAGTCGTACATCGCTCTTGTGGGTGGTATTAAAGAAGGTGCATTTGGTGTCGAGTCACCCCCTGGTGGGGCGTAAGGTGGTGGTCTGACCCAGGCTTGTTCCTTGACTCAAACAGAGCCAAAGGAAGGCAAGAAAGCCAACTTTTCTTAGTGGTCTGCTGCATTTTTGCTATTGATTCTTTTAAGATGCTGTTGAGGCGTTCACAGACGCCGTTAGTTTGTGGGTGGTATGCACAGGCAAACTTATGTTTAATCCCAAGTAGGGCAGTGATGTGCTGAAATAGTTCATTTGCAAAGTGTGGGCCGTTGTCTGAGACCAGGGCGGGGGGATTTAAAGAGACGGGCATGATATAAGGGTACATAGTACAGAAGTAAAAGAATTTTAGACATAAAAATAAATAAGTAAGGGTTTCAATTGGGCATCCCACGCTAGGCAGGGACTTAGGTGTAGTGTTGGGTTGAAACCACTTACAGATTGGGGGCTCGTCGCAGGATTTCTGAATTAGATATACCACTTGTGACAGCTTAATACAGTGTGCTAACTGACAGGGTACATAAATCCTGTTGGGCTACCACGCTGTGTTACACTGTGAAAAGCACCCCTCAAAAGGGAACGCTCTAAAGAAACGGTTTGTTTTACAAAAATAAAATAAACTTCTGTAAATCAGGAAGGAAATTAATATTTCCAGAATGGCGACATTGGTAGAGATCAATATGGCTAGAGAACACCTTTTGCATAAGTTATTTGTGAGAGGTGAATGGACAAAGCAGGATCAGAATGTGTGGTTGCAGGCAATCACAGAACAGATCACTACAACAGGGTCAGACATATGGCAAGACCAGGGTCCCTTACATATGGCCCTGAGTGAACTATATATGGCCCCTAAGGCAAAAGAGGAACAAAGCAAGATTGCCACCATAGCGGCATATCTATACCTATATATTGGAGCCATGCAGGATAAATGTGCTGAAGGCCAATATCTGGCAAGTAAGCAACTGCAGGCACTAGAAAGGGCCCAAACTGATCTGGACTCTTCTGAGCAGAGGTTGCAGAGGAGCCAGGAGTCAGAAAACGAAAGTAGGCAGTATATAATCAAAATAAAAGAGGACATGGGTATCCTGCAGCAGGAAAAGGCCCAACAGGATACCAGAATTCTGGCCTTACAGAAGGAGTACCAAGAAAGTGTGGACTCTCTGCTGCAGAGCCAGAAAAAGCTGGAGCAACAACTCAATTTCAACAGGGCATGCGCAGAGCAGGTAGTCACCCTGCAAAGCTACCTAGATAGAGAGAAGGCAGAGAGCAAAGGCAGAGAGCAACAAATTGATTCTGAAAGACCTGGACACCCAGGCCGAATTTGATGAAGAGTGCCAGAGAGCTGGTGCGCAGAGAGGCAGGCTCTTACTCAGGAAAGGGACTCCTTAGGCCAGGAAGTCTGTCAATCAAAAGAGAAATTACAGGAAAATCACCCAGCCCTTCAGGGACTGGGTGATCTCAAAAAAGAGCATGAAAAATTGTTAGAGCACACCAGGAGGGTGGAAGAGGCTCTAGCAAGGAAGGACCAGGCCAGTATGGACAGGATTCAGGAGGTAACCCACCTGCAGCAAAGACTGGCCCAGTACTCAAAAACAACCCAGGAAGCACAGAGAGAAAATTAGGCTCTCTGTGAGAACAATGGCAGGCTCCTCAGGCAGGTAGCCATGCAAGAGAGATTGGTAGAGACTAGTAAGGCCTTGATTGAGGAACAGAAAGTGCAGGTTCTTGCATGGCAACAGGGAGCAGGGGCTGATAGAGATGAGGTTCGCTGGGAAAGGGAAACACCTGAGCATAACCTCAGGAACCCTAGTACCAGAGTCCTTGAACTCTTCCAAACCCTGGACTCTGCCACCCCCATGTCCACTGGTGCACATGAGCCAAGGGCCACAGGATGGCAGATTTCAATCCAATCAGAAATCTGGGGCTCCTAGACCAGCACGTCCCAGGAATGGATGGGCTGGCATCTGGGTATGGGTACCCAAGTACTGTAAAATTTAGTCGGGAGCTCCAGGAGAGTAGGCCCACTAAGGCCTTCCTGAAAACCTCTGCCCAGCTAGGACAGTGGAGGGGGGGTACCCATCAAATCCTGGGAGCAAGGAGGAATCAGAAGACTCCTCTGAGCGCCCGATGACACAGGAGACTAGGTCCCCACATTCTGCCAGCCACTCTCAGGCTCGTGGAATCTGGGGAAACCTAGAGGACCAGACGGGCACCTCTGGGAGCAGTTCCTCTGAGTCAGAGAAGGAGTGGACCTGGGTTACCTGAATCAAGAAGGCCAATAAGGCAAAAAGGGCCTTGCTTAAGGACCCCTTAAAGCAGATCAAGGCGATAAGGAGCGTCATCACGCCTTACCATAAGAACGCTAGGCATTCTGTTTGGGAGCACTTAGAGCTCTTTGAGCAGATGATGGAAACTTTCCATTTGAAAGACAGCAGTAGCTGTATTCAGTATGTGTAATGGGCCTTCTCACCAGAATACTCCAGCTTCTTTGCGGGGCTGGAGGACGAAAATCATTCTAGATGGTCCACCTATAGGGTGGCCATCTTGAAGCATTTTTCTGTGCATAGAAATCCCCAGGAGGCTCGCAAGGCGGCCTACAACTTACAATGTGGGGAGGATCAGGCCCACCAGAATTTGTTCAGGAATTAAAGCGTGCCTTTGCGCAGACCACCAGAAGGGTGCGCACGGACAGCAAAGAATTTGTCAATACTTTTTTCCAAGCTCTACCAAAGTACATCATGACCAAGCTACTGAGAGATTTTCATGAGAAAAGATCACTAGACTGGGTCAATGAACAGGCCACCCGAATTTATGAGGTACAAAAGCCCATAGAAAAAAAGAATAATCCTAAAAGCCCCAAAACAACCAACACCCCTGCTGCTGCTAAGGTGGCAGAGGTGAAGGTTGCCCCAGTTTAGATTCGGAGATGGGGGGGCCTAAAAACCTGCCTGCACAAAATCAGAGCAATCCCAAGCCCAGAAGGCCCTCGGGCCAGTCACAAACAGGGAGCCAAGGAGGTAGTCCCACAAATGGGATCCCTCACTCCCCTGAATACATAAGCCCCCGCTAAAAGGGGAACAGACCTATCCTGGGTTATGTGTGGACTCCTCCAGCCCAAGCGGGGGGATCCAACCAAACAGCAGGTAACCCAGGGAACATCCCTCCTCACTTCCCCCAAGAGGGCAGAAATTCCCAAAATCCTGGACAGAACTTTTTTCCCAGGTACCCGCCAAACATTCAGCCCCAAAATAATCCATCCTTCTTTCCCCACTTTCCTGAGCCCAGACAACCCAATCCGGGAGAGGGTAGGGGTACCCAAATCTTCCAAACCCGGGGTATTATCAGAGAAGGATAGCTACCCTTCCCGGGATCAGCCCAGGGGAGAAAGGAGAACCCCTTACCAGCCTGAGCGGGTGTCACAGCTAGAGCGCCAGGTCCAAAACATGGCACAGGAGTTGGGTCGCATGCTGAGGGCTCAACAGAACCCTCAGATGAGCATGCCGGCTCAGAATGCCCCAAACACCGGACCTGGTGCTCCAGAGCAATGACGGGGGCAGAACCCTGACAACCCACCCGTTCCCAGGGAGGAGGCACAAGGGGATGGGGGGTGTAAAGCCTTGGAGGAAGCTTCCTTCCCCCACTTGTAAAAAGCCCCTGGAAACCCAGGAACCGGAACCAAACCCTCCTTCTCCTGAAAGTCTGCCACCCAAGGAGCAGAGGGGGGTAGGAGAAACAAAGAACCCAAACAGACCCATTTTGTGGAGGAGGTACAGATCTTCCAGTTTGAAGGAGAGGGGTCCTCAGAGGATCTTGGCAAAAGGATCTTCTCCTTCAGAGATGAGGGAACTCCTCCCAAAGAAAAATGGGTCCCAAAGGATTCAAATCCAGACTGGGTAGATGTGGGGACTGAGCTAGTGCCACCCATCATCCAAACCCAGAATCAACAGCATGAAAATCCCCTGGTTCAAATCCATTCTGGTGACTGCCTCCAGAAAGGGGGGGGCGGCCCAGAACCAGAACCAGGGGAACCCAAAACTTCTCCCATATTTAGTTGTCAACTTTTCTTTTCAGATTCCCTAGATTACAGAGTGCTGCCCAAATCTCATCTCTATCAGTGTCCAAAACTAAAAAACTAACCCACCAGTTGTCCAAATATGTACATTATCTGTGCCCCCTTGTGGAGAAGGAGGGAAGATTCTATGCCCCGGTACAAATACAGGGACAGGGTACAATTTTGGCTCTGGTGGACACTGGATCCCAAGCTACCCTTCTATCAAAAAGGGCCTTTGATAAACTGAATTCAGGCAGGGGGGAGAATTACCAAATTCCTCTCACCCTTCTTCCTGGACAACTTCAGAACTTTGACGGGAAGGAAATTCCTGTCGAGGGGACTGCGGATTTGGACATTAAAATTGGGCGACACAAGGTGAAGCACCCGGTCATAGTTGTGACTCCAGAGGGCACCCCTTGTTTACTAGGGAATGACCTCCTGCGAAGGTTGTCACCCCTAATAGATTGCGTAAACAAGGTCCTCTGGACTCAGACTAGCCGACCAATAAAATTAAAACAGAGTGTCAACCATGTTAGTTTAAACGGCACCTGCCACATGGTTGAACAAAAATCCCAGACGTGACAGTAATAGCAGTAGGACAACAAACTGGTGATGGGGGGGTCCTCCCTATTTCTGAAAATCAACCTTCCTTCCAGTCTAAGGTGTCCACACTGGAAGGAAACACTCTGAAATTCTTTACCAATTCACAATCAGGCATTTCCACTCCTATAGTCCAGAAAGAGGAGAAATCAGCTCAAAGCATGGCTGATATTCAGCAAATTGGAGAGCAGTTGTTCATCCCTGTTCAGTTAAATGAAGGGAAGGACTCTGTTCTCGCCCGAGTGTGTGTGAACAACGGTAAGAGCTTCATCAGCGAAGCAATGTTGCACCAACTCCCAAAAGATCCAGCCCTTCCCACATTTGGACTCATAGATAAATGGGAAATGGACTTGGAAACACCCAATTCCAAACATCTCCTGCCAAGCAGGTGTATGCTCAAAATCTCCATAGGCAACAAGAGCATAGTCCATAATTGTTGGGTCGTGCGAGACGTCACTGCCGCCTTTTACTTAGGCAGTGACATTCTCAATCGCTTTGCCATTAGTTTGGACCTAATAAACTTCAAAGCTTGGTCCCGATTAGCGGATAATCCCATGGGCTTTGATGATCCAGAGAAAGCATTCAGGTCAGCTCATTTGCTGCCTTATGCAGTTGAAATTCAAATTAGAGGAAGTCACCATCCCAGAAAGGACCAGACAATTCACCCTGGAAGTGAAAGTTAAAAGTGGACAGAAATTGAAAAACCCTAATGCCTATATTCATCTAAATGCTTATTTCCAACAGCAAGGGTTCAGGGTAAACCCAACACCACTAGTCAATATAGAACACAACACCATTCCAATAGAGGTGGATAACAGAGACCTAAAGAGTATCACTCTAGCCGCAGGCACCATTATTGGAATGGCAGTTGATGACTGACATTTTTCCATAGATTTAGGTAATGAACTGTTAGGACCAAAGTGACAGTGATGACCACACAACACCAGACAGGATCTTTACCCGGCATGGGGGGAACTTCCTGGTGTACACTTCCTGCCCTTATGGTAAGGAAGATGTGACTTGTGACTTCAGGAGGGATGAGGCGATTTTCCGGGTCCATGAGGACTACCTTCCGCACCTGAAGCCACCGGTCCAAATCAACAGTTTGACCAGGGACTTCTCCACCCAGCTGGAGGAGGCCGCTGAGATAGCCAAACCAGAAGTCTTTCCAGGCTTCAGGCAGATGGTTGAAGAGAGAGTCAACCTAGCCAATGCCTGTGAGACTCTGGAGCAGAAGCAAAAATTGAAACAAGTTTTCTTGGATTTTCAAGATCTCTTTGCGGTGGACTCATATGACTGTGGTCGCACCGACATCCACACAACAATTCCCACGGACCCTGGCATGACTCCAGTGTTTGTGAAGCAATATCGCTTGCCTCTCGTATCAATGGAGTCCCTTACTGAAATAATTAAGAACCTTGAGTCCCGTGGGATAATCCGTCCAGTCCACAGCACCTTCAATAATCCGCTGCTGGGGATATTGAAGCCAAACGGCCAGCGGAGACTCTGCGCCGACCTTAGGGAGCTCAACTAACCGGTCCATACTTCCCGATGGCCTCTTCCCTACATTGACCAAGGGCTGGCCCAGATCCAGGGGTCACAGGTATTCACTGCAATAGTTGTAACACATTAGTGACAGAAGGATACTTTGTTGAAAAGTTATTCCTAACGCTAAGTCCCTAGCAATAATTAGTTAGCCCTTTATGTGAGGAATCGCATGCCCATTCGGTACCGCCCTAGTTGGTGCTGGTGTGCCGCCTACAATGGGATATAGAGATCCTGGCCCTATCCTCTCTCACTACTTTCCTGGTATCTAAAAGATTCCTCACATATAGGGCTAACTAATTATTGCTAGGGACTTAGCGTTAGAAATAACTTTTTAACTAATTATCCTTCTGTCACTAATGTGTTACAATGTTTAAGGTATAGAAAGGGAGGGGACTGCCTTTCGACTCTGATTTGTTGTTACTTTAGTCACTGCAATAGACCTGACCAATGGATACTGGACTGTACCTGTCAGTAGGGAGGTCCAATACAAGCTGGCCTTTACCTTTGGGGGCAGCAGTACACATGGACCCGGACTCCCTTCGGATACATCAACTCCGGCAATGAATTCAACATTTTTCTACATAAGGCCATGCCCGACCTGGGCGAAAGGGGTAACCTGGCTTATGTAGATGATGTGCGCATCAAAAGCTCGACTGTGGAGGAACACATAGCAGAGATCCGTTATGTTCTGGCACAGTTGAGGGCTGCCGGAGCAAAACTTTCCTTTCAAAATGCACAGTGGTGTAGAACCCGTGTCAATTTTCTTGGGGCATGAGATTACTCCTCAGGGTCTCTGTCCCCAGGAAAAGAAAGTGGAAGCACTCCAGAAATTGAAAGACCCCACAACTCTGCGGGAACTAAGAATCCTCCTTGGACTGACTAATTACAGTAGAAAGTTCATTGAGGACTACGCAGAGATCACAAGACCCCTGATTCATCTTTTGAAGGGGGGGTCAAGTGGGAGTGGGGTCCAGAACAAGCCGAGGCAGTAAGACAACTCAAAAGAAGCCTCTCACAAGTGCCTTGCCTAGCTTACCCTGTCAAAAACAAGGAGTTCGTCTTGGAGATAGGGTTCTCTAATACATGCTTGACTGCAGTATTATACCAAAAGCATGGCAAGGTCAATAAAGTAATCTCCTATGCGAGTAAAACTTTATCCTCTGTGGAGGAAAAATTCAACGATTATGAGAAGGCACTCCTGGCAACGGTGTGGGCATTGAAGAATTACCGCCCGTTTATCCAGGGGGAACACATCACAGTGGAGACTCCACACCAGCCTCTGCAATATCTCCAAAGTGACAGAATCCTGGCCGGAAATGGGAGTAATTCCCGAATTACTTCCTGGATCCTGTCAATGCAAGGCTTTCCTGTGGAGGTCAGATATGGCCAAAACAAGAAGAGTCTCCTCGCGCAAGGTCTGGCTGACTTGCATGATTGTGCCAGAGAAAACTGTCTGGAGGACGAGAGTGTAAAAATCAAGGACAACATAGAGACATACCTCAATTCCCCACACAAAGGTCCTCATTACAACCCAGGCGGTAAGTTCCCTACTTTACCACCATGGTGTAAACTTTGTTTACACCATGGTGGATGGCGGATTTACCGCCCCATTCCAAGGTGAGTGGGGCGGTAAATCCCCATTCCCCATTTACCCTTCCCCATTCCCATTTTTGCCCCAAAGGGCATAATGGGAGTGGGGAAGGCGCTAATTACGGCACTGTAAATTACGGTGCCGTAATTAGCCCCAAGGCGGGTTAGCGCCTTGCATTTTAACGCCTGCTAAAAGCAGGCGTTAAAAAGGTAATCAGGCGTTAAGGGTTAACGGCGCCGACGGCGCCGTTAAACCCTTAACGCCTGGGTTGTAATGAGGCCCAAAGTCTTTGAAGAAGACAAGTGTGAGGGAATGCCCACTGTCTATGTGGATGGATGCTCCTACCATGTTGACAACAATGGGGAAAAAGAATGTGTGGCTGGCGTAGGGAATGCATGGGTGAATGAGGCCCCAGAACCCTCCACTGGGTACAAGATTGGTCCCTAAAGTAGTCAAGTGGCAGAGTTGATGGCTGTGCATCAAGAAATCCTCACTGCTGTCCAACATCAACTCCACGAACTGGTCATAATCACATATTCGGATTATGTACGGAATGGGTTCGTGGAGCACCTGGTTAACTGGAAAACCAGAGGTATGTTATGTGCTAACAACAAACCCTTGAAACATGGGAAATTAATTCAAAATATTGATGATCTGGTCACCTCGAAGGGGTTGACCATCTACTGTAAAAAGATCAAGGGTCATTCCAAAGTAGAGGGACCAGACAAAACTGGAAAGGACTTAGCTGATCAGCTGACCAAAACCAGAGCCATCCAAGGGGATCTACTAGAGATCGAGTCCCTGTTGGGGGAGATCCAGGTCACTGCTATCACTAGGTCCCAGACAAATGCTCACAATGAACTCTCAACTGCATAACGGAGTAAGGAGACCCCAGATGCTGATTTGATTACTGCGTAAAAAGGGGATCCAATAATTGGTAAGTTTTATCAACACATTGAGGACCCAGAGAACTTTCCCCTGACCGATACCGATTACATGGGGAAAGAGGACCTCAGAGTGTTGATGAAATGTCCAAAAATGTTCAGAATCCAAGACGGTTTGTTGGTAAGGAAATCCCTAGCTGGCCATGATCAGTGGGTGGTTCCCCCCTCATTCCGAAGCCTGATGTTAAGTCACGCCGATCATGCGGCCACAGCCAGTCATAGGGGGTTTCACACAACACTTGAAATCTTAAGAGAGGTTGCATATTGGCCACATATGGGGCAGGACCTCGACCAATACTTGAACGGCCCCAAATTGCAACGCAGAAACAGCAGCTGCCCTGATGATCAACCACATCTTTTCGCATTTTGGACTACCCCAAAGGATCGAGTCAGACCGAGGTAGCCATTTCACCAGCGAAGTAATGACAAAGATGTGGGCGATACTTGGGGTCAAAAGGAAGCTACACATTGCTTACCGGCAGCCTCTAGTGGTGCAGTGGAGAGATACAACAAAACAATTGTGAGCATATTAAAATAAATTGTGGCAGATTCTGAGCCAAGTTGGGATATTCGATTACCTCTTGTCTCAATGGCCATCAGATCTACCCCTTCATCTGCAATTAAAATGTCACCGTTTGAGCTGATGACTGGACGCAGGATGGTGCTTCCTCAGCCTCTGCTCCACAGAACCCAAGAGCAGACATTGATCAATGCCTCCACAACTCATGAGTATGTTGAAAATCTAAGAAAACACCTTCAACATGCTTTTGCTTATGCTCAGCGAAATCTAGAAAGATCTGCAGACAGCAGGAAGACCCACTATGACTTAAAGACTACCGGAAAAGAATACAATGTAGGAGACCGGGTCTACTTGTAAAATTTCCAAAGGAACCAGGCCAAACAGCTCACATTTTTGCCTTCCTGGAGGGGTCCTTTTGAAATTGTAGACAAAATCTCACCAGTCGCCTATAAAATCTGCATCTCAAAGGCAATTTGGCGGAGGGGGAAGATAAGTGGGTCCATATTAACCAACTAAAGTGTTGCCATCCTAGGCACACTCTGCAGCAACTGGAGGAGTCTTCTGGAACCCCACAGGGTATCACTCCAGCTCCCTAGAATTCCAACTATAAAATATTCCATATATAGTCCATAAATTACAATAAGGAAAATGTGTCCTGATTTATCAAAATGTATGTATCCGACCCCACTACATTAATAGTGGTGGGGAAATGTCTACAAATATGTTTTTGCTTTGTCATCCTAGTTCATTGGGAAACCATGGAGACTAAGACCAAGGAGGACTACCCAGGGACCGGGAGAAAGATCCAAGGGCCCGGAGTATCGCTCAATACTCACATCAGGACTGGGTAAGGAGAAGTGGTCGATCCACTCCTGATGGAGGAAAAGATGAGGAACTTTGCCATTTTTTTGGAACGAAAAGAAAAGAGACTGACATCCCAGTCTTGCGACTTCCCATTGATCGACCAACGCCAAATCGCAAGAGGGGGGCTTGTGGGATGTTTTAACCCACTAGTCCATGCCCTGAAACAGCACTGTGCGCTGCCTGTATCAGAAACAACAGGATGCCCGCCAAAAAGATCTTTGCGCTAAAATCTCTGAAAGTGCGCAGGAAAACCTGAAAAATAGGCCGCCAATCCATTTTGCCTATGTCAGTGGTAACACAGGAGACCACTGCCAAAACCTATCATTTGGCTGCCCACAGATGAAAATGAAACTACTTGAAAAAGCATTGCTGCATTGCAAAGGAAAACCCAGAGCTGCTTTAAAAATCAATTTTTCCTTGGCTGTGGAAAGTGCAAAAATCATGGTTTTCAAACCTCACAAAAGATCCAACATCCTTGTTGGGGGGTAAACATCACTTTATTTAAAGAATTCACTTAAGCACAATGTCAGCAGAAACATATTTTAGCAGAAGAAAATCTTCATTCAAAGATGCTTGCTTCGAAAAATATGTTAAAAATGGGCGCAGTACCGCCTCACGCCTGTGTCAGAAGCCGGCATTTACTCATACTCATTTAAACGTATGCCTTAAAGTCAAAGTATGCAAGAGAAGAGACTGCCCATCAAAAGCCATATAGGGTGACAATTCAATCTCTGTTTTAAAAAAAGGCTGGAAGTAAGAGATTTGTGGCTATATTTGTAAAAATGTAAATTGTATTTTAGAGAAAGACCATTTTTAAACATTGTTTCACAAGTAAGTTAAAGCCAGCCACATTGAGCTTCAAAGACATTCCACAGTTTCTCCCCAAACAAAGGAATCTTCCCCCCTGCCATCTGCTGAAGAACTGGCAGGGAGGTGTGAAAGGAAATGGGAGGGGACTTTGACCTGTTGCTCTGACCAGAAACAAAAGACTCCCTTGACTGAAAGGAAAATGCTAATTCGGGTGGGACAGAAAACAAGTGCTGGCAGGAAGAAGCCTGGGACTGCTCTGGCCCAGCCCAAAACCTTGGGGGCGGAGACAAACAGTTTTGTTTATAAGAGAGCACAGAAAATATCTTTTTGAAAAAGACTCCTAGAAAACTGAACAAAATTGGTAAAAATCTGTAAATATAGTGTTGTTAAAATGAAAATTCTGGTCACGTTTTAAAACTACTCTGGAATTTGTGCGACATTCAAAGACTGAACCACGAAAATGCTGACTTTGTAGCAGTTGTGATAATGTTAAAAATATGAAACTTCACAGGAATATGCCCAGAGGATATGTGCATGTATCTGGAAAGATTTGTACAGATCTGACACTGGGTAACCAACTAAAAGTGCGAAAAATTGTCATTTGTGAACCGAAACTCTTAGGAAGATGAGACTTTGATGGATATGTGCCTTATTTAATCTGTAATGTAAATATGTATTATTAGCAAGTTGGTGCTATGGGAAATATGTTTATATGAAAAACAGACTTTCTGTGTAGGAACAAAGGGGAGGTCTTTCCCTGGATTGTAAATGGCAGCATCACTATGACACATCATGACACTCTGGTTGCTTCTCAAATCAGGGGAGAGGAAATTCTCTGACCTATCGGATTCTTAGAGGGTTGGGCATAGTATAATCAGCCTACCCCACCCCCTTGAGAAATACATAAATAAGGACTGTTGAGGACCTAGACACACACATTCACCCATCAGCCGATTTACTGGCGAAGCTCTCTGCACGAAGAACCCAGATCAAGACTCCAGAACCCAGATCCAGACTCCAGAACTCTGAAAGCAGAAGGCCCAATCCTAAAGCTGAACCCTTCTCAGCTGTCCTTTAAAATCTTGCAACCTGATTTCAACCCCAAACTTCCAAAGGGCACAATAATTCAATAGCCTGGCTGTGCTGTTTTTCTGCTTCTTGCCAAGAACCCTTGCTAGAACCCAGAGACCCAAACCAGTAGAGCAGAGCTGTAACCCAGAACCAACCCGTCAGATCCAGAACCAGAGGCCGTGCAGTGACCAGAGGCAGTGCTGAGTGCAGAACCGGGTGCCTGAATTCTGTCCGGTGGGCGACCAGATGCCAGTCCAAACCTTTGACCAGATCCTGACGGGCCTATTCCATCCAGAACCATAGTTGTGAGTATTTAGCATAAAACTGTCCATAGCCAATCTCTTGTCCTTAGTAATCCTATCCAACCCATTATAACATATCCAGACTGCACTGTAGAATATCTTTTGTCCTGAATCTTTCTCTAATCCATATAATCCTGTGATAATTGTAGTGATAATCATCTTTGCGCTAATATAGTTGCTGAAGAAAGGCAAGTGTCGCAGCGGGCAAAGATCAGATAGGGGCGCCTCTGGACTGGTGGCTGTACCGTTGGTATCTCGCATCTTCATAGTCTCCTTAGTGTTAAGAAATCCTTGTTGGTAATATTCAAAAGCGCAGCTTTCATTTGAAAATCTTGACTCTTTTTGAGAAAAAATGTAAGTGTCAAATTGAAGCTAACACCCTCAGCTTTCAAACGAACCAAGAACCGCATGCCAACTCCTTATAGTTTTTCTGTAATCGCATTTCTCAGACGCTGAAACGTTTGCCGCGATTCTGCATTTGACTCAATTTCATTCCATATAAAATAGCCTTTCTTGGCATTCAACCTCTGAATTCAGTTTCCTATCTATCAGTCATTCAAACATCATTGTTAGTGTCTACCTGGAACTATCCAAAGCAGCTCCCACTAGTTCTGAATCCATTTTAGAGAATTAAAGTAATTTTTACCATGTTTCCCATTCATTACAAAACCACATTCAAAAGCATTTGACCTGTTTGAAATCATTCCTGATTCTCTAAGCTTGCTGGGAGAATTGGGATTGAAACTGCATTTAAGAGTATTTATTCCTGAAACCTGTTTTCTCTCATTCCATCTCGTCATACTGCATATCAGGGGGGATTGAGTAGTATCAGGGGGAAAGAGTGATTACATTGCTTTTGATTGAATTCATATAAAGTTTTATTTTTGTGCTGCATTAATCTCATATTGCATTTCATTTCGCCCACACAAAGTTTACTCTATGCTACTTGTTCTTCTCATCCATACTCCTATTGATTAAAGAGATTGTTGATTATCGTCATATCACCCATTGCTGATCATTGATAAACATGAATATTGTGATATTTAGATATTGTTCATATTCATAAAAGTATGAGATATATATATATATATATATATATATATATATATATATATATATATATATATATATATGTATATATGTATATATATATACATATATATTGTTCAATTCCTCAAATAAATCATTTAACTTGCAAACAACATACTTCTTGGTTCAGTGAGACCCGGGGGATCCAAAGAGAGGGGCGTGATATAAGGGTACATCGTTCAGAAATAAAAGAACTTTAGACATAAAAATAAATAAATAAGGGTTTCAATTGGGCATCCCATGCTAGGCATGGATTTAGGTGTAGTGTTGGGTTGAAACCACTTACAGTATGCCTTGTGTCTTCCTTAATTCTGCTATTTTACCCTGAAGCTCTGCTTCTTCTTTCGTTGAGTTCCCTTCTTCCCTGTTACTTACCTCACTCTCCCTCTGCATTCGTCCTACTTCCGCTCTGTCTATTGCCTGCATCCCCTCCTCCTCCTTCCCCGCCACTGTCCCCTGCAGTTTTAATAGCACCTGCAGTTCTATCCTTTCGTCTGGCCCTATACCTGCTAACTCAAGCTGTGCTTTCTTTATGCCATCAACATTCACCTGTGTCCCTTCCATACCTCCTTTGCCCCCTGCACGTAACTCTTTCCGGTAGTGCTCCTCCATACAGTGGTGGGTTGTATGTAGGGTTCGAGTATCCCTCTGCAGCTGTTAACTCTAGGGGCTTGGTTACTTCCTTTAACTCTCTTATTGGGTATAGCCCTTCAGCCTCTTCCTTGACCTCTTTTATTGGGTATGGTCCCTCTGTCTCTTCCTCACTCTCCTCAGCGTTGTCTGCGACACCGCTGGGAGGGTCCTGGGGCGTGCTGCACCCCTCCCCCTCGCTCTCCTATTCTTTCTTTATTTCTTGGCCGCTCATCATCCCTGGGGCGTATCCCTGAAACATCCTCCAGAGGTCGAAAACCTCTAAATGGCTTGTCAATTTCTTCCCCTTGTATTTGTTGTGTAAGTATGCTAACAGTGAATGTTGGGTGTCCTTACAAAAGCTACCATTAGGCTGCCATGCTATCCTTATCTTTTGATCTGTACCTTTAATCCATTCAATTATGTATTTTACTATTTTGTCTCTGTGCGGTGGCAGTGTTGTACAAATGTATTGAAGTCGTGTAGTCAACGTGTGGTACCCGTCGTGGTTTCCTATCCCATAGTACGATGACATTTTTAAATATATACCACCATCACCTGGCCCCTAATTGGGGACTTCGATTTTGTGCTGTCAATGGGGAGAAAAAATATGAGTTCAATTCTCTTAATTACTTCAATATCTATTTCTTCACTTTCTGACCCTGAGCTGCCGTCTTCCTACATGCCCTTTCTACTTTCTAGGGTCCCCTTCGACCCATGGCGTGCGAAATCCCCTGCGACTGCGACCTCATACCCTGCGCGGCACGCTCTTGGGCCGCCCCACCCTCTCTGTGTTGTCGCTGTCCGGTGTACTCTCGTTGTTACTCAAGCTCCTCCTTTCTCGTCTACTCATCACAGCCCGCGCTGTGTGTGTTCGTAACGTCCCACCCACATGGGCTGCACTGCTGCTCGGCACACCCCCTTCAATGATGTGCCGGCGTTCTCCGTGAGCGGGCACCTGCTCACCTTTACCTCATCCTAGCTGCTGACTGCGGCTCCAATTTTCATAATTAAAAACGCAATGTCCTATGCGAGCCCTATGGGTGACTCACCATCTAAGACAAAGTATTACGTATACACAGTTTGAACATGCAATGCGCGCCAATTTTCACATTAGCAATCCCCACAGCTGTCTTCCCACTAAACCTTGAGTGGCTTTATCCGTTAATCACCCTTTTATTATAATTGAGCTGCAATCGCTGCGTCACTTTGCGTGTGAGACGCTTCCTCACTAGGGCAGCTTAACCAGGCAACTATCTTCTGCAGTCTGAGATAGACTCTAGCTACCTCCTGCGGGAAAACGTCATCTATTCACTAAGCTAAAACACTCAATTAATAGGGATCCTCATCTATTCATCGAACTGCAATGCCGACTCATAGGAATACCACACCCCCATACATGTGTTCGCTATCCAGACCAATCAGCGCGGCACTCCGACCAACACGTGGATACTCGTTACCCCAACCCAATATGCCCATCAACACGAGAAGGGAGCACCTCCGCTCTGTTCCCTTACTACAACTTTGCGTGCCAGTTGAACACCGATAAACCAAATTTTTGCGACCATGTAAAACCACCCGCCACTATATTCACAATGCTTCCCCCCACCCGCACAACATGATATTGCTCATTGTATGGACCATACTCACATCGGGCTCAAGTCTGCCGGTGCTGCTCGGCTGCGGGCACCTCTCCCAATCAGCTCGTCACCTCCCTGGACCACGTCTGGACACTCGCCAACTGCGGACGGGAAATTTCCAAAGTTGGCTCCCGATGGCCACTCTCGGGATTTCACAGTCCGGTCGTCTCACAGGTCCACGATGGTCCTACAGTCCTCCAAGGGGGCAACGGCGGAGGGGGCCGCGTTGCCGGGCCACCTTGTTGCAGACGATCTCGCTGGGTTCTATCTCAGCAGTGCCTCCAACATGTTAGGGTAATATCTGGTGGTCGGTAGGGCCGTACCCGGGGTCCGCGGACCTCCTGCTCTCGGCAGGCCCTAACTCCTTCCTTGACCCAGAGAAGTAGGAGGCCCACACAAGAGCAATTAGGTTACTGCTGTTTATTACACGAAAACAGACAGGGACAGGTTCATGGAGCGTAGGTTCCAAACAACTTCTCACCGTAATTGGGCTTGCAGGCCCCTTTTGTGTCTGAGTGACGTAACAACGTGCGTCAGCTGCGAAAGCTCGCCCCCAAACCTGCCGCCACTCCGGGTTGGTTCCCTGAGTGGTAGGTTTAGGATAGGATGGTATAGTGAAATGTTTTTTTGGTAGAGTAGAGATCAGGTTGTACTCTTGGGTTGTCCCTAAAAATTGCTACTTGGACATGGTTACATGGAGAGAGTTAGTGATTGGTTGTGTATTAATGTCGTCAGAAGTTAGCCCCCGGTTCCCTGATTGGTCCATCCGCAAGCCCCCAAGCCTGGGCCCATCGTCGTTCCCAGCTCGCGATGTACCTTGTGTTGCCAACAATGTGTGACTATGTGTCAGTGGAGAACAATGGACAGGTCCTGTTACTTGAGCGCTCTTTTCCCATCGGTGCCGTTGTCTTGAGTTGTTACACTTATGTTGCAAGCTGGGTGCCAGACGTAGGACCCCAGTGCTTCTTCAGTCCTTGGGGCTTGGCATCATACTAGGTCGGCCTGGTCACGTGTTGAGAGACCGTGGCTGAGGCAGAATTACAGGGATTTGATTTGTATGTCTGCTCCGGGGAGTCATAGCAGTGGGAGGTGTAACCTTGCCTTGGAGAGTGCGGAATGTTGATTGCAACGTTGCAACCTTGGTTGCAGGGCTCTAGTCAGGGCTGGGCTGCATGATCAGCACCTTGTAGCTCTGTATGAACTGGTTCGGGTCTGTGTGGACTCTGGTTTGCGGCCTACTTCGGCTTGGTTATATGTGGCGGTATAAGGTCCATAAGGCATGAGGTGTGGGGGTGCGGTGTGGCTCTTTGTACATGGGTCCATTTATTTATTTATTTATTTATTTATTTTAAACGTATTCTATTGATTTTTGGTGAAAAGAAAAAAAAACGTGCAATACAACGAGAAATTAAGCAGTGATTCAAACAAGGGAGGGAATGGTGAAGGGGGGAACAGGGAAGAGGGAAGGAACAAACAAAACAACAACAGTCTTCATGTTGTAGCAAAGTTTTCAGTGGATGGATGGGTCAAGGGCAGCGACCCAGAGTTTCAGGAAGCAGGAGGGGTCGCATACAGGGGCTGTCCTTTCGGGCTGGGAGCAGGGGATTGGTGCCAGTGTGATGCTACGAGATTTCAGGGGAGCTTGTGGTCGGCGCTGAAGCGTATGTCTCTGAGGAGGGCCTTCCATGATTCTAAGGTGCCGCTCTCAGTTTCGCCGCTTGACGTGATTCCTTCTTGCCAGGCCCTGGTTTCAGCTACCGTCCATCTCTCGAGTTCTTTGAGCCATCGTTCGTGCCTGGGGCCCGACAGCGTCTTCCAAGCCATTGCAATTGTTCTCTTAGCCAGAATGCATGAGATATCCATTAACCTGACAGCATGCTTGAACTTGCTAGGTCTGGGGTACTTTCCCAGAAGGCACTCGCCGGGAGTCCATTCGTACCTTGTCATTCCGGCGTCCATGCAAGTCTGTTTGGCTTTGGACCATAGTGTCATCGCCCTAGTGCAAGTCCAAAACATGTGGATCATATCCGCTTTATCGTTCCCACACCATGGGCATGCAGGGGAGGATGTCTTGTTGAAGGAGGCGACCCTATGTGGGGGCATGTATGTCCTATACAGGACGTTCAACTGAATCTGGCCGAATCTAGCATTCCTAGGCACTTTCTTGGGAAATATTAACACTCTTTCCCATTCTTTGTCCGTAATCGGGGTCTCGAGGTCCGCTTCCCATTTCGCCCTCAGAGCTTCGCCTTTAGGGTTGGGTTTGTCGCATAGTCTGCTATAGAGCCTGGAGACTGGTCTCCAGCCATCCGAGAGGTCATGCATTTCTTGAAGCAGAGGGTCAGGGGAAAATTCCTCCGGCCAGCCGTTCCATTGTTTCTTGGCAGTCTGCTTGAGGCGGTGGTACCAGAGGAACTGGCCCGGGGGTATTCCTTCGGTGGTCTTAAGAGATTCAAAGTCCCTGAATTCCCCTTCCTCGAACATGTCACCCCATGTGTATATGCCGGCTTCTTCCCACCTCCTTTCTGTGGAGAGCTCTGCATCCGTTCGGCAGGTATCTGCTAAAATGGGGTTATCCGGAGAGTATGGGTGTTGCACTCGCCTGATGTAGCAGGACCTGGCCCATATCCTCCTACCCAGGTCAATCACTTGTAAGGTGGTCGGGGATTGCCGTGTGGGGTGCCATAGGGTTTCCTTGGGGATCACGTTGTTCGAGGATTGCCTCAGTAGTTCCGTCTTAGCCGAAGGTTCGTCCGAGAGCCATTTCGTTATGTGACTTAACTGGGCGGCCAGGTAGTATAGCTGGAGATCCGGTAGCTTTATTCCACCCTCTTTATGTGGCAGGGAAAGAACGGATAGCGACAGTTTATGCCTGTGAGGGCCCCATACGAAGTCCTTGATGATAGCCTCCAGTTTCTTGAAGAAGGGCGGTCGGACATAATGGCAAATATTCACGAAGAAGTATAGGAAACGGGGGAGTACGATCATCTTGACTATCGCTGCTCTGCCCACCATGGCCAATGGGAGCTTGGACCAGAATTTTATAGAGCGTCGAAGACTCGTGATGGCGACCTCAGTGTTATGTTCGTGCGTGAATAGCGGGGTGTGGCTCACGTTGATCCCCAGGTACCGGAACCTGACCAGTTGCCAACCTATTCCTATCACTGGGAGATCGCTTTCTGATGTGTTGCGTAGGCCCGCCAGGGGGAATGCGGAGGACTTGCTTCTGCTGAATCGGATCACCGAGTACTTCGCATAATTATCTAGCACCTCCAGTGCTGTCGGTGCGTTAACTTCGGGGTTTCTTAGGTATAGGAGAACGTCGTCTGCGTATAGAGATATTATGTGGTGTACATTGCTCACCGTGATGCCAGCGTCGAAGAGCTGCTGCCTGAAGTATAGTGCGATCGGCTCCAGGCCCAGTATGTACAGCATGGGGGATAACGGGCACCCCTGTCTCGTTCCCCTTTGTATTTCCCAGGCTGCTGATACCATTCTTCCCGTTTTCACTCTTGCCATTGGGGAATTATAGAGGACCTCGATCCACCTGATGAAGCCCCCTCCGAAGCCGAATCTTCTCAAGACCGCCCTGATCCATTCCCAATATATGGAGTCGAAGGCCTTGATAGCGTCGAGCGACAACACCGCCAGGTCTTCATCTCTCTCGTATTTTTCGGCCATTACATGCTGTAGCCTCCTAAGGTTAGCTGTGGTGTTGCGCTCAGGCACAAATCCGTTCTGGTCCTCATGGACGATGGATCCCACCACTCTGGCCAGTTTGCGGGCTGATATGGATGTGAGAATCTTGGCATCATAGTTTAGCATGGCCAGAGGGCGGTAGGACTCACAGTCGGTGGGTGATTTGTGTGGCTTGAGCATAGGAACGATTATGGTCTCTTTCATGGTGTTGGGGAGAACCCCGTTCGTGTATGCCTCCTGGTAGACCTCGTGCAGAACTGCGGTGAGGATGGGCTCGTACGTTTTTTAAAACTCAGGTGGGAGGCCGTCGCTGCCAGGGGCTTTGCTGTTAGAGAGGGACCTGATTGCCCCTTGCACGTCCTCAAGAGTGATCTCCATCTCCGGTTCATCTCTCTGCTCGGGTGAAATACGGGGGAGTTCTATCTCCTCAAGTGTGTCTATAATGTCTTCAGTAGGAATTTGTGCCTCGTGGGCATACAGTTTGGTGTAGAATCTGGCGAAGGCGTCATTGAGCCCCAGCTGAGTCATGTGGGATGTCCCATCGGCGTCCCGTATCTCCATTGGGAGGTGTTTGGGGTGTTCCTGCTTGCAGAGCCAGGCCAGTAACCTCCCTGGTTTGTCCGATTCCTTGTGGGATCTGTTGGTGTGTGTGGTGAAATCGTATTTCTCCAGTCTTTCCCAAGCTTGTTGACATTCTGCCCGGGCTTCCTTCAATTTGTTCTCGCCCTCTGCGGAGTTATCATGGGTAGACTCTAGTCGGGAGATCTCTGCTTCTTGTGCTTCAAGCGTTATCTTCAATTGCCTGCGAATTCCGCCGGCTCTCGATATAATTTCTCCTCTGGTCACCACCTTCATAGCTTCCCATAATGTGCTCCAGGAGGATACCGACCCCATGTTGATTTCCAGGTAATCTTCCAATTTTTCGGCCAGGTTTTCCCTGAACTCGGGGTCTTCAAGTGCCGCAGTCGGCATCCTCCACATAGGGATCGGGGGTCTGGGGCCCCTCAGCTGCCATAGCATGGTCAGTGGGGAATGGTCGGAGATCGTTCGCCCCAGGTACTCTGTGGCTGCGGCACGTGGGGCGAGCTCCTTGTTGATAAACAGGTAGTCAATTCTTGTATGGACTCCGTGTGGAGCTGAGTAGTGGGTGTAGGTCCTATCGGCCGGGTGGTGTTCCCTCCAGATATCCACCAGATTGAGCTACTCCAGAGTTTCCTTCAGGGCCAGGGGTGCGTGGTAGCTCGGGTGGGGGGGAGGCAGCGATCTGTCCATGCTTGCGTCAACAACGCAGTTGAAGTCGCCTCCCCATATAAAGGTGCGGTCCCGGTGCTGAGTCAGCTTTGTGATCATTGTGGTGAGGTACGCCGGTATCCTGTGATGTGGGAAGTATGAGTTGACCAGGCAGACCGGGGTCTGTTCCATTGTGCCCCAAATCACTACGTATCTCCCTTCTTTGTCTTGTTCACACCCCTCCATCTGGAAGGGCACATCTGGGCTTATCCATATTAGCACCCCTCTCGCGTATTTGGAGTAGGGGGACCCTCTCGCAATCCCGGCCCATCGGTCTGCAATCTTAGACATGGCCTCCGTCGTGAGGTGGGTTTCTTGAAGGAGTGCAATCGAGACTTTCTTCCTTTTAAGGTAGGACTGTATATGATTACGTCTGAGGTATGAGCCCATACCCCTCACGTTCCATGTCATCAAGGTGAGCTGTGCCGCCATCGGGTCTGAGTTTCGGATCTGATGCGGGACTCCGTCCCCGGAGTCCGGCTCTGCTGTAATCCGCAGTAAGTAGGCTGCGAGGGGGATACCACTGGTTTCCGATCTACCGGGTCAAGTCCTGGACCCATCTCGGTCTTTGTTGGCGAAAGAAGCATGAAGACTGTACAACTAGTGAAACTAATAACAAAACTCAAACTGGTGCGCCCAGCGACTACAACATTGTCGCGGTGCTCAGGCGCTCTCGAGCCGTCGGAGCCCATCCGGGAGTCGGGCGCGAGCTGGGTCAGGCGGGTGCCTGGACCGAGTGAATTCTACGCTGGGGGTAGGGCAAGGGCCTGGCGGCGGAGCCGAGCGAGGCCGTTTCCAAATGATAAACTGAAGTTGGATTACCTTCTGTTTTCCGGCGTCGTATGTGGTGGTTCTTACTGTTGCTTGGGGGTCGCTTGTGGGATCCGAGGGGGTTAGGCCTCAGTCCGTGAGTTGTCCTTGCCATCGGCCAGGTTATTATCCTCTAGCCACATGTTGGCTGCTTCTGGGTTATCGAGGAATACCACTTTCTCCTTATAGATGACCCTGAGGCGTGACGGGTATAGTAGTCTGTATTTTAGGTTCAGTTGGCAGAGCCTAGCTTTTATCGGGACAAATGAATTCCTCTCTCTTTGCACCTTCTGCGTATAGTCCGGGTAGATGGAGATTTTGGAGTCCCCTCTTTCGATGGGGCCTCCCTCCCTGGATCGCCTTAAGATAGTTTCTCTGTCCTGAAAGTTCAGTATCTTAGCAATTATAGGTCTGGGGTGCGATCCAGGGGGAGGGCGCCTCTGGAGGGATCTGTGGCCGAGAATCCCTGGGTCAGTTTACCGGCCCCAATTTCTTGCAGCAGAATGGTTTCGACGAAGGATGTGGTGTTTGCCCCCTTGTTCCCCTCCGGGACACCCAGGATCCTAATGTTGCCCCGTCTGGCCCGGCCTTCGGCCTCTTCCGCCCTTTCCTCCAGGAAGGCGACTTTCCTCCTCAGGAGGGCGACTTCTGACTTCATAGCTGTGGTGGCCGTAGATGTATCCTCTGTTGACTGTTCGACGGTTGTGACCCTCTCATCTAAGTTGCGAGCGTCCTGGCGAATTAGTTGAATGTCTATTTTGAATTCGTCGATCTTAGAGTCTATATGCGTTTTTAGTGAAGCTATGGCATCAAGTATCTGAGAGTGGTTATCAGCGGCCACCCCTTCGCACGCCTGGGTGACTTCAGAGGGGCCGGCCCTGGCTTGAGTGGGGGTCTTCACCTTGGTGGAAACAAAGGAGTCCATGGTGGCGGCTCTGGTCTTGTTCTTGGCGGCCATCTTGAGGTGATGGTTGTGGATGTCCTGGGCCTCAAAAGTTAGGTAGCTTGCGGGGTTGCTAACGAGGCCCTCTTCTTAAGCTGGACTTCGGGCCGTGGGCTGTATTTTGCCAGCCCCCATGTCCGGGTGTGCGGCCCCCGGAGGCGGATATCAGAAGAGTAGGGGTAGGCGGGAGGCCCCTTACTCAGGTGATGCGAGATCTCACGCACCTTGTCTTGTGGGGCTGGATCAGTGGAGTGACCCGAGCCAGGCCAGTCTTCTGTTGGTGTCAGACGGGCGGCACCCGGGGGGTCGTTCTCCTTGTCGGGCTTCCGCTTCACCCCACCAGGCCTGGGAGTCCTTTGGGGGAGGGGTTCCCCTCAGAGGCTCCACTATGCGATGCGAGACGCCATCTTGGATTCGATCGGAGCGGAGGGGGAGAGAGCCGTTTTAGGGCCACGGTGGCGTCTAGGAGGTCCAATTCGGTGGGCCCGATGGTGGTTCAGATGCAGGACCGCTTCCCCCAACAGCACGTTCTTCTCCGAGGGCTGGGGCCTCACATGGGCCGTAGAAAAAGGATCAGGAAACGGCGTCTCGGCCGGAGCTCGGCAGATCAGCTACCGCTCGCCATCGGCGCCAAGCCACCTACATTGGTCCATTTATAGGGTCTTATCTTCAGGGTTAGTAGCATGAAGCATCTGCAAGCATATACACGAACACTTCTGGCGTCTTGCGTTTCTGCGATGCGGTTGCTGACCTATGTGAAAAATAATAACAATGCATGTCTGTGATTGTGTACGGTCCCCTAAATCGTAGCACTGAGCGTGTTCTTCGTGTGAGTTGGTGTGTGTCTGATCCAGGTGCACGGCAGCACATGGGTTTCTGTCCGTTGTGGCTATGTCGTCATGTCATCTCTAACGATGGCAGCTTAGGTTTATGACGTTTAGTCGAGCCGGTCCATGTAGTCGGGCTCAGCTCTATCTTGGTTCCCACCTCGTCATGGTGGATATTGACATCAGAGGCAGCAGACAGAGGTGCAAACTCATCCCGCTGAGGGTACTTGGGTCGTGACGTCGCCGGCCATAGTTTGTACGATGGTCGAGGGAAGGGACCGTCCCATTTTCCCTCTTCAGTAGCAAATGTTGTTATGTGTTTTTTATCTGTAAAAACTGTAACTATTGTGGGTGTGTTGTGAGCTTTTTCAGTCGTACAGAGCTGACTGACCCTTCACGCTGTATTTGCATGTAATAAATCTTGTTTTTCTTGCAATTCGTGCACTGCTTATTGATTTTTTGTTTTATTTTTAGCATGGTGCAACTCCTTTTGAACAAGGGGAGGGGTTTTGAGCTCTGGCGCTCACTTTCAAGGTTATTTGGTTGATGTGTTATGGTAATACATTTGTTATGGGGTGTTTTAGAAGCATTATTGGTGGTCTCTGTTTTATTACATGGACTGTTCTCACTGCTGTATTTGGTATTCATCACAAGTAAGTATTGAGACAAGGCTGAGGGACGTGGAGGTAATGAGCAGGTTACTTAATGGCAATATTCATCACTCCTAGTCTTACTGTTCCTTGTCAAAGTATCTACGACACACCTATCCATCCCTGGTGCAAGATAAAGGGACCTAATTTCTTAGGTGATATTTAATTAAAGCATCATAGTACCTGGGAGGGTTATACTCTCAGTGAAAAGGGGCAGGACATATGGATATTAAAAGAAAAGATGGAAAGTGTTTCTGGTGTGAAAGTTGGGACTACACAGCACGAATAAGTAATCAGACAAGGCAGAGTGGGACTAGGAGTATTACAGATTACCAGTAGGTAACCAGATAATTTGCTTGTAATCAAAAAGTAGTTCTTGCTTTTGCTGTACCTAGAGTAGTGTCGTGGTCCAGCTAATTGAATGGAGGTAGATATCGCATGTAGCTTACCTTTTACAGGGGATTGGCCAGGGAAATGATTAAACCTGGCCCCTATTGGAGTGCCCTGCCCTCTGTGTACATCGCTCAGTACTGCTAGTAGTTTACTCTAATGTTGCAGTAAGTGGATCTAATCTCTGATGTTAGATGGGGTTCAGCAGACAAAAGCAACGGATTCAAGCAAGCAATTGTAACCAATTTGTCAGAAAGGTCCATTCAGGATTGGGACATGTTTTCCTTTTGATTTTTACAAATTTACCACTTAAAATGTATGCTGATGCAAGCCTACATTAAAGGCGGTGACGTGTCCTTCATCTTGTGCCTGCTGTTACAATCTTAATTATGCCCTGGTACCGTTCCATAGTGCGGCCCAGCCCCGTACTTGAAAGATTACAAGGATGCACGTCTGCCTTCTACGGAGTCCCACCGGTAACTGCCCAGCATGGGCTCACTTTATTGGAAAGCACATGCACGGCCTCGTTCAGGAGCATGCATGTGCATATCACTCCGTAACATTCCTCCTTTTTTATAACAAAACCAAACATTCTTACAACATAACTAAACAAAGAAATGTCAACGTTACCGTCCCCTCTGGCCCTTAGGAACTCAGGTCCAGAACGTAGTCCTTGAAGCGGGTCGGGTATCGTCGACCCTCTCGGTGGGGATAATGTCCTTCCTCTCTGCTCGCATCACGGGGAAGCTCCACCGGCACTGGATCCCTGGGGTCTTCTTCAAGCCCAGGTGCTGCACTGGACGCATGGGTTGACACCCCGCCTTCTCGAGGTTCGTTGTGGTTATCCCAGATGTCAACCTTCTTGAAAAAACAAGAGTTTCTCATGATTGTTCCTCTCCTGCCCGACATCGTCACCATCGAGCTATTAACATGAGTCACACCATGGGGGTGGGCTCGTAGTTGAGGGACAACTTCCTTTCCGGATGCTGGTTCCGTACGAGGACGGTGTCCCCTACTTCGATGTTTGCCGGCTTGAGATGTCTCAGACATTTTCGCGATCATTGCGCACTCGCCTTGCTTCCAGAGTCCTTTGGTCCTCAATGACCCCAGGGGCCCGACCACCCACTTCAGGAATGAGGCCACGGGACACCGGTTGAACAGAGCTTTCCCTGTGGACTGGTGGGGTGTGGATCGATATTCACGGAGGAATTGGTACAGATTTCTCCTCAATTCCCCCCCTTGGCCCTGAGTGATCCGGAACACCTGGTTGAGGGTCTGCATGAATCGTTCCACCTCGCCGTTGGCATGTGGCCACCCTTGGGTAACCTTCCTGTGCAACACATCACACTCGTCCTTGAAAGCGGCAAACTGGCGGCCGTGGAACGGGGGCCATTGTCCAAGCGCAGTTCCTGCGGAAACCCGTGGGTGGCAAAAATCTTGTCCAGCACCTGGATGGTGTGATCACTGGACGTGGACTCAGCTAGCGCCACCTCCGGGTAACCGGGACCATTGGTCCTTGAGAACTAGGAAATACGTGCCCCTCCCATTGGATCCAAAGTCTGCATGCACTGTATCCCATGGCTTGTCACTCCTCTCCATGGACTCGATACAGGGTTATTTAGCAACTGGGGCGGTCGCTTGACACCAAACGCACCGTTGTACATGCTTGTCGACCCTCCTTTCCAGATCGGGGAACCAGACCTTGGCTCTCAGTCACGATTTTGTCTTGGCGGTGCCTTGGTGGCCTCTATGAGCTAGTTCCAACACCCGGTCCACCAGCGCCCCTGTGGGATCACAATCTGCCTTCCCCTCAATAGCAGTCCTTCATCGGATACAGGCAGTTCATGACATGCTCGCCATAGCGCCTGCAGGTCGTGCTCCGCAGCAATTCCTTTCCGGGACAGGTCCGCAAGGACCAATTTCCAGTCCCCACTGCCCATGGTGGTTTGTATCAGCTGGAAACACTTGTCGGCCTCTGAGGCCTCAGCCAACTCCTCCAGAGTCAAGACAATCGGCATGGCTGCCTCCACCACATGTCGAATTACCTCGGCAGAGTCCCTTCCTGACTGTCCACTCTGTGTGCCACTGCCCCTTGGATGGTGGGACAGGTAATCCGCTGAGTTATTTGTGCCTGGCCTGTCCTGCAGCTTCACCCCATGCTCCATTAGAGTAAGCATCCACCTCTCAATCCATGGGGCGGTTTGTAGGATGCCCCGGTCATGATGGGAATTAGGGGTTTGTGGTCCGTGATGACTGAGACCGCTTGCCCAGGATTTATATCCGGAAATATTTGCAGCCCCACAAAATGGCCAGTGCTTCTCTCTCAATCTGAGAATACTGTTGTTCTGTGTCTGTTAGAGCTTTGCTGGCATAGGCTATGGGCCACCGCATCTGCCTTTGAGGGTCCGGTTGGAGCAGCGCGAGACCTACCGGGCTGGCATCAACGACCAGCTCCGATTCCTTCTCGGGGTCAAAAAACGCCATTGTTTCCTCACCAATAAGCGCACCCTTGATGGTGTCAAAAGCCTTCTGCTCCTCCGCTGACCACGTCCAGGCGGCGTCCTTCTTTGTGAGGGCCCTGAGCAGTTCTGAGAGGGAGGCAAGGTTCTTGGGAAACCTCCCGCAGTAGTTCACCATCCCCAGGAAGCTGCGCACCTCGGAGGGAGAGTCTGGTGTCCTGGCCTCTTGAATGTCCTTGACATTCTGTGGATCTGGAGATATCCCACCTGCGTGAAAAATGAACCCGAAGAACTTGATGCTCTTCTTCAAGAACCCTCATTGCTCACGATGCAGGGTTAGCTGAAGGTCCTGAATCCTCTCCAGCGCCTTCTTTGGCCTGACCAGGTGTTCCATCTCCGAGGGGCATATACTAGAATGTCAATGCTTAAGTTGATCACACCTTTCAGTCCAGCAAGGGCACCTCTGATCACATTCTGGAACACCTCTGCGGCCGAGGATATCCCAAAGCTCAGCCTCTTTTATTGGTACATGCCATTATGGGTAGTGAAAGTGGTGATATACCGGGAGTCCGGATGCAGCTCAAGCTGGTGGTAACCTGAGCGTAGGTCTAGCTTTGAGAATACCTTGGCACCCTGTAACTCCCCACCACATCATCCAATGTTGGCGTCAGGTGGCGTTCCCTCTTGATGGCTAGGTTGGGCAGCCCTGGGTGTTTGGGTTTTGTCACCACCACTATGGGAGTCAGGCCTTCCACCCTCTCTATGATGTCCAGGTCTATGAGATTTTGAAGTTCCTGCTCCACCTGCGCTCTTAGATAAAAAGGAATGCGTCAATGTTTCAGCAGCGTTGGTCTCACCAATTCGTCGATGTGTAGGCGTATGGGTTCCACATTTATCTTGCCTACCCCTTCGAACAGTCCTGCAAACCGTTCGGTGATGCTCTGGATGTCTGATTGGTACACCGACAGCGCAAAGTGCACTATCTCCAGGGCCTCCGACGCTGCGCAGCTCAGCAGAATGTGGGCTCATGTTGGTCACAAAGAACTTGGCCTTGATTGAGTGGTTGGCGTGCGTGATGGACGTTGTAAAGACCCCTTGGAGGGGAAGCAGATGTTCACCCCCAACGAGTATATTTTGGCCTTGGTCTCGGCCAACGCTGGTGGTGCAGGCAGTGCCTCGTAGTGTCACGTGGCCATCACACACACTGATGCACCCGTATCTATTAGGACCGATGTTGGAGTCTCACAGATGTCGACCACACACGTGGGCTGTCGACGCTTCTTCGAGGCCGAACCAATGTTCGAGATGTAAAATACTTCTTCTTCCTCCTCCTCTTCAGCGATGTCTAGCTCTTTGAGATTCTGTTCCACAGCAGCCACGCTTTTCTGTTTGCCCATGCAACTAAAATTGGATCTGTTTGGGCCTCTCAAGACGGTCACTGGGTTTGCCACCTGGCACATTCTGGCAAAATGTCCGGTGGTGCTGCATCACCCACACACCCTTGTCTTTGCGGGGCAGTCGCCGGAATGTGGGAGATTGTACCCGCATTTCTGACACTGTTGAGGGATGTCAAATTTCTGCCGTGGCTCGGTTATCCTTTGTGTCCATCTTGGGCGCTGGGGCCCATAGTTCACTGTATGCCCGACGGCGTAGGCCTTTTCACCCTTCCCGGACTTAACCGCTGCATCCATTCTAGAGGCACGACTATCAGGCAGCTCATACGCCTTACCCATATCCAGGATCTGCATCAGAGTGAGCCCCAGTTCGTGGAGCACCTGGCGGCGGAGTTTACCGGAACTGCAGCCTTGAATGAGCTGATTTCTGACCATCCCCTCTTCATTCTCCCACTGGCACGTGCTGGCCAGGTGCTGCAGTCTCCTTCAGAAATTGTCAAGAGACTCGTCCTCATGCTGCCTCTCGCCACACATCACAAATCTGTCTTGGTTGGCCAGGGGCATGAAATGTTCTTTGAGAGCATCTTTAACAGCCTGGTAGGTGACAGCAGGAGCGTTCAGTGATTCAAAATTCTGATGGACCTTGGAGCCGGCGACATAAAGCAGCGTTGCAACCTTCACATCATCATCAGTCTCCCCCGTGGCCCTGAAGTACATTTCAAATTTTTTGATCCATAAAATCCACTTCGGGCCTAACTTAGACGGCGGTCCCGACATGTCAAATTCAGGCATGGGAGCCAGTGCGCCCTGTTGACATGGCACCATCCTGATGGGAGGCTGTGCAGGAGGCTGCACAACAGCTTGAGCGCCATCACCGGGGTTGCTCATGGTCACAGACCGCACGGGCACCTCAATGTTCGTGGATGCCGCAAGTCTAGACTGGAGAACCCCTGCAGAACAGCAGTGCTTGCAGGCACAGCAGGGAGGTAGCGAATGAAAAATGTCCCTATACCAGGGAATGTCCAACTGAGGAGCTGAAGGAAGTAGAAGAGTGCTCTCAATTGCTACCAGAAAGCAGGAAATTGGTTATGGTCAGCATATGAGTGATTCCTGTCCAATAACGTCAGAGAGAATGCTAATGTGTTAGGAGGCCTTTCATGATCTAACAATATGGGGTGGACTAATTGTGCAAATCTTGCAGGACTTGATTGCATATGCATTGTGTGTGTGTGTTATGTGTGTATGTATGTGTGTGATAGTGCTAGAGTTGGTGAGGCCTGTGAAAGACCCCAATTGTCATATGTTAGTATAGTAACTGAGCTGTGCTGTCATCAAATGGGATTTGGGTGCCGTTTGTACTCCCCACGAACCTGACAGTACATCGTTTGTGGATATGCTGCATAAGTGTGTGTGTTATTGCTGATCCATTCTTTGGGGCAGATTCTCTTGCCTCAAGATTTGGATTTATGTGATTTAGGTTTTTGTTTAAGTTGAGGTGTGTAGTACTCACTGTAGCATCTGGCACCCATAGGCTTTCCTGGCATATATGTTTTTCCCTTATATTTGGACTGGTAAGTTAGCATCTGTTTGCTCCCAGTTTTAAAAGTGGGCTATGTTTGATTTGGGTCAGTAGGTGTTTGTTTTGTTTCATTTGCCCGTCCTGGTGGCAGACAGTGAAATAGTTGTGAAAGAGAACTTTACACAATCATTACTGAAAAAATATATATTTTAGGCAGCAGACAGATAACTGTTTTTAAGTTGTAAGAAGAGAACCTGTAATTGACCAACATCCAAGGCGTGGGTTGAGAAGTGGATGCATTTAGTGGTACAATGCAAATGGTGGTGTGGAGGATAATTGTGAGTTGGTTGGTGGTGTGGAAGTTGATAGAGGGCACTGGTGCTTTGTTGATGGTGAGGTGAAGGAAGATGTGGGTGTTAATTGTGATGTGGGTGTGTAATAGATGGTGGCATGAATGTTTCATGGAATGGAGAAGGGTATGTAGAAGGAAGAGATATGTAGAGGAATAGGCGGGGTGTGTAGTGTGGTTGACAGACATAAAATTGGTCAGAGTGAATTGCACAAGAAGAAAATGGCTCAGAAGGTAACCTAACATATGACACATATTAAGAGCACTGTTAAAGGAGGAGGTAGGTCGAGTGAATAGTGTGGGCTGCAGTGTGGTGGACAGTGAGGCAGAGGTTGAGGTAGACGATGAAGGTGAGAGAGAGGATGACGGTGAGGCAGAGGATGTGAGTGCGGCAGAGAGTGAGGTGAGGGTGAGTTGGAGATTTTCTTCAGGTGAGTTGAAGCGCAAGAGTGAGGCACTGTAAGTCTAAAATACTGGTTTTCCTTCCGTGCACGACTAACCTGTTGTTTCTTCTTCTTTTTTGCAGAAGCTTCAAGGCGTCGGAATGAAGAATGGATGAACCACTCCGAAGATGCTCTGGAAGAATGCTGAACCCGAGTGCGTCTTGCGGCCTGAACGAATACCTTCCCTTCAGCTGATGCGGAGGTCCGGGAGCGGCTGAAGAAGCAAACGATGGAAGGATGCTGCAGGGAAGGCTTTGCTGTTGTACTGACTTGTTTTCTCTTGGTTTTCTCCTTCTAGGCACCGATGGATGAAATTCTGAAAGGGCGTGGCTGTAGAAGTTCGAGGACAGGATAGACACGGTGAGCGTTACGCTGCAGGAGTGCAGAATAACGTGAAGCGTGTTCTGCATGCAGGGCGTGGTTTAAATAGCCTTGCAAGTAGTTCCAGGTAAAGTAGTCCCTTTACCACACCCTGGGCCTCATTACGACCTGGGCGGTAAGGGATTACCGGTACCGGTAAGGGTACTGGTACCGGTAATCTCTCACCGCCCAATTACGAGGTCCCTTTGCAGGTCCCTACCATAACAGTTTCACCAGCCGTTCAGGAAGGGACCCGCAAAGGGACCTTGGAGGTAATTACGGTACCGTAATTACCGCCTTCCCCTTTCCCATTGAGCCCTATAGGGCAAAAATGGGAATGGGGAAGGGCCAATGGTGAATGGGGAATTACCGCCCCGCCAACCTTGGAATGGGGAGGTAATTCCGCCATTCACCATGGCGGACTCCTACATCAACCAGGGCGCTAATAGCGCCATGGTTAATGCCTGAGTCGTAATGACCCCCCCGTTCTTCAAGTAAAATAGTCCCTCAACTACACCCAGAGAAAGCTGAAAGGCTCAGCCTCACTAGGCTGAGCAAGTAGTTTCACGTGCTGCATCCCATCTTATCAGCCTGGCACCCGTGGCACCAGGACTGAGTCCAAGAGGCTCTGGGACACTCCCTTGGGGCTTGATAAGTCCTTATGGGAGTCGATGACTGTGGGGGGCCCATCGGATCCAGGAGGTTCTTAGCGCGAACCACGACAGCACTCCCCCCCAAACCGCCCTTAACGGTGGTTTCTCCCATTGGTCCCGATTTGTTCGGGTGATTATGATGGAATCTCTTCAACAACCGTGGGGCATGAATGCTTTCGCTAGGTTGCCACGATCTTTCATGTGGTCCATATCCTTTCCAGTCTATTAGATAAAATAGTTTTGATTTGACCATTTTTGAGTCCAGGATATCCTTAACCTCGAATTCAGGTTCCCTGTCAACTATGATTGGTTTTGGTGGTTTCAGTACTCGGGTTCCAGGTTGCACTGGTTCCAAAAGTGAGACATTGAATATGGGATGAATTTTCAAGTGTGAAGGTAAATCCAGCTTCACAGCTACCGGATTGATGATGGCTTTAATGGTGTATGGACCTACATATCTGGGAGTGAAGGTGCGGGTTCCTTTCATTGGAATGTGCTTTGACGCCAGCCAGACTTCATCTCCCACTTGATATTTGGGAGCTTCACTCCTGTGCATATCTGCCGATTTCTTGTATCTTTATTTAGCTCGCCTCAGATGGTCAGTTGCTTGTTTGAAGGCTTGAGTGATAGTCGTGTGCAAACTTCTTACTGCTGGCATTTCCAGGGGTTGAAGTGGGTCAAGGTTAGAGGTTCATGGATGCAACCTGTAAATAGTATAGAAAGGACTTTGTCCAATGCTAGAGTGCAGGGAGTTGTTGTAGGCGTATTCAGTTATCCATAAAACGTCCTTCCAATTGTCTTCTGTTTGGTGTAACATACACCTGAGGTATTGTTCTAAAGTCTGATTGGTCTTCTCAGTCTGACCATTAGTCTGGGGATGGTGACTGGTGGAAAGTCTTACATCGATGTGAGCTAACTCGCAACACTTTTTCCAGAAACGTGATACAAACTGACTGCCACAGTCAGAAATCAGGATAGAAGGAAATCCATGTATCCGGACTATTTGTTCCAAGAATTCTCTTGCCAGGATCGAAGCTGAGGGTAACCCCTTCAGTTGGATAAAATGAGCCATCTTGGAAAATAAGTCCACCACCACCAAAATTGTGTTGTACCCATTACAAGGAACTAGGTCAGTTATAAAATCGAGTGACAATGTATGCCAAGGTGTAGTTGGAATATCCAGAGGTTGCAATTGGCCTGGTGGTTTCTTCTTTAGAGCCTTGTTTTGTGCGCAGACCCCACAAGACAGCACAAATTGTTTGATGTCTTTACACCATGTTGGCCACCAACAGTGTTGCTTTATCTTGGCTACGGTCTTATGGTGGCCTTCAACCAGTGATTCGTGGTAGATTGAGATGACCTTTTCTTGAAGCTCCTTGCTGGACGGATAAAGACGACCCTGAAAGTATGGTAATTGGTTTGAGACTGAGTGGTGGGCACTTTTGTATGCCAAACCTTCAGAGTGTTGGTATCCATGAGATGAATGATTTCCTCATGGATGTCATCTAAGGTTAGAGACGTTGTAATTCCCAAGATTTTTTTCTCCAGGGATGATTGGCACAGGTTCTGGATTGATGGACTCCTCGTCTACTCCAATATGAGATAAAGCATCTGCTTTACCATTTCGACAACCTGGGCGATAAGTGATCACAAAGTCAAAATCAGCCAAAAATAATGCCCATCGAAGTTGGCGAGATGATTGAGCCTTTGCCACCTTTAGGTATTGTAGATTGCGGTGATCAGTGATTACCGTGATCGTGTGCCTTGCTCCCAAGAGATAGCGCCACCAAGCCTTGAAGGCTGCCTTGATAGCCAAGAGTTCTTTGTCCGTAATAGCATAATTCAGTTCTGGGGCCGTGAATTTCCGTGCCCAAAAGGCCACAGGGTGAAGCTGACTGGATTCAGGATCTTTTTGCGAGAGGACCGCTCCCATTGCCAAGCTGGAAGCGTCGGTTTCAACCACGTACGGTAGATCTGGGCGGGGATGTTTCGGGATGGGAGCTGAGATGAATTATTTTTTTAAGTCCTGGAACGCCTCCTCTGCCTCCTCTGACCATTGAAAACGTTTATTTTTTTTTCAGTAACGAGGTAATAGGATGCACTAACTGTGAAAAACCTGGAATGAAACGACGATACAAGTTTGCGAACCCAAGCATACTATGAAATCCTTTTATTGAGGTTGGAGAGTGCCAATTGAGAATGGCATCCACCTTCCGCGAGTCCATGCGTACACCTTGAGGGGTTAGGACAAATCCAAGGAACTCAACCTCCGTAACGTGGAAGAAGCATTTTTCCAGTTTTGCAAATAGTTTGTGTTGACAGATTTTGTCCAGAACAGCACAGACGTGTTTCACATGTTCTTGTTCAGACGGGGAGTACACCAAAATGTCGTCGATGTATACTACGACACACACATCAATTAGTTCTCGCAGGACGTCATTCATGAAATACTGAAACGCCACTGGGGCGTTGCAAAGGCCAAAGGGCATCACCTGGTATTCAAACAGCCCGTATTTGGTGCGGAAGGCGGTCTTCCATTCGTCCCTTTTATTGATTCGTACCAGGAGGTATACCCCACTGAGATCCAACTTTGTATAAATTCAGGCGTCTTTAACTTGGTCCAAAAGTTCAGGGATTCGAGGCAAAGGATAACCGTTTTTAACAGTGACCTGATTCAATGCGCGGTAATCGGTGCAAGTCCTAAGGTCTCCTTCCTTTTTAGGCACGAAGAATAAGGGGGAAGCTGCTGGGGACTTTGACGGGCGGATAAAACCCTTAGCCAGGTACTGATCTAGATATTTCTTTAAATGCAGGTTTTCAGGTTCGGTGAGATCGATTTGACAGTCGTACGATCTATGGGGACGGAGAGTGTTGGCTTGATCCTTCTGGAAAACATCCTTTAATTCACCTCTCAACCCTCAGTGAATCAGTGTTGTTCTTTTGTCATCTGGCCTGTCGGTTTCCAATACCAGCCTATTAAAAGTTGCGATATACGTTAACAGATCTTGATTGCCTTGACGTAGAGACAAGAGTTCATTATCCAATGCCTGGCCCTGGGAATGGCAGGCAAAAATCTTCTCCATGTTCAATTGGAATCTCTGGAAGTCCCGCAAAATAGGATCGTCCCGATTGACTAGTGGTACTGACCAGTCCGCCGCACTGCCACTGAGGTATGAAAGCACAAAGGCCACCTTAGATTGGTCGTTTGGGAAGGCTCCTGGTCTACATTGGAAATGTAGTCGGCATTGATTGATAAGACCGCATACCTTTTTGGGTCTCACGCAAAGTGTTCTGGAGATGCCAAGGGTACGGCCCCTGGAAGAACCACTTAGACTGGATTGCTTGGTGTTGTTGGAACCATTGACCCCTATCCAGGTAACAGTGTTTGCCCAGCCTGTGACTGAAGCAGTTGTCCTGCGAGGTCATCAGTACGATCCTTGGCCATGATCAGTTCTCTCCTCAAGGCATTGGTTTCCTGCTGAGCTGAATGTACTTCAGCCCTAGGTTCCCCCAAAAGCTGAGCTAGCTGATATGTCTCAGAGGTTTCCATGACGCCCAGGTAGAGGATTTTGTATAAGGCTTTGCGTTCTGTCACACTCACCTGGTCTCCACAGGGGTGTAGCACGTGGCTGCGCAAATGATGTCCGCGCTGGCGTGGTACTGCACAGTTGATGATGCTGCTGTGACTTCTCCCTTGCTATTACCCTCACGAGGCGTTTGCAAGATCGAAATAAGATATGAGCCACTGAGTGGGGTTGAATTAGACCCACCTCCTCCACCACCTGATACCCTATTCCTCTTGATCTCACCTTAGAGTTTTGTAAGGTAGACTCTCTGTGCTGCAATCTAGCAGGGGCGCGATTAATACAGTCTTTCCCAGGATCAAGTTACTTCACTGATCCGATGAGTGGTTGCCGAGTCTTGGAGAGTTGTGTAAAACAGGTAAGTCTCTATGCCAATAACTGCTTGGTATAGGTGTTTAAAGTCTTAATTTTGCATCAACCCCTTTTGATCTGTGTCTTTGTCTTTTCTTTCAGGCACGGCCTCAAATGGATTTCGAATAGAGGTTCAAGTAGTTTTAAGATGCGGAGCAGATTTCCTTCAGGTGAGTTGAAGCGCAAGAGTGAGGCACTGCAAGTCTAAAATACTGGTTTTCCTTCCATGCGCGACTAACCTGTTGTTTCTTCTTCTTTTTTGCAGAAGCGGTGCAGCGTCGGAATGAAGAATGGATGAACCGCTCCGAAGATGATCCGGAAGAATGCTGAACCCGAGTGCGTCTTGCGGCCTGAACGAATACCTTCCCTTTAGCTGATGCGGAGGTCCGGGAGCAGCTGAAGAAGCAAATGATGGAAGGATGCTGCAGGAAAGGCTTTGCTGTTGTACTGACTTGTTTTCTCTTGCTTTTCTCCTTCCAGGCACCGATGGATGAAATTCTGAACGGGCGTGGCTGTAGAAGTTCGAGGACAGGACAGACACAGTGAGCGTTACGCTGCAGGAGTGCAGAATAACGCGAAGCATGTTCTGCCTGCAGGGCATGGCTTAAATAGCCTTGCAAGTAGTTCCAGGTAAAGTAGTCCCTTTACCACACCCTGTTCTTCAAGTAAAATAGTCCCTCAACCACACCCAGAGAAAGCAGAAAGGCTCAGCCTCACTAGGCTGAGCAAGTAGTTTCACGTGCTGCATCCCATCTTATCAGCCTGGCGCCACAGGCGCCAGGACTGAGTCCAAGACGCTCTGGGACACTCCCTTGGAGCTTGATAAGTCCTTATAGGAGTTGATGACTGTGGGGGCCCATCGGATCCAGGGGGTTCTTAGTGCGAACCATGACAATGAGGCAGAGTGACATATGTGTGGTGCATGGTGAGGCAGAGTGTGATCCAGAATATGGCGTAAAGGGTGTGAGCAAGGCAAACGGTTAGAGTGAAGAAGAAAGAGGGCCACAGAATGAGAGGTAAGCAGAGGGGGGCTTGATGCAGATGTGAGCGAGAGAGTTAGTATTCGACCAAGGATTCATGTAAGAGAGAAGGCAAGGGTCTGGCAGAAATTGACAGTGAAGCAGATGGATGAATGAGGGAATGTTTAAGATATTAGAAAGACAATGAAATATCTTCAGTGATTGTAGGAAACGCATAGGTGGACAGGTGAAATGGGTTATTGGTGCATATTATGAGGTGAAACAGCAGTTTGATTGTGACGTGGAGAAGTGACGGTATGTGATAGCAGTTGAGAAATACGAATGGATGAGGAGTGGGTTTGGAGAGAAGATGACAAGTTATGAAGTACTGTGGATGGTGATGTGTGTGTGGGGGCATTTTTGAGGTAAGGCATGGTTGATGGGTGGTAGATATGCTACAGGCTCAGATGGTGTGATATGGTTGCAAAGTTAATATGTGCTTCAGAGATGCCAGGTTTTTGTGGGTTATGACAATGGAATTTAGGAGAGACATTCGCCTGTTGTGGCTGTTTAAGGAAACAGAAGAGGTGGTCCATGTTGTAGGCAATATTCACTCCTTGAGAAAGAACTATATTTTTGGTTCCTCTAGAAAGGGTGGAAGCCTGTGATTTCCCTGATTTCAGGTGGGAGGTAGTTCCAGATCTCTTCTGGTAGGACAGTGGTTTACCTTCCATTCTTTATTTTCCTGAACAATGACCAACCAGATGAGGAGTCGTGATGTTCCACATCTGAGTAAGTGGGGTAACATTTATTATCAGCAGTGGAGTCACCTTCCTGGATGCCTAATGAAATTTAACTTTTAATGCTAAGTCATTTCAGTACCCAGCATCAGCTGTCACTTCAACCATGTGGTTCTGAGGTGCTTAGATTAAAGCCCTTGCTTAACACCTTTCCCTATGGCCATGCTGACTTTACTGGAAGTAAATGTGGCTTCATCTGACACGCAACAGCCAACCCCTTCTGTTTTCTCTGTTGGCTCTGACCAGGGCGTGTAGCAGGGGGTATGAGCCTCCTGATTTGTGGATTTCTTATTTGTCCATCTTCATTTTCGTGCACCAGTCCCTGAACCATGGGGACTGGTACTCCCTGTATGTTGTGGCTGCCTGCAGTGGGCAATAGGTTACAATTGGCTCCTTGCTCTAACAGTGAGAAGATTTAGTTGCAGGTGTGCAAAAGTGGAGGACAGTGCAGGGAAGTGCAAGAAACACAAGAAATGTTCATGGTATTGGGTGGAGAGACTGATCCTGATGTTTGAATCACAGTGGGTCCTTAACCCACCTTCTAGCTGCCTGAATTCAAGTGTCTCTAGGAGGCCCCACAATCCTTGGTTTGCTTGCTCACCTAGTAAATGCTGGTGAAGAGGTGAGTTTTGAGGCTCAAACCATGCACTGGTCCCTGCCAGCCTTCCCTGTCACCAGCCCCCATGAGGTGTACTCGGTTTTGACATGGTTTGTGGGACCACCTTTCTTTGCCCGGGATACACTCGGAAGGTGATAACCTCCCATCAGGTCATTCCCACCTGTGAAGGAAGGAATGCAGGTCTTGTGTGTGTGCCTCCTTCCACAGCTTAAGGCAAACATTTAGGCTTCACCCTTAGTACATAAACATTTGGGGATCTACAGTTCTTCAGATGTTTTTCAAGAGGAACCCCCTTGTCAGCCAGCCTATGAGGAAGAAGGCTGAAACAGACTTCATGATACCACAATCAGGAACATTATAATTTCCATTCCAGGGCATAGATGAATGGGGGAGAGGTGGACAGTTACATTGTGGCATTGCGTGTGCTAGCTACTTTATGTTTTTTCCGGTGTCATTGACGAATACTTTAGGGACCAGCATATGATGAGGAACAGTAATGCCCAAATCTGAGAATGGCTCTTTATGAATAAAAATACAAAATCGACTATGGAGGAGGTAATTTGAGATGCCCATTTGAGTTTGTGCAGGACGTCATGAGTAGGAATAGTTACCTGGTGTGCAAGGAAGTTCAGGCCCTTCAAACAATCAGGAAAGCATAGGCACACAAGTGACGAGGTACAAATGTAGGCAGTAGGTCAGAGGGGTCAAGACCCAAAGCGAGACGGACAGTGGTCTGGCTAATGACGTTTGGGAGGCTGGTCTGCATGGACAACTGAGGGCCAGTATAAGATGTGGGTGATCCAATAATGCCACGAGGGATAATGTGTGCCAGGCCATGTTTCCTAAGAGCAGGCTCTGTGTAACCATGTGCATTTTCCCAACTGTGCAGGTCTAAGCTTATTAGGAAAGCACCTTAGAGAAGAGGGCAAGCAAGAACCTCAGTAACGTTCATCCAGAGGAAGAGTGAGGCAAGGAAGGTGTTTTTGTATGCCATTGGGAAGGGAAAGAGCTGCCCATTGGACATAATGAAAGTGAATGGGTTGCATTTGGAGATATTAGCCGATTTTGGTTATACCATAGATCATGATTTCAATTGTACTTTGTGAACTGAGTTACATGACTTATTTTTGACTCTGCATACCCCATACATCAAGCCCAGTGCTTTTGATCATTCTCCTATCACAATCACAATTACATTCTGAGTAAAGATTGTTAGTAGCATGCTCCATGTGGCTCTTCATGGAGCAACTGTCTTGGGGTGGGAACAACAGTACACCCTCAATGTAGAGCTTAAGACAGGAAAGGCTGTCCCCATCCTGTGGAGGATTGATATGATATGATATGATAGTTTATTTATATAGCGCCTATAAACAATGTGTTTCAAAGCGCTTCAAGGCAAGGGAGGGAACAAGGGAAAATACAATGACATTCTTACAGGCCATGAACAGTAAGGATGTAATATTAAGTATCATACTCGGCCTGACGACATTTCAGATAGTGCAAGAGCTAAGGCATAGATAAGGCATGGGGGGGGGAGTGGGAAGGAAATGGAAACAGACAGGCGACTACTGTACTAGGCCTGACGACATTTCTGGTAGAGCCGGAGAAAAACAAAAGGTGAGGGAGAGGAGTGCAGAAAGGGAGGGGAGGAAAAAAACAAGCGACTATCATAATAGGCCTGATGACATTTCGTATAGTGCTGGAAGGGGGGGGAACAAGTAACGGGGGATGAGACAGACGAGGTCGCTATCATACTAGGTCCAGGGACAATTCTGAGAGAGTAAGTGCATAGAAGAAAGTAAGAGGAAGAGGGGAGGAGATAGGAAAGGGGAGAAAGGGAGAGGAGGAGAGAACAGAGAGTAAGCAGTCAAACCAGAGTCCCCTGAAGTGCTGCAAATGAGTTAACCTGAGGTTTTCAATAATGATCTGTGTAAACTGAGGTATTTAGCCCACAGGATTGTCAACAAGAAGGATGTGATATCAAAGATACATATGTACAAGAACATGCTGGTGTTGGCAAGGAAAGCTTGTAAGGCTGAATGAGATAAAGTAATGCATAATAAGGTCATAGAGGATACATCATAGTGGTTGTCTCTGGTGATCTTAACATAAAAATGGGATGGTGAACTAAGGATGCATGGTGATCTGAAAGAAATGAATGTCAATATTTGGGTGGCTTCATCCTCAGTCCAACACCAACAATTTGTTGTCCAACATGGGATGTACATACTGGTTCACTATCCTGGACCTGTCCTCAACCGATAACCAGATAACATGCAGTTGGCATCCTGTCACCTTAGGTCTTTTGTGATGGTGTTAGGGTCTTACTGCTTCTGTAGGCTTCCCTCCAGTTTTGCATTGGCATCCACTGACTTTCATCATCTCATGAACACGTTTTTTGGTTGTATGCCAGGGTACATATTTTCATGATGACATCCTGGTTTGGGAGCAGTCTCAGTGAAAACACAATGAGTATGTAAATGCTATGTGCAGGATGTCTCCAGTCAGGGCTCTGGCCATCAGCATTCCCAAGTGGTACATATTGGTGCAGACTGTTAACTACAGCACTTCATCAATTTAGATGTATGCTTATTCAATTATACCGCACAGAAACAAAGAAGAATTGACTGTATCTATCTGTATTCTTGCAAAAAGACAGCAAGGATGTCTGTCTATGAAGAGAGATTGGGAGGAAGTACGACAAAAGAAGCCATACGACCAATAAGCGTCCATCTCTTCAGGTTTTGTATTTTGATTTAAGAATCCTAAGACATTGGTGTTATGTGAGCAAAGAGTTCTAGTAGGCCAGCAGAGGGAGATTTTTCTAGATAAATATTAAGGCGCAATGTGAGGGATTTGACCATCCACACGGGAAGAGTGCGCCTGCCTGGGCTTTTTGTGATTGTTTAAAAGAATGAGTGATGGGAGATCAACCTCTGAAAATATGTGGGACCATTCCTGCACATATTTTCCACGCTCACTGCACAGCAGAAAAATAGTCATGTACTCTGGGAGGACACAGCTTACCAGCGCCGCTCTCACCTGTCATGTGTAGCTGACACCTGACAGCTGCGGGTACATCAAAAGCCTTTGGCCGTGGGCAGCCTGATTAGAATTTCAAGGCCCCATAGATTTGCATGATCTCCATTGTCAAATCTTGCTGGTGGCGGCGAATACTGAAGAATGTTAATTAGCAGGCCTTAGGGAAGGCCTGGGTGCAGGAACTGACAATGGAGACCAGACGCCAACACCGCTTTGTAATGCAGTGTCTCAACTTGGTACTAAAAGCCCTCCTTGGTATGAAAGGGCAGTGAATGCATTGTCTGGAAACACTCTTTTAAGAGCAGGGAAGTATGTGAATTGTAGGAGGCGAAAGTCTGCTTACAACCCCTACTTCAAAGGAGGCCCAGGTTGCGATCAAGCGCTGCATAGGGCTCAGTTAATTAGGGAGACACTTTGATGTACAGCAGACAGGAAGATGGGTGGGACTTAGAAGTATATATTGTCATCCTTCCCCTGTCGGTTGACAAGCGCTCCGATTCTGACCTGAAGCATCACTGAAGATTGTTGGTGGAGACCCAGATTTGGCTCACTTAAGTTAGACTTGGCCTACAGCTATCCCTGGGCCGCGTTTGGGTTTAAAAGAGGGCTGAGCTCCACACTGTTCAGATCATCTGAAGACTTTGCATCTCCCAGGGAACAGAGGAAGATACCAGACTCAGAGGACCCCTTCCAGCAGCTCCAGAACCAGTTCCCAGCCAGCACACAATGTACCCTGCTAGGTTCTGACAGCAAGCTTCCTAGGTGGGAATTGACGGAGAGTCTCTAAACAAAGGACACGGCCGTTGTCTGATAACACCCTGTAGAGCTTTGGGCCGTCGGCCTTGAAAGAACACGAGCTCTGCAAAGAAGCTAGGAGGAGTGCCACACAAGCATCATCCAGCATCCATCTTTTTAAGGACAATTTCGAGACAGTCGATTGCTTGAACCGCATCCAGCTTGACTGTTGTCAAGTCGCATTCACCAGTGCCGTCCGAGACACCTCAACCAGCATTCCAGATCTGCCAACCAGCACAAAGACAATGATTCCTGACCGCGAGCCGCCCCTTCGGAGAGTCTGCAGACGTCCGTCCAGCCTCGCTTGCCGAACTTCCTGCTACCCGCTGCTGCATATGGCAACTAACTCTGTCTCACAGGCTGAAAAGCGCCCTGGAACTGCCTCAACGCTCTCCAGCACCAAGAACTTCATCAGCACCAGGTACATTGTTGTTATACCCCCCTGGGCCTTCTCTGAAGGCCCCTATAGACAGTTACGACCCTTTGCTCTTTGATGTTGAAACCAAATAACCTTGAACAGTAAGACTGATTGCTTTGCCAACTACCTTCCTGTCAGTATCCAGAGTGCATCCCTTTCCTTTGTGAAACTGTGTGTCCTCTGTATTCCTTTACATTGTGGGTTGTAATTGTAGTGAGCTTGAACTGTCTGTTGTAGTAACAATAAAGTCAATATGTGTGTAGAGCCTTGACTGGACAGTCCCTTTTATCATTGGGTAATAATTGTATTTTTGCTGTGTTGCAACTAAGCAACGATCCACGACCTTGCAGAGATAAGCCTCCCGTTCCGTCCATGTTACCAATAATTGGACAATGAGGTCTTATAATTCACTTGTATTCCAAACTGTTCGGATCCCTTCTGGTGTACTAGAGGTGTGGGGCTGATTGATGGTTTAGAAACCGATATTCATCCCTGGACCACAGGCAATGCCATGAAGATATGTGAAAACTAAATTTAGTACTTTGAGCTGGATTCTTTGACATATTTGAAATCATTGAAGGAACTGCCTGAAGGAAGAGAATGCCTGGAACTTTACCAGTCAGACTGCTGAATTTTAAACAGACTGCAGTCGATAAGTTGGTAATCAGGAAGGACAGTATAAAGAGCGTTGACGTATTTTTATGGTGAGCTCACGAAGGTGCCACCACACTTGTGATTTTGGTATTGGAAATGAAAGGAAGAATGTGTCGAAGTTGCTGTAGTCTAATATAAGCAGAATTAACTACCCTGTTGATCTGGGACTTAGATCTCAGATCAGACTGCCACATAGGTTTCTGATCCTCTTAAAAAAAACTGGTGGGTAGCCCAAAGAGAAAGGAGTGAAATGGGGATGGATTAGTCCTTAACCAGATTTTGAGATCCTAAGAAAATGATTTATATACTAGATGGATTTAATTGTTGGCCGTTCAACAACATCTGGTTGTTAACCCTGTCTTGGAAGTTGGATAGGCTACAAAAATTGTTGCTAGAGTCAGAGATCACAAGGTATACCTGGGTATCGTCCATGTAGTAAGGATAATGGAGCACAGTTATATCAAACAGGATCAGCAGTGGTTGTATATAAACATTGAACAAGAGTGCTGACAGGGGTGACTCGTGATGGACCCCTCAGGCAACACTTGTAGAAGCGTAAAGAAAGGTACCCAATTTAATGGCCTAGAATCCCACAGACAGAAACAAGCAAAATTAGGGCCGGCAAGGGCAAATTTAGAAACCCCAGTTGGGGCATCCAGGAAGTCTATCAGTATCTCATGATCAACAGTATGAAGTACTGCTGCGCGATCTAGCAAAACAAGTGAAGTTGATGTCCTCTTGCTGGCATTTGTAAGAATATCATCCCACACATTCGTCAAGGGAGTTTCACTCCAATGATTACTGTAGGTCCAGATCTTCCTGAATGGTGGCTACTTTAGACATTAATAAGTTGTGCATATTATCTGCCATTTCAACTGTGCATGCGGGGGGGGGGGTCCTGGAGTCTTTTGTCGCTGCTGTTGCTCCTCCTAAGCCCCACCCCCACCAGGACCTAACTGCGGGCTGAAACCTGCGAAGGTGGAATCCCGCGGTTGTTTGCTCCTACCTGGGTGTTCGCGCCTCGCTGGGGTGGAGTGGACTCTCAACAGGCAAAGGAGGCCTGGGCAGCAGCCTACAGAATGACCCCCATGAGGTGAGGTGAGACTTATTTTCCTGGATTTGAACCCCACTGCTTTCCCCGACTAGGTGTGCTTCATGGTTAGCCTCCCTTGGGGTGCTACCATAGAAATGGCTGGTGTTACGGAAATAGGGGACCTTTCTTCACCCTTTACCCCCCTCTTCCTCTCCAGGTCCACCCTCCTATCGAACTTGCAAGGCCCTATGGTCCCACTGGTGCACTGGAAACCAATCATGGGCCAAAGAAAGAGGGGGGGGCCTGTCATGCAAAGTGCCAAGGGACATACTGGGAAGTGGAGTTTGGCTTGTGGGATGTCTCAACCCACTTTTGTTCTGCCATGCGGCATTACTGTGTTCTGATGATGCCAAAAATAGTAAAATGGCTGCAAAACCCTTGTGCACGCCAAAACCTCTGAAAACCGTGCTTTGCAACGCCCAAAAAGATGGCTGCCCAATCTATCACGCATGTTGTCAGTGGTGGAACAGAGCTCTGCCAAAGGAAACCCACAATCTTGCTTTAAATCCTTTTTTCTTTGTTGCTGAAACTGCAGAATGCCGGTACAAAACACCCTGAAACATCCAAAATTTTTGCTGGCTGCTACAATTCATTTAGTTCAAGAAATCATTGTGAATTTACAATGTCCTGAAAAGCTGAAAGTATCAAAGAAACATCCACAGCAAAAGTTGCCTGCCTGTGGAATCTGTCAAAATCTGGGCGCAGTACCTTCGGCCGCCTTAATGACAGCTGTCAGAATCCTGCATGATAAACTTTAAACCTGTAGAAACTGAAATCAAATGTTTGCAATCTGAGTGGCCTATTCCTGAGAGTAACCTATGTTGTAATTGTTTGAGTCCATGGTTTAAAATCTGGAATAAGTGTTGTAGCTGCTAGTTTGAAATCACAAGTTTGTTTTTAAGCTAAGGAAAAATGTAACAGAATTAACATTTAAATATAAGCCTGGCTAAAGCCACCCAATGTCACGACCCTTGCCCAAAACCCCCTCTGGCAAACCCATTGGCAAGGTGGAGTCAGGACTCGGGCCTCTAGAGCCTGGCATCCTCTTCAAAAGCCCTCATGGGGCCAGTCCTGGCGCCTATGGCGCCAGACCCATACACCATGAACAACAATGTGCTTGGGAGCTACTTTATTGTATTGTCAGCCAACATGGAGGCATCCACATAGCTTGATTCCTAAGAACCAAGCTATGCGGTCTAGTGTTTTGGGTGTGGCAGGCCTGGAACTACTTTCTCTGGTACTACTTTACCTGGGCTATATAAACCACACCCTGACTGCAGAACATGCTTCGTGTTACTTTGCAGCTTGCAACGTGACGCTCACCGTGTCCAGCTATTCCCTCGAATCTCGGAGAAGCAGAACCTGCAAGGAGACAAAAGGAAAATCATTAGCAGCAGCATCTTACCTGCAGTCTTCATCTTTAAACACTTAAGAACAGCTTCCTCGAATCTTCACGCCTCCCGGACAGAACGACCTGAAAGAGGAAGATAGAGGCAACATTAAAGAAAGCTGTGGAGACATTTACAAATTATGAACTGCTCAAAAGGCTTACCTGGCTGGTCGCCACTCGGCTGGCACCACTTCGGACATTCCACTTGCGCTGAAGAACTCTGCAACCTACAAGGAAGGAAAACACAGGTTAGCAAAGGCAAGACTTTGCAGTGCTGCGCATAGCGCTTACTTACCATATCATAGTGCTCTTAATGCGCCATCATTTACCAGCGGGGCTCAACTAAGCCAGTTCGCCGCGCTGAAGCTCCACATACCTAAGGGAGAAAAAAGAGACATTTTAAACAAAGAAAGGCATGCAGGATAGCAACAAAACTAAAGAACATCAATAAGACCTCCCTGAACAATATCAAACGGGCCGGCGTCAGTGAAGTAACTGGATCACACTCGCCCATGAAAGACAACTCGCCCCTGCAAAGAAGGCAGGACGGAGAGCACGCCTAATTCTACCACAAGAACCTTCCCCGCAGACCACATCAGGGCAAAGCTGAGAAGCATACCAGCGAGTAACCCAGCTGGGTGGCGTCCCTGTGGATACCAGGTGAGCGTAACACCCAAACTGGAATGACAGCTTTCCTCACAGATGCAATGCCTCTCCCTCCAGTCCTCTCCAGCAGGAAATCACACCTAAGTGATGATTATAGGGTGGGGGAAATGGCCTCTGCCAAGGAACAAACAGGGAGGAGATGTTCCTGGGTCCCATGGAGAGACCAAAGGGGTGGAGCTAAACAACCATTTGTTGCTTAACAAGGACAAAAGACACATTTTAAAAAGACTGATAACTTACTATGTATAATTGTGCAAAATATAGAAATAACAGCATTGTTAATGTAATTTCTGGATGCACGGGTGAAAAGGCGCCAGAACTCTGTGACATGTTCTGGGAAGAAACGGCGGAAAATGTGATATTACACAAAATGTATTTCTGATAGAAGTATGAAACTTTATACACGTATGCCCATATTCAATGCGCATATTTGTAGAAATTTGCTCCTAAATTGGACATTGTGTTCCGGATGAAAAGGACAACATTCTGGGAAAAGCAGACACAAGATCCTACAGCGACAGGGTTTGGAGGAGTATCTGCTACAAAAATATGTAATCTGTATATGTGATTGTTATAGTGGTTGCACATGTGGAAATATGTATTGTACCAGAAGTAGATTTTGTGTTGAAGGAGCTAGGGGTGGACTCTAGGCTTCATAAAGCCACACTATAAAGGTGACACCTGGTTTTTCTCCTATCAAGGAAGAGAAGAGACCCTGACCAATCCACGTCCAAGGGGCGAGCTTAGGATAAACCAGCACACACACCCCTTTATCATAAGCATAAATAGAGACAGCTCAGCACTCAGAAGGACAGACAGATTCACCCACTATCCGAATGCTGGTGGAGCACCCTGCTGCAGAACTATCCATCTTACTTGCTCCAGACTCCAGAAGCTTGGCAAAGCAGAAAGGCCCATTGCATAGCTGAACCATTTCAGCTAGGCCTTACATTTCCAGAACCAGAACCAACCCCAGAAACCTAAAGGGAACATCAAACGTACAGCCCGGCTGTGCTGTACTGCTTGCCTGCAGAAAATAATTATCATCCGAACCAAAAGATCCAATCCAGCCCTGGAAACAAAATTTCAACGTCTGCTTGTAGCTAACATCCTCAGCTTTAATTTGCATCTAAATCCGCATCCCAAATCCATACGGTTCTCCCGTTATCGCGATTACTGTGCGCTGAAAAGTTTGCCGCAAATTTCGTTTTAGGGAAATTCTGACACGTGTAAAACAGCTTTTGATTGTTTCCGACCTTAAATTTAAGTTTTCACATTATTTCTTAGTATCAAATCATTGCTATTGTTTATGTGCAACTATCCAAAGCGGCTCCCATAAGAATTTAAACAATGTCAGCAATTTAAACCATATTTAGTGTTTTTACCCAATCCATTCTCAAGATAACTTTAAAATCATTCTGACCGCTTGCCAATCAATTCTGTTTTTGTCTTGTGTTGCTGGGGGTATTGGGATTGATATGATATGATCGTTTATTTATATAGCGCCTATACACAATGTGTTTCAAAGCGCTTCAAGGCAAGGGAGGGAACAAGGGAAAATACAACCACATTCTTACAGGCCATGAACAGTAAGGATGTGAAATTAACTATCGTACTCGGCCTGACGACATTTCAGATAGTGCAAGATCTAAGACATAGATAAGGAAGGGAGGAGGAGAGTGGAAAGGAAATGGAACAGACAGGCGACTGCCATACTAGGCCTGACGACATTTCTGGTAGAGACAGAGAAAAACAAAAGGTGAGGGAGAGGGGTGCAGAAATGGATGGGAGGAACAAAACAAGCTACTATTATACTAGGCCTGACAACATTTCAGATAGTGCTGGAGGGGTTGTGGGGAGGAAAACAACAGTAATGGGAGGGTGGAGGAAACAGACAAGGTTGCTATCATATTAGGTCCAGGGACAATTCTGATAGAATAAGTGCCTAGAAGAAAGTAAGGGGAGGAGATAGGAAAAGGGAGAAGGGAAAGGAGGAGAGAAAAGAGAGTAAGCAGTCAAAAAGAGTGGGGAAGCAAGAGTGGAGAGCGAATACAATTGCAGAAGTCAGTAGTAGCACATAATGTTGCAAGCCAGGATACAAGATGAAGATGGGAACAGCATGATTCAGGGCCACCATGAGTACAAGATGCAAAGGAAGTCCAGCATGAGAGTTGAGAAAGAGTGACGCACCGTGAATGAATGAAGTCCATAAAAGTCAAATCCAGCATTCGCCACAAGACAGTGATGGTGAAGGAAGGCACCAGGTGGGCGGGGCTTGCTAAGTGGTAAAAAAGAGCAGCAGGCAGGAAAGTACCAGGTGGGCGGGGCTTAGGCCAGGTGACTTAGATCCACTTTCACCTGCTCCCCATCTGCAAAGGAAAAGAAGCTGGAGGGCTCCTTAAGTAGGGAAACAGAGCAACAAGCAGGAAGGCACCAGGTGGGCGTGGCTTGCTAAGTGGTGAAAAAGAGCGGGAAGCAGGAAGGCACCAGGTGGGCGGGGCTTGCTAAGTGGTGAAAAAGAGCGGCAAGCAGGAAGGTACCAGGTGGGCGGGGCTTAGGCCAGGTGACCTAGATCTACTTGCACCTGCTCCCCATCTGCAAAGGAAAAGAAGCTGGAGGGCTCCTTAAGTAGGGAAACAGAGCGGCAAGCAGGAAGGCGCCAGGTGGGCGTGGCTTACTAAGTGGTGAAAAAGAGCGGGAAGCAGGAAGGCACCAGGTGGGTGGGGCTTGCTAAGTGGTGAAAAAGAGCAGCAAGCAGGAAGGCACCAGGTGGGCGGGGCTTGCTAAGTGGTGAAAAAGAGCGGAAGGCAGGAAGGTACCAGGTGGGCGGGGCTTGCTAAGTGGTGAAAAAGAGCAGGAAGAAGGAAGGCACCATGTGGGCGGGGCTTGCTAAGTGGTGAAAAAGAGCGGCAGGCAGGAAGGCACCAGGTGGGTGGGGCTTAGGCCAGGTGACCTAGATCCACTTGCACCTGCTCCCCATCCCCCAAATCAATTTGTTTGAATTCTGCCATTCCTGAATACCTGCTCTCTCCTCCTATCTCTTTACATTGCCTATTGGGGGGTTGAGGGATGTGCAGGGGGAACTAGTAACCACACTGCTATTTGATCTCAACACACACATAAGTATTATTTATGTGCTGAATTGTTTTGCTGGTGTCCAGTTAAAGTACCTAATACAAAAGGATCAAATGCCAAAGGGTTGACTCAATTTGACCTAAAACCAAAGGGTCGAATGTTTTTTTCAAAAATATGTTTTTTTGGGTTTCCAAAAAAAGTAGTTTTACCACAAAAAAGGGGGTTTGGGGAGGACCCCCCAACCAAAAAAAAATGTAAAAAAATAAAATAAAATAATTCGACCCTTTGGTTTTAGGTTTTTTTGATTCGACCCTTTTGGCATTCAATCCTATGCATTCGAAACTTTCCCCTATAACACTTTTGCTCACTATTACTCCTTGTGTATTCAAGAGATTATTTAGTGTTACAACACCCCATTGCTGATCATTGTGTACCCATTAAAACATAGTGTGATTAATTTGTAAATACATAAATATTTTAACTTTGCAAACCAGCCTGATTCCTGGTTCAGTGTGACCGGGGGGGTTCTAGGAGAGGAGCGTGATATGAGTGGTACATCGTTCAGAATAAAAGAACTTGTAGACAAAAATCAATAAGGATTTCAGTTGTGCATTACATGCTAGGGGTTGACTTGCGTGTGTGCCAGATTGAAATCCCTTACAGATTGGGGGCTCGTCACGAGATCCTGAATTAGACATACCACTTGTGACAGTCTAACACAGCGTGCTAACTGACGGGGTACATACACCTTGTTGTGCTACCACACTGTGCTACACTGTAAAAAACCCTTCAATAGAAACACTCAAAGGAGTTGGGCCTGTTTTGCAAAGGCAAAAGTAACCCTGAGATAAGTCAGAAGGAAATTAATATTTCCGGAATGGCGACTCCAGTGGAAATTAATATGGCAAAAGAACACCTACTGCACAAATTGTTTGTCAGGGGTGAATGGGTAGAGCAGGATGAGAATGTTTGGCTGCAGGAAATCAAACAACAAGCCACTGCCACAGAATTAGATATATGGCAGGACCAGGGTCCATAGTAGTATTCGGAAGGGTACCGGGTTACTGCCTTGCTCTGCTCAGGTCGGTACAATAATATCAACAAACGAATGAGCAAGGTCTGGTAGATCTCTGCTGAAGAGTAACCACTGCTACACCCTGAGTGGGTAACCGCTTGTGTGGGTGGTCACAGAATTCTCATGAAACTGTTCTTCTGCATAAAAGGGTTTTATTTTGAAGTGCAGTGGTGTAGTAATACACTGGTATTTTCAAAAACATAGGACATTCACATTTGAGGACATACAAAGTGTAGTACCTAAGTACGAATGATCAAGTAGTCAATATTTGAGACATCTACTTGTACAGTTTGTTCATTCTCTATAGGTTCCTTCGGAAAGAAGCTTAGAGAATTCAGTGGAATCATAGACAGGTAGGGGGCCCATAGAGTGTGGGCATTATCAAGTTGAACAACAACATATAATACATGTCAACACGACAGTGTTTCGGCCATTTTGCGTGGAGCTAAGTGGGCTCTAATGGTGTAGGCCTTCATCAGGACAGGAGTATCTTTACGAGTGGAGGGTCCTATGTGGTCTGTAGGAGTGAAACAGACAAAGAAATTGTCAGGATGTACGTGGTCAGCAAAAGATCTACCAGAGATAAGTTATGAATACTATGTAAGGCGGATGCCGGTGCTTACCGAATCGGAGGAGCTTAGCGGCTCAGATTAAGAGGTGAAAGGATCCACTTCTTTGGGATGCAGTCGTCATCTTGTCAACAGGCGCGGTCACGCCTGTCAGGGGATAAGGAGGTAGAATTACTAAATGACGCCCCAAGGGTGCGGTTCCTCTCTAGCCCATAGTTAGTGTGTGACTAGGGAGGTGGTAGTGTAGGTCTTAACAGATTTGGTGAGAGTACACCTAGTGGTGGTCCCACTAAACGTGGAGTGCGCTTAAATGGGATAAAAAGGGCTTCTGTGGAATCACAAATGCCATTTATCAAGTGCATGGAGAAATTAGTGCAAATCTGTATTTAATACAATGTGATTAAAAAGAGTGCCCCTTCTCAACGGTCCTGGGGGATGGGTGGACCGTGATCTATGTGGGCTGTGCAAGTTCTGGATTACGGTGCCACAAAACGTGTCATGCATCCTATGGTGTAGGTGGCATGAAGGGCTATGGGCGTTTAAATGTGCAGAGTTATACTGTTTAGAGATTCCTTACAGTGAGGGTAGGCCTACCAGTTTCTGTGCATGAAGCCGCGTTCAGTAGAGCTTACCTATTGCCAGTGCATTCAGCTGCCAAGATCGTTGAAGCAGTAGTGTGTCATCTCGAATGTCGAGGATGCAAGTGTGTAGAATGCAGGCTAGGGACATGTTAAAGAACAAGGGCCCTGTGGTGGGGTGACTACCTAGATGCCTGTTTGGAGTTGATGCAGGTAGTCAGTCGGGCCAAAATGCAAGTCATGCAAGGTGTGGAGCAGGGTGATGATGTCAGCCCCTGTCAATCCCATTGGGTGTCTGGGGCTAGGGCCGTGTTGAAGAACAAGGGCCCTGTGGTGGGGTGACTACCTAAGTGCGGTTTATAGACATAATTTCGAAATCAAAAATTTCGAAAGTCAAAAAGTCGGAAAAAAAATGTCGAAAAAAATAATGTCCCCCCCAACCCCCGTTTTTTCTTTTTTTTTTTGTTTTTACCTATTTTTTTATATAAACTAGAGCCCAAAAAAAAATATCGAAAAAAAAATAATTCGACATTTTTTTTTTCGACGTTTTTGATTCGACTTTTTTGACATTCGAAATTTTGTTTTCGATATTATGACTGGACACCCCTAAGTGCTTGTTTAGAGTTTATGCAGGCAGTGAGTAGGGCCAAAATGCAAGTCATGCAAGGTGTGGCACATAATGATGATGTCAGCCACTGTCAATCCCTTTGCGTGTCAGCTGTCATGTAGTATAGAGTCAGGCCTGTGTTACTTCATTCCCACATGTTGTTCATGACAGGTATATGACATTAATGGTTTATATCAATTTACAGATGTAATTACTTAAAAAAAAAAAAGATTTGACACAAAATCAAAAAACAAATTGTTACACAGTGCACATTCTTGTTTTTAGAAAATGGAAAGGATCTGTATGAAAGTCTGGCCAGATACAAGGTGGATGTGGTTTCTCAGAGAGCATCTGCAGCCATATTGTATAAAACACATTGCTGTAGACAGGTGTTCTGTCATAGGACATAAATACTGTCGCCATATTTTACAGGAAATGCTTCCACTCTACAGTTATGGCAGACACTAATCCCTACAGAAACAACATCAAGCTGTGGAAAAGGTACATCGACGATGTGTTCCTCATCTGGCAGGGGAACCAACAAGACCTAACTGCATTCAGGAATGGCTCAATCTATGCAATCCTCACATCAACTTCACGATGCACTGGGACTTCCACGGGATTGACTTCCTAGACCTCCACATCTACAGGTCAGGAGACTATCTACACACAGAACTATTTCGGAAACCTACAGACCGAAACACCTTACTACACTCTGGAAGCTATCACCATCAAGGTCTGAAATATAACCTGCCCTACGGACAGTTCTTGAGGATTAGTAGGAATTTCACCAACCGTGACACATATGAGAAACACGGCACAGATCTACAAAACCGCCTTCTCAACAGAGGCTACCCGAGGAAATCTGTGAAACACGCAAGCAAACGAGCAGCAAACACGGACCGTACTATCTGCCTCACCAAAACCACCAAAAAAGAACTGGACAGACTGGTATGCATGACGACCTACAGTCCCCTCAGCAATTTCCTAAAAAAGACAATCAAGCAGCACTGGCCACTGATCAAGAACACTGGATCTCTCCAAAAAGTGCCCCTTTTTGCCTTCAAGAAAAACCGCAACATCAAAGAGTCACTGGTCCATACGTTTCTTGAAACTCCAAAACAACCCAATACTCTATGGAACTTACCACCTGTCCAAGGACACTACCGATGTGGCAAATGCATGGCCTGTCAGTTCACCGAGACAACCAAAGTATTCACACTCAAAGAGATCTCATTTACCTTACAGGATCACACAAACTGTAATACCAAACAAGTTATGTGCACCATTGAATGCCCATGTGGACTTCTATACGTTGGGAAAACCATGAGAGCTGTGAAGACTCGAATTGGCGAGCACCGGTCTTGTATAAAAAACAAGGAACCAGACATACCACTAGTGGAACACTATGTTAAGAAGAACCATACCAAGCCCCTACCTGTCTATGATTCCACTGAATTCTCTAAGCTTCCTTCCCAAGGAACCTATAGAGAATGAACAAACTGTACAAGTAGATGTCTCAAATATTGACTACTTGATCATTCGTACTTAGGTACTACATGTCCTCAAATGTGAATGTCCTATGTTTTAGAAAAATACCAGTGTATTACGACGCGACTGCACTTCAAAATAAAACCCTTTTGTGCAGAAGAACAGTTTCATGAGAATTCTGGAACCACCCAGACAAGGGGTTAGCCACTCAGGGTGTAGCAGGGGTTACTCTTCAGCAGAGATCGACCTGACCTTGCTCATTCGTTTGTTGATATTATAGGACCAGGGTCCATTACATCAGGCACTTAGTGAACTGTATATGGCCCCAAGAGTAAAAGAAGAGCAATGCAAAATTGCCAAAATAGCGGCGTACCTGTACCTCCACATTGGAGTAATACAGGAAAAATATGCCGAAAACCTAGATCTGGCAAAAAGGCAAATACAATCCCTAGATAAAACCCAAACTGATCTGGACTCTGCAGAGCAAGGGCTACAAAAGAGCCAAGAATCAGAAAGTGAAACCAGACAGTACCTGATAAAAGTAAAATAAGATCTGGATCTCCTGCAGCAAGAGAGGGTAGAGCAAGACACCAAATTACTGACACTGCAAAAAGAGTGTCAAGAAAGGTTGGACTCTTTAAAACAGAGCCAACAAAAACTGGCGCAACAATTAACTTTTAATAGAGTTTGCGCAGAACAGATGGTCGTCTTACAAGACCAGATAGATCAATTAAAAGAAGAAAATATTAAATTAATTCTTAAAGACTATGAATCCCAAACAGAGCTCGATGAAGAGCGCCAGAAAGCTGGTGCATTCAAAAAACAGAGGGACGACCTGGCTGCACAGAGGGGTACTCTAATTCAGGAAAGGGACGCCTTAGGCCAGGAAGTCAACTATTTAAAAACAAAGGTGGAAGAAAATCACCTGGCCCTTCAGGGACTGGGTGAACTCAAATTGGACTATGAAAAGCTGTTAGAGCACACCAGGAGGGTGGAAGATGCTCTGGCAAAGAATGACCAGGCCAGTAAGGACAAGACTTAGGAGGTGAGCCTCCTGCAGCAAAAACTAGCCAAATACTCCCAAATCAGACAGGAAGCACAGAGAGACCATGAGGCTCTCTTTGAGAAAAATCACAGGCTCCATATACAAATCGCCATGCAGGAACAACTCATAGAGACCAGTAAGGCCTTAATAGAAGAACAAAAGGGTCAGATTCTTGCATGCCATCAGGGAGCAGGGGCTAAGGGAGATGAGGTCAGATGGGAGAGGGAAACCCCTGAGCATAACCTCAGGAACCCTGGCACCAGAGACATTAATCTATTCTATTCCATGGACTCTGCCACCCCCATGTCCACTGGCTCACGTGAGCCAAGGGCCACGGGATGGTAGACTTCAACCCAATGGGGAATATGGGGCTAATAGGTCAGCGCCTCCCATAAATGGATGGGTGGGCATCTATGTACAGGTTCCCAAGTGCTAGGGCTATCTTCTCTGATCAGGGAGACTCCAGTGAGGGGAGAATCAGAGAAATGGATCCTCAGAAATATAACTTACCCAGAGATCAGACGGTAAAATTTGGTGGGGAACTCCATGAGACTAGGCCCACTAAGAGCATACTAAAAACCTCTTCCCAGCCAGGACAGTGTGGGGGGTATTCAGCCAATCCTGGCAGCAAGGAAGAGTCAGAAGACTCTTCTGAGCGCCACAGGACCCAATGAACTAGGCCCCCACGTTCAGCCAGCCATTCCCAAGCTCGCAGAATCTGGGAGAATCTAGAAGACCAGACAGCCACCTCTGGTAGCAGTGCCTCTGAGTCAGAGGATGAGTGGACCAGGGTGACACGAACTAAAAAGGCTAACAAAGTTAAGAGGGCTTTACTCAAGGATCCCCTGAAACAAATAAAAGCTATTAGGAGCGTCATCACGCCCTACCAAAAAAATGCTAAATATTCGGTTTGGGAGCACCTTGACTTATTTGAGCAGATGATGGAAACTTTCTATCTGAAGGACAGCCAAAGCTGTATTCAGTATGCGAAGTGGACATTTTCTCCCGAGTACTCAAGCTTCTTTGCGGGGCTGGAGGATCAGAACCATTCCAGATGGTCCACCTATAGGGCGGCCATCCTAAAACATTTTTCCATTCATAGAAACCCTCAAGAGGCTCGCAAGGCAGTCTACAACTTACAATGTGGGGAAGACCAGGCCCCACAAGAATTTGTTCAGGAATTGAAATGCGCCTTTGCGCAGACCACTAGAAGGGTGCGCACTGACAGTAAGGAATTTGTGAACACCTTCTTTCATGCTCTCCCTAAGTATATTATGACCCAGCTAGTGAGGGATTTTCATGAGAAAAGATCACTAGACTGGGTCATTGAACAAGCAACGTGCATTTATGAAGTACAGAAGCCGTTGGAAAATAAAAATAGTAGCAAAAGCCCCAAAACAACCAACACCCCCGCTGCTAAGGTGGCAAAGGTGAAGGTTGCCCCCATTTTAAATCTGGAGTTGGGGGGCCTAAGAACCTTCCCGTGCAGAATCCAACCATCTCCAAACCCAGACGGCCCTCGGGCAATCCCAAACAGGGAGCAAGGGAGGTAACCCCACAAATGGGACCCCTAACTCCCCTGATTTCATCAGCCCACGATACAAGGGAAATAGACCCATCCTGGGCTATGTGTAGACTCCTCCAGCCCAAAGGAGGGGGAACCAACCAGACAGCAGGAAACCTGGGAAACTTCCCTCCTCACTTTCCCCAGGAGGGCAGTAATTCCCCAAATACCAGTCAAATTTTCTTTCCCCGGTACCCGCCTAACCTCAACCCCCAAAACAACACATCCTTCTTTCCCCACTTTCCTGAGCCCAGACAGCCCAATCCGGGAGAGCGGAGGCCAAGGGTGGAGGGGTACCCGAACTTTCCTAACCAGGGGTATTTTGCGAGAAGGGATAGTTACCCTTCCCGGTGTTAGGCAGAATCCAGTGCAGTTCCCTTAGGGAGCACTACACCAGATTAGGACTACAGTTGAGAGCACTAAATCCCCTTTGGTATCAGTCTGTACCACAAAGATTTAGTTGGTAGCTGTGGAGGAGCAGTCAGACTTATCTCAAGAGGGAGATGAGAAGTATTCAGGGTTTACACAATAGGTATCACAGTACTATGGAACAAGGATACACTGACCAAAGCTTTGTATTAAAAAGAGAATATATTTATTCTATACACATCTAGTTCAACACATAAATCACAGTTGATAAAGTAAGTTCAGTCTAGTCCAGGAAAAGTATATACAACTCCCTATTCAATCGTAGATAAGTTTGTGGTAGAGTGAAAACTGAGCAAAACGGCAAAGTGAAAACCAACTACAAATGGCACTCTAACAATTTATGGAAAGGGAGGGAAAGCACAAGTTGAACCAAAATATCTTCAGACACCCCCTAGCAACACTTCCCTGAAGTTTTGTGAACAAGTAATGCATCCTGACACTTTAGCAGAAAGATACGTGAATGAAAACTGAACAAAATGGTACTCCACGAGTTAAAACAGTAGGAAGGAAGGGGGTTTTAGAAGATTTAGGTGCATCAACACATTTCTCATTGAAAGCCAATCTAGTGAGAGCAGATCTAACAAATCAGCCAGAGTCAATAGGCCTGAGCTAGAGTCAGTGGTACAGGACCAAGAGCTTAGGAGCAAAAATGTTCTTGTAGCTGCAGTCAAGTCTTTAGTAGAAAAATATTGAAGAGGTAGATGCGAGGTGAAAGACAATGTTAAGAGAGAGGGCGGCCAAACCAACAAGTAGATAAAGGATTTAAAACACCTTTAGGGCTACCACAGGAAAAGGGAGGCCTGACGGAACAATGTACCTTAATCGTGAAGAAGCGGCTCCTGCGGTGGCGGCTGTTCCTGGTAGTTCCTGCAGTTCGAGGGGCCCAGCAGAGGAAGAGAGGCTCTCATCGTGGAAGAAGGCTCGAGTCACTGCACTACCCAGGGATGAGACCAGCCGCGGTGCTGCCAAACGAAGTTTAAAAGGTACGCTCCTTTTAATCGTGGTCCGGGTCGATAACTGCCTGGCTATCCGGTCTCCAAGTGCGGTGCACTGTCGATTCGACCAAGGCAGGTCCGGGGAAGCAATGGGTGAACCGGTTGTCCCCACCAGCTGAAGAGAAGAAGGCTCTTTCGATGAAGATCTCCTCTCGTTGTTTGGAAGAAAAGTGGTGGGACGATCCGGAAGGGCTTCACCAGTGGTGTAGATGCTGAAGATGTCTGTGGCTTCTCTCCCCTTCGGTTCCGTAGTCCCAGTGGCAACGTCTTGCTTTTTCAGTCCTCAGGACCCTGATTTTATGCAGAAAGAGACCCATTCATACAGCCTAGCTGTCGCTCACACAGTGGAGTGGTCTTCGTGGCGGGAGACCCTCCAGCATATGAGGTTAGAGTGCGACCTGAGTTGCTGTGGCAACTCTGTCCAGGGGTTCTACTCCCCCTCCCAAACAACAGACCCACCCCGGACTCAGAGTAGCCGAAAGGAGGGCTTCTTGGCAGAAGCCCGCCAAAAGAGCGAACAAAGGATCCCTGACCTGGGTGAGGAGTATGGAGTAAGACTCGAGAAAGAAGTTATATTAAAGTTCTGGCAAATAAAACCTACCAGAGTAAAGTTAATAATAAAATAAATCGGCGGTATGTTAGAGGCTGTCAGTAAAAGTATTAGTCTTGGACAATGGGAAAATCCCATAGGGAAATATTTGCGGTTGAATATTTTTGGTAGTAACCACTGCCACCAGACAGAAACTTTAGAGAGCGGGACTTTAAGGTACCCCCTCGAAAATGAACCTAAGGGAAAAACTATTAACCCTTTCCAGTACCTCCATAGTAAGATGGGTTGTACTGGTTAAGTTCGTAAGATTTGACTAGTAAAGTCAATGGAGACTTTACATGCCCTGGGAGACAGTAGTCAGTCCCAGGGTATGGAGTGTATGTTTGGGGGTCACTAAGACACGCCTGTGTCACTGCACGGAGGGTGCTGTGTAACACAAGTGTATAAAGATGGTTCCTATGGGGGAGAGAAAACCCCATAGGCATTAAACACAAAAGAAAATAGCCTAGAACACTCATAGCAAAAATGCCTAAGAGTGGGAAAAAGATTCTCACTCTTAGCAGGTAAAAAGAAACAAACCCTTCAAATCCAGCAAAGGGAAATTAGCCATAAAATGAGAATTATCCCTAACACCCGGGATCAACCCCGGGTAGATCTGAGGACCCCATACCAGCCAGAGCGGGTGTCCCAACTAGAGCGCCAGGTTCAGAACATGGCACAGGATCTGGGTCGCATGCTGAGAGCTCAACAGAACCCTCAGATGAGCATGGCAGCTCAGAACTCCTCAAATCCATGGTCTGGGGCTCCAGAACAATGACGGGGGAAGAACTCTGACAATCCACCGGTTCCCAGGGAGGAGGCACAAGGGGAAGGGGGGTGTAAAGCCTTGGAGAGAGATTCCTTCCCCACTTGTGAAAAGCCCCTGGAAACCCAGGAACCGAACCAAAATCTCCTGCCCCCCAAAAGTCTGCAACCCAAGGAGCAGAGGGTGGGTAGGAGAAATAAAGAGCCTAAAAAGACCCATTTTGGGGAGGACGTGCAAATCTTCCAGTTTGAAGAAGAGGGGTCCTCAGATTCTGGGAAAAGGATCTTCTCCTTCAGGGAATGGGGGAACTCCTCCCAAAGAAAAATGGGTCCCAAAGGATTCAAATCCAGACTGGGTAGATATGGGGACCGGGTTAAAACCACCCATCATCAAACCACAGGATGACCAGCACGAAAATCCCCTGGTTCAAACCCATCCTGGTGACTGCCTCCAAATAGGGGGGGCAGCCCAGATTCAGAACCAGGATAACCCAAAGCCTCCCTCATATCTAGCTGTCACCTTTTTCTTACAGATTCCCAAGAGCCCAAACAAAATCCTGCCCAAATCACTTCCCTGTCAGTATCCAAAGCAAGGAAATTAACCCACAAGTTGGCCAAAAATGTACATTATCTTTGCCCCTTTGAGGAAAAGGAGGGAAGATTTTATGCCCCGGTCCAAATACAGGGGCAATGTACAATTGTGGCACTGGTGGACACTGGATCCCAAGCTACCCTTCTGTCAAAAAGGTCATTTGATCAACTGAATTCGGGAAGGGTAAGAAGTAGCAAATTCCTCTCACCCCTCTTCCTGGACAACTTCAGAATTTCGACGGGAAGGAAATTCCTGTCGAGGGGACTGCGGATTTAGACATTAAAATTGGGCAACACAAGGTGAAGCACCCGGTCATAGTTGTGACTCCAGAGAGCACACCTTGTTCACTACCTTGTTTACTAGGTAATGACATCCTGCAGAGATTGTCTCCCCTCATAGATTGTGTAAACAAGGTCCTCTGGACTCAGACTAACCGACCAATAAAATTGAAACAGAGTGTCAACCATGTTAGTGTAAATGGCACATGCCACATGGTTGAACAAAAACCTTACCAAATAGAATTTCACTTCCAGAATAATCAAATCCCAGACGTGACAGTAATTGCAGTAGGACAACAAACTGGTGATGGGGAGTCCTCTCTTTTTCTGAAAATCAACCTCCCTTCCAGTCTAAGGTGGCATTTCACACTGGAAGCAAACACTCTGAAATTCTTTACAAATTCACAATCAGAAAATCCCATTCCTATAGTCCAAAAAGATGAGAAATTAGCTCAAAGCTTGGCTGATATTCAGAAAATTGGAGAGCAGTTGTTCACCCCCATTCAGTTAAATGAGGGGAAGGACTCTGTTCTCGCTGGAGTATGTGTGAACAACGGTAAGAGCTTCATCAGCAAGGCCATGTGCCGCAATCTACCAAAAGGTCCAGCCATTCCCACATTTAAACTATTAGACAAATGGGAAATGGACCTGGAAACACCCAATTTCAAACATCTCCTGCCTAGCAGGTGTATGCTCAAAATTTCCATAGGCAACAAGAGCATAGTCCATAATTGTTGGGTCGTGCAAGATGTCCCTGCTGAATTTTATTTAGGCAGTGACATTCTCAAACGCTTTGCCATTAATTTGGACCTAATAAACTTCAATGCTTGGTCCCGATTAGCGGGTAATCCCATGGACTTTGATGACCCACAGAAAGCATTTTGGTCAGCTGAACTGCTGCCATATGCAGTTGAAATTCAGATTGGAGAGGAAGTCACCATCTCAGAACGGGCCCGACAATTCTCACTGGAAGTAAAAATTAAAAGAGGACAGAAACTGAAAAACTCTGACGCCTATGTCCATCTAAATGCTCATTTCCAACAGCAAGGGTTGGGGGTAAACCCAACACCACTAGTCAACATAGAACACAACACCATTCCAATCGAGGTAGATAACAGCGACTTAAAGAGTATCACTCTTGCCGCAGGCACCATTATTGGAATGGCAGTTGATGACTGCATTTTTCCATAGATTTAGGTAATGAACTGTTGGGACCAATCCCAAAGGACTGTTTTGACAGTGATAGTGACGACGACACAACACCAGACAGGATCTTCACCTGGCATGGGGGGAATTTCCTGGTGTACTCTTCCTGCCCTTATGGTAAGGAAGATGTGACCTGTGACTTCAGGAGGGACGAGGACGGCCTTCCCCACCTGAAGCCATCAGTCCAAATCGGCACTTTGACCAGGGACCTCTCCACCCAACTGGAGGAGGCCGCTGAGATAGCCAAACCGGAAGTCTTTCCAGGCTTCAGGCAGATGGTTGAAGAGAGAGTCAACCTAGCTGATGCCTGAGAGACTCTGGAGCAAAAGCAAAAATTTAAACAAGTTTTCTTAGATTTTCAAGATCTCTTTGCGGTGGACTCATATGACTGTGGTCGCACCGACATCCACACAACAACAATTCCCACGGACCCTGGCATGACTCCAGTGTTTGTGAGGCAATATCGCTTGCCTCTCGTATCAATGGAGTCCCTTACTGAAATAATTAAGAACCTTGAGTCCCGTGGGATAATTCGTCCAGTCCACAGCACCTTCAATAATCCGTTGCGGGGGATTTTGAAACCAAACGGCCAGTTGAGACTCTGTGCTGACCTAAGGGAGCTCAACAAACGGGTCCACACTTGCCGATGGCCTCTTCCCTACATTGACCAAGGGCTGGCCCAGATCCAGGGGTCACAGGTATTCACTGCAATTGACCTGACCAATGGGTACTGGACTGTACCTGTCAGTAGGGAGGACCAATACAAGCTGGCCTTTACCTTCGGGGGGCAGCAGTGCACGTGGACCCGGACTCCCTTCGGATACATCAGCTCCGGCAATTAATTTAACATCTTTCTACACAAGGCCATGCCCGACTTGGGTGAAAGGGGTAACCTGGCCTATGTAGATGATGTCAAAAGCTAGTCAAAAGCTCAACTGTGGAGGAACACATAGCGGAGATCCGTTATGTCCTGACACAGTTGAGGGCTGCCGGAGCAAAATTCTCCTTTCAAAAGGCACAGTGGTGCAGAACCCGTGTCAATTTCTTGGGGCATGAGATAACTCCTCAGGGTCTCTGTCTCGAGGAAAATAATGTAGAAGCACTCCAGAAAATCAAAGACCCCATAACTCTGCGGGAACTAAGGAGCCTCCTTGGACTGACTAATTACAGCAGAAAGTTCATTGAGGACTACGCAGAGATCACAAGACCCCTGATCCATTTTTGAAGGGGGGGTAAAGTAGGCGTGGGGTCTAGAACAAGCCGAGGCAGTAAGACAACTCAAAAGAAGCCTCTCTCAAGCGCCTTGCCTAGCTTACCCTGTCAAAAACAAGGAGTTCTTCTTGGAGACAGGGTTCTCAAATACATGCTTGACTGCAGTATTATATCAAAAGCATGACAAGGTCAATAAAGTAATCTCCTATGCGAGTAAGACTTTATTCTCTCTGGAGGAAAAATGTAACGATTGTGAGAAGGCACTCCTGGCAATGGTGTGGGAATTGAAGAATTACCGCCTGTTTATCCAGGGGGAACACATAGTGGAGACTCCACACCAACCTTTGCAATATCTTCAGAGTGACAGAATCCGGGCCGGAAATGTAATTCCCAAATTACTTCCTGGATCCTGCCAATGCAAGGCTTTCCTGTGGAGGTCAGATATGGCCAAAACAAGAAGAGTCCCCTCGCGCAAGGTCTGGCGGACTTGCATGATTGTGCCAGAGAAAACTGTTTCGAGGACGAAAGTCTTAAAATCAAGGATAACATGGAGGCATACCTTAATTCCCCACACAAAGTCTATGAAGAAGACCAGTGTGAGGGAATGCCCACTGTCTACGTGGAAGGGCGCTCCTACCATGTTGACAACAACAGGGAAAAATAACTTGTGGCCGGCGTAGGGAATGCATGGGTGAATGATGCCCCAGAACCCTCAGCTGGGTACAAAATCGTTCCCCGAAGTAGTCAAGTGGCAGTGCTGATGGCTGTGCATCAAGCTATCTTCACTGCCGTCCAACACCAACTCCACAAACTGGTCATAATCACTGATTCAGATTATGTACGGAACGGGTTTGTGGAGCACCTGGTTAATTAAAAAAACTAGAGGCATGCTATGTGCTAATAACAAACCATTGAAACATGGGAAATTAATACAAAATATTGATGATCTGGTCACCTCAAATGGGATGACCATCTACTGGAAAAAGATAGATCAAGGGTCATTCTAAAGTAGAGGCTCAGACAAAACTAGAAATGATCTAGCTGATCAGCTGGCCAAAACCAGAGCCATCCAAGGGGATCTACTTGAGATCGAGTCCCTGTTAGGGGAAATCCAGGTCACTGCTATCATAGGTCCCAGACAAATACTCACAATGAACTCTCATCTGCACAATGGAGTAAGGAGACCCCAGACGCTGATTTGATTACAGCTCAAAAAGGGGATCCAATAAGTGTTAAGTTTTATCAACACATTGATGACCCTGAGAACTTTCCCCTGACGGATACCGATTACACAGGGAAAGAGGACCTCAGAGTGTTGATGAAATGTCCAAAAATGTTCCGAATCCAAGACGGTTTGTTAGTAAGGAGATACATAGCTGGCCATGACCAGTCGGTGGTCCCTACCTCATTCCGAAACCTGATGCTAAGTCACGCCCATGATGCGGCCACAGCCGGTCATAAGGGGGTTTCATACGACACTAGAAATCTTGCGAGAGGTTGCATACTGGCCACACATGGGGCAGAACCTCGACCAATACTTGAAGGGGTGTCTTGTGTGTGCACAATTTCAGCCAACATCACTCACACACTGTGCTCCCCTCCAGAAGAGGGGGATGACACTGCATTGGTCAGATTTACAAGTCGATTTTATCAGGCCCTTGATTCGCTCCTCTAGGGGGAACAATTACATGTTGACCGTAACATGCAGGTTCACCAAATGGGTGAAATGTCTCCCGGCCCCAAATTGCACGGCAGAAACAGCAGCTGCCCTGATGATCAATCACATCTTCTTGCGTTTTGGACTACCCCAAAGGATTGAGTCAGACCGAGGTAGCCACTTCACTAGCGAAGTGATGACAAAGATGTGGGAGATACTTGGGGTCAAAAGGAAACTACACATTGCCTACCGGCTAGTCTCTAGTGGTGGAGTTGAGAGATACAACAAGACAATTGTGAGCATATTAAACATATTTGTGGCAGATTCTGGGCCAAGTTGGGACATTCGATTACCTCTTTTCCTGATGGCCTTCAGATCTACCCCTTCTTCTGCAACAAAAATGTCTCAGTTTGAGCTGATGACTGGACGAAGGATGGTGCTTTCCCAGTATCTGCTCTACAGAACCCAAGAGCAGACCTTGATAAATGCCTCCACAACTCATGAGTATGTTGAGAATCTGAGAAAACACCTTCAACATGCTTTTGCCTATGCTCAGCGGAATCTAGAAAGATCTGCAGACAGTATGAAGACCCACTATGACCTTAAGACAACTAAAAAGGAATACCAAGTAGAAGACCGGGTCTAGTTGTACAATTTCCAAAGGAACCAAGCCAAACAGCGCAAATTTCTCCCAAGTTGGCGGGTCCTTTTGAAATTGTAGACAGAATCTCACCAGTCGCCTACAAAATATGCATCCCCAAGGGCAGAGGGGGAAGACAAGTGGGTCCACATCAACCAGCTGAAAAGTTGCCATCCTAGACATACTTTGCGGCAAATAGAGGAACCAACCGGAAACCCAGAGGGGGACATTCCGGATCACAAGAAAATTCCAACTGTTAAAAACATCCCACCTGTCAAAATCATTAGGATTTACAGGTGGGGAATATTGTCATTTGTATGTCAAATGTATGCATCTGCCCCACTACATGAACAGTAGTGGGGAGGATTCCATAACCAAGCTCTGTTCGGTCTCATAGCACTGAAACCAAGGATTCTAAGTACCAAGGAGGACCACTCAGGGACCGGGAGGAAAGACCCAAGGGGCCCGGAGTATCACTCCATACTCCCATCCAGAACCCTCGAGGAGAACATGTCGATCTAGCACTGATGGGAGAAGCAGACGATTTTCTCCACTAGGACCAAAGAAAGAAAGAACATCCCAATCTCCCGACTTCCCCTTGACGGGTGGTCAACCTCAAGTCATGAGGGGGTGCTTTGTGGGATGTCTCAACCCACTTTTGTTCTGCCATGCAGCATCACTGTGTTCTGATGGTGCCAAAAATAGTAAAATGGCCGCAAAACCCTTGTGCGCGCCAAAACCTCTGAAAATCGCGCTTTGCAACGCCCAAAAAGATGGCTGCCCAATCTACCACACATGTTGTCATTGGTGGAACAGAGATCTCACTCCTGAAATATGTCACTGGGCTCGACAACAAGTGAAAATGGAGTACAGAAGGAAAAGCAGTGCTCTGCTAAAGGAAAGCCAAAATCCTGCTTTAAATTCTTTTTTGTTTGTTGCTGAAACTGCAGAATGCCGGTACGAAACTCATTCAAACATCCAAAATTCTTGCTGGGTGCTACAATTCACTTAGTTCAAGAAATCATTGTGAATTTACAACGTCCCGAAAAAGCTGAAAGTATCAAAGAAACATCCACAGCAAAAGTTGCCTGCCTGTGGAATCTGTCAAAATCTGGGCGCAATACCTTCGGCCTCCTGAATGACAGCTGTCAGAAGCCTGCATGATAAACTTTAAACCTTTAGAAACTGAAATCAAATGTTTGCAATCTGAATGGCCTGTTCCTGAGAGTAACCTATGCTGTAATTGTTTGAGCCCATGGTTTAAAATCTGGAATAAGTGTTGTAGCAGCTAGTTTGAAATCATATGTTTGTTTTTAGGCTAAGGAAAAATGCAACAGAATTTCACATTTAAATTTAAGCTAGGCTAAAAGCCACCCAAAATGGAATAACAGCTTTCCTCCTCACAGAGGTAAGGCCTCTCCCTCCAGTCCTCTCCAGCAGGAAATCACACCTAAGTGATGATTATATGGTGGGGGAAGAATTTGGTCTGCAGTGGGAAAGAAGACAATGGTCACCCTCCAGCTAAAGGAAATGCGAGATGTGAAGGGTTGTTAATGTTCTCTGCCAATGAACAAACAGGGAGGAGATGTTCCTGGGTCCCAGGGAGAGACCAAAGGGGTAGAGCTAAACAACCATTTGTTGCTTAACAAGGGCAAAAGACACATTTTAAAAAGACTGATAATTTACTATGTATAATTGTGCAAAATATAGAAATAACAGCATTGTTAATGTAATTTCTGGATGCACGGGTGAAAAGGCGCCAGAACTCTGTGACATGTTCTGGTAGGAAATGGCAGAAAATGTGATATTAGACAAAATGTATTTCTGATAGAAGTATGAAACTTTATAAACGTATGCCCATGTTCAACGCGCATATTTGTAGAAATGTGCTCCTAAATTGGACATTGTGTTCCGGATGAAAAGGGCAACATTCTGGGAAAAGCATACACAAGATCCTACAGCGACAGGGTTTGGAGGAGTATCTGCTACAAAAATATGTAATCTGTACATATGTTTGTTATAGAGGTTGCACATGTGGAAATAATAGATTTCCACAGTAGATTTTGTGTTCAAGGAGCTAGGGGTGGAGTCTATGCCTCATAAACCTACATCATAAAGGTGACACCCTGTTTTCCTCCTCCTATCAAAGAAGAGAGGAGACCCTGACCAATCCCTGTCCAAGGGGCGAGTTTAGGATAAACCAGCACACACACCCCTTTATCATAAGCATAAATAGAGACAGCTCAGCACTCGGACGGACAGGCAGATTCACCCACTATCCGAATGCTGGCGGAGCACCCTGCTGCAGGAATATCCATCTTACTTGCTTCAGACTCCAGAAGCTTGGCAAAGCAGAAAGGCCCATTGCATAGCGGAAGCATTTTCAGCTAGGCTTTAAATTTCCAGAACCAGAACCAACCCCAGAAACCTAAGGGGAACATCAAACGTACAGCCGGGCTGTGCTTTACTGCTTGCCTGCTGAAAATAATTATCATCCGAACCAAAAGATCCAATCCAGTCCTGTGCCGTGCTTTGAACAGACCGAGTGCAATCCGATGTGCCCAGCTGTCTATCCCAGAATCAGATTCCCTTCCCTAACCAGAAATCTTGACGGACCAGAATCCTGACTGTTCTGTTTAAAAAAATATCTAGTGAGTATCTATAGAACTGTGTCACTAGCATATGTACTGTCCATAGTTAATCCCTATCTTAAACCCACCCTATCTTGTCTTCAGAACCTGATATTGTTTATTTTTGAATTGTCAGAACTTTTCTTGCGCTGAGTTGCTCTTTTTTGTATTCTAAAATCATAAGTCATTAGTGTTGTGAGTAACTAAAGTGAATCCCAGAAAGAAATTGAGTATCCACCGCGTGAAGGGGTCCTTGGCCAGGAACTGTGGAGATTCATGTGTGGCATTCTCTTTTTCTACAGTCAAGAAATCCCATTTGTCTTTTAAAAGTGCATTCCTGTTTCCCATTCTTGCGCCTGTCGCGAAAAACGACCTCCACTAAAACGTCCATAACTCCCTCAATGTGTGTGCTATAAACAAAATTTCATCGTCTGCTTGTAGCTAACCGCATCCCAAATCCATATGGGTCTCCCGTTTTCGTGATTACCGCGTGCGGAAAAGTTTGCCGCAAATTTCGTTTTAGGGAAATTCTGACACGTGTAAAACAGCTTTTGATTGCTTTCCGACCTTAATGTTAAGATTTCACATTGTTTCTTAGTATCAAATCATTGCTAGTGTTTATGTGCAACTATCCAAAGCGGCTCCCATAAGAATTTAAACAATTTCAGCAATTTGCACCATATTTAGTGTTTTTACCCAATCCATTCTCAAGATAGCTTTAAAATCATTCTGACTGCTTGCCAATCAATTCTGTTTTTCTCTTGTGTTGCTGGGGGGAATGGGGATTGATATTTTGTTTGAATTCTGCCATTACTGAATACCTGCTCTCTCCTCCTATCTCTTTACATTGCCAATTGGGGGGTTGAGGGATGTACAGGGGGAACTAGTAACCACACTGCTATTTGATCTGAACACACACAAAAGCATTATTTCTGTGCTGAATTGTTTTGCTCACTATGACTCCTTGTGTATTAAAGAGATTATTTAGTGTTACATCACCCCATTGGTGATCATTGTGTACCCATTAAAACATAGTGTGATTAATTTGTAAATACATAAATAAATATTTTAACTTTGCAAACCAGCCTGAATCCTGGTTCAGTGTGACGGGGGGGGGGGGGGGTTCCAGGAGAGGGGCATGATATAAGTGGTACATCGTTCAGAATAAAAGATGTTTTAGACAAAAATCAATAAGGATTTCAGTTGTGCATTACACGCTAGGCGTTGACTTGGGTGTGTGCCGGATTGAAATCACTTACAGCCTGGGGAGCTCAAGTGTGGATGGAGCACCCCAACTGTCTACAAACACTATTTGTGACATAGAGGGGGTCCCTGTGGAGCCTTTATCCGACTTACCCTGCTCCTACGGCCTTCAGGCAGGGTCCCCACCACAGTCTTCTGGGATTACCGCGGATTTGTTTCGAACCTTCTCCGCGCTCCCGGTCTGGCCAGCTCCTTTCTGGTTGAATCTGTACCCGTTGCTGACTTGTTAATCCCTGGGGGAGTCTTGACAAGTATGGCCACCGCTGACCTCCTTGATACCCTGGCCAATGGCTGCAAAAGGATTTACACTGGCATTGTAAATCTGACTGGAAGTCGTAATCCTTTGGCTCCATCTCTGGCACTGGCCCCTGTCCACCCTCCTTTTGGTCCAAGACTTGACACCGCACTCCCACAGATGACACTGGATATTACTGAAACCCACCCTCCCTTTTCTCTTGCACCCCTGGCTTTTGATCCAGTGGACCTGGGCTCAGATGGATCGGGGGAGGGAAATCAGCTCAGCCTTCCATCTAATCTATCATCTGGAGTGAACCCACACCTGTTGCTCCCTCGGGGGTCAGCTCCTTCCTACGTCTTAGTCCTCCTTGGGTTCCCAATCGCCACTCAAAAGGAGATCACTGCCAGCCAGCCCTATCCGCCACAGAACTTCCCCACAGAAATGAGCTGGCTGAGATTAGAAATCTGTTACTGGTATTGATTAGGGGGGTTATGTGGGCTAGGGGCTAGAGAGAGGCAGGGAGGGGAGGGGAGGGCTCCTTAGGGGCTGGGTCTGAGGGGCCGAAACCACTTTCTGACAGAGGGCACATCTCTTGTGCCCTTGTCCCCCTTCCCTGCCTGTGCTAATCTGTTTCCCCCTCCCATGAAGAGTCGATCAGAGGTGGTCCTACACCCGGTGCCACCCTCATCGAGGGAGCCCACAGGGAGTTTATCTCTGGGGGACAAGCCCCACTACTGTGGAATACTGCTCGTATGGCCATGGGCAACAAGCACCCAGTGAAGAGGGAGGCTAATGCTTTATTCCCCGGTCAGGGGAGGTCTTCGTCTGGGAACCACACATATGTAGGTCGTAGTAGCTTCACAGTGTTCCTCCATGGGATTCCAAAACTGTCTCCTACTACAAGAGAACCTAAGGATGCCCTTCTGAACAAATGCCTTCATTGGATGCGGTATGTGGGGGATTGTGGGTTTGTGTCCAGGGGCTCTATGTTAGAGTGCACCAGACAATTCAAATTCCCTGCCAAAACTGACATTGTTAAACTGGTCTAAAGGGATGCCCACATGGCAATGGATGTCTTGGCAAAATGTAATCACCACGGGAGGACTAGAAACAGTGGGATTATAGTCAGCCCCTTCTTTGACACTGCCCTTGTGTCCCCCCTGGGTGACCCTATTAGTAACAGACCCCTCTCAGGGGCAAATCTTATTCCATTGGGTCCGAGGTGTTTTGGGAGTTTAAGGAGGCTTGGGGTCGGTGGTTCCTCATCTTTGGTCAAAAGATCTGTCTGGTGGCATCCAAGGTGGCTGCGCCCCCTTCCACGGTTTTGATTATTCTATTTTTGCTGTGTTTGCTGCAATTATGTATTAGAAATGTATTATTAGGATGCACTTTGATGGTCTTTCAGGCGGAATGAAGTTTTTTGACTGACAATACCATAAAAATCCCCAATGGAGTCCTAAAATGGAGATTTACACCATTAAACCACCACGTGTAATCTGGCGGTATTACTGACAGGTAATACCTCCAGTGGTAATACCGCCTGACCAATTGGTAATTCCTTTTGCCGGTATTCCGCTGCTTTTAACTCCAGAATACTGGCAAACTCGTAATGAGCCCTTTGTCTAATATTCTGCTGATGTTTGTTTCCATCTGCGTGTCTAGCATATGAAGGGTGTTCTGGGATGGTCATTTTACACTCAGGTTTAAAGTAAGCAAGGGCAGATCTAAGAAGTCTCAGGTGGTATTTCCAAGTGCATGCCATGCTCTGTTCCTTTCTGTGCAGGTACTACACAGTAGCATTGCTTGTGGGGGGCTGCACACAAGCATATGTTCCCTGCTATCAGACCAGAAGTGAGAGTATCAGGGAATAGGGAGAGCAATAACTTAACTTGTATATGCGTGAACAGAATTTCAAGAGACACAGGTGCCTGTTTAATATGAATATGATATAAATATGGTCATTTTGTATGCATCATTTATTTATTTGTTTTTCACTATCATGAATGTCCTTCACATTATAAATATTTTTCGTTTTCTGTTCTGAGGAAGACGGGCATGCTTCCTGGCTCTTGGTTATATTTGCATTTACTCATTTTGTGACGTTGGACTGCACAGTTGTACCACTGAACCATATTTAACATTGTGACTTGTATTGAATATTCAGGTGGTTCCCACTCCCTTATCCTCACTTGTAGTTAATGGTGATGCCACGAGTAAATGGCTGTTTATACGGTGCTCAATCAAGCAAGGATCCAGCCCATGCATTCGTTCTCATGCGGCGTGCTTCCCCTCCTCTGTAGCATGCAACCGTGTTTTAAGGCCACCTTTTTGGAACAATCGTACAGTTGTTCATTCTGAATTTAAGTGGTATCGTAATGTAATTATGTCTTTTACTGATCTTACTTCTTCTTATGCACTTGCCAGCAGATCCGGCAATGGCTAACTCTCAGGATTTCTATAACGCCATCCCCAATTTACTATGACACCACTGGAAAAGCCCAGCCAGAGAAGAGAATCATTAAGAATTTGGACGAGTAAGTATTGTGCAACGGAGAGAGATGCAGCTCTGGGTACAGTATGTTGTACTGGCATTGACTTTCTCCTTTCTCCTCCCATTCACCCTTATAGATCAGCTCCGTCAACAAGATGAGCAGAGGATAGTTTAGCTTGACAAGGCAATTTTATTGCGGGAGCACCGTATAAAGTTAACCACAGGCGGAATCTCACCATGCATTGGGGTGGAAATGGAAAACCGCAAGGTGAGACTTCCTATTAATGTAGAATACAATACACAATCAAGCAGCATGTATGGTTAGGAATGCCCCTCCATTCACCCATGCCTGCCACCTTCTTTGTTAACTTCCAGTTTCAGGAAACATATCATTCAAATGTGCATTGTCCTCAGGGAGGTTTATTCCAGTATGCTCTTTAATGTTTATTTATCAACCAAACCACAAGCTTAGCTCTTCTAACGCCCGTGTACTCACTGTTCCCCATTTCAATTTGTCTTTTACTGTAGTTGATCCCTTTCGGTGCTAGGTGCCCTGTTTTGCAATTCACTTCCTTGTGCACTTCATTATTATTCTGTTTTATTCATTTTTTGAAAGCATTTACAGACCTGTTCGATGTAAGTTTCTTCAGGGCACATACTGTAACGCACCTGATTGATATGCTTTACAGTACCATCTGCTCACACTCCAGCACTCTAAAACTCACGTGCCCTCAACGCTTTACAAAAGACACTTAACATACATAGCTTTACATGCTTGGATGTGTAATCTATTCAGTCTAAAGAATGTTTATATAGCGCCAGCACGCCCGCAGTCTCAGGGTGCTCACATGACTGGAGCCAAACAAGAAACACAAAAGAGAGGTGCGGAACAGTGGAGAAAGTCGATGAGAGAGAGAGAGAAGAATCCTAAGCCCCTCCTCCGTTAAACAGATATGTCTTCAGGGTTTTCTTGAATTGGGCTATTGACGGTACTTGTTTTAGAGACTGTGGAAGATCATTCCAGACCCTCAGTGCCCAAACATTAAAGCTCAGGCCTCCAAAACTCTTTAATGAAAATCTAGGCAGCATCAACAGGTCCTTGTTATTCGATCGTAAGATGCGCCTTTGCGGCAGCCTCATGATTCACGAAATGAGGTAATCTGGGTCATCACCTGCTAGACATTTATACAGACAGTATGCTTTAAAGCAAATCCTTTGGTGAAAAGGGAGCCATTGTAGCTTCCTACGGGCAGCTGTTACATGATCTCTATGCGCCAGGCTGCATACAGCATACGGCTCCGGCTGCACCATTTTGAATGGTCTGCAGCCACTTCACATTTGCCTGTGAGGAGCCAACCAGTAACGCATTACAATAATCCAGCCTAGAAGGTATTGTAGCTGTTGAAACCAGAGTCATGTTTTCCTCAGATATGTACGGGCATATCTGCCAAAGTAGATGGGTCATATAAGCACAGCAGGATCTCAAGTAAGACACGTGTTTACTAAAATGGATGTTGCAATCAAAAATGACCCTTACGGTTTTCAAATGGTCAGATACCTGTATTTCAGTGCCCCCTATTACAAAGGACTCATACTGGATATTCAGTTTTTTCAACTTCGCAGCACTCCCAAGAATCAGACTCTCTGTTTTCGTATCATTTATAGAAAGACAATTCTTTAACATCCAGGCTTTGACAGCACCGAAATCCTTGCCGACTTTCAATAGGTCTGCTTCATAAGATCCAGAAAGCTCCACAATCATCTGAGTATCATCCGCATAATTAGCAAGCTTGATGCCCAGACCATCTAGAAGATTGAATACAGGTTTGGAATAGATATTATAAAGCAGAATCTCTGCCAGATATGCATCCACAGTGCGTTTTGCGATCTCAGCCCTGTGCATGTTGGAACATGTAGTCACTTCCCAACCATCATCTTTCTAATTGAGATGTTTTTACATTAATAGAGCTTTGAAAGACATTGCTATTCTGTCATATGTAAGTTTATCAGGGCACATACTGTAATTCACCTCAATGTTAGATTTTCCCTGCTGCCCACTATCCAGTGCTCTAATACTCATGGGTCCTTAGCGCTTTACGAAAGAAAGGTAAAATAACATTGCACGCTGGGGCATGTAGTCTATGCCAGATAGCGGTCGATAGTGAGTTTTGTGCTCTTTATACTGTGCTTGATGGGGTGTGTAGTCACTTCCCTACACTCTTTGTTCTAATTATGATTCTGAATGTGTCTAAATCATTTAAAGACCTTGCTATTCTGTTAGGTGGATATTTCTCACGACACATATTGTTATACACCTCAGTGCTATATTTTACAGTCCAATCTTCTTACTCACTGGCACTCACGGATCCTTAGCGTCTTAGAAAGCAAGTTAACATAACATGACATAACATAACATGCTGCGGCGTGCAGACTCTACCAGATATTTACTGACATAAGTTTTGTCCTCTTAATATCATGCATGCTTACGTATAGTTACCGCCCTTCACTCTTCATTCTAATTCTGATTTATTCATTTTTTAAAAGCATTTAAAGGCATTGCTGTTGTGTTAGATGTACGTTTCTCATGGCACATACTGTAATACACTGCAATGTTATGTTTTACAGTACCATCTGAAATGGAGAGGAGCGGTGGGCACCACGTTGTTATACCATCTTAGATAAATGATGCATTCAATGTTTTAACGTATTGCCAATTGTTTTAGCCTGGAGCTGCCAGCCCAAAATGGTCCTATAGCATAAGGACCACAGAGATACAAGACAGCAAAACAAATAAGGTGACACCACCTCATTAAAACTGGCGCTCACAGTTAGCCCCCAAAGGAGCTGAAAAGTTCAAATATCTTGTTCAATAGTAAATCTTTGTAAGCAAATGCTGACTCGTTGAATGTATATCCAGAAATGTTTTATTCACATTTCTGATATATGCGCTTAATATAGCACTTCTTTTTTATATATAGAGCTGAGCAATCATTGCAGTAGGCCTAAAGTGTACATTTTCCAATGAATTTCGGAAAAACCTTTGTCTGGGCTGTACATAGGCAATTTATCATCTGCTCGATTAGGCTAGTTAGATGTTTATCGCTGCTCAAATAGGCTACTCATTATGTACAAAGAAACATCGTTATTGGCAAAATCAACAAATCGCATAATATCATGAAATTGTTCAAGCAAGAATACCAAAAAGCCCATACCATCATTTGTTGTATCAGCCGATTCATCCCAACATGAAAAAAAGACATAAACACAATAATTTTCAGTTTTAAATGCCATTTGGACCTCGGTACATGTATATTGGAAGAATGATCCGTGTAGTCAACATACCTAGTTTGATGTAAATCTGGTTTCCTGATACGTGCGGAAGCACGTGTAGAAAGCTGCCCCTGCTGAGAGATAAGCATGCCTTCAGCCTGTGTCTCTCTTTCAGATCATTTCTGTTAGTGCGCTATTGCCGTAACAGGAGCACTCACCTCAGGTTCCTTTTGTTATCCAGCTTCTGCCGAACTGAGTCGTGGGGACGCGTGCTCGCGCAGGCTGGAAGCCTCTTTATGCGTTGCCATGGAGATTGTGCGAGGCGTCGTGATCCAGCTGGAAGGCCGGAGCACGTACGCCTCGCGCCCCACCCCCGAGTGTGCACCCGGGGGCGGGGATGTCTCCATGGTGACAGTGAATGCCTGAAGTGGAGTGTTATTTTAAGGTTACTGTGAATCTTAAGAGAATCGCTGTGTGTGGCGGTCAGCTGAAAATGTGTGCAGCTAAAGCCTTAAAAAATGTGCGGCATGTGTATCCGCAAGTATGAGTGCTAATGGATGATTAAAGTGAATAAATGTAAATGTCAACGCAAAACGCATTGTGTAGGAGTTTCAAATCTATGATGACATGGTTGCCATAAACTGCCCATTATGTGCCCTCCTACAGGGCATGTTACGAATTGTGTAGCTACGCATTCAGAGAGCAGATATGAAAGAATCCTCTCATGTTGAAGGGGGCCAACTAGTCTATGTGTAGATTGAACTGATAAAAAGCAACAAAGTCAAAAACACAACAAAGTCAAAAACACTAAATCAAAGAGTGCACGGTCATACTAAATGCATCAAAGTTAAATTTGGAAATGTGAAAATAGCGCTGTACAATAGATTAATAGTCATAAGCGTTCAGATGGCTCCGGACGATCGACAATGTTTATAAAAAGCACATATAGTTAATCTCCTCATTTAACCCTTTCGGTGTCAAGAAGCTGAGCCGGTCAATCCAAAAGGTTTCGCGTTGGTCCAATCTCTTCTGAAGGTTCTCATGTTGATGTCTTCTTTGTACTACCTCCAAAATTACAAATTTGATCTGGGCCAAATTGTGATGTCCGTCATGCCAGTGCCTGGACACTGCCGAGTTTTTGTTTTGGTTCCGTATACAGGATCTATGTTCATTCCACCTGGCCTTGGCCACCCTTTGTGTCTGGCCTACATAATACAGGCTGCATGGGCATTTAATTGCATATATGACATTGTGTGAATCACACGTGGCATAGCTTTTCAATCTGATTGTCTCTCCAGTATGCGGGTGGTTGAGTGTTTCACCTTTCATTATGTAACCACAATTACTACAATTTAAACAAGGGAAAGTGCCAATGCGTTATGTGGTTTTCTTTTTAGGTGCCAGTCTTGTTTTGACTAGTCTGTCTTTGAGGTTTTGGCTGCTTTGGTAGGCAAATGTGGGGACATCTTTGAATAAGTGTTCAACCCGTTGATCACATGTCACTGTATTCCAGTGTTTTTTGATTATGACCTTAATACAGTTACTTTGTCTTGAATATTTAGACACGAACACCAGCGGTGGTGTGGTGTCCTTCTTAGTTTTTGCCTTCAACAGATCTTCTCTGTTGTGAGTTGCTGCACGTGTTTCTGCTGCTGTGACTTCTTCCTTTGTATATCCTCGATCTAGAAACTTCTTTCCCATTTCTTTGACTTCATTGTCGTAGTACGTAGGATCACTCACTAGTCTTTTAACCCAGAGCATCTGGCTGTAGGGCAAATTTTTTATGAGACTTGGTTGATGGAAACTAAGTCGTTGGAGCAGATTATTGCGGTCTGTTGGCTTGCGGAAAATAGTTGTCTGGTATTGGGTATTTGTTATGTTAATCTTAATCCATAAAATGTATACTTTCCCGGGAGTACTCAAGCGTAAACTGGATCCTGGTGTCTATGCTGTTCAAGTAATCAAAAAATTCTAGTAGTTCCAATTCTGCGCCTTTCCATACTCCGAAGATATCGTTAATGTATCTGATCCAAATACTTAGATCTTGTTGCCAGCGATGGTTAAGGAGTACATGCTCTGTCTCAAACTTGCATTGGCATAAAATGGGGCCGTAGTCGCCCCCATTGCTAACTTATTTTTCATTTATTATCTATTGCTGACTAACATACATACGTTTTTGCTTGACTTCCAGCTTCTTGGTCATCAATCAACACATAACAGTGCACTTAACACTTAGCTTGACTTCGGGAATGTATGGTGTCATCTTGTGTCTCTGTCCAAGTACACCCAATGCCTGAGATATATGCTGATTGCTTTAGCCAATGGTGCCTCAAGATACATTAGAAGCTTTGTATATTAAGTTCCCTTTTCTTTCTTTTCTGGCCCGCCCCTGTGTCCACAACACACTCCATTACAACTCGAGTATGTTATTTAAAATTTAGTGTTTATTCTCTTTGTGTATATGAACACTTTCTTGGTTTCATTGTATTATACTGTTTATTTTGATCTTTATGTCAGCCTTGAGAACGACTTTCCTTGTCGAAACACGTGTCGGCTGACACTCTGTGATATCTTCAATAAACAACTGGTGCTGACCAACACTTGGACACTTTACTCATTCTCATATTTAACAGCATCAATTCGAATGTTCTCATTAAACAAAGGAAGAGCGCGTTTTGCGTGTCACTCCTTGTCATAGATTTTCTATTTTACCAGGCATTAGTGGGTATTCTTGGCCCTGACGTCTGCAATGCAGCTCAATCCCAATATTAATGTGAGGTGTGCAGAGCGCATACACAGGCCCTTTACCTACTCCATTTGTATTTGTAGATTGTAACAGCATTCAACATTTTTCTGAAGGTATTTTGCCTTGAATCATAAAGCAGTTATTTTCAACAACCTTGCAACCTTTTTGTAGGAGGCCCAGAACAGTGTCTGTTTCAAAATGCTAGCACTATACAGGTCACCAAATTCCTAGATCAGCCACTTATAGAGTGATATGAAGAAATGCCTCTCCCAGAGGAGGCGAAAGTGGCTAAGAGCAACTTCTTTACCAGAGCCAAGTTCCAACATTGCCAAGTGGCCATTGGAAACACTTGGATCCCTGTCCAAAAGGAACACATCTACAGGGATCGCAAGCATGCCACCCTGCCAGTATGAAGTTCATCAGAAGAGATTTTCACATTTTTCAAACAAACATTGACTTGGGCGGAATGGCATGTTTTTACAATTTCCAAATGTCCCATGGTTAAGCTAGCCAATGCTAAATTTAGTTTTAATCTTAGAGTATGAATAGGAGTTTTGTATTTTATGTTTGGCATCCATGACAATTCTTGTATGGAATGGGGAGATACAGGGAGCAGTTACTGTACTTTGCAAGATGAAATAAGGTTGAAGAAGGTAAATAGTGTTAGAGTCAGTGACCTGACCTGGTCTCAGACTCCTCCTTCCACTCCCCATGGTCAGAGCATGGAGGATAGTGAATGGATGGAGCTCAGAATCTGTGAAAATCCATTTTAATTTCACTAGAACTCACTCCGTCAGTCTTTAGGGGCAAGAGGCAAAACACTTCCAAACCCTGGGAGAAATACATCAATGCAACCACCTCACTCAGCTGTGACACATCCGTAAAAGAGGCAAGAATCAAGACATCCGAAGACAGTGAGACCTCAGCCATATTCCAGCAAAGCCGTCATTCGTTGTCTATACCAGCAAGGAAAAATACATCTCTCCCTCACACAAAAGGGAAATCTAACTCTGGTATAACAACCTCCACATTTAGCAGCAAGGCTTGCAAACAGCAACACTGCCAAACTACAGGAACACCCAAGTAGAAATGTAAAGGGATAAGGATAACAAACAGGCACATAAAATCCAAAACCAACACAGCATTTACCTCTCTTGCCCAAAAACAGCACATCAGGCCACACCGAGGGGAAAGGGACCTGCTAGGCAAACACATGATAAATGAGAGCAAATGATATAAATCCAATATGGCCAACAGTCTGGACTACATTTCTTCACGGTCAATCGGATTTTCGCCACTGAGCCCATGACTGCAACAACCAATCCAGTGCCAGTACCTGGCCCAGGCCCTATGTAGGAGGCACCACTCAAAGCATCAGAGAGAGGAGAAGCAGGAGTGAAGATGAGTACTGAAGGAACTGGAGAAGAAAGAGCACAGCAGCATGGGTAAAGAGAATACAGAGAGCAAAATATTTTGACAGAGTTTCAAGGCCTGATAAATCTAAGGGGACTGAGCAATCTTAAAAGCATAAGAGAGCAGAGGAGTCTTGAAAAACTCAGGTCCTGCTGAGAGGCCTGAAGGAGTTGAGACAGACTAAGAGAGCTTAGGCTCCAGGAAGCAATAAAGGAGCTGGGACATCTGAGAGATCTGTTAAACCTGAGTGGCCTTATACTGCTGAGGGGCTCCCTGGACTCTTCAGAAGGTGTGGAATGGACGAATCATTCACAGGACGGGAGCCCAAACAGAGCATTAGAATATTTGTGGATGAGAAGAGGGCTGGGGGGCTGAGATTGTGACTGCGCAAGCAGGGCAAGATATCTCTGGGGGTAGGGTCGGCCGGGCTCTATATCCCTCAATTATGGGGGCGGTATGGCCCTCATGTGTTCGCCAGTAAATCTGCTTATTTGCCTCTAACATCATTCATTTTATTGCCTCCCGGCCCTATGGCATTACCACAGGATTTTGAGTGATGATATGGCAGTATAAATCCTCATTTTTGGAGTCAGTAGGATTCCATGTGGATTTTAGGTGAATTTAACATGAGCAGTAATTCCACACTGCAAATCTGCCCATGTAAGGCCATAGAATGGAAGAATTACCTCCAGTATTATGCTGAAGGCTCAATCCCCCACTTCAAGTCAAACTCACAATGCAACGGTGTTTTAGGTGCATTGGTACTTCCATTACCACTAAAAAGTGGCATTAATGTAATTACGGCTGCTTTTTAACTACACTGCCGAACTCATAATATGGCCCTAATACAGTACTTAAAGCAGAGGAACCTGTATTGATATTAGATAGGGGACCCCTGATGCTCTAAAGTTCAACCCAGAATTGAACATTCCTTTCTTTGCATAGGTATTCATCTCCTTCCCTATCTAGTCAATAACAAAACAAATTATTTGAAGCATATTTGTATGCCACATGTTCTCTTGTATCTTTCATAATAGGTATGACACTGAGTGGACATTTCCTGCATTGCAGTGAATTCTGAAAATGTAGGTTGATTCTAAAATAAATATGTGTTTAGATTTTGAGAATAGACTGTTGAGAATATTACTGTCAAAGAGAGAACAAACATAGTCGACCACGGGACACTGGGTTTCAGGCACCCAAAAAGCTAACTGTACGACTGTGACCTTCTGACATGAGCATCACATTTCCTTTCCCCCACAAACCCATATTAAAACCCTCCATACTCCTGAAAACATACCACACACAATACCAACTATACCACGTGTATCTATAAGCACCGACCACAATGACATCAAACACTCCACCCCTCCTCCAATACCTCACATAATCTCAACACGGCCAATGTCTCTCTATGCCATGGGCATGCAAGTCCACCCATCTGGACTCAAGCGCCTCCACTCCCATCAAACCTGACTACCTAGAAGCAAAACTACACAATGACCGTCTTTCCTAAACTGAAACTACCAACACCACAGCAAAAGTACTCCTGTGCTTCTCCCCCTTCCACTAACAAACCCACCACGCTCTTATTTTCAGATCCGACCAGAGTGCCTAGAGATCATGCAAATGCCAGCACTGTGTGGTATAAATCCCACTAACATAGCATGACAAATGGACAGTTTCAATTATCATTTAGTCACACTTCTCAAGCACCATTTACTTATCGTGAGGTACAGCAAATAGTAATGCTAGATAGAATAAGGCTAGATAGTAAATGATGAGTACAGCCCAACTAGATATTTGTGACATTCCCATAATTCTCATAAACATTTTTTAAATCCAGTCCAGTCTAGATGTGATGAAATGTCCGGGAATCTACATTCTGGCATCTCTCTTGGTTGGTGCTGAAACCTCGAAGATGCATACGCTCTCTCTGTGAAATAGAAAACCTACATCCATACATGTGTCTACATAGACAGCTACTTTTTAAAAAAAAAAAAAAAATTATTTAAGCTACCCTCTGGGATGTCTGGCTGTGGCCATTGTTTCTAGTTATTTTTCCTCTAACTAAAGTCCTCCTTTTCATAAGTAAACTGACATTTTGGCAATGTATGATTGTACCACACTTGGGTATCTTTCGTTGATTTGACATTTCATCAGTATTTTAATGAAAGGTTGAAGTGATACCGATGCTCGTCTTATGTCGATAGTTAGTTTTGTGTTATGTCAACCTCCTGTCATGGTGACTGGTTCTGGAGTCCACATTAACCGTGCAGGATCTGGTTCACCAGCAAAGCAATAGTATTCCTTAGTGTGCTGCTGGGCAGCACATTGAGGGCCTTGCAGATATTTTTATGGTTTTAATACCCGAAACACAAGAGGGAAAGTTAAGAACCTGCTTAAGACTAAACCTATCACTATATTTCTGACACTGGTAGAACATACGACTTCAGATGAATAATGCCACTTGTTCATATTTGGGTAACTAAAGCTATAAGCTGAATTTTAGTGCAATAGCAACTAAATGTAGTAGAGACCAAGTATTCAACAAATTAAAGCAAGCTGAAAAAGGTTTATCGAACAAACCACCAACAGTGAAGCAAGAGATAAGTTAGCTTCCGTTAATCACGTGATTGGCACTTGCAAAAATAATATGTTAAATGAAAACTGAATAATCTTAAAACAGATATCAAGTACTTCGATAAATAAGTCATGTTTCTGTTTTTATAAATTCACCCTAACCTTTATCGAAACACTAACAGTAGTTGAGATTGCGGGGACATAACAACACAAAGAAATGGGTTCCTTTCCCAGATTCTTTACTGAGTGGGTCATCAGGGGACAGGGAGATGCCTGGAGCATCATATGTAAACCAACAGAGCTCTTACACTCCACAAATAAAACCTTTTTTAGGAAGAGGTGCACAGAGAGGCCAGCCTTTCAAACGGAATACCGGGTATCCAAAGTGAGTGTTTGTTACTGAATGTTTCAAAATAAGAGAAAGACATACAGATGATAAATGTGGTTCCAATTTTCAGTGGCACTGGTTATCCCTTTGGTCAGTAAAAGTAAAAATATCTTAATGACAGGTTTATAATTGTTTCCCACTCAAGCTCCAAATAAAAACAAGACTGAGATTGAGGTAAGGTAATTTTTCAGAAATGTAAGATTAACTGTATATTTTTCAGAAGCTATTTGTGAAGAAACACACCTTAGGGCTACATTCATGTTTATTTTACCAGATCACTGCCAAACGAGATAGATTTTAAAATTTGAACAAGATTCTCTGCACCAAATTGACAAATCTATTTGTAAGAACAAGTTATTATCTTATTCCTCAAGGACAGATTGGGAAGCACTGAATACACATGGACATAACAAGAAAATGATTATGAAATCAGTAGACAAAGTAGGGTAAATTGTAACATTATGTCACAAGACATATGACAAGATTGAATAAAATCGTCTTAATAATGAAACACACAACAAAAACAAAACTCGTACAGACTTTACTAAATGTGTTAAAGATTACATTCTTAATTTAAGACAAGAACATGGTAATTTAAATAACACAAACTTGTCTAAAATACACGCAAATTCTCTAAGTACACCAGGTAGACCAATAGGTTTAGGTTGTGGTTCTGTATTAGAATCACATTGTACATACAATAATGTAGTCATTAAACCTCTAGCTCAGAATACAAAAGCTAACCTGCAAGATAAGAGAGATGTGATCAACTTAGTTGAAGGCTTTACTTTTAACCCTATTTCAAAAATATTAGTTTGATTCGATTTGAAAGTGAAGTACACAGACTTTCCACAACAGGAAGTAATAGAGGTCCTCACAGCTTACTTCAATGGAAGAGAAATGCCACATCAGTAAATGTCTGAGGACAGATTTTTAACAACATTTGTTCATGTTCACACCTTTATTAAAAAAAAACAACTTATGCCCGCTTACCTCTTCTAATTATAGGCCTATTACCAATACTGCCTTTCTCCTTAAAATATTGGATCGGGTGGCGTACAATCAGATTTCTTTATGCCTGGAAAAGAATCAAATTCTGCACAACTATCAATCAGGGCTCCGTGCCAATCATGGCACGGAAACAGCGCTTCTTGATCTCAAATCCCATCTCATTCAGGGTATGGATAAAGGTCAGATTGCCTTGTTGATGATTTTAGATCTTTCCGCGGCCTTAGCCCTGGTGGACCACTCGATCTTGGCCACCAGGTTAAGAGAGAATGCGTATTTCTCTGAAGAGGCCATTCAATGGATATCATCTTTCCTAAAGGATAGGCAAATTAGAGTTGCCAGTGAATTGGCAGAAGCTGATCCCATGCTATTATTGTATGGAGTCCCACAGGGAGCATGCATGTCTCTGTGTTTTTATAACATCTTCATGATCCCCTTCTTCCAGATGTTGGAAGAGGAAGGGATCGTGTTTGCCAACTACGCGGATGACACGCAATGCGTCCTACCCATTTCAGGAACACATCAAAAAAGATGAAATCTTCATTAATGTAATCTATTAGAAAATCCAAAACTGGATGGTGCCTGAACAGTGCTAAAACTGAACTCCTTCTCGTAGGCTCTCCAAGCAAATTGGATAAATTAGGAGCGGAATATAAGAATGTGAACTTGGACAACTGTGTCATTAAAACTCTGCCTAAGGTTAAGACCCGGGGCGTATGTCTGGACAGACATCTAAACATGAAAGCGCAGGTGAATAGCCTTGTCTCGTCAGCCTCTTACTTCCTTAAACTTTTCCGTCATCTCCGCCCATTTATTTCTGAAAAAAATTCAGAAACACTGGCCAGAGCCATCATTGGCTCAAAATTAGACTACGGATGTAGTCTTCTGGTGGGTATCCCCCAGATTGAGATTCATCGCCTTCAGGTGATCCAAATTGGGGCAAGGGCCTAAGTAAAAGAGATCATGTCTCTGAGGCCAGAAGGAGTCTTCACTGGTTGCCGGTTGGAGAAAGAATTTGGTTTAGGCTTCTTCTCATCACGCAAAAATGCATTGTAGGTCAAATGCCTTCATATTTGAAGGAAGCCATAATCATGAAAGTCAAGGGAAGGTCACTTAGATCAGACAATTCAAACACGCTCATCGTACCTCGGCCTAAGACCAACAAAACAAGGCAGGGATCTTTCGAAGTAGCGGCCCCTACTGCCTGGAATGCCCTTCCAACCTCAATAAGAACGTTGGCCTCAACTGAACTCTTTAAAAAGAAGCTGAAAACATTGCTCTTTGTCTAGAGCCTGGCTGGTTATGATAACGGATAGTGAATAGTTATGCTGCATATGTATTTTTGTTTCGTGTTTGTCAGTCTGCGCCCATCAGCCTTCGGGTAACAGGTGCGCTTTATAAATCCCATAACATAACATAACATGTACATAGGCAAGTACAATTTACAAAGCAAACGCATCAGCATGAACTCAGCCTTTGCACTTAATCTGTTAGGGTTCGAAATTGAGGGGAGCTGGGAGCTAATTCGCTAGTGCCTGTATCCTAGAAGAGCCTGGTTTATTTGACACAAACAGCTACATGAGCTACCTTTGGCTCACAAGACCAACTGATGCAGAAAAAACACACCTATGTGAATTTAACTGTGTGTTTGGCACAATTTATAAATAACATTTAGGACATATCTATTCAAAAGGTAAAGCGTAAGTGGTAATAATTAATGAACACAATGATATGTTTGCATCTTATGTGAAGCTAGATTTTGTTACGCCTTGGAGTCCACGAAGATTATAGTGCCTCCGTCCCCAAGCACTAATCAGAGATGAGTAACATCACTTGCTGATTGGTTATTGGGGCCGCAGAGGGAGGTAGGAACAGGATGCACCGGGTCCCGGATGGCTGAAAGAAAAGGTAGGGGTTAGATACAAATACGCTAGTATCACAATGAACAAAAAGGAAATGGACCGTAAATGACTCCTACCCCAGAGATGACCGGTGCTGACGTGGGACCTAATAGTTCCAACCTCAGGGAGAGGGCAGCAGTGCAAGTAGGTAGTCAGCAGGAATGCCAAGATGAATTCAAAAGTCCCAATACTTGGTAGACAGAAGCACAAGGTCTCAATCCTAGGTAAACAAATCCAAAGGACGAACAAATCCAAAGGACAATCCAGGTAGAAGTCCAGCAGCGTTCCAAAGGGTCAAAACCAGTTCCAGAAGGTTATAAGCAAGGGATGATCCAATTGCAATCCAGGTACACCAAGCAAAGTCCAAAAATCCTTGAAGTCAAAGGAAGTTCCAAGAAATGCCACTAGCCGCCACAAAAACAGCTGAGAAGCGCTGGATGGGCGGACTGATGCTGTTGTTATGCGTGTTTCCGGGACACGTGACTGTCCACCTGGTCACGTGACCGTCTTTTCATTTTCCTCCGGGTCACGTGACCGCTAATCGGTTCACGTGACCCATGGTTGCGGTATGTCGGCGTCCCGGAGTGCCCGCAGAGCTTGAGGGTGCCCCTGCGCTCCAGCAGGCGCCATGGCAGGCCCCAAGACCCGCGAGGATGGAAGCGCCAGGAACGCCAGCATGGGCGGGGCTTCGTCGCGGGTCGAGTGGGCTGGGCGGTGAGGAGCCGCGAAGACCCACACTCGGACCGCAGGACAGGTAAGGAGGCAAGGGCTTGGGAGGAGGTGGGGGCTTGGACTTCTTGGGAGTGCGTGACAGATTTGCAGAACGCTATGTAAATGCTCCTTGTCCCTCTGGTAGCTCCTGGTAACTGGTTAATGCTGGATACCCATTAACTACTTTTAGCTCCTGCTTATGCAATCTTAATTTTGATCCCTGTCTATTGAACCTACACATATCACAATTTGAAGAACTCAACATTTCTTCTGGGAATTCCTACTCAGGGAATATAGAGATGTGTACACAATATACTGAAGATATTTTTATGAATTTATGTAATGAAAACTTAAGAGTTACAAACACACAAGATAGGTATAAGGTATACTTTCTAGAAATTTGGATCAGAACAGAAAACAGTAAATGATGTACAACATCATACAATAAACTCACAGATTGCACCACTGTATACAATTTTCAAGTCAACATTCAAGAATCCTAGCATCTTTCCTTAAGTACATTTTAAATGTTAGACATAACAGCAAGAAGAACATAAACTTTAAGGAGGCATCGCTTATTCACAAAAAAAACAAATACATGGGGCTCTACCCTAAACTCTCGGGTGAGGACTAGTGTAAGAAAAGAACCGCTCAAAAAAACAAAGGTCCTAGGAAGATTAGAAAATAAGCAAAAAAATGAGATGATGTGATACCAACTTTAGTCACCACAGTTCCATTATTTGCAAAAAAAACTAGAAAATCAGGAAGATTTGTCAAAGACAAATAAATCTTGAGCATTTCTTGGTCAGATCATAGAAAGCCACAGAAAGCCACAGATACTAGACTTTGAAAAGTCAGGTGTCCATATGTACGTCCTGTGAAGATATTATTATTCAGTAAAACAAAAAACTTGATTGAGAGAGGGTTAAGGTGATCAGATTTAACACAACAAAACCCTTGAAATTCAGCAATCGCATTTCAAGTAGGCCCACCTTAATTATGTGCCCCCTTTTGCGCAGTGTATGACCACAATTATGATATCATAGATGACATCACTGGCTGGTGACATCACTAATTGCCTCATACTTGACATCACCAATGAGTTAAATAATTACATCAAATGTAATATTACTGATTTAATAAGTTTGAATATTATTTTCTGACCTCTTTTGATACATATTTGATTGCACTTAACAATAATAACAACATGACATGGAACAATACCCTGATACAGAAGTATAAAATGAGTTCATGTGGAGCATTCTTTTGTAGTACTTATCAACTTATAAAGTTTAAAATTCAAATATTATCGGAATGATTCATGGTATGATTGTGCACCGAAATGTGTGGGCAAGCCTGAAAAACGTAGCGCACGTGCCCGTTTCCCAATTCATAGAAGGTACAGCGCCTGGCTTACCTGGGACCTGCGCTGAATCCACGTGTGGCGCACACGTCACTGCGAATCCCAAAAGATGTGTGCGATTCGCCCAGTGGAGGCGCACAACGTCCAGCGCACACACCTAAAAAGATGGTGGAACACGCGGAATGCGGAGCAACACCCGAAAATGTGGGCGTAACGGGGGAAGTTCAGCAGTGAAATCCCTGCAACGCCCACGCACGCGCTAACAACACGTATTCATGGAATTGTACAGGGCAAACCTGCGCACGACAAGAGACGCGCAAAGCCGGAAACATGTGCGCCACACGAAAGCAGGTGGAGGTGCCCCCGCGCAGCACAAAAGTGCGCGCAAACAACAAACAAGCATATGCAGCTACGATGAATGTCCCATTTCTCGCAGCAGTGATCGTGGGACACCGCAGGAGGAGGAGGATAGCCAGGCCCTGCATTTTCTTACCCAGGGCCAGCCTTTTTGGGATGCCTGATTACCCGGTATATGGCAGGTATAGGTTTCCACCTCATATCATCCTAGACCTGGTCACTGAGTGGGAGGATGACTTGACATCACCCACCTTGTGCACCCAAGCACTGAGCCCCTTGGAAAAAATGTTTGTCCAGTGGGTCATTTCAGCAGACACCTGCCATAGTTGGGGGCGTCTCACAGACCACGCAGTCACACTACCTACACCAGGTGTTGGGAATCATGACTGCACACCCCTCAGTCCGCAGGCACATATACATGCCCAGAACACCAGCAGAAAGGCAGGCCGTGGTCCAGGACTTTTACGTGGTGGCACACTTCCCCAAAGTGCTTGGTGCCATTGATTGCACCCATGTGGCCCTACGTCCACCTAGGGCCACTGAGCACATCTATCGCAACCGCAAGCACTGGCATTCCATGAACATGCAGGTTGTATGTGATGCCAAGGGAATCATCACCTCTGTCTAAGCAAACTATCATGGGTCCTCCCATGACAGTTTCATATTCAGAATGTCAGCCTTACACTGGGACCTGGAAGCTGGGAGGCTTGGCAACACATGGCTCATTGGTGAGTACAAATGCCTGTGCACATGCATGCATTTCACACAAAGACAAATACACAAACCCAACTAATGACAACATTATCACCTCCGCAGGAAACAGTGTCTACCCTCTGAGCATCTGACACCAATACGGAACCCCACCATACCACCCCAGGTAAGATCCAACGCAGCCCATATTTCAACCCGGGGCATAGTGGAGCGCACACTCGGAGTGTTCAAGTCACGTTTCCACTCCCTTGACCACTCTGATGGGTAGCTACTATATGCTCCCCCAGTAGTGTGCAGGATCATTGTGGCAGCATTTGTCCTGCACAACGTTGCAACCCGGCGGGGTGTACCAGTGGACATGGTGGTGCTGCATATCCACAACCACATGCACGGCCACTGCGCATGGGAGGGGAAAGGCCACCTGGCAAGGCAGCCCTTACCCAGCTTGTGGCTCCATTTTTCACCTAAACTCCCCCACCCTGCGGAGTGCACACAGGCCTGGCACATTCCAGGTGACAATCGATGATGACAAAGGGACAGTCAACTGTCACAGCCTTAACACCCTGAGAATGTGTCCTTGGAATTGCAGCATTGTGTGCATCCCTAGCCACTTAAACAAACACAATCCCGTGTGACCAAAAGGCACACATGCAAGCCACAGATTCCACCGCCCCATGCAAAATAGCACATCCAAATGCTTGTATGTCACATAAACCTCCCTCAACCCCATGTCACCCACCCAACACACCATGCCATGGCATGCAATGTGAACATTTCAATACAAATATCAACACACATGACACAACTGTCAGAAAGTGGAGGCGTGGCTGACAGGCCTTGTAAGCGGACGCGGCTTCCCTAGAGCTCCTGCAGATCCTCTATTAATCCTGTGAGAAACTGCGTAGTAATGGACACAAAGGTTGAACCTGAAGGATCGGGGGTCGGAAGTATTGAGGCACATGAAGGTGCATGGAGGCATTGATCCGTAAGAAGACCACAGCGCAAGAAGCTTAAAAAAGATTCCTAAGCTCGTCCGTGACGATGGGGAAGATGGCCGCCGCATGAAGAACAAAGGACTAACGTCGGACATCGGTGGAATGAAACCCTGATTACGAAGCAGCGAAAATATCTACAGCAGTAACGCTCGCAACGAAAGACTGCGTTGGCGGCAGGCTTCATAAGAACATTATTTATGCCTGGCCCTAATCGGAGCCCATGGGGTGCACAGCCGCATGTGGAGTTGATTATGGGGGCTGCGGCCGGAGCGTTTGGATTGCCTCTGAAGTAACTTGCAGAGGAGGCAGTTTCTGCACTATGCTGGAGCCGGGCCTCAGGTCCGATATACTCGGTACAGACTCATCAGACCAGCCTTGGGGCATGACATAAGGGTGCCATCCCCAGCATACATATTGATCGAAAGAGACAGATGGGCAGCATGTTATGCATGACACGGAGTGCCCGCAATGATTTATGACATGCTCTGGTAGCACCGGGCACTGCAAGCTGAATAGGGCATTGGGAACGGTTGCAGCAGGAGAGCCACTGCCCGGTGTGGCTAGAAAGCCTGGGCGGTGCCAGGGAAGCGAAAAGGTTAAGGCACCTATGTACATTGAACTGTGGAAGGCAAGTGTGACACTGCACACAGGGGCTGCCCATACTTAAATATATGTGGCTGTACACTGTGCTGCTGGCAGGTTGTGACCCAGCGACTACACGGGCCATGCACAGTGCCGGAGCCCCCTGCACATCAAGCAGAGTGAAGTAGCTCGGCGGGGCAAGGTGTGTGAAAAAACTTGTGGCCCATGAGACCGGCCCATGCCGCAGCTCCCCCTAACCAGATGTGGCCTCCCATGTACAGTGCTGAATACTGAGGGTCGCTGGCAAGCCTTGATAAGCATATTCTCAGGGGCGGTGCTGCTTATAGTGGTGAAGTGGTCTGGGATCTCTCATATATAGGAGGGGTGAGCATCCAGTGGATCATTTAACCTGTTCAAAGGGCCGCGGCAGCCACACCAGGGCTTGTGACCACGGCCATAACTGGAGTTCAAGTGCACTGGAACTGTAGGACAGGGGCCACGGAAAGTGGAGGCATACTCGCAGCTGGTTACGATGAACAATTACTCCAGGGCATTCCTTAGCAAGGCCGATCAAGACTACCGAGAGCATGGCGACTAAGGCGAATAAAGTCAAAAACAAACAGCCCACGCTGGAAGAATTTACCAAGGCTGTCTCCACGTCGGATGGCACCAAATTGAAAAAGCAAGAACCACAAGCTGGAGAAATCTCGACGCCGGACGACCACCGGATTTTGGATGCCATAGCAGAACTGAAGTCATCCTGGCCGAGTAGGATGGACGAATCCATAGCCGAACTGCGATCCTCACTGGAACAAAAAATTGTTGCCGTCTGCATAGATATGAACCTGCTGCGGCAGGACATCAGGAAGCTGTCCGAGCCCACCGGAACATTAGAAAAAGATGTAGCCAATACTACGGATACCAGCGCTGGCAATGCCAGGGAAGTTGCGACACCCCGACAACAAGTGCACAACCTGGAGAATAGGACGGAGGAGGCAGAAGGGAGGGCGCGCAGAATCAACGTCCGCATTGTTGGTCTACCTGAAGGAATGGAGGGCTCGGACCCGACAAACTATATATAAACCATGCTTTGCAGGAAATTGGGAGTGGTACGCTCTCTCAGGGATTCGCAGTGGAAAGAGCACACTGGGCCCAGACCAGACGGCCGAAGCCAGGGGCCCCCTCCAGACCACTGATTGCCAAGATTTTGAACTATAAGGATCGGTAGATCCTGGACCATTTCCGCTAGGGTGGGCTAGTCAACCGAGGTTCCGCTACCATCACGGCCTATCCTGATTACACCTTTTTGGTGCAGAGACAACGGTTGGGGTACGTGTCGGTGAAAAGGAGACTACGAGATGCTAGGTACAAATACATGCTACTGTACCCAGCAAAATTGAAGGTGATACATGGCACACCTGAGGAGGCACCTGAGGAGGCAATAGCGTGGATGAATGCACAGAACTACCCGGCGGACGCAGATGACCTGGCAGAGAGCAGAACAGACGGATGAATGGTAGTGGTCTCTAAGACGCATTATGGACTGAGTTTAAATAGTACTACCAGGCCTAGGCATGGTGACACACTGTGTACTGAACTTGGGGATCAAGTGTCAAATATAAAACAGTCTGGAACAAATTGAACCTCTAGATTAGAGACAGAGCGATAGATGGGAATTTATGCAGGAACCACAGTGGAAGCGTGTTGGTACCCCCGGTAGCTTAGGCTGGTAGTTAGGATATTAGTAGATTAGTATCACCCTGCTGAGTTCTGATTATCGGTGCAAACCGTAGAAAAGGGCTAGATGCGGGGGAGCCTGAGATCCAGGGATGGAGCTGGGCATTTGGGTTGGGAGTTGGGGGGGAATGGGGTGGGGGTAGTTTTGTTAGGTAGGAAGGGTGTTGGGGTTGTGGGGTGGGGTGGAGCCTGCGATCACGAGTCAGTTTCAGACATGAGAATAAAAGTCTGCATTCATGAGGTAAAGGGGGCGACTAACAGAGGACAGGAGGAGATGAATGGAGTGGGATATGGATAATATGGGGGACCTGAGAATCGTGATGTGGAATGTGAGGGGATTGAACTCCTATCTAAAGCATAACAAAGTAATGATGTATCTGAAGAGGTTGAGATTTGATGTTGCATTATTACAGGAAACCCATTTAACTAAGCAACGGATGGAGGTGGTGATGCAAAAGTGGAAAGACACCACCCTATATGCGACATACTCAACTTACGCTAGGGGGGTCCTTACATGGATTGCACCACATGTTCTGTTTAATGGTGAGGGGAGAATGGTGATGATAAAAGGATTAGTGGAGAATGTGGAAGTGAATATCATTAATGTCTACGCTCCGAACCATGATACAGGGACCTATTTTAAGAATTTGTATGCCAAAATGTGCCCATATATGAATGGAGCAGTTATTTGGGGTGGCAACTTCATCTGTATGTTGGACCCGAGACTAGATAGATCAGACAATAGACGAGAGAAGCCCCCCCCTGCTGCGAAAGCTTTGCATACTCTGTTGTGAGATTTTCGACTGGAAGATGTGTGGAGAATTCAGCACCCGCAAGACAGGGGGTACTCACACTATTCAGCCCCGCAGAGCCTAAGTACCAGACTGGACTATTGGGTTGCCCGACCTGAGTTACTAGGAGCTATTACTGGAGCTGAATATCAGGCCATAGTCCTCTCTGATCACGCACCATTGATAGTAACGTGGCAGTTTTCAACCCCTAGAGCTAGAATCCCGATGTGGAAACATAGAGCGGAAGCATTGAAGGATACCGTATTCAGGTAAGGCTTGAAAAAAGACATTGTGGAGTACTTTCAACTCAACACTGGAAGCGTAGACTTAGCAGGGACGCTGTGGGAGGCATTCAAGGTAGTAGTGAGGGGTACTGCCATTTTGCAGTCAAACAGGATACAAGGTAGCATCTTGAGAGACCTGGGTAAGACGGAAAGGGAACTAGAAATTAAACTGCAAGATGGGGGGAAATCCCCGGAGGAAGCAGTGACCATAAACCGGCTACAGCAAATGTGCAGAGATCATTGGGACAGACTGTGTAATCTAAATTATAAGAAGTGTATAAAGAGACAACATGCTGAAGGTAATAAGCCGGGCAGGCTACTGGCATGGTTGTACAAGAGTGAGTCTCTGCAACAGGTTACCAGAGTAATTAATGGGACGGATCGGCAGACAGGGGATACCCAGGAGGGGTGAATGGTAGATTTTATTAATATTATAAGGAGCTATATGCAGAGGGTGGAGATGAGGGGGATACAGACATAGAGGAGGCCTTGACAGAAATGACCCTCCCACTGTTGGAGGAGTCTGAAAGAGAGAGTCTAGAAGCATGGTTAACGTTGGAAGAACTTGAACAGGTTATCAAGTCACTACCCACTAGTAAAGCTCCTGGGCAGACGGCCTACCAAGAGAGTTCTACAAAGTATTCATGAAAGAGTTGCTCCCTCCCTTATTAGCCATGTTGACTGAGGTGCTTGAGGCCAGAGCGCTGCCCGTGTCCCTTCTGGAGGCAATAATCATCGCACTGCTGAAGCCTAACAAACCAGAGGAGGAGTGCGGGTCTTACAGACCGCTGTCAGTGCTCAATCAGGATAGTAAAATATTAACGGTGGTGCTAGCAAACAGGTTGAAACCCCTTCTGCAATGACTTATTTATCTGGATCATCAGACCATGTCCCGGGGAGGAATATATCTGATAATCTTAGGTGGTTGCACCATGTTATAGACCAGACACAAGAGATAGCGATAATCTCATTAGATGCAGTGAAGGCTTTTGGCTCGGTCAAGTGGCCATGGCTGCTGGCGGTATTACGGAAGTGTGGTGTGGGGCCTGAATATTTTAAATGGGTGCAACTGTTATACAGTGAACCGTTAGCACGGGTCAAAACAGGGATGGTTATTTCTTATTAGTGGCGGTTGGGCAGAGGCACCTGACAAGGATGCCCTTGGTCCCTGATGTTATTTTTACTGGCATTTGAGCCCCTTGCAGCGTATCTACGTCAACAATACAGTGAAGTGGGGATTAACACCAAAGGGGGGAGACACTTAATTTCGATGTATGCGGATGATATGCTGTTATACTTACAATACCCTGAGGAGAATCTGCAGTATGTCTTAGAAGTAGTGGGAGAATACGCACAGCTGTCGGGTATAACAGTCAACCCCAGTAAGTTCAGCATATTCCCCTTGGACAGTTATAGAGGGGTACCGATAGACAAGCTCCCCGTATTACAGATTGGGTGGGTAACCGAGTTGTTCCGATATCTATGTATTGCTATTTATCATACGGTGGAGGTTGAATATGAGCGGAATACGGTGAAAGCAGTGGTGAACATAAAAACCAGTATGATATTCTGGGCTAAGCTTCCGTTGACTATGATGGGGAGAATGGCACTGCTGAAAATTGTTGTACTGCCTAGGTTGTTCTATTTATTTTCTAATATTCCGTACATGATACCTAGACGCCTTTTTGAGGAAATAAATAGCATGTGTAGCGGGTTTATATGGGGCAATAGCAGGAATAGAGTTGCGCTGTGGAAATTGCAAAATACATACGAACTGGGAGGAATTAGATTACCTAATTTTGATGTGTATTGTTTGGCCAGCCAACTCCAATACGTGGCACGATGGCTGGCAGATGACTCCACATCCGAGTCCAGGTTGCTTGGAGCAGTTTGTGCCTCTCACTTTTTGAAGGAATGGATGTGGTTACCAATCGGGAGGTGGAAAAGTGGGTCGAGATTGTTAGAGGTGGGTAAACAGGTATAGCAGAGGACCTGCCGGCTGCTCTGCAATCCAGAGCCGTGCTCCCCGCAAATGCCATTAGTGGCGCTTGATGGGATTGATCACCAATTAAGTATTATACTTTGGGGGTATTGGGAGAATAATGGTATAACGTTCTGAGCCATATGGAGTGAAGGGGCAGTCATCCCATTTGAGGAGTTGACAAGTGATACAGGATTGCAGCGGGGTCAGTACATCACGTATGCCAGTTTAATCAAGCTAGTTAGGAATAAGTGGACAGAGACGGTTATGACACAACAACCTGATGCTGTAGTAGAAACTTTCTGTGGTATATCTGAACGGGGACATGAAGTATCCTGAATATATGAGCCGGTGATGACCCGGGTTGGAAAAGAGGTGATTAAAGTGAGACGTGATTGGGAGGAAGAGAGAGGTGAGCGGATGGGAGATGGGTTGTGGCTTAGAGTGCAAGGGTATCACAAAACGTTTCTAGGAATATAAGGCTACAACAAATTCAGTTGTTTATAACTCATAGAGCATACATGACCCCGGAGAAGATAGCTGGGTTCAGAAATGCGGGGCCGCAGTCATGCCTGAAATGTGGGGAAGTAAATGCCGGGATGGCTCACATGTTCTGCGTTTGCCCTGACATTAGGAGATTTTGGGAGGAAGTGGCGCACCTCCTAGTGGAGAAAGAGATAGCTCTTGATATAGATTCCTTATGGGCGAGGATGCTCGGAGGGTTACCCAGACCACAAAACCTTAGACATGTTAGCAAGATCAAAGACCTGGTGTATATCCTAGCAAAGTGTAACATTGCCATGAGTTGGAAAGCTAAGAAGAGACCAAATGCAGAGGCCGGGTGGCAGGATCTCCGAAAATGGGCGAATGCCAAAACAATTGTGTGGCAAGAAGCCTCGACCAGAGGAGGAGAGGAAGAAGTGCAGGCATTGATAGGTTGGAGACACCTAGTAGCATCTCTGTTTGAGAGCAGAGTGGGAGGTTCAGAAGATGGGGACTTCTCACAGGATGACATTATTGAAAGGCCCGTGAAAGCGGCTGAGGTGAATGGTGGGGCTGTGCAGGCAGAGGGGGGCAGTTAATATAAAACAATGGTTTTGTACAAGTGATCCAAGCGTGTTGTTTTGATGTATGTTGTTTGTATTGGAACCAATAAAGATTTTTTTTTAAAAAGAAACTTGTCACAAAGTGCACTATTACAAATGCAAACAGGCCACAGAAAATCACCTCAGACACGGACTCTGAAGAAAAGAATGAGCAAAAATATCCAACCTATACTAAAAGCACGTAAATGCATGCCACCAAACGTGTGAACTCCAAAACCTTGAACCTTTGGTGGCATGCATTTCAGGGAATTCCAAAAAAGAAATGAAAATGCGGGTGCTGCAAGAGTGTCCCCCGCAACAACCCGCTCACTACACAGCACAGTACAGTGAGTGGCGTTTGCGGCCTGGAAACCCCTGCAGCTGTATAAAAAAGGGAAAAAATTAGCCTGTGGCGCCAGTTCACAATCACGAAAGTCAAAGTGGACTTGTGCAGCAGGGACACAGCATGTCTCAGAAGGCAAGTAGTGTGTGCGTGGGAGGATGTTGGGATGGTGTCGGGGGTGGGGGTGTGTTGTGTGTGTTGTGGGGGTGTGTTTTCAGGGCTATTCAATGCACGTTAGCATGGGGAATGCATGAACCTTCAGTGTTGCGTACATTTTCCATGTGAAGTACTCCGTCGTGGACACATCTGCAACGGAAACATATTGCCGATCCCGTGACACATCATAATCTAAACCAACACAGGACTATCAATTTACCAGCATAACATATCATGAACACAGGACCCAACAGTGACAATGTCAGACAGTCACAAATCACCATAGCACAAGTGCCACAATGTGACATTGCCACCACACGTCCCCCTTCCATCATGAGAGTGGCTTCGACAGCCAAAGTGGGCATGGGGCAGCATACAGCATGAAGTGCCTCAACAAGGTACACAGTCAAGGCAATACATGAATAAGCAACATGAAATCATGCACAGTCAACAATATACTCACCAAAATGCAGTCCAACCATGCACTGGAGAAACCATCATGAATCCCCACTAGGGGTTTATATACACGTTGGACTTCAGACTGGCCACAGATATGACAGAAGCCCAATGCCTCTATGTAAGTTAGTGTTACATTGTGCCATCGTTGCAAGCCCATGGAAAGGGGAAGCAGGAGTGGCATATGTGTCCAGATCCCAAGCCACAAACACAAACACGAGACAAGCCTTTATGGGCCCACCCGGAACACACAGCGGATGCCTTCGGATGCCACAAAGCAACACACTGTGACATGAATGCACAAGAGACAAAATAATTTAAAAAAATGAAAATGCCCATAATCGACCCGGGGTGGGGAAGGTACCCGGGAGGGGGGAGGTTCAGGGTGCACCTCAACACCCACATGCGTTGATGTTGAGACTTAAAAAAAATCCTCCATGGGCTCATGGTCTTCACGGCCCGACTTGAATGAGAGATATGTCGTCGTCGTCACCCCCTGGTTGTACATCAGGAGGTGCGCGTGGCACAGGTGCCTGACCAAATGTAGCCCCAGCAAGACCCTCCACGGCAGCAAGCATGCAGGCCTGGTGAGCCTGGTTCTGCAGGAATATGGATCGGGGTCCTCATGCAGCACTTCACGTATAATACAGAGTTCCTCCTGCAAGGACTCACGTGTAACACAGAGCTCTGCTAGCGAGGCCTCATGTGACAGACGGACCTCCTCCCGGCTTGCATGAAGTTCAGCCGAGATGGTGTGTTTCAGCTGCTCCATCCTCTGTTCTGCCCGTGTCCCCTGGCTCATAATGAGTGTAGGCAGAGTAGTTCTGAGGGAGGTGGGAGGTGGGGCTTCCCTGTGGGCCTGTGCCTCAGCAGCAATAGCTGAGCGCAGAGCCACCAGTTCAGCCCAGCAGGCCCTGTTGGAGGCTGCCGTGCCCAGCCTGAGTGAGCGGCAGGTGGACTGCGTTGCCTGCTGCTGGAGATCCACCTGCCTATCAGGGGGGAAAATGGAATCAGCCACACATTCCGTGCCTTGAGCCAACATCTCAATCGCTCCCCCCGTTGCTGTGCAATGGCATACATGGCATTCTCCCACCCGGTGTTCCCCGGTGGCGCACGGTCACCGCATTGCTAGACACCACACCTGTTGGGCCCAAGGAGACGTGGTCCTTGCTGTGCTGGCACTGCCTGTGGCTGCAGGACTGCATTCCTCTGTTGATCTGCTCCCCCAGGAACAGGAGCAACTGGTGTGGAGCGTGACCCTGCACCCGTAACCACCACAGGTGGACATTCCAACACTGACTGGCCCCTTGAGGGCCCAACCCCCACTGCAGGTGTGGCGGACAGAACAGCGTCCACTGCAGAATCTCCCACTTTCGACGGCACGGATTGATGAGCATCCGATTCAACATCAGAGTCAAAGAGATCCTCAGAGCCATACCCAGAGGCAGGCCTGGACAGGATGGCCTGGAGCAGCGATGGATGTTTGCGGCCTACCACCCCACGACCACCACTGGTGCATAGTTGTTGACCTGAACTCTCCACTCTGTCTGCCATCTCCTCCTCCTCTGCTTCAGGTGCCTCATCACCTGTAACAAAATAAAAAAACTCATGAGCACACATGTCAGCAGCACATACCACACACATAAAAAACACAATATTGACAGCCAACACATGAGGCAGCCATGTCACACACGAGACAAAATCGGGCATGCATGCAGTGGCAATGAAATGGAAGGGGACCCTGAAATCAGACATGGATGCATGTCAAATGTGAAACCCACACATGTACTGCATGTTGCATATCACCTGCATCACACACAACCTTCTGGCAGGCATAGATCTTAGCCGAAAATGACAGATGGCAACAAAGAGATGGCACGAAGCATAGCCATGGCACAATTTCCAAATAGCCACAGCAGTAAGTCAAATAGAACTGTCCATGACACATGTAAAATGCATGTCAACATGCACTACAAGAAAATAAATATTTTAAAAAATACACGTGTCAAAGAATGCAACAATGCAAGTGCATTGAAATACAGTGAAGTGAGGCACATGGACACATACATGTCAGGTCACTTTGACATCACACAAGTGAATAGGCATGTTGAAGGGTGAAACATGGCTCAGAAGTGCATGGGTGCAGTGCAGCACATGTGTACGTCCTCAACTATCAACAGAACCAAAAACGTAGTGATGTCAATCTCGTGACATGGCAGCACTGTAAGGGCAAGTGTAGTCATCATGTGCAAAGTGTTGGGACTGGGTTGTAGGGAAGCAGTGAACCCCACCCACCCCCGGGGAATAGCAGGGAGGCAGTGTATGGCTCTGAATGGCTGACCAGAGTAGTGTGAAGTTGCAGACATTGTTGGCAGGTGTCAATTGCATCATCTCAGTCAACTGAGACTACAGCAGATGAGAGGGGGGCAGAAAGCAGGACACATGAGGAACCATCAGAAGTACATCTATACAGACAGAAGCCACAACACCAGTTGCCTAGAGGCAGGGTAGCTGTAACAGAGGGAGGCCTGTGCTTGACACAGACAAGGACACCCTAAACATGTGCGTAATGAGGAAGTGACCCTGAGTGAGCATGATATGGATGACCAAATAGCATGAGACAGATAAAATACCGGAGATGTAGTACAATGAGTAGCCTGCCACGGACCCATAGGGGCTTGCAGGGAATGCAATGGTCTATGAATGAGCACTCATGTCCACTCTGAGCCTGTGCCATCTGCACGGTCCAAGTGAGACACCCTGCATCAAGGACAAAGGATGTACCCCACAGTACAGGTTTGGCAGGGTTGCACAGGGAAGTGTGCATGTACACAGGAAAGTGGAACAGGCCATTGCAGAAGTCCAATACGGAAATCACCAGTACCATGGAGACAGTGAGCTGCAGGGTGGTGGAGAGGCAAGGAAGCATGCCCGTTAGGAGGAGCAGCTTGCAAGGTGACTTCACATAGCCGCCAGTCATGTGACGACATAGGCAGAGTGTTGGGTGGAACCACACCACAGGCTAAATGCAAACATATCAGTGAGCTTCAACATGGACAGGAGAGGTTGCCGAGTGACTTGCATGTAAGTAGGGCGCATGTGTGGTGATGAAAACTGCCCCCTTGTGCAGCACATGGCCTGCATACAGACTGCATCACGACTAGCACGCATCAGTCAAGCATTGTATGTGTCACACATGGCACTCATGAAGACAGAGCCTGAACTGGCAGACAATCACAACACATTACACAAGCAAAACACACATGAGCTAGACACACATGCATCAACACTCACCGGATTTTGCGTCATAATCCGGCATCTCTCCCACTCCCTGGATTAGTCCCTGATCGATTGATGAAACTCTGCAGCGATTTCCTCGTGCTGAGTGAGTTCATCCTCCTCTGGTGGTGGCCCACTGTCAGTCAACAGAGTCAAGGCGTAATTAGAGGCCCGCTTTTGTTTTGCATCGGAGGTCAGTCCAACGCTTTTTGCAATCATGAGCTGTGCGCCTTTCAAATCCCATGGCACTTACACTTTCTGCAATGCAGTGCCAGTGGACCTGATGCTGGGCAGGCGTAGTATGGCAACCTGAGCCCACCAGCATATCAGGGTTGTGTGCCGACATGTAGTCTTCAAGGAAGTCTAGTTCCTGTTTGTTGAAAGGCTTCTTCCTTGCTGTGCCGGAGGCTGGAGCCGAGTCTGGGGTCCCAGCCTCTTGTGCAGAAGCACACTTCCCCATCTTGCCCGGTTGTGCGGACCCTGAGTGACTAATGCTGCTCTGGTAGGTAGGGGCAGTGGCGATGGTGGACTGGCCAATGTGGGTAGTCATTGGTATGAGGACAGAAGGCCTGGATTGAGTGATTGGCTGCTGGGTGCTGTTGCCAGGACTCAGCGGCACAACTGCCTCAGTGCCAAGGGCTGTGACCAACACAGTCCTGGCTGGCAGACTCACTGCCGGGCTGAGGTTGGCTGCATCTGCCCCTGCAGCTCCCTCCCCCTGGCTGCTCGGGGCAGCAGATGTCACCACTGCTCCAGATACATGTGCCTTGGTCACAACTACCTTAGGCACACGTGGCTTGGCCTTCCTGACCTGAAAATCTGCATGGGAGTCCTCCTGTGCCAAGGCAGCATGCGCTGGCTGACCACGAGCATGGCTGGTGGTTGCCGCAGCTGCACCTGCGGCTTCCACTACCTGGTGGCCCGTGCCAGCAGATGATACTGGCTGTGGGGTCAGGTGTGCACCGGGATGTCTGCAGCAGCAGCATCTCCCTGCAGCGCTGGGGGTGGTGGCATGGCTGTCCCAGCATGTGGCTGGACATTCTGCCCCTGTGGAACAGCCTGGCAACGTCCCCCTCTGCATCAACCTTGGCCTCCCTGGACTCCCTGGCCACCCCAACCACGTGCCCCACCACTCACAGCCCTGGGAGGTCACCCAGCTTTGCTGCCCTTACCTTTTGGGGGCCCCCCAACCATGGCACAGATGGACTATTTCCAATGGGAGGTGCACACAACAATTGTCCTGGGAAATTGGGGTGAAGGGGGCAGGGTATGTGATGGTAGACGCACCCCTGACGGGTCACGCAACGCTCAGGCACCCCAAAAAAACAAAACAAACGTGCACGCAGCCCCCGGAAGCCCACTTGCGTGGAATAAACCTCCCGCAGTATGCCGTGGCACCCAGGGACACAAAAAAAGCATACGCGTGGAACCCACAGGCTACTCTGACCTCAAAAACGGGGTACGCGACACACAGGGGGAACCACAGTGGGAAAAATAACCGTATGCGAATCACCGTCTGCCTTGCGTGGAAAAGAAAAACACACGTGCACAACTCCACAGCCAAAACAAGATGTACGAACTCTAAGCATTGTGAAGATGTCATGTGTGAACCCACACAAGTAGAAGAAACACACGCGTCGGTCTCCACGAAAAGCATGTACAGCGAACTGCTGTCCCACGCGGACCTTTAACCCGTTCTGAAGGCAATGCCTGCGCGCGTCACGTCACTTACATGCTTACACGCTAAGGGCCTTTCATCGGATTTCACGCTAACGTGCAGTTTTTTCACATGCGGAGGCACTCTGCATCAAGCTGGCCATGCGACTACACACGGAAAACCACGCTCCTGCACAGAAGGCCATTTACCTACCCCCCAAAGCCCCCAGCAGCCTCCTACGAGCCATCTGCTGTTGCCAGCCAGCCTGCTGCCAACCTGCCCTGCTATTTGATGCCTGCACAGAAGACATTGCCAGAGGTCCTCTTGCTGCGACCACCTCTGCTGATACAGAAGACTCCCTACTGCTGTACCATCGCTCCACAGCCCAGCTCCGGGACCCAGTTGCCCAGCCACACCTGCCTCTGGGGCTGCCATGTCGGACCAAACACCATCTGGGGCTAGTGGCAACCCCCAGTCAGAGAGGCAGAGGGCTGCCAGCTTCACTGCCAATGAATTTGGCATCCTGGTGGAGCAAGTCCTGGGGCATTATAATGCCCTCTTCTTGTCATCGTGCCTCGACAAGGAAGGACGGAGGGGGATCTAGACGGACATTGTGGATACCATCAATGAGGTGGGGGTGGCATCCTGCGACTACCAACACGTCCGGAAGCACTGGGAGGACTTCAGGTCCAGGACCCACAGCAAGGCCTGGCGCCTCGTTGACGCTCGTGGAGAAGTGGGGCGCCGGGACCAGTTGACAAACATCCAGATGCGGGTCCTGGAGCGAACACACCCAGCATTTCACCACCAGGTCCTCCAGTTGCAGACCCATCTGGAGTCGAGTGATAAGTGTCCATGTGTTCTTGTCCAGCGTACTGCATGTTGAGGTGTGGCAGGAGTGGGCACCTTGGCCGTATGTCTGGCATGCCCCATGTATGGATATCATTGTGCAGGGACGTGACGGTGCTGCATGTGAGTACAGTCAAGCCTGTTTCACATCAATGGTGTCTGTTGCAATGCATGATGTGCACCAGCATGTGACGACGCACACATGTTTGCATGCCTGTGTCTGTAAACGGCCATGTTTGTGGTGTGATACATGGATGCTTATGTCACCCTCATGGAGGTGCACGTTGTGTAGATATGCGTGTGTCTGAGTGGTAAGTGTGTGACTGGGAATCGCCATGGATGCATGACACATGTCCATCTCGATGCATGATTGACTGATGCGGCACAGTTTCCAATGAGTGCTCTGTGACAGGAGGTAGACATGGCCAGATGCATGACTGTCCGGTGGTGTGTGTGCATGTGATGTGCATATCCCATGATGCATGTAAGGTTCAGCCCCTCTTCTGATGTTACCACAGTGCCTTGGACATGGATGCAAATGTCTGTTGCATGTGCCATGCTTGTTTGAGGATGTGTGTTGCGTACACTGACCTGAGTGTTGTGGAGGGTGATGATGGTTGTGACGTTTGACAGTGCCACTCATGTGCATTTGCTTTGTGGCTAGCAGACTACTGTTCACTACCCTGATGCTTGTGTTCAATGTCTCCCTATCTACAGCAGCAATTGTGGAAGAGGGTGGAGACGGTGCTGTGGAGAAAAGCGGCGGGGATGCCTCCACCAGCCCGAGACGCTAGGCCCAGTCATCCTCCCAGGTTATATCATCTTCCGGAAGCGAGGGGACTGGTGCCATGTCTGTGGCCGCAGCTACCCAGGGGAGGCCCAAGAGAGCGAGGTTGGTAGCAGGCTCCTCAGCTGCGGAAGGGGCAGGTGAGCCCCCATAGGGGCAGGACAGTGCGGAAGATGGTGCAGATGCATCCAGGTCGGTGGTGGTTGAGGAGGAGGAGGCCACATCAGACCCGCACATGGGGCCCAGAGGGGGTGATGCCACCGGTGGAAGTGGTGCAGTCCAGGGGTAGGGGCAGGAGACTGCATCACTGCGCACCGCCACAGATGCCTCAGTCCAGGCCCTTCCGTGGATAGGGGAGGAGTCCACTGCAATTGACATTCCTCTACCTGCGGACGTGGCAATCCGTGACAGGGTTGAGCCCATCATAGTCAGTGTCACAAAGCGCACACACGTCATTCGTGATGATGTGCGTGCTTCCTGGCAGGACCACGCACGTCATCACGAACAGGTGTGTGCCATCATTAACTGGCTAGGAATGCTCATTGTCAGGGGTTTCCTCAATGAGCTGGGCGCTCTTGCGACCCCCTCCTCCTCTTCACCTACTATGCACCAGTCGTCCTCCATGCCGTCTTCCGGTCCAGATGCCACCAGGGCCCCCTGTGGACCTGCCACATCCACCGCGGCCAGGCTGGTGGAGATCCCATCACTGCCACAGTCGGGAGTCAGAGGTTCATCAGAGGTGGTCACCCCAGCAACAGGACCCCTGGCAGTGGAGGTTGTGCAGGCACCTAGAGCAGGGCATGTGCATGACGGCCCTAGGGGGTTGCCATCTTCCCTCAGGCAGTTGTGGTGGAACAGGCAGATGGCTAAAAGCAGCAGGCTCGACGTAGGAGGCGTCAGAACTCGGGCCCAAATACATCACAGGGGTAGGCATCAGCCAAATGGCAGGAGGACCCTGGACAAAGTGTGTCTTCCTTGTGGCAGCGGATGGTGCGCAGATAGATGCAGAGCTGCGGCGGGCAGAGAGGGCACGGTTCACCATGGTCTGGGCGGAGCACTCCATGCGGCGGCCAGAGAGGCGGGTGGAGTTCCTCGAGGAGACTCACAGGGAGTTGATGGAGAACATGGCGGCATCCCTGTGAGCCCTCGAGGGTTGAGCACAGTCCCGCCTCCAGGCTATAGACACCGAGTTTGATGATGCCCTGGCCAAAACTTTTGGTAACAACGGTGAGCCGTAGGACTAGCCGCCGCCATTGTAAAAAAGTTCTCTAGTGTTAGGTTTCCTTTCTTTTTCATATACATTGCTCCACTTTTTGTATATAGTTGTTTTTTATAGGGTGTTTTTTAGGATCATTTAGCCTGTTGGGATCATGGACTCTTCATCCTTTCTTGTACATAGTTGGACTTCGGTGAATTGTTTGGCTTTTATTATCAAATGGAGTAATGGTTTATTATTTTTTTTTTCCTTTGCAACTGCAAACTTAACTTTGGACATGGACCACTTTCAGGATTTTCGCTTTTTTTGGATTTTCATGTTCATTTGGATTTTGCATTTAGTTTGTTTACGTTCTTTCATTTGCATTCTCATTTTGTTTTATTTTGTGTATTTTCTTTTTTTGTAATACATATTCATTTAGTCCAATCTGAGTGTTGTCTGGTCTCAATTGTTTGGTTCATGTGTCAATCTCCATTGGTTCAGGCATGTGTCACTGCTGTGTGGCTATGTTGGACATGTATATGGGTGCATGCATGTGTGCTTTGGTGAATGCCATGCCATGGGGCCAGTACTGTGAAGTGTGGCCAATGGATGGGTGTGGAGTTGCACTGCGGGGGGTAGCGTGGGGTGGCATTTGGGTGGACATTTGCTACATGATTCTATGTTGTGACAATGTGTTTGGTGGGGGGACATGAGTTGGGGCCTGCCTGCAGGTTGCCGTCACTGGTGGGGTCGGGAGACATGAGTCGGAGCCTGCCTGCAGGGTGCCGTCCCTGGTGGGGTGGGGGGACATGAGTTGGGCCGTCACTGGTGGGGTGAGGGGACATGAGTCGGTGTCATGGCCACAGGGCGCCAGGCTCATGAGAAAGTGTGCTGTGCACACTTTATTCCTAGTCCACGTATTATTTCATCTCTTGCAGGGCTCCCACGTGCGTCCAGGCCGTCCGTGACCATATGAATGCACAGGGCTATGCATTCAGCATCTTCTGGGAGTGGCAGGATGGAGCCATCAAGCAGAGCAAAGGAGCGTGGCTGGGACCAGGCTATGTAAGCCTACCCCGCCCGCATGCCAGCACCTCGCGTTAGTTTGCTCATGCAGCGTAACGCTCACTGCCGCATTAAGCACTTCTTACCTGATTCCAGCAAAACCATCGCCTGAAGCGCATCTTACCTGATTCCAGCAATACCATCGCCTGAAGCGCATCTTACCTGATTCCAGCAATACCATCGCCTTAAGTGCATCTTACCTGATTCCAGCAATACCATCGCCCAAAGACTACCATCTCCAGAAGCGCATCTTACCTCCTTTCAGCAATACCATCTACCATCGTCTAAAGCGCACCTAACTGACTCCTGCAATACTATTGCCTGCAGCACTCCTAACCTGTTCCCCAGTTCCAACTCTTACGCGGGATCGCTTAACGACCAGCATCCTCGTGGCTACAGCCATCCATTACCCGCCGACAGATCTTCGAACAGCTGCTCCTCATCTCACGTCGCCAGGCCATAGCTGCAGGAAAAAAGGACAAATAAGGTCAGAAACCACATAAAGACAATTTGCTAAAGTCACGCGCTACACAACCTTCGCACTGACCCTAGGGCCCAAACTTACCATCTATTTTGGGACATTGTAAACTCCTCAGGGCTCCGTTTGGGCTTACTTCCAGCACTGCGACTCTGCTGGGCCTTCATCACCTATTGGGGAGAAAGACAGACATTACTAGGAATACAAACACTAATCATGGGAAAAAAGACATTGCAAACGAGTATGGACAATAATCATTGTTGAAGAACACTTACCTTCGAAGTGGATCAGTCACAGCCAGTCTGAACTGCCACGCACATGGACCAGTGAAGGAACTAGGTCCAATTAAAGCACCCCTGCACTTGAGAAGCAGGATGGAGAGCTCATCCTCATAGTTAAACAGGTGAGACTATATCGGCAAACGCATGCTCACCACATTCTGGGAAGAAGGGTTCGAGAATTACAGCCATATCACAAACATCCTCACGACCTCTCGTATCCTCACAGGGGCAGTTTCAACCACCAGAGCAGTCCCCAACATGGGAGCAGTGGAAGAAGCCTGATCCCAGGGAAGCCAGATCCTGGGAGGGCTGCAACCGTGCCCCAACGTCCCCGCAGAGACCAGGTGAGCGTAACAGTCGGGGCCTGCCTGCAGGTTGCCGTCACTCGTGGGGTGGGGGAACATGGGTCTGAGCCTGCCAGCAGGTTGCCATCACTGGTGGGATGGGGGGACATGAGTCGGGCCTGCCTGTAGGTTGCCGACACTGGTGGGCTGGGGGGACATAAGTCGGGGCCTGTCTGCAGGTTGCCGTCACTGGTGGGTTGGGGGGACATGAGTCGGGCCTGCCTGCAGGTTGCCGTCACTGGTGGGGGACATGAGTTGGGGCCTGCATGCTGCAAGTGTATGGTGCCATGTGGGCTGCCTGCGGCCATGGTCACGGGTGATGGGGGGGGCCATTGTTGTGTGGACTGCCTGCGGCCATGGTCACTGGTGATGGGGGTCCCTTGTGGTGTGGGCTGCCTGCAGCGATGGTCAGGGGTGATGGGGGGTCCCTTGTGGTGTGGGCTGCCTGCGGTCATGGTCACGGTAATGGGGGGTTCCTTGTGGTGTGGGCTGCCTGCGGCAGTGGTCACGGGTGATGGGGCCCTTGTGGTGTGGGCTGCCTGCGGCCATTGTCATGGGTGATGGGGGGCCCTTGTGGTGTGGGCTCCCTGTGGCCATGGTCATGGGTGTTGGGGGGCCTTTGTGGTGTGGGCTGCCTGCGGCCATGGTCATGGGTGATGGGGGAGGCCCTTGTGGTGTGGGCTGCCCGCGGCCATGGTCATGGGTGATGGGGAGGTCCCTTGTGGTGTGGGCTGCCTGCACCCATGGTCAGGGGTGATGGGGGACCCTTGTGATGTGGTCTGCCTGCGGCCATGGTCATAGGTGATGGGGGGTTCCTTGTGGTGTGGGCTGCCTGCAGGGTGTATTCTCAGGTGCTGCCAGCACACGAGGCATTTTTCACATGATTTGGCAAGCACGAGCGCGGTACACGAGTTCACGGGGATACGCAAGGTGTTTTTCATGCAATTCTGTTTGCACGAGCGGTGTACACATATTCAAGGGGGTGCGCGGGTAGATTTTCATGTGTTTTGGCTGGCGCGAGCGGGCTACGCATATTCAAGGGGGTGCACGGGTAGAATTTCACTCATTTTGGCTGGCGTGGGCGGGGTACGCGTGTTCAAGGGGGTACACAGGTAGATTTTCACGTGTTTTGGCTGGCACGAGCGGGGTCCGCGTATGCAATGGGGTGAGCAAGCTGATATTCCCACAATTTTGCTAGCGCGAGCGGGCTACGTGTATTCAAGGTGGTGCGCGGCTAGAATTTCACTCATTTTGCTGGCGCGAGTGAGGTACGCGTATTCAAGGGGGTGCATGAGGAGTTTTCACGCGTGTTGGCTAGCGCGAGCGGGGTACGCATATTCAAGGGGATGCATGAGGAGTTTTCATGCATTGTGGCCGGCGCGAGCGGTTTACACATATTGAAGGGGTTACGGTAGGCCTTTTTCACGCGATTTGGATGGCGTGAGCACGGTACGCGTATTCAAGGGGGTGCACGTGTAGATTTTCCCATGATTTTGCTGGCGCAAGCGGGGTACGCCTATTCAAGGGGGTGCACCAGTAGATTTTCACACATTTTGGCAAGCGCGAGTAAGTTATGCATTTTCAAGGGGGTGCATGAGGAGTTTTCATGCATTGTGGCCGGCGCGAGCGGTTTACACATATTGAAGGGGTTACGGTAGGCCTTTTTCACGCGATTTGGATGGCGTGAGCACGGTACGCGTATTCAAGGGGGTGCACGTGTAGATTTTCCCATGATTTTGCTGGCGCAAGCGGGGTACGCCTATTCAAGGGGGTGCACCAGTAGATTTTCACACATTTTGGCAAGCGCGAGTAAGTTATGCATTTTCAAGGGGGTGCGCGGGTAGATTTTCACGTGTTTTGGCTGGCGCAATTGGGGTATGTGCTGTTTTTCAGGCCATTACGGTGTAGGCGTGCTGTATGCTGGTCTGGGATTAGCTTGGCCCTTTATACCGTATTCTATGGATTTTTCTGGCGCAAGGGGCGTTGTTGGGGGCGTTACTGGTGCTGCTGGATTTTCGTTGCGCCACGGCTGCAAATGGGTCGGGAAATCCATGAATACACAGTGCGCCAAATACTGTTTGCTCTGCGCCTTTTGCACGCGTGGCGCACACTCCCTATCTGTGCCTGGTGCGTGCGCTTCTTCTGCGCTGAATTCTATGAATTGACCCATTAACATTATACACTTGGATTGAATTTAATTTATTAGTACACAATTACAATACTAAATTGCAGAGAATGTACTTGATTCTGGTGAATATGTTCAGTTATTTCCAACACAATATATTAAGTAAATGTAGGAGTACAAAAATAAGAATAGTTAGAAGTAGAAACATGTTTAATAGTAAGTGTTATCAAATTAATAAATGTTCACATTTAAATGTATAATTCTCCTTACTATACTAACAATTAATGAACACATTACTTTCTAAATGACAGGTTTTATGAAAAATAATCACATACAAAAGAAAGTATGTGCTTTTGTGCATTGTGATAATATATAATGTAAGAATTTGAAGTTTGGTTAATATGCAAAACAAATCAGTTAATACATAATTACATTTATAGAAATGAAATGAAGATTAGAAAGTAAATATTTAATTATAGGCATAGCAATGGTAGTCATTTCTTTTGAAAATAAATTGAATTTTTTATCCAGTGTAACAGATTACCTTCCATCGTATATACATGCTTACATAGTATTCTTCTTTGTAATAGTGTCTGTATGTACTTACAATTATATACTGTGTGATCCATTTAAATATAAAATGGCAGAATATATTATACTGTCTAAGTATGAAATATGTACATATATGTTATGTTAAAATGTCAATGTCAGTTGTCATATTTCAAAATGTAATAAATCAAAGTAGTGGTATCAGTGTTGTCATGCACGATGTAACTAGTGACTAGTGACTTTCATAGGGTTTGTTGCTATGTACTTTTCACATTAAATCTGATCATCTTAACTCTACCTTAACTAAAGATTTTTCACTGAATTACAGGGCCTGCGGTAGCGGCCCTGTAGTTATGGTTAAGTTGTTCAACCCATAGGAAGAGCACATTTAGGGCAGCTCATAACTTCGCCCCCACTGGTCGAATCCTCACTAAACTGTGAAAGCATAGCATATGGCCCTGTTAGATTGATTCCACAAAGTTTGGTGAGGTTTCGTTCAAGGGGGGCAAACTGTGTGTTTCTTCCATAGGTTCACTGGGAAAAAAATGCGGTTCACGCCTAGAGCCCAAACTGCTGGATTTTTGGCTGGATTTACAGCAAATTTGCGGCTGGGGCAGCGGCTTGTTCCCGAAAGCATGCTTTTGTAAATTTGGTGTAAATCCGTCTCATATTTTCTTTTTAAAACAACCAAAAAGTAGGACAAAACAAATTGGTGATTTCTGAGTTTGGTCTGTGGACTTCCTTGTTCGGTCCGCGGATGTGCCTACAATTGTCCATAGGGCAGCATGAGGTCTGCGGACATCGGACGCCCCGCTGATTGGTCAATAAAAAATGTGAGGTGCGTCAGATTTTCGGAAACGCCCGCCATTTTGGATTCACGGATAGCCAGCATTGCCGCGAACACCATGGTGAAAACATATTAAAAACACAACATTGCACATGTCACACAAATAAAACAATCTCTGGAGAGGTGAGAGTTGATGAGGACGGGATGGGATATGGCTTAAAAAAGCCCAGCAAACGGGTGGCTTTCCAACTCCTATGTCTGCGAACAGTCTGAATGTCCGGGGCAGTCCTGTGGCGTTTGTGAAAATCTGAGTTGTTCAGGGAGATGTATGCGTATTTGTGTATTGCACGGTTGGTGAAAAGCAGTATTTGGGGTGGTTTATAACTGTGGGCCTCATTACACGGATGGCGGTAGGGATTTAACGTTACCGGTAATGTATTACCGGTAATGTTAAATCCCCATGTGGATCACGACCCGGCACACCGCTATTAGTGGCACTGCTAATTACGGTGCCACTAATAGCGGGCAGGCCGCGTGCACACGACCCTCCATCCCGTTAATTACGCCATGCCGCTATTAGCACAGCATCACAAGGCCAGTGCACATGCTAATAGCGGCATGGTAAATCCCCCCAAACCCCTTACCGCCATGGTGCAAATACCGGCATCGCGGACCACCCGTTAAGGGAAATGAGCAGTGTTCCCACCTGCCACAGGTGGACCAAATCAGCACAGGTGAAGGCAATGGAGACTGTGGCAGCTCAAAAGGAGCACACCACACCCCTTCCCACACCCCTCCCCACACCAAGATGGTTCCGATACTGGCAGCATTACATGGCCTGGAGGACCTCATTGCAGCGCAGCTGCTACAACAACAGGCAGCACAAATGAGACGCAGGAGGAGGAGGAGGAGGAGGGCAAGACAGGCACAGCAGGCACCACAACGGCACCTAATCATACCACAGAGGCACCCACCAATACCCAGGATCAGAGCCAGTCCATTCAACCTGACTCCCATCACCAGCATCGTGGACATGATCCACGACGACATTGTGAGCCTCATAGACATCAGTACTGCCATCCCCCCGCTACTGAAGGTGGTGAGTGTGCTCCACTTCCTGGCCACAGGCACCTATCAGCATACAGTGGGACAGAAGCATGGCATCTCACAACCAGTATCCTCACGCATGCTGAACCAGGTACTCGATGCACTCCTGAAGCATGCACCTGAACACATATCCATGCCACAGACTGCCCAGGAGATTGCAAACACAAAAGTTGGCTTCTATTCACTGGCAGGCATTCCAAGTTGCATCGGGGCCATCGACTGTACCCATGCGGAATTGGTGGTCCCACATCACAATGAGGTAGTGTACCGAAACAGGAAGCAATTCCACTCTATCAATGTCCAAATGGTATGTGACGCCAACAAGACAATCACACATTGCTGTGCCAGATTCCCAGGATCAACACATGATTCCATGGTTCTGCGGAACGCAAGTATTTCTGCGGAACTCAAGTATCCCACTCTACATGGAGCGACACACCAGACAACGTTCGTGGCTACTTGGTGAGTAGCAGGGCAAGCACATGGCAGCGTGATTTGGGGGGGGGGAGATACATACTCCAACTGGGTGTGAATGGGGGGGGGAGAGATACATACTCCAACTGGGTGTGAATGGGGGGGGAGATACATACTCCAACTGGGTGTGAATGGGGGGGGGGGATACATACTCCAACTGGGTGTGAATGTGGGGGGGAGAGATACATACTCTAACTGGGTGTGAATGGAGGGGGGGAGAGATACATACTCCAACTGGGTGTTGACTGGCGTCCGTAGGGAAAATGGACATACAGATGTACGCCAATGTCCTTAAGGGAAGGCCACGATGTACCTGAGAAGAACCCACATGCAATTTGAAGGTGCACGACTATGAGAACAATGCAGGCTGCAAAATATTACACATCCATCCCCATTGCACATCATGCCACGCCACATATTACACAAATCAGCAACATGGCGTCAAGATGGTAATACAGAATCAGCGCATCACAGCATCAATCCAGCAATGTACCCTTGAATGCATGCAAAGGGAACACCCCTAGACATAGCACTGAACCACACACCTATAGCACCACGGAAGTGATGCTTCACAGCATGGCAACATTGCTGTCAGAATGTCAGTACACAAGCAGTGTGCTACAAAATTTGCCTGGGCCAGGGACACCTAAGACCTGGCCACACCCAGGACATGTCAAAATTACTGTTGTAGGCATTATTGTGCCATTTCTGCTTGCAGCGTCGGCCACACACTTGCACGTTGCTGTCACACAGACCATCTGCATGTATGCTCTTATTTTAGCACTTGCATCACAATGCAATGTCAATTTGTGTGATGTGAACAGGCCGCCCTTGAGGTGAACAGTAACAGGACCCCATTCATCCCCCATACAGGTGATGCGGCCTATCCCCTGAAAACCTGGCACCTCACACCTGTACGGAGACCTCAGAACAGGCACGAGGAGGTAATCAATCGTGCACATACCCGTACCCGCATCGTGACCGAGCAGGCCTTTGGACTTTTGAAGTCATGTTGAATGTGCATTACCAGGTCTGGTGCTGCTCTCCTGTATGGACATGAGAAGGTGGCCAAGATCACCATGGCATGTGTCATGCTGCACAATATGTGTGACAGACGGAATGGCCCACTGCCCCCTGACGTTGGAATAGAAGCACATGATGAGGATGATGATGTTGATGAGGACGGAGGTGAAGGGGATGCAGGTGTTGCAAGAGGGGATGGCCAGGAGGCACGTGCTGTGAGACAGCATCTGATCAGCCAATCAATCTGTGGAACATGTTTTCGTACTGTCACATGGATATGGGGAGGAATGCACTGGTGTATGTCTCAGAGCACGCAATGGACCCTGTCGCCAATGAAGTACACACACACACAATGAAGATGTCCCAGGCTGTGTTTTCATCAGAAACCAGTGTATTGACTAACATAAAGGTGAAGAAGTGCACGCCCCACAACATCCCACCACCCTTCCCACCCCACCCCCCCAACAGACCCATAACACCCTTCCCACCCCCCCAACAGACTCATAACACCCTTCCCACCCCCCCAACAGACCCATAACACCCTTCCCACCACCCCCCACAACAGACCCATAACACCCTTCCCACCACCCCCCACAACAGTCCCTCATGTCTCTGCCATTTTTGCCATGGCCAATGCACACCGAGGTATCCCCATCAACCCCCTAATTTCAATTGTCCTTGGAAGGATCTTGAGGGTTGCCAGACGTGCGCCTGGTGGTTCGCATCGAGCGCCTGAGGGGGCTTGTTTTTGTCGACCCGGAAGACGAGGATGGGGCAGACTGGCCTTGTTGGTGAAAGTGGCGGTCCATTGTGTCTGCCATGCGGACAAGCACCTCCCTAAGCCTTGCAATTGCATATCCTGTCCGTGTTGGCGTCCATGCGCTCAGTGGAGTGCCTCACCGTCTGGACAATGTTCTCACTGAGATTGGCAGCCTCAGCGACATGCTGGCCAACCAGCACGGTCAGCTCCTGTTGGCGCTGCAGGATGGTGGAAATTTGGAGGTCAGTGCCGGGTGACCGTGCACTGGATGCCGTGCCCTCAGATGGCTCCAATGCAACAGGTGATGGTAGCATGGGTGACATGATTGCAGGGTTGGTGTCCTTGAAAGTCCCATCAGAACCAGGGGTCTGGGATGCCACTGCCTCTGGGCTTCCTGGGGGGCTTGGGGTGTGCATCTCCATGTGCTGGAGTAGGGTGTCCTCTGGATCGGACAGGGGGCCAGTGGCGGCTGCCTCACCAGCAGAGCTTGCCGCAGCTGATGGTGGGCCCTGGGTGTCTGGCATTGTTGACAGTGGGTTTGCCTCCGGTGGTGGGGCCACAGTTGGTGGTGCAGCTACTGCTGCCCTGGCAGTGGCACTATGACGTAGGCTGCCACTCTTCAGGTGTGGCCTTCCCCCCTTGCCCCTGGATGTTGCAGGGGTATCCTCCGGCTCCTGTGCCCTTGGCCTCTTGGATGTAGGTGGTGCCTTTGATGCATCAGCGGCATCCTCCCCATCTGTATGTGAGCCTGTCAGGGACAAGAAGGGGGATGGCATTGGTTGCGTTTCAATATACTCAATGTAAATTACAGGAATGATGCAGTTGTGGCCATTGGGACTTAGCAGTTGTGGATGCAGGTGATGTGCCAGTTCAGTGCCTCATCCATGCATGGTTGAGTTTGGTACTTGTCTCTGGTGATGTGTGCATGTGTGTGTGTTTGGGTCTGACACTGACATGGTGATGGATGGATGCATGTGTGGATGTGTGTCCATGCATGATTGGGGTCTGTGCTCACATATGGGGGTGACTTTACATTCACACCGCATCCTGTCATGTGTACACTCACCTCCATCGGAAGTGGTAGCCACGCCGACCTCCATGCTGCCCACTCCCTCGATGCTTTCGGTGCAATCATGTTGGCGCATGTCTCCTCCCATTCCTTCAGGCGTATTGGGGAGCCATCTCCACCGGCACTGGCAATGCGGTGGTTCTCCGCCAGGATGCCCCTCACCCGCAGCCTGAGGTCGTCCCACCTCTTCCTGCATTCGCGCACAGTGCGCGTGCTGCTGCCCACGGCACTGACTTTGACAGCCACCTCCTCCAAGATGACTTTCTTCTTCAGCAAGGTAGCGCGGCGCATGTCATTGGCAAAGACTACCTCTGCATGCTCTGCAAGGGTCTGTGTCAACATGACCAGTTCCTCGTTAGTATACTTTTCCTTCCGCTGCCTGTCACAGGTTTTCTTCAAGGCCTTGGGCATGATGCAGGTGTCACGGATGATTTAACACAGCTCCCAACTCCAAAATGGTCCGGGGGGCAGAGGATGGCAATGGATTGTGTTTTTAAAGATGGCCGCCGTGCTCTTTCCCGTTCCGGTGCATGACGCTATTTCCGGTTCCGCAATTTAACGGTCGATGCTAATAGCGGTGACCGCTAATAGCATGTAGAGTGAGGGCGGAGGTGCTATCAGCACTTTGGGAGGCCCCGGTAAGGTGCTTTTGCGGCATGGCGGTAGGGTCATTTACCGGCATGGCCCTATGCGCGTGTCTGCTTACTCGTAATGGTACGCTATTGGCGGTCTCCTGTGAGGGCGGACACGCTAATAGCGCCATGCCGGTAAATCCCGTTTTTTACCGCCTACCGTGTAATGATGCTCTTTGTCTCCACTCACTGAAACTGCATGAACATTTGGGATTTCATTCTAGACCTGACTCTGAATGATTCTTCAAAGTATGGTGCTGTTTTGTCAAAAGGCAACAAAATTAGAGGGGGATCCCAAAATATTTTAAAGGTTTATACATGTGCCATTTGACGATTCTGCACAAATGATTCTGCAAAAAGATTGTAGACCTAGAAATGAGTATTTTTGCAAAGTTTGGTATGATTTTGTCAAGAGGGGCAAAATTAGAGGCAGGGTCTCAACATTTTTAGATGGCTTGTAACTTTGTTGAAGAGAGAAGTATAGGGGTGCACAGACAAGTTAAATAAAGGTTTGAGAGTGGAAGGATTGTGAATAAGAATGTATCAACAAGAAATAGTGTGCAAATGTTATACAAAGACTTCTGGTGCAATTGGGCTGTCGTCACAAGGCCACTTGGGACAGAGAAAACCAAACAAATCCAAAGCTGTGTATTGCTACCCAGCTAGCCCAGATGCACTCAACAGGGACAATAAGTACCCTCTATTTTAAATCAAAATTCATTTAAACATTTGGCGCCAACAGGGCGTAAATTCTACGGTGTACAAGCACCGCCTAAGTTTCTCTAGTTTCCAAAAGAAAATGTCATAACACAATTTAACGGTGTTAATAAGGATAAATTGTAAACACAGGTGTAAAATGAATGGAACAATCAGAACCAAGACATTAGAGTTAACTTTTGGATTTTAATCCTCTTAATCCAATAAATCGTACATGAATAAACAAAAAGTAGTACGATCAGTGTACTCTATTTACATATGGAGAGAGCACTTGTGGGTGTTCCATATAACACAAGTAGGAACAAACGGCGTAGATAGAAAACAGCTTGTATAGAGCAGCACAATTGCAAATCTGTATAGCAGTTTACAGTTTACAGTTTACAAAGCTCTAAATGCATAGGTTCAACCATTCAACAATTTACAAATGAAGTCTCATATTTAGATATAACAAATGAGGCCGACGCGTTTCGGTTCAAAGAACCATCTTCAGGGGATAGACTTCATTTTTCATATTCATAACCATTAAGTCATAGCACAGTCTCTTGCTGATACAAGAGCCGAGACACAGATTTCTTTCCCAGATTTAGACTCCTTAAAAATACCAACTGTTGCCCATCATACTTTAGTTCAAAATGTTGATCCATGCCTTGTTTCCATCTGTGTTTGTATGGTCATGGGTTAAATCCCTTCCTTAGACTCTCCGGGCTTTCCCTATGTATAGAAAATAGAAGATACATCGCACGACAACTACTAATTCATTACGTGCTGAAGATATCCTAGCAATCTGTGGCATTCGGCTACCCATTGCTTTTTGACTGGATTTCTTTTCTGTGTCTCGGCTCTTGTATCAGCAAGAGACTGTGCTATGACTTAATGGTTATGAATATGAAAAATGAAGTCTATCCCCTGAAGATGGTTCTTTGAACCGAAACGCGTCGGCCTCATTTGTTATATCTAAATATGAGACTTCATTTGTAAATTGTTGAATGGTTGAACCTATGCATTTAGAGCTTTGTAAACTGTAAACTGTAAACTGCTATACAGATTTGCAATTGTGCTGCTCTATACAAGCTGTTTTCTATCTACGCCGTTTGTTCCTACTTGTGTTATATGGAACACCCACAAGTGCTCTCTCCATATGTAAATAGAGTATACTGATCGTACTACTTTTTGTTTATTCATGTACGATTTATTGGATTAAGAGGATTAAAATCCAAAAGTTAACTCTAATGTCTTGGTTCTGATTGTTCCATTCATTTTACACCTGTGTTTACAATTTATCCTTATTAAAACCGTTAAATTGTGTTATGACATTTTCTTTTGGAAACTAGAGAAACTTAGGCGGTGCTTGTACACCGTAGAATTTACGCCCTGTTGGCGCCAAATGTTTAAATGAATTTTGATTTAAAATAGAGGGTACTTATTGTCCCGGTTGAGTGCATCTGGGCTAGCTGGGTAGAAATACACAGCTTTGGATTTGTTTGTAACTTTGTTGCCATTTCACGATTGTGGACAAAACTCAGTTATATGATTATTGTATGTATGTACATTTTGACACTTTTGAAAAAATAAAACATGGGCAGATTTGTAGCAAACTTGTGTAAGGAGCAGTAGCAAGGACCTGAAAGCATGGTTTTGCAAATGTTCTGTGTTTTTTTTAAAGTGTCATAATGTAGGTGCAAAAAATAGTGATAATACTTTGGAGACTGAGGTATAGCCTGTGGCCATGGCCAGTGGCCAGATTGTCCGGGTCATGGCATAAGACCATGTCTCGGACAATCTGGCTATTGGCCATGACCACTAGGGACCTACAATGGGGTTAAAGTGGGGATGGCCACCAGGGACCGGCTATGAGGTAAAGTTTTTCGAAATTGGGGTAGGTTTGAATGGGAAAATAAATCGGCTCGTGGGTACAGGTTGAAGTGCTGGATGGGATTGCAGCAGATATTCATGAGGAGTGTCAGCAAGAACTTCAAAGCATGGTTTTGCAGATATGTCCTGTTTCAAAAGTATAAAATGTAAGTACACACTTGCGCATGACCAAAGTGGTAGGTTTGAATGGGAACAAATATTTTGCTTGGGGTTACAGCCAAAGTGGTGGACTAGATTACCACAAACTTGCAGGACGAACATTAGCAAGGACCTGAAAGCATGTTTTTGGAAATATGTCTTGTGTTTTATTTTTCGAAAGTGTAAGAATGTAAGTAGAAAAACTAGTGATATACATTTGGTGTCTGGGTAGTGGGCCTAGCCCTTGACAAATACAAATGTGTACTCTGATTTGCTTATTGGAGAATGCGGCATGGCCAAAGCCTATGCCCCATGGATTTGAAGACTGGCCATGGCTACAAGCCATGATCACTGGCCATTGCTTACATTATTAGGGTATAGTGGACACTGAGCTAGGATGCAGGGTAGGTGCAGTGAATAATAGGGGTGGTTTGGTTTGGCTGTGGTCATAGTGGAGCCTTATGCCATAGGCAATTGAACAATGATTTCCATCCCCAGCATGCGCTGCTTATAACGAGAGACATAAGTATGTGTTGAAAAAAATGTTTCTTGAAGGAGGTTTATACTTCTTTGATATATATGAAAAGAGGAATTATTAATAACATATAAAGTGATGTAACACCATGAAACATTTTCACTTATAAAAACCTATTAAATTGATAGAAAAAACATTGTTAAAGCGATGTTACGATTAAGATGCATCCCACTCTTAGGACTCGTCTCCTCCAGTAGTTAGCCAGTGGCGTTCCACCTTGGCATCCCAAATACAGATGCAAATGATTTGTAGAATATTGTTAAGTGGCAGTTGGTGTGTGGAAGCTTAATATGGTCATAGGGTTATATGTACAGTTTTTGGAAGTGATTGGTGGATGGATGTGTGACTTTTTGAAAGCAAGCATTGAGGGAGTGTTACAAATATAAAATTTAAAAGGGTAGAAGGGCTGGCCTCTGTGATGGTGTGCATGTGCCATCCAGGTGTTTTCATGATCTATGATCTGGAAACGGGACTGTGGAGTCCGTGGATAGTTATAAAGGTTCATCGATTATGGTCCTTATTGTGTGCTAGAGAAAAGTATTTGGGACAGAAAATAGTTTCTGTCCCTTTATATTTTTCTCTAGTATACAATTGTCCATTAGCACCTTGGGTGGGGGAGCCAATGAGGTGGCTAGGAACGCAGGCTTGAACGCGTGTACAAGCCAGTGTTCCAAACCACCTGATGGCCGGTTCTCCCTGCCGCCTTCTTCTCCCCACCCTCTGTCCCATTTTTTTCTCTACTCCCCACCATCCCTACTTACCTTTATTTGCCGGTGGATGCCGCTGCCACATTTGCTCTTTCTCTTTGCCTCCTGCATGCCAACATGGAAAGGATTGTAGGAAGGAAAATCCTTTTTTTAACCAACCCACATTACTGCTTTGGCTAGCCAGGGTGCTAATGGCCTTCATCCCCCATTGCAGGTACTGGTACGGGGGATAACAGGCCATTATTCCCAATAGCATAACACAAAATGCTAATGGACATTTTGGAGAATCTTATTGAGTTTATCTACTTTATTGAGAAATGTATAGTATATGGAGTCTATAAGATTATTTTGAATGGATGTGTCCTCCCACGTATTCAATCGAATCCCAGCTTCAGCTGTTTCGGGAAATGTTTTCACTGGAGGGCGCTGTGTGCGAGACCGCAGAGTCAAAGTCCCTCGAGGGCCGTCGTTGGGCGTCGACGTCATCCGCTGTATAAATGACTCAAGCAGCGCCCGTTACCTCAGTTCCGTTTTTCCGACGCAACTGCTTTGTGTTACGAACGGCGCATCAAGAATTTATTTGACAATGTCTTCGTCTTCAAATCCCTCCACACCCAAGACAGGGTTAAAAAAAATGTCTGAAATGTGGCAGAAAGATGTCTATAACCGACCACCATCGGAATTGCCTCTAGTGCCTCAGCCCAGACCATCGGGTTGATGAGTGTGGGTCCTGGCAGGCCATGTCAAATAAGGCTCTTAGGGAATGCAGAGGTAAACTGGCGGTGGGGGAGCAAAAATATAAGTCTCTGAAAAGACAAAAGGATTGAGATGAATCTGGTAGAAAATCTTGTCACGAGTCGAGGAGGTCAAGATCGGAAAGTCGCTCGAGGAAGTTTTCCTCGTCTTCGACGAAAAAAAGTAAAGAAAGCGACGTCATAGGTCTTCTTCCTCCTCGTCCTCTTCTGAGACGAGAGTAATTTTTCCTTCAAAGCACGATTCCCCAGAAAAAAGGGAGGCCTTCAGGGCATCGATGCTGAAAATATTCGAGAAAGCGGCCCAGACCCCCTCGAAGTTGCTGCGTGGTGATCATGCCTCTATTGAATCTAAAAGTGACAGAGGAAAATCAAGATCCAAACACGCAAGGGTTGAAGAAGAGTCGAGAGTCTCTTCAAGGGAAAGTTCCCCGACGCCTCGCACTAAGTATAAGCCTCCAGTGCATAAATCGGGGATAACGGAATCGGCATCGACGTCGAAGTCGAAACCAAAACTCGACTCGACACCATCGACGACTATAGCGTCGCGACCGATGGCAAAAATGACGTCGACCCCTTTAGCTGTATCAAAGCCTCCTTCGACAGCATTTAAGCCTTCTTCGACACCTTCGAAGCCAGCATCTACCCTATCGACGCCTTTGACGCCTTTATCGAGGCCTTCTTTGATACCAAGACCCAAGTCAATGCCATTATCCATACCTACGCAAATTCCACCTTCTTTGCCTGAACAAACTTTCCACCCACAACCAAGACTATGAAGAACATTCCTCTGAAGAGGATGTCACTCCAGCTGGAGTTAGATTTTGGGACAGGGAAGTTCCTGAAGAACTAGTGGGCCCACAGTCTAAAATAACAGACCTTTATGACTGTCTCCAAAATGCAAGTGGCTTCGACACTTCACCTGAAGTGGATTTTGAAAGGCCAGATCCTACAGATCATGCTGATCCTAGTTATTGAAATCTTATGGGAAGGGTCATTGATTTTATGGGTTGGAAAGCAGCTTCCCCGGATTTTGACCAGGATGACATGACTGACATCCTTAGTGAGGGTCCTTTAAAAGATCCTGTTCTCCCATTCCACAAAGCACTACAAAAAAGAGTAATGGCAAATTGGAATACCCCAGATTCGATTGCAGCAGTAAATAATAAATTGGTACCAAACATCCATCTCCTGAAAGCCTAGTGGTGCAAGCTGCAACCTCCACTAGGCAATCAGCTTACCCATCAATACCAACAGACAGGGACGAAAAAAAAGTTGATGCTTGGGCCCGGAAAGCTTTTATTTTGGGCAGCATGGCCCTAAAATCGACTAATGTCACTTGCACATTAGCAAGATTTACCTATACCCTGTGGGACTGCATGTCATCAGCGGCTGAACGCATCCCGGAAGGTGAGGAACAGGATGGTTTCCTGGCTATAGTAAACAATGTTATGGAGGCTATGGAGGAATGCCTTCAGTCAGGATTGGACACTGCGGATAGTATAAGCATGTCCATGGCATCTAGCACAGTCTTGCGCAGATTCGCATGGCTAAGGAAATCTGGCTTTGCACCTGATGTGCAGTCTAGATGACTTAATATGCCTTTTGACGGCTTAAGGTTGTTTGGCAGCAAGGCGGACAAGAGCTTGGAGAAGCTGCAGACCTCGAAAGCGGCAGCGAAATCACTCATAAGACAACCTCAGCAACACTCTTACGCAGACTCATCTTCCTGGAAGTGTCACCCTTTTCGTTTCTATTCCTCTTTTGGAAAAGGGAGAGGGCAGGCCAGTCAGAGAGGCCAACAGAGAAAGCCATTTCGTGATGGAAAAGGGAGAGGTGCTAGATCAACCACAGCAGCGGCTACTACCCCCTCAGCCACTGTTGCAGCCGCTGCAAAGCCACTTTGAGGTCTCTACAAAGCCACTTTGAGGTCTTAACCCACAAAACCCTGGTGGGAGGCAGAATCACTCGGTAGCTGGACAAATGGCGGGGCATTACATCAGATGCCTGGGCACTAAGGATAGTGACTCATGGTTACTGTCTCCCTTTTCATCAAAGACCTCAAAATCATCCACCGGGAGCCAAATCTGTAAGGACGCCAGACCGGCACCTTGTGCAGGAGATTTTAACCCTGCTAGAGAAAGGTGCAATAGAACATGTACCTGTAGCGGAGAGGAACAAGGGGTGGTACTCCCCCTATTTTCGCATCCCCAAAAAGGACAGATGATTGAGACCCATCTTGGACTTAAGAAGCTTGAACAAGTTCCTCAGGAAGGACAAGTTCAAGATGGTGACCCTTTTTCAGATCCTTCAGGCTCTTCAGCTTCAGGACTGGCTGGTTTCATTGGACCTTCAGGATGCTTACTTTCATGTGCCAATCCATCACAAACACAGAAAGTACCTGAGGTTCGCAATTGGTGGTTATCATTATCAGTTTTGGGTTCTACCATTTGGGCTAAGCTCTGCCTCGAGGGTTTTCACCAAACTGATGGCGGTGGTGGCAGCGAGTATCAGAAGAAGGGGGATTCATGTCTACCCTTATCTGGACGATTGGCTGATCAGGGCGAGTTCATCCGAACGAGCCCAGGAACATCTGGCCTTGACCTGCCACTTCTTACACAGGATGGGCTTCTCCCTCAATTACAAGATGTCACAAATGATTCCAAGCCAAAGACTCCAATTCATCAGAGAGATCCTGGCCACTTCCTCAGGGAAAACCTTGCCTCCCGAGGAGCAAGCTCACCACATTCTGCAGATGGTAATGAAGTTTCAAAATGCCCAACATCTACCGGCATTCGACTTTCTAAGGTTGCTAGGCCTCATGGCCTGCATTTTTCTGGTGCCAGAGGCCAGATTGAGGATGAGATCCCTTCAGTGGGCCCTCAGGACTCAATGGTCCCAGTTTTCAGGGGAGATGTCAGATCTTCTACAAGTCCCGACCAAAGTGGCTCAAGATCTCCTATGGTGGGCTTGCAAGGAGAATATCCTAAAAGGGGAACCTTTTTGACAACCGTGGCCGGAGATAACAGTAGTGACGGACGCCTCACTCCCGGGGTGAGGAGCCCACACCAACGATCTGACAATCAGCAGTCGTTGGTCTCCATCTGAGTCCAAACTACACATAAACCTTTTGGAGCTGAGAGCAATCAGACTAGCGCTGAAGGCTTTTCTACCCTCTGTACAGGAAAAGAATGTCCTGATAATGAGGGACAACACAGTGGCCATGTACTTCCTCAACAAAAGAGGAGGCGTAGGATCACTTCCACTGTGCAGAGAGGTGCTGCAGGTCTGGTTCTGGGCAATGCAAGAAGGAATCTCTCTATCGGCGGTTCACCTCGCAGGAGAGTTAAACATGGCGGCAAACGCTATGAGCAGGCAGAGCACAGTATGCCACGAATGCGAGCTAGCTCAGGAAGTCCTTCAAGAGATCTTTGCCCTTTGGGGAACCCCTCAAGTGGATTTGTTCAAGACCGGGGCCAACCGGAAGTGCAAACTGTATTGCTCAAGGGAATATCCCCCATGAAGAGCTCTAGGGGACGTGTTCGTAGTGGACTGGATATTTCCACTCTTTTAAATGTTTCCTCCAGTCCTTGTGATTCCTCACGTAATCGGGAGGTTGAGAAAGTTCAGGAAAACCATGATCCTAATTGCCCCGGATTGGGCCAGGAGGACTTGTTACCCAGACCTTCTGGACATGTCCATCTGCCCTCCAATACATCTTCCACAAAGAGAGGATCTTCTCTCATAAGAGGAAGGTCGGGTTCTCCATCCAGAGGTCAAGACACTCAGCATTCATGCCTGGTTTCTGAGAGGATAAGATATAAGGATTGGGACCTCCCGGATGACGTAATAGAGATTTTGCTTTCGGCCAGAAGGCCAGCAACAAAATCCCTGTGTCGGTGTCATTGGAACAAGTTCAGTAACTGGTGCAGGGATAAGAATGTGGATCCATTTCTTTGTAATACTCCAACAGTACTTTCTTTTCTCTTACACTTAGCCAATTTGAGGCTCCAAGTTGGAACGATAAAAGGTTACTTGGCAGCGCTATCTATCTTTAAGCGCTCCTCGGAAGAGGTGTCCTATTTTAAAATGCCTTTAGTCATTCAATTCTTGAAAGGGTTGACAAATGTATACCCTCTGACACCTTTTCAGGTGCCCATCTGGGATTTAAATCTAGTCTTAAAATTTCTTATGTGTGCTTCTTTCGAGCCTTTACATTCTTGTCCATTAAGACTGCTCACTCTTAAGACAATTCTGTTAGTGGCTATAACATCAACCTGCAGGGTAAGTGAGTTGCAGGCACTGTCTTGTAAGCCTCCTCACACCATTTTCCATAGGGATAAGGTTATTTTAAAAGCCAAACCATCCTTTTTGCCTAAAATAGTGTCTGATTTTCATCCGTCACAAAAGATTGTCTTAGCTTCCTTTTACCCTCCACCTCACACTAGTAAGGAAGAGGAAAGTTTGCATAGACTGGAACCAAAAAAGGGCTCTCAGTTTCTATATTTCCAGATTGGCAAAGCTCTGATAATGTGACCAACTATTTGTTGGGTATACTGGGCACAAATTGGGCCTTGCAGTATCTAAACAAACTCTATACAGATGGATAATTCTAGCAATCTCTGAATGCTATAAACTAGCTGAATAGGAGCCTCCAGATGGATTAAGGGCTCATTCAACCAGAGGCATGGCAACTTCCACCGCCTTCCAGAGGGGTGTCCCAGTGCAGGATATTTGTGCTGCGGCCACCTGGTCGTCAATGCACACCTTTGTAAAACATTACTGCTTGGACTCTACTTCATACCAAGGAGGACTATTTGCAAAAGCTGTCCTTCATTCAGTCCATAATTAGAAATTACTAGTACTCCCACCTCCAAAATTACCACTGCTATGGGAGTCTATCATAAAATGAGGAATACGTGGGAGGACACAATCCATTCAAAGAACAAGTTACTTACCAAATGTAAAGTTCTTTCAATTGGATGTTCCTCCCATGTATTCCTCATCAACCCTCCCATCCTACCCCTCCGTACACTTTACGCCAGTTGCACTCTGACTTCCTTAAGAGCTTGAAGACTTAAAGACTGATACACTGATGCGACCATGAACACTGTAAAAACAGAACTGAGGTAACGGGCGCTGCTCGAGCCATTTATACAGCGGATGACGCTGACATCCGACGGCGGCCCTCGAGGGACTTTGACTCTGCGGTCTTGAACACAGCGCCTGAAGTGTGGCAGGAAGATGTCTATAACCGACCCCCATCGGAATTGCCTCTGGTGCCTCAGCCCAGACCATCAGGTTGATGAGTGCGGGTCCTGTCAGGCCATGTCAAATAAGGCTTTTAGGGATCGCAGAGGTTAGCTGGCGGTGGGAGAGGTAAAATATAAGTCTTCAAAAAGACTAAATGATTCGGATGAATCCGTTAGAAAATCCCGTCACGAGTCAAGGAGGTCAAGATTGGAAAGTCGCTCGAGGAAGTCTTCCTCGTCTTCGACAAAAAAGTCAAGAAAGCTACGTTTTAGGTCTTCTTCCTCCTCGTCCTCTTCTGAGAGGAGAGTAACTTACCCTACAAAGCACGATTCCCCAGAAAAATGGGAGGCCTTCAGGGCTTTGATGCTGAAAATATTCGAGAAAGTGGCCCAGACCCCCTCGAAGTTGCTGCGTGGTGATCATGCCTCTAATCAGTGTGCCATACTGATAGTATAGGGTCCGACCTTGCTCCACACCTGTGCGGGGTGCATGGGTGGGGTTGGTCAAATTTCACCATTGCCAGTACACCCTAGACTGATATGCTGACCATGTGTCTTAACTTCCTATTTTTTAATATGTTCAAAATCATCAATCTCCTGGACTTGCATATACTGATTGCACAGGGCCGGACCCTGCCCTGTGCAGTGTGAATGGGTGGGGTTGGTCAGATTTCAGTATCGCCAGCACACCCCAGACTGGTATGCTGACCTCAGGCCAGAATTTCAGCCATCCAAATGTTGTGGGGCTGGAACCAACAATCACGATATCGTCAGTCTCCCAAAATTGCCCATACTGATAGTGCAGGGCCAGACTGCGCCCTGTTTGGGGTGAATGGGTGTCATTGGTCAAATGTAACTATCTCCAGTACACCCCAAACTGGTATGCTGACCTTGGACCAGCATTTCATCCCTCCAGCTGTTATGGGGCTGGAGCCAACCCCGAACATACAAACACATTTTCACAAATCTGATAGCACAGTGCCGGACCGCGCCCTGTGCAGGGTGAATGGGTGGGGTTGGTCAAATTTCACTATCGCCTGTACACATACAACAAACTTTCACAATTATGTATATCGATAATTCATGCTAAAAAATGCTTTACTGTGCTGCTTCAATGCGGTTAGTTGGGGTTGTGCGATGTATCACAACAGTCACCAAGAGAACAACCATAAAGGGGCTTGTAGCCATCTGCTTAACCAAAATGCATCTTATTAACTTCCTTCCTTCTCCAGCTACTCCTACTAGCACCCTGCTGGCTCCTCTGCCACCTCTCGCTTTCGGCTCTGTCCACTTCTGCCCCCTCTTCCACTTCTGCTGGTGCACCTCAAGCATGTACCCCCCTGGAAGTCTGTGAAATGTGGCAACCTGCTCTACGTCGCTACTCTTACCTCTCGCTCTGCTGTCAAACACTCCTGTGACATTTGTCACCTCCTTGAAAAGCTTTATCTGGATGTCCTTGTTCTTACCAAGACAGGGTTCACGCCCAACTCTGTCACGAGTTTTGACACTCTCCTCCCCGATGGCTACAAGATCTTCTCTGAGAACAGAATCAACCGACCCGGAGGTGGAGTAGCAGTGATCTTTCCTGAGTGGCTCCCTACTTCTGTCATTCCAACGCAGGCCTACTACTCCTTTGAATGCCTGTCTTGCAGGCTCTCTATCTATCCTGGTCTCTCTCTGACAGTGGCCACTATCTACAGGCCACCTGGCCAGGTTGTCTGTTCCTCTCTGAGTGGGCTGCCCTCTCCTGTTCTCTCCTCGCCTCTCCCTCTCAACTCCACCTCCTCGGAGACATCAACATCCACCTGGATGCTTCCAATCTCTCCTCTGGGCTTTTCTGTAACCTCTGAGACACCCTCTCTCCATTCTGCCCTCTAGTCCGACACACTCCGCAGGCAGTGGCATCGCTAGGGTGGGTATGAGGGGCCAGTGCACCCCATCTGAAATCATGTGGCTCCCATTGGCCCCTCCCTACCTCAGCTGTCAGTTGGGCTGTGCACTGGAGTACTGCACCTTGCTGATTTTTCCACCGGATTTTGTCCGCTTATGTAAAAACAGTTAAGTTACCGCTGCAGCTAAGACCAGCCCCTCCCATCAGAATGGAGCGCCGGGAACTGCTAATGGTGGCCCATTAGCCACTGAATGGTTTGGTGCCTGCATTCTGATGGGAGGGGAGGTGCAGTGGGCTGTGGGGAGTGGGCATGCATTGTAGGCAGCTTTGCCTCTCTGCAGGTGAGCAAGTGTTCTCTTCACATAACAGTTACCACTCTGACAGGCGCCACTATGCCATTATAAAAGCGATTAAAAATGCCCCAATGTCAGCACAGCACTGACAGCAGCCAGCACATTGCCACTTGCATTTTGCCTGCCAGCCTTGAGGGATCTAGCTTCTCTTTGTTTTGCATCCATGCTGACCGTCATGCCCAGAGGATCGAGGATCCAGCCTGCAGCCTGACCCCCGCCTGCCCAGTCCTGTTCAGCATCAAAGGTAAGGATTGAAACCGTTTGTTGTGTAGCTTTGTATAAAATATATAATCGCAGCACAAGGCCCACATATACTTTTGCAAAGTGTGCATTGACTGTGCAGTTCACAAGCAGCCCTGTGCTGCTGTTGATGTGCGCAGATTAATGAGTCACAATGTTTGCTATAGTATTAAGGCACCCGATAGTCCAATGATAAATAATGAACGCCCAACTCGGCAAAGGATGAAAGGCCTCTTTTCCAGACTGCCCTTGTTTGGGACTTTGGGCACACTGTGGCAACGAGTCATTACCAGAGTCATTCATGCATGTATACTATGTTTTGCATAGACAGCTTTTTTTGGTTGTTGGGGCGCACTGTAACCGTGCCCTGTTTCATTTTGCGATCCTCTCTACCTTTTGGGGGTGATATTCCCGTTTCAGAGCTTTGGGGCTCATTCAATCACCCTGAGGTGATTTATGGTGGAGCCTTGGGTCCGCTGTGTCAGCCTCCACTGTGTTGGTGTCCGGGCTACTCTGCCAACTTTAGGGAGAACTGGGAGACATGCCTGGAGGGAAATGGTTGAGTGAGGTGGGCACTGCACCCACTCCTGTTATCACCTGCCGTGTGTGGCATTGCTGCTTTCACAGCAGTGTCGCGGTGTCATCCTGCAGCAGGCTGCTTTGTGCAAAGCTGTTTATCCGAAGGCTGCTTCACGGGCATGCATGCCTGCAGTGCTGACTCATTCTGCCATCCTTCCAAGAGTAATGCCATCGCTGCCACTCACAATGCCAATCATTATTCATAGGCCAGTGGTGGGTGCTATACAAAAGGTCATTATTCTCAATTAATATTGTTTTCAAAGTAATGCAGGATATTTTTGCGGGCTGTTTAATTGGGTTTCAAAGTGAGCTTTTGCCGCAAGCAGTTGAGTGGATTTTCTTTTTAAAAGCTTCCTCTGGATGGGAAATGTGCAGGAATGCCCTGCCCTCAGTGGGTTTGGCCACAGCAACTTGGTTAATATAATTGCGCAAAATGTTTTTGTGACACTGATTTGCCCGTAATATACCTTACCAGATAAGCGAGAGATGCCCGTTGGTGGCACAGAGGCCCCCAACAGCGTCCTATGCATGTTGGCTGTGGGTGTACACCCCATCTTACACACTGCATGCCCACAGGGCAAAGACCCTATAGCCAGTGGTTAGTGGAAGCACCCAGCTAACCTCTCCACTCTGCGTTTACTGGGGTAGCACATCAGTAGATCTGAGTACTCCTGAATCCCCCTGCATGCCCTGTAGCCACTGAGTATTGGAAGCACTCAGCTAACCTCTCCACTCTGCGTTCACTAGGGTAGCACGTCAGTAGGACTGAGTACTCCTGAACCCCACTGCATGCCCTGTAGCCAGTGAGTACTGGAAGCACCCAGGTAATCCCTCCACTCTGCGTTCACTAGGGTAGCACGTCAGTAGGACTGAGTACTCCTGAAACCCACTGCATGTCCACAAGGCTAAGTCCCTGTAGCCAGTGAGTAGTGGAAGCACCCAGCTAACCTCTCTACTCACTTGCCGAAGTAACCAACAGACTAACTGCATATGCTACATAGGTCTAGAGATATGTTAAGTAATTTAGACAGCATTCCCGTCCCCTCTGAAACACTCCCTTGTGAACCCTTGTCTTAAGAAACCCTTAGCCCACCCCTCCTGCCCTGCTAACTACCGACCTATCTCCATCACTCATTTCCTGTGCAAACTCCTGGAAAGGCTAGCCATCCTCCAGCTTAATTTTCACACTGAATCTGTTGGTTGTCTCCATGACCATCAGTCTGGCTTCAGAGAGAGCTGCCAGAATCTCTGCACTGGCTCCCAGTGGCTGCCAGGATTAAGTTCAAAACCCTCTGCATTGTCCACAAAGCATTCTGGGGCCTGGGGCCTCAATACCTTCAACTTTCTCTTCCTAAATATCTTCATTCTCAAGCTCTCTGCTCATCTGCCTCCAACTCCCTCAGGGTCAGTCGCTTCTCCAAGCAACGAGTTGGTGGTAGATCTCTTTCTACAGCTGGGGCCTTCCTCTGGAAAAGCCTCCCTGCCCCCCTGAAACTTGAGGAGAACCATCTCCGGATCCTGAAGCACTTCAAGACCTTTCTCTTTGCTTCTGCAGTCTCTCCTCTCCCCTGCTGAACTCCTGCCTGAAACTACACCGGTCACCTGTCTACCCTCCGATTTCGGGCCCAGGTCCCCTCCCCACCAGCTGAACACCTCTCTGGGACGAAGCAGTCCAGCTGAGCAGTAAGTGCGGTATAGCAGTATCTATAGCAGCATCTACAAATGATGAGGCTGAACCACCTCGCAAAAAGCGTGATTGTCGACTGCCTTTCCACTTAAGAAATAGTGCCATAATGGAGACTGTGGGACCAAGACTGCGCACAAAAGATGATTTCACTAAACATTTTCTGTATGTAGTTCTTGACCGGATAATCTCAGAACTAAAATCACGCTTTTCAAAAGATTCTTTGCTGATCATGGTAGGTATACAATCATTAAATCCCAGATCTAATTCTTTTCACAGTTTTCAGAAATTGTCACAAATGGCCACATTCTACTCCTGTGATCTGGATAACTTGCAAACAGAACTAAAGCAGGCACTGGTAACCCTAGGAAGAAGGCATCTAATGCCATTAAGGTGAACACAATTCTGGAGTTCACAAACTTTCTGGAGCCTTATGCTGTTCCATTCTTCGAACTGTACCGACTGTGTAAAATTGCTTGTGTTTTGCCAGTGAGTAGCGCTTCATGTGAAAGAAGCTTTTCTGCGCTAAAGTTAATAAAGTCATATCTGCGCACAACAATGACAGAAGAAAGGCTGTCAGATCTTGCCACACTGGCAATTAAGTCCAGACTTACTGGCCAAAAATGGATGGACATTGTAATTGACAGGTTTGCATCGATCCACAGAAATTCACGTTTGAATCTTTATTAATGTAAACAGTTTTCTGTAATTTGAGACCACAAACACGCATGTTCAGTTTCAGCCCTAGCTTTAAGATTTTTGGCTTTCAAGTTAAGTTACATGTTGCAATTGAGGTAGGAAAAGCATTTGACAATAAGATGATTTGTAAAAACAATCTAGTCTTCTAAATTAGGCCAGTTCTGCGTTGTATGCGCTCAGGAGAAGTACTTTCTGCAGTGATACTAAAGCCTACACATTGGGTAATTAGCAGCTCTATGGAGGCACTATTGTAGGGGATTTTACACTCTACTTTGAATATGGTGCATCTGCTGCAAGGCTACACCTTGTACATGGTGACTTACCAGATATGTTTTTATATTCTGGGACATCGGAACCCAATGCTGTGCACTGCATGTACTCCTCGGCCAATATTAAAACTAGTGTAATTTCTACTGGCCTATGATTCATGGCATGCGGCTTACAGTTGATGCTCTGGCTTATCCCGGGCGTCTTTGGACTACTTTGCCCGCGTCAATTTGACAAAAGCATATACATTGGTGTTTTATAGGTGGCCCCCCTACCTTTGTCTGTGGCCCCCTCTGTCCTCCCCCCTAAATTTGATTCCTAGAGACACCACTGTCCGCAGGACATACTTGGGATGTTCTCATCCCCTCATCCATCCCGCTTTCTAACCCTCTCACCACTCCTCTCTCCTAGACTGACCACTTTCTACTTTCCTCTTAACTGAAACGCTCTCTCTCTCTGGCAAATCCCACCCCTGCACTGTCACCTACCTTTGCGGTCATTCAGCCCATAAAGCGCGTGTCACTGGATGCCTTTGCTTCTACTTTCTCTGCTCCTCCTACTCCTGCGGCTGACTCACACTGTGACACAGCGATCTCTAAACTGCATCTTTCTAGCTCCAACACTCTGGGAAAGGACAATCGGCGCCATATGTGAGCAGGTTAAGGTTGTTGCCAATAAGGAGACAGACAGGGATGATTGTCCCTGCCATGGAAAGACTAATAGTGGGAACCGACCCTGTGTTAGATATTACGCAGTTCCCTTATTGGAAAAGGGGGGAGCAAGACCACAGTAAATTCCATGGCCGCAGATGGACAAGGATCATTTAAGGTGCAAGCTCCAGAGTTTGACTTCGGGTGCTGGGAAATTGATATTGAATTAGAAAAAATCACAGGAGGAAATACGTTGGCCATAGGGGACATAAACTTTCTCCTGGAAGGTAATCTTGGGGAAAGAGCTTATGAGATATGGAGGCGAGCAGGATATTCTAGTGTGACAGCACAAAACACAGCGCATGACAGAGCGCTGTTTGATAATTGCAGAGCAGACGGCTGGAGGGCTCTCAGGGTACAGCATTCCGATACATCAGATATGTGTGCAATTATGACGCGTACGATGAAGGAATATGAAGATCCTATTGCTTACATTCAAGACATTCAGGAAGGAGAAATGACAACTTGAAACTCGCGAGCCTTGGGAAAAGATGGTGGCATTACTTTACCACATTTTATGCCAGGGGTTGCCTGAGCCAGTGCAAAGGAAAGTGAAGAAACAAGTGGAAATAGGGACAAAGCCATGTGCTGCGATACAGCTGACGATAGTACACCATTGTTGGTTGTTACAAGAGAAAAATAAGAAGAAAGATGAAAATAGGCAAATCGAGGATCCAAGTTAGTTCAGAAAAAAGTCAAAATTTCCCTTAGAAGGGGCGGTATTGACAGGTGGAAAAGGATTGGGAATGCAGGAAGCAATGGGTGCATTACAGGCGAGTAATCAGCGTCCGATGGATCAAGGTGGATACAGGTTTGTGCCACGAGGCCGAGCAATGGGTTATAGAGGAAGAGGAGGTGGATTCCAAAATAATCAAGGTGGGTTTCAGAATACATAGAATGAGAATCAGAGTACCCAGGGAGGATTTAACCAAGGGGGACTTGTCAAACGGGCACCTCCAGAATGTTGGACTTGTGGGATGACAGGGCACATTGCACGTGTATATGGGAGCAAAGGGAATGTAAAGAATGGCCAATTTTCAAGAGTGCCGACAGCTTATCCTCCACCATATTGTATACAAACTAGGGAAGGGTTTGCCCAAGCTCACACATTGTATCAGGCACAAGCACTGCGAGTACAGCAGGTACAGCAGCAAGAGCAAGTGCAAATGAATCCACCACAAGGGCAGTCGCAAAAAGCCCCTATGCAGACACAGCAGTATGCAAACACAGTACAAGTGCTGACACCCAGAATAGGAGGTATCACTGTGGCAGGAGGAATTCTCCAGCATGGCGGCTGGCATGGATTCACATGCTCATGAATATTCCCCGTCGTCAGGCTGGTAATCCTCGGTAAAAGAAAAAATCAGTTTCAGTTTCATATCTGAACTGTCTTTCGTCTAATAACCAATCACTGGTCTCTGAGTCATACTGCCCACAGCCAATGACTGCCCTCTACCTAAGCCCCTCCTCTGGCAGCCATCTTCAGATTTTTACTGCATGTTCAAGTGTTGTGAGTCCTCATGCTGTAGCTCTTGAGCTTTTACCTCGTATTGCATTTTTTCGAAGAGTTTACTCTTATTTTTTTGCTCAATTCGAGCCTCAAGCTCCACCGATTCTTCTTCCGATCAACGGGGACCCGTTTTGGAATTTTCTACACCCCTCAAGGGCAGATTTTCGTTGAATTACTCTTCTTGGAGGATTCCGGAAGACCTTTGAGGCCTACCCCGATTCGGACATGGACCAGGACAAAGGAGATTTGACGCCTACTGGATCCAAACTGTTTAGGAACTGCGCAGGATGTGGACTGCAGAACGTCTTTAAGGAGGACGAGCACTCCCGGTGCCTACACTCCAACAAGTCGCACGTGGAGGATGACTGTGCGTTCTGCAAGAACATGTCCATCCGGACCATGAAGGATCGTTGTAAACGACTTGCTGACTGGCTGGAGGCAAAGAGCCCAGCAGCAGGTGAGAAGAAGAAGTCCGAGCGGTCTTCTAAGACCGTTGAGGGCACTCTGGCGACGGGGGCCCAACAAAAGGCAAAGCACCGGGAGTCCGCGGGCACTGGGAGCGCTGTTGGTTTGGGCTCCTTGGCTGCGAGGCAGGGCGCGATCTCACCAATGCCATCATCCACGAGCCAACGCTCATGGCTCAGTGAAAAGGAAGTTGGAGAACCCGGGTAAGCTTCGGGAGAAGCCCCGGTCGATCCCGACAAAGAACGCCAAGGGGGGGCAAGGCGGTGACCCTCCCCCTAAGGTGAAGGCCTCAGATGCGCCCACGGTCGTGAAGGCTGTGATTCACCCGGTCAAGGCCTCAATTAAAGGAGTTGTGGCGGCCCTGGCAAAGCCTGCGGGGCTACCTCAGTGGAGACGACTTCCGGGCCTAGAGTTTCCCTGCCACCCTGGAGGGAAACATCTTTCCAGCCTATCGTGAAGACCCCCGTGAAACCCTCGGATGAGAAAGAGGGGGGGCACACTAGCCCTAACAGACACAGATACTACCTCAGAGGATGAGCTGGCTGGCGTCAAAGCTATCCTGGACAAGAAGTTCGAGGAGGTCAGGACCTACGGGAAGGATCCCGACAAGGCGGATGAAGAGAGCAAAGGTGGAGCTGATGAGCCGGGGGCCGTGGAGGAAACGGACGACCCCACGCTCCAGCCGTCACTTCTGTCGCAACCGATGCCTACACCACAGGACAATTCAGGAGCAATCTTGATGGCTTTGCAGACCCTGTGTATGGAGATAAGGACAAGGTTGCCCTTACCCCCAGCGGACGACCCAGTGGCACCTGGACAATCGAGGAGCCCACCGAGCAAGCAGAGGCAAGTCCATCCTCCCCCTCCTTTCCAGCCTTCACCACCATACCCTCCTCTGAGGGACGATACAGAGACGGTGACAGAGACGGCGACGACGGGGACTGACGACGGTGGCGACGACGGAATGGATCTCCCGTCGCCTCCCGCCCGGACTCCCCGCCGACAAAATTGTCTTCTTTCACGCCATGATCGCCAGGGCATCAGAGCTTTACCAGCTGTGCCCCGAGGAACAAAAGAAAGAGGGATTTCTTTACCAACGACGGGAAGCCAAGAGGAAAACCATACTCTCGGTCCCGCTGTTGGACGACATATGGGACGAAGGGCTGTCCCTTCTGAAGAACCCTTCCATGGCCCCTGCGAAGAGAGACCGGTACGAGAAGAAGTACCGGGTCCTGGATTCCGTTCCTATGTGCCTCAGGGCGCAACCAACCCCGAATTTCGTAGTCTCCGCGGCAGCCAAGAAGAAAGCGGTAGGGGCGATGCGAGGGAAAGAAGCTAGATGCCATGGGACGGTGAGTCATCTTGTCAGCAGCAACGACCATTAAGGCGGCCAACACCCTTGCGATCGTGGCCCGCTATGATTGGGAGCAGTGGTTCAAAATCGCCCCTATCCTGGACTTCCTACCGGACGACAAGAGGGCGGAGGCCCTGGAAATCCTGCAAGAAGGCGAAGTGGCATCGGATCACGCCATCACTGTAGCTATGGACATCGTCGATACCGGTTTTCATCAGATGGGCAACAGCGTTTGCCTATGCTGGTGCGGTTGCCTCAGGGCCACTGACATCCGTCAGGATGTGCAGGCCAGGGTACTGGACATGCCCTTTGACGGAAACAACCTGTTCAGTAAAGCGTTGGACGAGTCACTACAGGCCATCAAAGCGGGCACCGAGGCGGCCCGTGCCCTAGGCACTCTTCATCAATGACGGCCGTCCTTTCGGACCTACAGAGGCAAATCCCAAGGTGCCTCCAAAAGATCCGACGGCAGTTCATCGTCGTACCACCAAGCTGCCTGTTCCTCGTCGCAAGAAGCTTACAGAGGCCGCAGCAAGGGCGGTGGATACCATCGTCGTCGCCAAGGAGCCCAGGGTGGCAAGGCTTCGGCGAAACTTGACTGAACTGGCCATGACGTCGGGCCCCCACCTAAGCACTCCGGTGGGAGGCCGGCTGGCGAACTTCGTCGGCATGTGGGAGTCCATCTCTGCCGACCTTTGGGTGCTGGATGGCCTGGCCCACGGGCACACTCTGGAGTTCCAAAGGAAGTGCCCCCGTTTCCCACCTGTGGCCAGGAAAGAAAACCACATTCCACAGCTGCTTCTGGAGGTACGAGCCATGCTGAGAAAGGGCACGATAGACCTCGTCCCAAAGAATCAGTCAACTCAGACGGTCCGGGTTCAGGATGATCCTTGTCGCACCGGCGTGGCCGAGGCAGATATGGTTCCCGGACCTTCTGGACATGACAGCGTCCCCCCCAGTCAAACTGGCGACGGAGGCGGATCTTCTCGCCAGGGAAGGAGGTGCCATCCTACATCACGACCCGGGATAGCTGAAACTGCAGGCCTGGCTCCTGCAGCACTAAAGTTCGGAGGCTACGATATCCCGGCGCACTGCAAGGAAGTCCTTGCAAAGGCCAGGGCATCCTTGACTCTTAAGTGCTATGGACATAAGTTGAAGAGGTTCTCTGTCTGGTGCCGTGCACAGAAGATCAACCCCCTACGGATCACGGCCCCTCAAGTACTGCCATACTTGCTGTCGCTGGCCAAGGCGGGGCTGACACATGCCTCCATCAAAATGCATCTAGCGGCTATCTCCCGCTACACCAGAACTCCGGAGCGGTCGTCGCTGTGATCGCATCGCGTGTTTGCTGTTTCTCAGCTTGAGATAAAACGACAGATCAATAAGGCCGCCATGGATCGGGGAGAAGGGAACTACATGTAGGGTTCCCGCAGGGGGCAGCAATTTCCCTTCTTCTATTGAATATTTATTTGCTTCCTCTGGCCAAACTTATCCATGCAGATTTTACTCTTACGCTGATTACACGCAACTGGTTTTGCGTGTGGACTATGATCAAGAACATGCTGCTAGCTGTTTTAGCAGTTGCTTGTCTGACATTGGGGCCTGGATGCAGATGGATTGGCTTAAGTTTAATGCAGAAAAAACAGACGTTATGGTCCTGGGTGCTGATAAGTGTGAGATTTCACCCTGGTCAGCTGTTTTTTGGCCTCCTGCGTTGGGTCCCTTACCTGCAAACTGTGAAAAATCTTGATGTTAAGATTGTATTCTCTCTTTCTGTTGAATCTCAGGTCAGGGTGAGATGTCGTGCTGCCCACTTTAACTTAGATTTTTTTTTAAAATCCCATTCATACCAGCTAAAGTGTGTGAGCTGGTGGTGGCCACCTGAGTGATGGGCACCTTGGATTAATGCAACGCCACCTTATTTGCGCAGCCCAAAACTATTCTTCAACGCTTGCAAGTTGTAAAGAATTCTGCTGCTCGTTTAGCGGTGGGGCTTCCTAACTTTACACAGACTTAGACTGTTCTTCGGAAGCTTCACTGGCTGCCGGTTCACAGTCGTATTAAATTTAAAGTCTTCATTTTAGTCCACCAGGCCTTTCGTGGATGTGGAGCTTCCTACCTCTGCCACAAAATTAAAAGGTATTTTCTTTCACAGAATCTTCGGTCAGCTAATTTATGCTTGCTTCAAGTCCCCGAGTTCTGCATATCTAATATGGGGGGGGGCAGATCTTTCTCCACTGCCGCCCCTGCTCTGTGGAACGCTCTTCCTCTACCCATTTAGATATTTAAAGACTATTTCTCTTTTCAAAAAAGCTCTGAAAACATTTTTGTTTAATTCGTAGTTGAAGTGCCTGTCTGATTTTCTATTTTCAGGTTCTGTCTTCTTTGTTACCGAATACCAGACTCTCAGCTTGAGAGTCCTAAGTGCCAGGATACCTTTTTTGGTCACAGTTGCACTTTACAAATTCCATAACATACATGTAGTCCCTTCTCCCTTTCCATGCTGGCCTTTGCTGGATTTGGGACGTGCCGGGAACACTATTGTTCCTCGTGCCAGCGAGGGACAAGGAAGCGTAAGGTAAGTGGTTAGGGGTGAGATGGGGTTGGATATGTGGAAAAGGAGTTGGGGGTACGGGAGGGGGAAGGATACGTGGAGGGCACTTACCTGATTCCTGTTAAGGGAAGATGGCGGCCTCCCTCCCTGATGTATTGTCTTTACCGTTCTGAGCCCTCTCATTGGCTGGGAGAATGCCATACACCCCTTGTCAGGTACTAATGGCTATTAAATTTGGTCCTCAATGCAGTGAAGGATTTCTTAGGATTGACAAGCATAGGCTATGCAAGCAGTGGCTCCCAAGCATTAACAAGGTGTGATGCGGAAATGTTTGCAAAAGATGAAAACGCAAACAAGCAGAAACTAAAAGTGTTTGTCTGCCTACACCAACAAGCCAGACAGGGCTGACACCTCTGAGGTGTTCCTGGGAGAGTATGATAAAGTCTTAGATGGTGTTTTAACATCGGACCCGAAGCATGACTCTGGTGAGACCAAGTCTGAAAGGGCACCTAAATCAGGGACAGGGCAACAGGCCCATACGCTGAAGAGCACCAGTCAAACCGAGACAAACCCACAGCTCCTCTGAAGTCGCACCCCATCTCCACAGGACCACATAAAACCCCCTGGAGACAAGCTTACATCTGCATGGGCACACAGGGAAACATATGATTTTTGGGCAAACACCACCAAAAATATAGTGCTTATTGCCTAACGTCCTAAGACACCAAACGGCAAGGCACTGAAATTATGGAGTCTAAATTTACAATGCTAAAAACCCATAGAGGAGACGACAAAGAACCAGTGCAATATTCACATAGCAGCCCATTGTAGACCCCAGAAAAAGACCTTGTGCAGCACATAGCAAATGTTCTCCAACAGTACAAGGTGCAGAACAATTTGCGCACACAGACGATGCAATAAATAGAGAGGAATGCACACAATCTGAGCAGATGTAACCACGCACAGAAAACAAGAGGAAGAAAATATGCAGCCATGCATACATGACACATAAGATGTCTCCTTCCATTTCAATGATTCTACTTTATTACAGTGAAGTAAACTACTTAGTGGTGATTTACTTCGTTGAAATCACTTTGATTTTTCCCCAAAATATTTTGGTTTAATTTGGGGGTTTCCCCTCAAGCCTCCTTTCTCTTCACTATGACTCATACCCCAAGCCCTCAACCCTCTCACCCCGTTTTACCCCTTAACCCTTAAAAGCATGTACCATGTGTTTGCAACAAAGTAATTTATTTTGTTGAAGCATCCGTAAACCCTTTCAACCCTGAAAGCACAGATGTAGGTCTACACTGATTTGGAACAGGACTTACCAATGAGTGTCCATTACCTACACATGTCACTGATGCTCCCCAGTACATAGCAGTCTTCAAGGACTATAACACATAAGTGGACATTAGTTAATGTAAAACGATTCATAAAGGAAAGGATGCTCGATGGAAAAGGTAGGGGCCACAGGAATGTCTAGCATACCGTAGCTTGGTCCAATCGAAGGTTCCAACAGTGCAACCAAACACAGACAACCCTTATTGTGAAGATGAATAGTACTTTGCATAGGAAGAAGAACACATGCAGAATGAAGAAGAAAGACTATGGGAGGACACTCCTGTGGATTCTCCTGATTCTCACTCATAGCCAGCTGTATGTTCTTTCATTCACTCCCCTCTCCAGTGCAATCTGGTATAGGAAAGGTTCTTGCAAGGTTCACAATATCATTCTTAGATGTAGGGTTGTTACTTCCTACCCTTTTTAAATTGTTGAAAAGCACAAAACTTAATTGGTCTCATTAAATGATAAATGCTATCTAGCGTGGTGTATGGTAGTTTGCCCCACAGTGGAAAACAAATAGCAAAGAATGTTTTCCTTTCCACCCAATTACAAGGCAGTGTGCACCACCATCCAGGCCTGCTGGTGGTTCAAATTGAATAAACACCTCGATTTTTCAAATTCCCACAAAATCGCCCAAGAACCCCTCAGATTTTCCAGCAGCCAAAACCCACACATGCCTCGGGCTAGGGTGGAATGAGTTCTATGTGAGTCATTCAGAGACACTGAACATCCTGTGAGATGCAGTGTGCTGTGCAAGAATTGGAGCCCTATACCAGGACCAACTCAATTGAACTTTCTCTTTGTGAGTTCTGTTAGGCTGTAGGAGCAGGTGTTTATGATGCAAGCCCAAAACCTGTGTATTAAGATGTTTTGGTACATTTTGGATGAGTTCTGTGATGTTTTTTTGACAGTGCATTCATTATATTTGAGTTGTTTCTCATCTCTGTTTAAATCCTTTTGTCTGTGTTGTGTATTGTGTCCCAATTTGTTGTCTTTGACTTTCAACCTTACATTTCCTCGCTCCAAAAGGTTTTCCCTGTCATTTCAACCCATTACTTTTCCCCTTTGTGCAACCTCAACAATTTTAAAAAGCAAAAATAAGCACCTTTCCTTTACTAGGCCTCATATCAGTAATGCCAGCTGTTTCTCTCACCTTGCCTTTAAACCCAAAACAAGAAAGTTCTTTTTTGCATTCCGTCCCACTTGTTTGCTATATATTGTAATGCTATGTAAGATGGTCCATCATAGAACTGTTCTGCCTATTTTATAGGCCTCACTGCATGTGGATCTGCAAGGAAAGGGGGTAAGGGGTTCTTTGTGGTATAGAGAGAAAGATGCACGACCTGTGGTGTTGATGGGTGGGGGTCAGAAGTACCCGAGTCTTGAGGGACTAATTGCTTCGATGGGTTTGGCGGTGACACTTGGAAATTTGTTATCTGAAGGGGAGAGCTGGAGATCTGCTAGACATTGTTCTGGTTGTCTGACGCCCCTCTAGTGAGCAAGTGTGATAGGGCTATAGAGGAGAGCCTAGAATAGCTCAATTCATGTTTATGTGGTAAGTGATAGGCTCTGTGTGTGTTTTTTTATGTGTAGTGTTTAGTGGAAGGGTACCATCTGGGAGTGAGATGATGAACACCATCCAGGAAAAAGATTAAGATATTGATTATTGTAGTATCCGTTCCACTTTATTTTGGATTTGTGGTCTCTAACCAAAGTGAGTCAGTTTTCCAGTAGGTTGTATTGGTGATTTATGCATGGTTATCAACTATATCCTGAAGGTAAATTCTGATTGACGTCGGAAGCGGCTACGTTCTGTCTCTGCTCTTGTTTCAGTGCCCAGTGAGACAGCGTAGTACGGCTTGACGCCAGAATGTTTCCAGATCGTTTCCAGATCGCTAGGACCTTTCCTCTATTCTTATCGGAGCCGGCTGAGCCGATTGAGAATGAACAGAGCGCACCGGTGTGTAGTTGAATTGCATCCTGGGGGCCACACTGACTTGGCTGCCTTTTCTTTGCCCAAGACGCTCGGGCCTCGGTGTGAGAGGTGCGTTTAGAGGTGAGGGGTGATCCCTCCAAGTAAGGCTTCTTTGTCTTTTTTTACTTATTTTGGTTTGGCAGCCCTGCAGTGAGTGCAACCTGTACTCCGCGGACAGGCCGCAACACTACAGTGCAGTTTTATATTGCCTACCTCCTTTCTCCTACCCCCAAATCAGATCTTGTGTGGACAGAAGTGGGACAGAAGTGGATTTGTCACCATCCGTTGAGGGTGCAGAGACTTGGCAACTTGTACAATAAAGGTATCCCTGAGCCTTTCTTGGGTTGATTTTAAAGCGTGTTTCTACGGTGACTGTTGGGGTCATACCGTTTGAGCTGTAGTCTTCACCTCTTCCTTCTCCTCCCTCCCTCTTGTCCCTGTTGATAATGATTCCTGCATGCATTAAACACAGTCTAACCTTGTTTTGCTTGCCCCTGTACTTCTATATGAACAGAGCCTCAAGCATTCAATACTAGCAGGACCTTATCCTTGTATCGTCTGTGCAAATTCCTGCACTTATTGCAACCTGTGCATACAACCTCAACTAAACCATGGTAGCAAGGCGAGGGCTACGAGTCGCAAATCTAAGAGAGGACCAAATGTTAGTTACATTAATGACAAACTTGGGAGCCATACGCCAGAAAGTACATGGCTCGGAAGCACTTGAATATTATCCTGACCCACATATAGACAAATTCATGCATCTGGGAGCTTGCCCCAAATGACTGAACCCGACACATAAGTCATCTATGAACTTTCAGGCACACATCCCTATTGTGGGTCAAGCCATTATGAACAACTTTAAAGTGTCAAACCCGAACACTACAATCAATCGGAGGGGGGTGATCTATTTGGCCGCCCTGGATGATACTCACATGTATGATTTCAACAGCGGAAATGGCATGAATGAGCAAAGCCTAATTGAACATACTGACTCTTGCCCTTGAAGCAAGACAATATCAGGGGGACAGTGTGATGCAACCAACCTGTGATCTCTATATACATCAGTCTCCAATAGATCTAACAAATCTTATTGATAAGGAGAGGCTACAGAACTTTGAGCCAAGCTCATTATTCGTGGGAGTTGGTACTGAAGAAAATACTATTCACCATACCCTGAGAGAAGTAGGCTAAACATATTTGTCTTACATCACTGACTTTATCCTCCATAAATATGGTCCTGAGCTCATTTGTGAGCTTATATGACAACATTTGGGATGAGGTGAGGGCACAAATAAATATGCTAGCAGACCTAAATTGATCAATAGAAGGTCTGGCATCCTCGAAGTGTTTGACTGATGGTGGCAGACTCTTAAGAGTTCATGTAGAAGGAGAGATGGCTAAAGAAACTCTCCACCCTCCCATTGTAATCTTGACTGATTCAGAGGAAGAAATATGAGACGTTGTTTCTCAAGATACAAGAGAAGCCCCCATATACAATTTGTTAAACACAGTTGCCACATCTCATAACATCACTGATTTGCCTCATCCCCCAATTGTGATAGAGAATGTGAAACCAACTACTAGAAATGAACGAGGTGGTTTTCTTAATCAAACAAAGAAACTCAAGAACCAAAAACAGAGAAAAGCAAAATGTGTCTATTCGAACATTTGTAAAAAAAAAAGTGCTCACTGGGGATGCGACAGAGAACAGGAAAAGTAAGACCTATTAGAAAGCTAATAACGCATATATGTCCCCTGTGTTTGAAAGAAAAGAACAAGAGCATGAACCTGGCTTGTGCAAATGTAACACTATCAACAAGAGTGAAAGTGATAAGATCAAGAAGGAGAGCTGTTGTGTACAGAAAGTGATGAAATACCAGCATGATGGAAATCTGTGGGTGCCCGTGTCAAAACAACTTTGTCATCAGGAGAGAGGAAATGAGGGGAGTGGTGGGACCCTAGTTTCCTCCACTACCCAAACAAGTTTGGATCTCTGGGGGCTAAGGTGTCCTCTCCCAGGGTTCCAACATAATGTGATTCAGCATCCCTTGACACGGCCAGATTGTGAACCATCAATGAAGCCATATCAACAGGAAGAAAAACAGGGAATGATTTTAGCTGAGAATAAAGACCGCTGTCGCCTACCAATCATGACATCTAATGGTTGTGGTTGCCAAAATAATGGGAATACACTACTCTGCAATGATTACAAGGGATGTAGTGACCTATGCATGGTTGAGTCACTGACAGATTCTCCCAAGGGTGTAGGTGACTTTGTGTTAAAGGATAGGGAGAGCTACATGGGCGAATACTCTGTCATTTGTGAGAAACCTGAGGGTGTTCTTACTGGTAGACCCCGGGGATCCCTTGTTCAGGTGGCCAGGGGAGGGCAATCACACTTGGATCCCGACCCTGGGGGCGGACAAGCGATGGAGGATTACCTGGGCAAGGTGCCCTTGGGGACCACGGAAGGAATGCCCTCGGGCAAGACGTGATATCCCGTTTTCTGCGATACACCCCTATCCGACAACCCCTCACTGTTTAGAGGCTATAACCACCACAGTCGCATCCTACCCCAGTGATTTCCTTTCAGAAAAAGCAGGAGAAAACGTATTCATCCACAACGAGACATCTGATGCACCCTTTCAAACAATAACCTGCCCTCCTCTTCAGTCGAACACTACAAACCCCATAATCCCTGTCTTTTGTTGACAAACCTTTTTTTAAATATTGAGCCGATCATCTCCCAATATCTGCAACTCACTACATTTCCGAGAATCAGCTGCATTCACACTGTCCTTCAAATACTGAGAAGCAGAGGAAGTAAGAAGGAGGAATAAGGATTACCCATAGGAATCCCTGGGCCATTAACTCCTATGGGCGACCGTCATGTTGTCCCGATAACGAGGACAGGCAGGGGCTAACGAGGACAGGCAGTGTCATGCATTTCCTTCCAGACATGCACACCTGAACCAAATCGCCACTCCCAGGAAGTATAAAAGGCGGGCCAGGAAAGCACACTTTGGGAGCGAGTTGGGGATGCTGGGAGGTGCACAAAGCCAGAGGAAGACCAGAAGAGCTGCAGAGAACCTGGGAGAACTGGAGGAGGAGAAAACCACCACCCAGGCACTGGACCTGTAAGTCCAGGAGAGACTGCACTGTGGAGAGGGAGCTGTATCTCCAGAGGTCAAGACCAGGCGCAGCTGGGATTGACTGTACCCACAGCAGGTCTCCTCCCCTGGGCCAGTCAGGCAAACCCACATCTTTGAGGGTCAGCGAAAGAGACCCTGAACCCAGCATAATATCCCCTTTTAGCTCCTACAGCTCCCAAGGCAAAATGCCATTTTAGGGAGCTAAGAAGTGGGAGCAAAATCCTACAGTGCATTCTGGGACTGGAAGTCCCCAAACCCTTTTTGAAAACTGATATTTGAGAGGAGACTCGAGCCTGGCAGGGGCTAGTCTTCTTTATGAACTTTGTGAGAGGGATCGGAGCCTGACAAAGGGAGACCCTTGTAAACTTTGTGAGAGGGTCCGTATCCAGTGGAGGGAGATCCTTGCGGACTCTTGGAGAGAACCTTTGAGAGCAGGGTCCGAGCCTGGAAGAGGGAGGCCCTTTGTGAACCTTAAGAGGAGTCTGAGCCCGGCAGAGGGAGACCCATGGGAACTTTGTGAGTGAAACTGGCACCAGAGATAGAGTGGTCTGGTGCCAATGGCCACTCATTCCAAGGTCTCTGGCTGGTGCCACCTCTCCCGACCCAGAAGAAACAACAAGTACCAAGAGGCCTTGGGGTAGGCCGGCATGAGGTGTCAGGGTGGTCATAGGAGGGTCAAACCAAACCCCTTTTACAGTCGAACGTTGTTTGGACACATTGTGGAGGCAGATGTGAACCCGACTCAGGGATGCCTGTGGATTGGGGTGAACTCTGATGCACCCTAGAACATTGTGATGAATGAACTGTGCGAATCCTGACTGGGGGCTTTAGAGAAAGCCTGACTGGGAATGACTTTTCATTGAAATGTGAACTGTGGCAAATGTGAACCTGACGGAGGGATGCCAAGAGAAAGCTTGGGGAAGGGAACCCACACTTTCTGATGAGATTTAGAAATTGTGAACTTTGGAAAGTGTGTAACCGACTGAGGGAATTGTGAAACTGGTGTTTGCGCCTGGTTGAGACGAACGCTCATCATTACGCTCACTGGTTGCTATGATGAAGACTCCATAATTTTAAACAAAATCTACCTTGAAATCCAGGCATGGACAGCTGCCAAAAACTTGTGTCTTAATGGCGACATGACAGAGCTGCTGATCATAGTATCTCAAGCCCGGCTAAACAGACTTGACTCAAGATATAAGACCTTTAACATTGATGGAAACCTCACTAAAGTCGCAAATGAGGTCAAAACGTTTGCTGTCTACTTAGACTCTACTCTTTCCTTCAAAAACAGATCAACTGCACAGCCTCAACCACTGCCTACACCAACAAATTGATCAATGTTGTAAATTCTACTTGTCGACCAACAGCTGCCTGACGCTTGTCAGAGCATTGATTTTGTCCAAGATGGACTACTGTAACACCTTATTCTTAGGTTCTACTGAACATAATAAATTACAAGTCCTGCAGAATAATGCACTTAGATCAGAGCTAAATATCCCTTGTTCTAACCACATCTCTGCCTTCAGACGTGATTTACATTGTCTCCCAGTGCGCAAGAGAATCTCCTTGCGTGCACTTGTCATCACGCACAAATGCTTGTCAAATACTGCCCTGAAATACCTGGCTGATAAGTTCTCAAGGACCTCATCCGCTAGACCTACTAGAACCATCTATGCAAACTGCCTCAATATTGCGAGGTATAACCTGAAAACCACAGGTGGGTCCAAATACCTGGTGCAGGCTGCTAAGCGTTGGAACTCTCTCCCCATTGCCATCAGGGCTCTACCTTCTTTCTGGTCCTTTAGATCAAAAGTGAAAACTGGCTTTTCAACCAGTAGCTCTAAATGCTTTTACTGTATCTACTGTTTCCAATATGATCAACTGACCTGGCTGTACTCATTGTCGACCGTTGTATCTTGTTTTCATGTGTCAATTGTACGTACTGTCCTTTTGTATTTTATTATGATGCTGGCTTGATTGACCAACCTGTAACCATTGTCAATAAGTTATGCATCTAATGTCTCTTTTGTTCTTGTTTCTGAAACAATTAATTATGCTCAGGCGCCCAGATGCCCCAGGGTTTAGTGCGCTCTACAAATAATAAACTAAACTAAACTTTCTGAACTGTGATATTGTGGAGCACGCATTTGCCATTGAATGACAGAGTCACCCAACGAGACGTGATAGCCCTTCAGAAGACTGTTTAAATTAGCAATTGCTTTGGGAGCATAACACTGAAAGACGGATCAGAGCCTGGCTGAGGGGGATCATAGGGTGAAGAGCAATCAGCTGATGTGAAGGTTATCAGAACGAACTGTTTGTTTTGTTGGTTTTGGCATATCAGGCCCTCTGAAGCAAGAGATTTTGCATGAGAAGAGACTTGGGCACAGATGGCCCGGATATAAGAGGAAAAGAACTGAAGCTCATGCCAGAGAAGCCCACTAGTGGGCTCTGCTCAAGAGTACCACCTTGTCCCATGCTAGAAAATGTAGGGAAGGGGTCCCTGGCCATAACATCCTGACTTATCATTTTGTGAACACTTCTTTCCACGCTCTTTTGTAGCGTAGCAGTAAGGATTAGCAATATATTTTTTTAGTAGTGTAGGCCCTGTTTATTTCACTAGACTCTGCTAGGACTGTATTATTATTTGAAGCTCGTAGCTTGCTCCCATCTTAGATTTAGGTTTAGATTAGGCATTTATCTCACTCATTTTACAGTTTAATAGACACCCTTCAACTGAGATCACTTGTGTCTTTCTTATTTTGATACCATGCCTCCTTCCTTATATATGGTGTCAGTAGTGGGAGTTTAACTCAACTGAGACAAGTTGGGGACCCCGCCAAAGTAGAGACCAACACCCCTTAAGACCATATACCTTACCACCAGGGTAAAGGCAAAAATACACTGACTGCCAATCTCCCAAAAGTGAATCCAGCTTTTTCTACCCAGAAGGAAGCACATTTTCCTCGACTCCTTTTTCCATCAATAAGGTGAAGTCGGTGGAAGACTCATTGACTAACCCAATGCACTCCATCTATAAAATGGGAATTACTTTCCATCTCCTAACCCCTGAGGCAATTCCTCCAGAAAGGAAAGTGGTGTAGGGAAAAATAGATCATCTTTTGTGTCCCCATAATAGTCTGATACGAGGGAGAGATAAAATACTAATCTCTCTGGATTTACAGATACACTTCCCCGTCAGCTCAGCCATTTATATAGTACCCCATTGAAAGAAGGACTTAAAAAATATTACCCCATCTTTCATGCAGAGATGAGCTGAGACTGGTCCTACTTTAACTTCTCTTCCACTCCCGTAGGTATAAATAGAGGTGAGACAGTGGCGAACCTTGGCATGAAAGCATGTGGTTACCCCGGTCCCAAAGAAACATCGAAACCTTGGTCTTCCCCAACCATCACCAAGAGGGATATCCTGACCAGTCTGAGAAAATAGAGGAAGGGACACCACCCAAACTCCTTTCCTTTCTTCTAATGTTCTGGTTTCATCACGGCAGGAGCTAGACTTTCTGATGAACGTCTGTCCCCCTAGGCCAAGAGAACACCAACCCCCTTCCGTAGGGACATCTCTGAGGGACTTGCCAAAAATAGAGGTTAGGCATGTGAGTAGAGAATCCGTCTCAAACATTGGAGGGGTTAACAGGGATGAACATTTCGAAAACCTAGAAGAGGAGATATCATGGAAGTCCCATACTGAGAATAACAACACCTCAGAAATGGATTTTAGCCACCTGAAAAATGTATCTTCTACTACCTCATTAGAGGAAGTTCAATCCCTCTCTCTAGAACAGTGTTATTTCTGTTGAGACTGGAACCATAGAATAGAGTTCTGTCCGGTAAATCAAGAAGAGTAGTTGATGGAGGATCAAGGAAAAAAGAGAGCAACATCCTTAGTGGCAGGGTTAGAACCCTCTTTTGAATCCCTAGTGAAACAAGGTGACAAGACCAATCCCCACTTCCTTGAAGAAGAGATGTTATATGCCCACACCCAGAAAGTAACATCTATTCGGGAAATCCAAGAGAAACAGACTCCTTCCACCTTAAACAATCCATGTTTCTCTTCTAGAAAAATTGGCCACTTGGCTATATGGTATCCCTTTTTCTGCAATACACCCCTACCAGACAATCCCTGCGTTTTTATAGGATATTGTCACCACAGTCCTATCCTACCCCAGTGCTTTCCTTTCGGAAAAAGCAGGAGAAAACCCATTCATCCACAACAAGGCATCTGTTCCTGCCTTTCAAACAATAACCTCTTCAAACGAACACTGCAAACCCCATAATCCATGTTCTTTTGCTGACAAACCTTTCTTTAAATATTCAGCCTATTTCCTCCCAAAATCTGCAACTCACTACATTTCCCAGAATCACGCTGCATTCACTCTGTCCTTCAAATACTGCGAAGCAGAGGAAATAACAAGGAGGAATACGGATTACCCAAAGGAATCCCTGGGCCATTAACTCCAATTGACGACTGCCATGTTGTCCCCTTAACGAGGACAGACATGATAAGGCAATTCATTCCAAACTTACCTGGTGGTACCCACAGCAGTGCTCCTCCCCTCGGCCAGACAGGCAAACCCAGGTCTCTGAGGGTCAGCGAAAGAGACCCTGACCCCAGCATAATATGCCGTTTTAGCTCCTGCAGCTCCCAATGCAAAATGTCGTTTTGGGGGAGCTGAGAAGTGGGAGCAAAACCCTAACAGTGCATTCTGGGGCTGGAAGTCCCAAAACCCTTTTTGAAAACTGTGAGGTGTGAGAGGAAACTCGAGGCAGGTGGAGGGAAGTCTTCTTTATGAACTTTGTGAGAAGGGTCTGAGTCCGGCAGAGGGAGACCCTTATGAACTTTGTGTTAGGGTCCATATCTGGTGGGGGAGACCCTTGTGGACTTTGGAGAGAACTTTTGCGAGCCCGGAAGAGGGAGGTCCTCTGAGGTGTCAAGGTGGTCATATGAGGGTCAAACCAAACCCCTTGTACAGTCGAAAGTATTTGACCCCTTGTGGGGGCAGACCTGAACCCAACTGAAGGATGCCTGAAAATTGGGGTGAACCCTGGCATACACTAGAACATTGTGATGAATGAACTGTGTGAAGCCTGACTGGGGGGCTGAGACCCGGACCCAGGAAAAGAGAAGAACCTAAGGGGTCTAGACTGACTTTTTGTTGAAATGTCAACTGTGGCAAATGTGAACTCGACGGGGGATGCCAAGAGAAAGCTAGGGGAAAGGAATCACCGCTTTCTGATGAGATTTAGAAATTGTAAACCATGGAAAGTGTGAACCTGACTGATGGAATTGTGAAACTGGCGTTTTTGCCCGGGTGATATTGTGGAGCACGCACTTGCCATAGAGTGACAGTGTGACCCAGCGAGACGTGCTCACCCTTCGGAAACCTCTGTTTAGATTAGCAAGTGCTTTGAGAGCTAACGCTGAAAGAAGGATCATAGCTAGCTGACCGGGATCCTAGGGTGAAGAGCAATCACCCGATGTGAAGGTTACCAGAACAAACTGTTTTGTTGGTTTAGGCATATCAGGCCCTCTGAAGCAAGAGACTTTGCAGGAGAAGAGACTTGGGCACAGAGGGCCCTGATATAGAGGAAAGGGACTGCAAGCTCATGCTGGAGAAGCTCAGGAGTGTGCTGTGCTCAAGAGTCCCGCCTTGTCCTGTGCTAGAAAACGTGGGGAAGGGAGACCATGGCCATCATTTTGTGAACACTTCTTTTTTTTCTTGTGAACATTATCCCACACTTTTGTAGCATAGCGGTAAGGATTGGTAATTGTTTTTTTTAGTGCAGGTCCTGTTTATTTCACCAGACTCCACTAGGACTGTATTATTATTATTATATGATGGTCGTAGTTTGCTCCCATTTTAGATTTAGATTAGGCGTTTATCTCACCCATTTTACAGTTTAATAAACACCCTTGAACTGAGAGCCATCCTTGCGCCGCCAGTCCCCCGTGAAGTAGTGAGATCCACTACCGGGAACGTAAACTTGGGTGACTTGCTCAAAAACATTTATAAACCACAAACAGAAGAGCAAGTGGGAAGGTGTATGCCCAAGGAAGAATATACACACTTGAGGAGTGCTAATATTATTAAAGGCACATCTACACATCTACATCTCATGGCATACACAACTCTGGGAACGATGGATGAGTCAGTAAGAACCAGGAAAATACCAAGTCAACTTAAACAAGGTCTGACTTACTGTAAAGTTTTTGGGTGTAAAATGATGTTCTCACATTCCCTGGGTTAAGATTACACTGTAAGTGATTTCAATCCGGCATACACCCAAGTCAACGTCTAGCATGTAGTGCACAACTGAAATCCTTATTTATTTTTGCCTAAAAGTTCTTTATTCTGATCGATATACCACTCATATCACGCCCTTCTCCTGGAACAGCCCCCCAAGCCCCCGGTCACACTGAACCAGGAATCAGGCTGGTTTGCAAAGGTAAAGATTTATTAATGTATTTAAAAATGTATCACAATAGGTTTTAATAGGTGCACCACACTCACCAATGGGGTGAGGTAACACAGAATAATCTCTTTAATACACAAGGAGTAAGTAGTGAGCAAAACAATTCACCACAGAAAATATTACTTGTGTGTGGTCTCAGATCAGATAGCACTGTGGTTAAAGGTTCCCACTGCACACCCCTCAATCCCCCAATAGGCAATGTAAAGAGATAGGAGGCGAGAGCAGGTATTCAGGAATGGCAGAATTCAAACAATATCAATCCCACTTTCCCCCTTTCAAACACAAGAGAAAACAGAACTGATTGTCAAGCTGTCAGAATGGTTTTTAAGATTATTTTAGAATGGACTAAATTTCTGAAATTGCTATAAATTCTTATGGGAGCCACTTTGGATAGTTGCACACAAACACACGCAATGATCTAATACCAAGAAACAATTTGAAATCTTAAAACTCAAGTCGGAAGCAATCAAAAGCTGTTTATACGTGTAAGAATTTCCCAAAATGAAAATTTGCGGCAAACTTTTCACTGCGCAATATTCGCGATAACGGGAGAACCGTATTGATTTATGAATGCGGTTTTATGTGCGATTGAAAGCTGTGGGTGTTAGCTACAAGCAGAAGTTGAAATTTTATTTCTAGAACCACAACAACTAATGGAGTTATGGACGTTTTAGTAGAGGTCGTTTTTTTCAAGATAGGTGCAAGAATGGAAAACAGGAATGCTCTTTTAAAATGATGAAAGGGTTTCTTACACTAGAGTATGACTATGAACAAAACGAATACCACACAGGAACACCACCACTTGATCAGAATGACTGCCTACGGAGTAAACTCACCTTGTTCAGATGAGAAAAGATCAGCGCAAAGATAGTTTTAACAGAGCTAGTTGTGGAGGAAAGATAGGATGGTTTGGATAGAGAGTTCAGACAATTCAAAAATACTCCTAACAATACAGGTTCTGAATACAAGATAGGATGGGTTTAAGATAGGGATTGACTATGCAAAGTACATATGCCAGTGCCACAATTCTTTCTATAGATACTCACTGGATATGTTTTTAAAATGGAACCGTCAATTTTGGTCAGGGGATAGGATCTGGTTTAGGACAGATGGCTGGGCACATCGGACTGGATTGGATCGGCAAGGCACTCTGGTCACAGCACGCCACAGGACTGGATTGGATCTGCAAGGCACACTGGTCACAGCACGGCACAGGACTGGATTGGATCTGCCCTTCTTGGTTATGATGATATTTATTTTCAGCAGGCAAGCTGTACAGTGCAGCCCAGCTGTATTATGATGCTTCCCATTAGGTTTGTGGGGTTCTGGTTCTGGAATTTTGAGGCTTAGCTGAAAATGGTTCAGCTATGCAATGGGTTTCTGCTTTGCCAAGTTTCTGGAGTCTGGAGCAAGGAAGATGCAAAGTTCAGCAGCAGGCTGCTCCGCCACGATCAGGATATTGAGTGAATCTGTCTGTCATTCTGAGCGGTGAGCTGTCTATATTAAGGCTATGATAAGGGGGGTGTGGGCCGGTTTAGCCTAGGCTTGCCCCTTTTGACAGGTGATTGGGTCAGAGTCTACTCTCTGCCTTGATAGGAGGAGAGAAACAGCGTGTCACCTTTTTGGTGTGATTTTATGAGGCTGAGAATCCACCCCTAGCCCTTGGAACACAAAATCTACTTTTGGCACAATACATATTTCCACATGTGCAACCTCTGTAACAATCACATATACAGATTACATATTTTCCATAGCAGCTACTCCTCAAAACCCCGTAGCTGTGGGATCTTGTCTCTGCTTTTCACAGAATTTTGCCCTTTTCATCAGGAACAAAATGTCCAATTCTTACGCTAATTTCTACAAGTGTGCGTGTTTAACACAGGCATAAGTGTATAAAGTTTCATACTTCTAGCGGAAATACATTTTGCGTAAAATCACATTTCTTGCCGTTTCTTTCCAGAACATGTCACACAATTTTGCCGCCTCTTGAAACGTGCAGCCAAAATTTAGATTCACAAATCTGTTACTTTTATATTTTTCTCAATTTTGACTGGCAAATTATAAGTCTTTTAAAAAAATGTTATTTGTTAATGTTCAGCCACAGATGGTTGTTTGGGTCTGCCTCTTTTTGTCTCCCTGCAGTTCAGGAGCATCCTCGGCCCTGTTTGCTCCTGGCAGAGGCCATTTACGACTGTCTTCACACATCGCATTTCCTTAGTTGCAAGTGGTCATTGTTCCTCATGCCTCTGTAGATCAGGTTCTTTCCCAACCCCATAATTAGAGCTTTTGTGTGATTTCCTGCTGTGGGGAAAGACCTTCCTCCTGTGAGAAAACCTGTTATTCCAGTTTGGTAGCCTCAGCCAGGATTAATTTTAATTGTTAACTCTGTTGAATTTTTCCTTAGCTTAAAACAAACTTGTTGTATCAAATCACAGCTACATTCTCATTCAAGATTTCAAACCATGGGATCAAAACCATTACAATATGGTTTACTATCAGTGGCAGGCCTCTTAGATTGCAAACATTTGATTTCAGTTTATACATGTTAAAAGTTTAATCAGGCAGGCTGCTGACAGCTGTCATTCAGGCGGCCCAGTGTACTGCACCCAGAGATTTTTGCCAGATCCACAGACAGGCCACTTCTGCTGTGGAAATCTCTTTATGCTTTCAGCTTTTCAGGACTTTGTAAATTCACAATGATTTCTTAAACTAAGTGAATTGTAGCACCTAGCAAGAATTTTTGATGTTTGAGGGTGTTCTGTACCGGCATTCTGCAGTTTCAGCAACAAAGAAAAAGGGATTTAAAGCAAGATTTTGGGTTTCCTTTAGCCAAGCACTGCTTTTTCCTTCTGTACTACATTTTCAATTGTTGTGGAGCCCAGTGACATATTTCCGGAGTGAGAGCTCTGTTCCACCACTGACAACATGCGTGGCAGATGGGGCAGCCAGTTTTTTGTGCGTTGCAAAGTGCGGTTTCCAGAGGTTTTGGCGCACACAGGGGTTTTGCAGTCATTTTGCTGTTTCTGATCTCATCATAACAAAGTGATGCAGCATAGCAGAGCAAAAGTGGGTCAATACATGCCACAGAACCCACTCTCCCGACTTGAGTTTGACCGCCCGTCAATGGATAGTCGCGAGATTGGGATGTTGTTTCTTTCTTTGGTCCAGGTGGAGAAAGTCGTCTGCTTCTCCCATCAGTGCTGGATCCACATGCTCTCCTCGGGTTCTGGATGGGAGTATGGAGCTATACTCCGGGCTCCTTAGGTCTTTCCTCCCGGTCCCTGAGTGGTCCACCTTGGTAATTCTAAATTCTTGGTTCCAATGCTATGAGACAGAGCAGAGCATGGTTATGGAAATTTCCCCACTACTACTTGTGTAGTGGGGCAGATGCATACATTGAATACAATTTACAATATTCCCTGCCTGTATTTACTAATGGTTTTAACAGGTGTATTCTTCTAGGGTGCTGGAATGTCCCCCTCTGGGTTTCCGGTTGGCTCCTCTATTCGCCGCAAAGTTTGCCTGGGATGGCAACTCTTTAGCTGGTTTATGTGGACCCACTTGTCTTCCCCTTCTGCCAAACTGCCCTTGGGGATGTGGATTTTGTAGGCGACTGGTGAGATTCTGTCCACAATTTCGAAAGGACCCTGCCAAGTGGGGAGGAATTTGCGCTGTTTGGCTTGGTTCCTTTGGAAATTGTACAAGTAGACCCGGTCTCCTACTTGGTATTCTTTTTTAGTTGTCTTAAGGTCATAGTGGGTCTTCATACTCTCTGCAGATCTTTCTAGATTCTGTTGAGCTTAGGCAAAAGCATGTTAAAGGTGTTTTCTCAGATTCTCAACATACTCATGAGTTGTGGAGGCATATATCAAGGTCTGCTCTTGAGTTCTGTAGAGCATATGCCGGGGTAGCACCATCCTTCGTCCAGTCATCAGCTCAAATGGAGACATTTTTGTTGCAGAAGAAAGGGTAGATCTGATGGCCATCAGGACAAGGGGTAATCGAATGTCCCAACCTGGCCCAGAATCTGCCACAAACTTTTTTAATATGCTCACAATAGTTTTGTTGTATCTCTCAACTACTCCACTAGAGGATTTCCAGTAAGCAATGTGTCGTTTCATTTTGACCCCAAGTATCTCCCACATCTTTGTCATCACTTCGCTAGTGAAGTGACTACCTCGGTCTGGCTCAATCCTTTGGGGTAGTCGAAAACACAAGAAGATGTGATTGATCATCAGGGCAGCTGCTGTTTCTGCCTTGCAATTTGTGGCCGGGAGACATTCCACACATTTAGTGAAGAAGCATGTTATGTTCCCCCTAGAGGAGCGAATCACATGTCCGATAAAATGGGCTTGTAGATCTGACCAAGGCAGTGTCATCCACCTCTTTTGGAGGGGAGCATGGTGTGTGAGTGATGTTGGCTGAAATTGTGCACACACAAGACACCCCTTCAAGTATTGGTCGAGGTCTTGCCCCATGTGTGGTCAGTATGCAACCTCTCGCAAGACTTCTAATGTTGTATGAAACCCCTGATGACCGGCTGTGGCCGCATCATGGGCGTGACTTAGCATCAGGCTTCGGAATGAGGTAGGGACCACCCATTGGTCATGGCCAGCTATGGATCTCCTCACCAACAAACCGTCTTGGATTCGGAACATTTTTGGACATTTCGTGAATACTCTGAGGCCCTCTTTCCCAATGTAATCGGCATCCGTCAGGGGAAAGTTCTCGGGGTCCTCAATGTGTTGATAAAACTTACCAATTATCGGATCCCTTTTTGAGCCGTAATCAAATCAGCATCTGGGGTCTCCTTACTCCATTGTGCAGTTGAGAGTTCATTGTGAGCATTTGTCTGGGACCTAGCGATAGCAGTGACCTGGATTTCCCCCAACAGGGACTCGATCTCAAGTAGATCCCCTTGGATGGCTCGGGTTTTGGCCAGCTGATCAGCTAGATCATCTCCAGTTTTGTCTAGTCCCTCTACTTTAGAATGACCCTTGATCTTTTTCCAGTAGATGGTCATCCCATTCGAGGTGACCAGATCATCAATGTTTTATATTAATTTCCCATGTTTTAAAGGTTTATTATTAGCACATAGCATGCCTCTGGTTTTCCAGTTAACCAGGCGTTCCACTAACCCGTTCCGTACATAATCTGAATCAGTAATTATGACCGGTTCGTGGAGTTGGTGTTGGACAGCCGTGAGGATGGCTCGATGCACAGCCATCAGCTCTGCCACTTGACTACTTTGGGGACAGATTTTGTACCCAGCAGAGGGTTCTGGGGCATCATTCACCCATGCATTGCCTACGCCGGCCACAAGTTCCTTTTCCCTGTTGTTGCCAACATGGTAGGAGCACCCATCCACATAGACAGTGGGCATTCCCTCACACTTGTCTTCTTCATAGACTTTGTGTGGGGAATTAATGTATGCCTCCATGTTGTCCTTGATTTTAAGACTTTCGTCCTCAAGACAGTTTTCTCTGGCACAATCATGCAAGTCAGCCAGACCTTGGGCGAGTGGAATCCTCTTGTTTTGGCCATGCCTGACCTCCAGGAAAAAGCCTTGCATTGACAGAATCCAGGAAGTAATTCGGGAATTACTCACATTTCCGGCCAATCGTTGAATTTTTCCTCCACAGAGGATAAAGTCTTACTCGCATAGGAGATTACTTTATTGACCTTGTCATGCTTTTGATATAATACTGCAGTCAAGCATGTATTTGAGAACCCTGTCTCCAAGAAGAACTCCTTGATTTTGACAGTGTAAGCTAGGCAAGGCGCTTGTGAGAGGCTTCTTTTGAGTTGTCTTACTGCCTCGGCTTGTTTTGGACCCCACTCCCACTTGATCCCCCCTTCAAAAGATGGATCAGGGGTCTTGTGATCTCTGCGTAATCCTCAATGAACTTTCTGCTGTAATTAGTTAGTCCAAGGAGGCTCCGTAGTTCCCGCACAGTTGTGGGGTCTTTTCTTTTCTGGTGGGCTTCTACTTTCTTTTCCTGGGGACAGAGACCTTCAGGAGTTATCTCATGCCCCATGAAATTGACACGGGTTCTGCACCCCTGTGCCTTTTGGAAAGAGAGTTTTGCTCCGGCAGCCCTCAACTGTGTCAGAACATAATGGATATCCGCTATGTATTCCTCCACAGTCGAGCTTTTGACTAGGAATTCATCTACATAGGCCAGGTTACCCCTCCCACCCAGGTCAGGCATGGCCTTTTGCAGACATATTTTAAAATCATTGCCAGAGTTGATGTATCCGAAGGGAGTCCGGGTCCAAGTGTACTGCTGCCCCCCGAAGGTAAAGGACAGCTTGTATTGGTTCTACCTACTGACAGGTACAGTCCAGTACCCATTGGTCAGGTCAGTTTCAGTGAATACCTTCGACCCTTGGATCTGGGCCGGCCCCATGTCAGTGTAGGGAAGAGGCCATCCGGAAGCGTGGACCCGTTTGTTTAGCTCCCTTAGGTCAGCACAGAGTCTCCACTGGCCGTTTGGTTTCAAAATCCTCAGAACCGGATTATTGAAGGTGCTGTGGACTGCACAAATTATGCCACGGGACCCAAGATTATTAATAATTTCAGTAAGGGACTCCATTGATGCGATAGGCAAGCAATATTGCTTCACAAACACTGGAGTCATGCCAGGGTCCGTGGGAATTGTTGTTGTGTGGATGTCGGTGCGACCACAGTCATATGAGTCCATCGCAAGGATATCTTGAAACTCTAAGAAAACTTGTTTGAATTTTTGCTTTTGCTCCAGAGTCTCACAGGCATCAGCTAGATTGACTCTCTCTTCAACCATCTGCCTGAAGCCTGGAAAGACTTCTGGTTTGGCCATCTCAGCGGACTCCTCTAGCTGGGTGGAGAGGTCCCTGGTCAGGGTATTGACTTGGACTAATGGCTTCAGGTGTGGAAGGCATACGTGGTCGGCCCTGAAAGATCACCTCAACCGTCCTCAAGTCACAGGTCACATCTTCCATACCATAAGGGCAGGAAGAGTACACCAGTAAATTCCCCCCATGCCGGGTGAAGATCCTGTCTGGTGTTGTGCCATCGTCGCTATCACTGTAAAAACAGTCCTTGGGGATTGGCCGTAACAGTTCGTTACCTAAATCTATGGAAAAATGTCGGTCATCAACCGCCATTCCAATAATGGTACCTGCGCCCAGCGTCATACTCTTTAGGTCACTGTTATCCAGCTCTATTGGAATGGTGTCGTGTTCGTGTACACTAGTGGTGTTGGGTTTACCCCCAACCCTTGGTGTTGGAAATGAGCATTAAGATGGACATAGGTGTCAGGATTTTTCAGTGCTTGTCCTCTTTTAATTTTTACTTCCAGTGAGAATTGTCAAGTCCATTCTGGGATGCTGACTTCCTCTCCAATATGAATTTCAACTGCATATGGCAGCAGTTGAGCTGACCGAAATGCTTTCTCTGGGTCATCAAAGTCCATGGGATTACCCGCTAATCGGGACCAAGCTTTGTAGTTTTTTATGTCCAAACTAATGGCAAAGCAATTGAGAATGTCACTGCCTAAATAAAATGCAGCAGGGACATCTCACACAACCCAACAATTATGGACTATGCTCTTGTTGCCTATGGACATTTTAAGCATACACCTGCTAGGCAGGAGATGTTTGTAATTGGGTGTTTCCAGTTCCATTTCCCATTTGTCTAACAGTTTAAATGTGGGAATGGATGGATCTTTTGGGAGTTTGCGGAACATGGCCTCGCTGATGAAGCTCACACATACTCGGGCGAGAACAGAGTCCTTCCCCTCATTTAACTGAATAGGGATGAACAACTGCTCTCCAATTTTCTGAATATCAGCCAAGCTTTGAGCTGATTTCTCATCATTTTGGACTATAGGAATGGGATTTTCTGATTGTGAATTTGTATAGATTTCAGGGTGTTTCCTTCCAGTGTGGAATGCCACCTTAGAATGGAAGGAAGGTTGATTTTCAGAAATAGAGAGGACTCCCAATCACCAGTTTGTTGTCCTACTGCAATGACTGTCACGTCTGGGATTTGATGATTATGGAAGTGAAATTCAATTTGGTCAGGTTTTTGTTCAACCATGTGGCATGTGCCATTTAAACTAACATGGTTGACACTATTTCAATGTTATTGGTTGGTTTGTCTGGGTCCAGAGGACCTTGTTTACACAATCTATGAGGGGAGACAATCTACGCAGGATGTCATTCCCTAGTAAACAAGGTGTGCCCTCTGGAGTCACAACTATGACCGGGTGCTTCACCTTGTGTCGCCCAATTTTTAATCTGCAGTCCCCTCGACAGGAATTTTCTTCCCATCGAAGTTTTGAAGTTGTCCAGGAAGAGGTGTGAGGGGAATTTGGTACTTCTCCCCCCTTCCCGAATTCAGCTGATCAAAGGCCCTTTTTGACAGAAGGGTGGCTTGGGATCCAGTGTCCACCAGTGCCAAAATTGGACATTGCCCCTGTATTTGGACCGGGGCATAAAATCTTCCCTCCTTTTCCTCAAGGGGGCAAAGATAATGCACATTGTTGGACAATTGGTGGGTCAATTTCTTTGCTTTGGATACTGTCAGAGAGGTGATTTGGACAGGATTCTGTTTGGGATCTTGGGAACCTGTAAGAAAAAGGTGACAGCTAGATATGGGGGAAGTTTTGGACTCCCCTGTTTCTGATTCTGGGCTGCCCCCCCCCCCCCCTTTGTTGGAGACAGTCATCGGAATGGGTTTGAACAAGGGGATTTTTGTGCTGGTCATTCTGGGGTTTGATGATGGGTGGTTTTAACTCGGACCCCACATCTACCCAGTCTGGATAGGGATCCTTTGGGAGGAGTTCCCCCATCCCTGAAGGAGAAGATCCTTTTCCCAGAATCCTCTGAGGACCCCTCTCCTTCAAACTGGAAGATTTGCACCTCCTCCACAAAATGGGCCTTTTTAGGCTCTTTATTTCTCCTCCCCACCCTCTGCTCCTTGGGTTGCAGACTTTCGGGGGCAGGAGATTTTCGTTCTGGTTCCTGGGTTTCCAGGGGCTTTTCACAAGTAGGGAAGGAAGCTTCCTCTAAGGCTTTATACCCCCTTTCCCCTTGTGCCTCCTCCCTAGGAATCGGTGGGTTGTCGGTGTTCTTCCCCCGTCATTGTTCTGGAGCACCAGACCCTGGATTTGAGGAGTTCTGAGCCGCCATGCTCATCTGAGGGTTTTGTTGAGTCCTCAGCATGCGACCTAGATCCTCTGCCATGTTCTGGACCTGGTGCTCTAGTTGGGACACCTGCTCTGGCTAGTATGGGGTCCTCTGGCCTACCCTGGCTCCCTGATTGGGATTGGCCCGAGGGCCGTCTGTGTTTGGGGTTGGTTGGATTCTGCGCGGGAAGGTTTTTAGGCCCCCCCATCTCTAGATCTAAAATGTGGGCAACATTCACCTGCGCCACCTTAGCAGCAGCAGGGGTGTTGGTTGGTTTGTGGGCTTTTGCTAATATTTTTACTTTCCAGCAGCTTCTGTACTTCATAGATGCGCGTTGCTTGTTCAATGACCCAGTCTACAGATCTTTTCTCATGAAAGTCCCTCCCTAGCTGGGTCATAATGTATTTAGGGAGAGCATGAAAGAAGGTGTTCACAAATTCCTTACTGTCAGTGCGCACCCTTCTAGTGTTCTAGTGGTCTGCGCAAAGGCGCGCTTCAATTCCTGGACAAATTCGTGTGGGGCCTGGTCTTCCTCACATTGTACGTTGTAGACTGGCTTGCGGGCCTCTTGGGGGTTCCTATGAATAGAAAAATGTTTCAGGATGGCTGCCCTATAGGTGGACCATCTGGAATGGTTCTGATCCTCCAGTCCAGCAAAGAAGCTGGAGTACTCAGGGGAAAATGTCCACTTTACATACCGAATACAGCTTTGGCTGTACTTCAGGTGGAAAGTCTCCATCATCTGCTCAAATAATTCAAGGTGCTCCCAAACCGAATATTTGGCATTTTTGTATTAGGGCATAATGACGCTCCTAATAGCTTTTATTTACTTCAGGGGATCCTTGAGTAAAGCCCTCTTAACTTTGTTAGCCTTTTTAGTTCTGGTCACCCTGGTCCACTCATACTCTGACTCAGAGGCACTGCTACCAGAGGTGGCTGTCTGATTTTCTAGACTCTCCCGGATTCTGTGAGCTTGGGAATGGCTGGCAGAATGTGGGGGCCTAGTCTCTTTGGACCTGTGGCGCTCAGAAGAGTCTTCTGCGTCTTCCTTGCTCCGAGGATTGGTTGAGTACCCCCCGCCGCCCCACACTGTCCTAGCTGGGAAGAGGTTTTTAGTATGCTCTTAGTGGGCCTAGTCTCATGGAATTCCCCACCAAATTTAATTGACTGATCCCTAGGTATGTGATATTTCTGAGGACCCAGTTCTCTGATTCTCCCGTCACTGGAGTCTCCCTGATCAGAGAAAATGGCCCTCGTATTTGGGAACCTGTACATAGACCCCCACCCTTCCATTTCTGGGAGGGCTGACCTATTAGCCCCATTTTTCCAATTGTGTTGAAGTCTACCATCCCCGTGGCCCCTGGTTTATATGAGCCAGTGGACATGGGGTTGGCAGAGTCCATGGAATTGAAGGGATTAAAGTCCCTGATGTCAGGGTTCCTGAGGTTATGCTCAGGGGTTTCCCTCTCCCATCTGACCTCATCTCTTTCAGCCCCTACTCCGTGATGACATGCAAGAATCTGACCCTTTTGTTCTTCTATTAAGGCCTTGCTGGTCTCTATGAGTTGTTCCTGCATGGCTATCTGTCTATTGAGCCTGTCATCTTTTTTTCACAGAGAGCCTCATTGTCTCTCTGTGCTTTCTGTCTGCATTGGGAGTATTGGGCCAATTTTTGCTGCAGGAGACTCACCTCCTGAGTTTGGTCTTTACTGGCCTGATTATTCTTTTCCAGAGCATCTTCCACCCTCCTGGTATGCTCTAATAGCTTTTCATAGTCCATTTTGAGTTCACCCAGTCCCTGAAGGGCGAGGTGATTTTATTCTAGCTCGGTTTTTAAATGGCTGACCTCCTGGCCTAAGGCATCCCTTTCCTGAGTTAGAGTGCCCCTCTGTGCAGCCAGGTCGTCCCTTTGTTTTCTAATGGCACATAATTTCTGCCGCTCCTCATCAAAATCTGTTTGAGTGTGGAGATCCTTCACTATTAATTTATTATTTTCCTCCTTTAGTTCATTAATCTGCCTTTCTAGGGCAATTATCTGCCCAGCGCAGGCCCTATTTAAGCAATAGAACCCGAGCGGCGGGGGCATTACCGACTCAGGTAATGCCCCCGCCGCTCGGGTTCTATTGCTATTAGTACCCCGGCCTGCATTATTTTCGTGACCGGGGCACTAAACGGATTTATTTCTGTCCCGAAACGCTGCAGCGTTTTGGGACAGAAAAAAAAACGACCAAGAAAATGGCTGCCATGGAAAAGGAAAAGGATCAAAAAGCAGGTAAGTGGGGTTGGGAGGGCGGCAGTGGGACGGGGAAGAGCGGAAAAACCCCCCATAAAACGTACCTGCGACCCCAGCGGGGGACGATGGAATCCCCCAGCCGTGTGGAGTCGCAGAGCAGGGATGGCCCCGCTCCGAGTCTCCACACGACTGGAGAATTCCCTCGTCCCCCGCCGGGGACTTAGGACCAAGAATTTAAGTTGGGGGGCGGGTGGGAGGGAGGTAAGGAAATAAAAAAAAAAGACTTACCCGAGTCCCCGGCGGGGAGCGAAGGCAGCTTCTCAGCCGCGGGGAAGCTCGGAGCGTGGAGACCCTTCTTCGAGCCTCCGCATTGGCTGAGGGGTTGCCACGCCCCCCGCCGGGGACAAAGGCCGTGGAATCCCGACGGAGGGATTCCCAGCCGGGTAGGGACCTGGCGAGAGCCAATCAGAATGCTTGTTGCATTTAGATTGTCTCTTTACCGGGTACTAATATAGTTCAATTGCTGTTCCAGCTTGCGTTGGCTCTGTTGTAGAGAATCCAACCTTTCTTGACACTCTTTTTGCAGTGTCAGTAATTTAGTGTCTTGCTCTACCTTCTCTTGCTGCAGGAGATCCAGATCTTCCTTTACTTTTGTCTGGTACTGGGCCTCATCACGAGTTGGGCGGTAACGGCGGTGCTATTAGCGCCAATGCTAATTGCCCTACTGCCAAACCCCCCGCGCTATAAGCGCTGGATCATGGGTTTTGCGGAACGGTTATTATTGCCCATTCCCCATTGGGTCCATTCGGGAACTCATCATTCCCCATTGGGCCCAATGGGGAAAATTTGCACTATTACCGTCGGCGGAGGTAACATGGAATAATCTCTTTAATATACAAGGAGTAAGTAGTGAGCAAAACAATTCAGCACAGAAAATAATACTTGTGTGTGGTTTCAGATCGGATAGCATGGGGTTAAAGTTTCCCCCGGCATGCCCCTCAATCCCCCAATAGGCAATGTAAAGAGATAGGAGGAGAGAGCAGGTATTCAGGAATGGCAAAATTCAAACATCAATCCCACTTTCCCCCTTTCAAACACAAGAGAAAACAGAACTGACTGTGAAGCTGTCAGAATGGTTTTTAAGATTATCTTAGAATGGACTGGGCAAAAACACCAAATATGGTTTAAATTTCTGAAACTGCTATAAATTCTTATGGGAGCCGCTTTGGATAGTTGCACACAAACACAAGCAATGATCTAATACCAAGAAACAATTTGAAATCTTAAAACTTGAGTCGGAAGCAATCAAAAGCTGTTTTACACGTGTAAGAATTTCCCAAAATGAAAATTTGCGGCAAACCTTTCACTGAGCGATATTCGCGATAACGGGAGAACCCGTTGCCTGCCTGCAGAGGAAACTCGCCTTCTTCAGATGAGAAAAGATCAGCGCAAAGATAGTTTTAACAGAACTTGTTGTGGAGGAAAGATAGGATGGTTTGGATAGCGAGTTTAGACAATTCAAAATTACTCCTAAGAATACAGGTTCTGAATACAAGATAGGATGGGTTTAAGATAGGGATTGACTGTGCAAAGTACATATGCCAGTGACACAATTTTTTCTATAGATACTCACTGGATATGTATTTAAAATGGAACCGTCAATTCTGGTCAGGGGATAGGATCTGGTTTAGGACAGACGGCTGGGCACATCGGACTCTGGATCGGATCTGCAAGGCACTCTGGTCACAGCACGGCACATGACTGGATTGGATCTGCAAGACACTCTGGTCGCAACACGGCACAGGACTGGATTGGATCTGCCCTTCTTGGTTATGATGATATTTATTTTCAGCAGGCAAGCAGTATAGCACAGCCGGCTGTTTTATGATGCTTCCCCTTAGATTTGTGGGGTTCTGGTTCTGGAATTTTGAGGCCTAGCTGAAAATGGTTCAGCTATGCACTGGGTTTCTGCTTTGCCAAGTTTCTGGAGTTTCTGGAGCAAGGAACATGTAGAGTGCTGCTGCAGAGTGCGGAGCACCCTGCTGCTCGTCAGCATCAGGATAGTGAGTGAATCTGTCTGTCCTTCTGAATGGTGAGCTGTCCCTATTTATGCTATTATAAAGGGGGGTGTGGGCCGGTTTAGCCTAAGCTTGCCCTTTTTGACAGGTGATTGGGTCAGAGTCTACTCTCTGCCTTGATAGGAGGAGAGAAACAGTGTGCCAACTTTATGGTGTGATTTTATGAGGCTGAGAATCCACCCCTAGCCCCTGGAACAAGAAATCTACTTTTGGCACTAAATATTTTTCTCATGTGCAACCTCTATAACAATCACATATACAGATTAGATATTTTCCATAGCAGCTACTCCTCAAAACCCTGTAGCTGTGGGATCTTGTCTCTGCTTTTCACAGAATTGTGCCCTTTTCATCATGAACACAATGTCCAATTCTTAAGCAAATTTCTACAAGTGTGTGGGTTTAACATGGGCATAAGTGTATAAATTTTCATACTTCTAGCGGAAATACATTTTGTGTAAAATCACATTTCTTGCCGTTTCTTTCCAGAGCCTGTCACACGATTTTGCTGCCTCTTGAAACGTGCGCCAAAATTTAGATTAAAAAATCTGTTACTTTCATATTTTTCACAATTTTGACTGGCATATTATAAGTCTTTTAAAAAAAATGTATTTGTTAATGTACAGCCACAGATGGTTGTTTGGGTCCGCCTCTTTTTGTCTCCCTGCAGTTCAGGAGCATTCTCCTCCCTGTTTGCTCCTGGCCGAGGCCATTTACGACTGTCTTCACACCTTGCATTTCCTTAGTTGCAGCTGGTCATTGTTCCTCATGCCTCTGTAGACCAGGTTATTTCCCAACCCCATATTTAGAGCTTTTGTATGATTTCCTGCTGGGGGGAAAGACCTTCCTTCTGTGAGAAAATCTGTTATTCCAGTTTGGTAGCCTCAGCCAGGTTTAACTTTAATTGTTAACTCTGTTGAATTTTTCCTTAGCTTAATACAAACGTGTTGTATCAAATCACAGCTAAATTCTCATTCAAGATTTCAAACCATGGGATCAAAACAATTACAATATGGGTTACTATCACTAACAGGCCTCTTAGATTGAAAACATTTGATTTCAGTTAATACATGTTAAAGTTTAATCAGGCAGGCTCCTGACAGCTGTCATTCAGGCGGCCCAGGGTACTGCACGCAGAGATTTTTGACAGATCCACAGACAGGATACTTCTGCTGTGGAAATTTCTTTATGCTTTCTGCTTTTCAGGACTTTGTAAATTCACAATGATTTCTTAAACTAAGTGAATTGTAGCACCCAGCAAGAATTTTGGATGTTTGAGGGTGTTCTGTACCGGCATTCTGCAGTTTCAGCAAAAAAGGCATTTAAAGCAAAATTTTGGGTTTCCTTTAGCAAAGCACTGCTTTTTTTTCCTTCTGTACTCCATTTTCAATTGTTGTGGAGTCTCGTGACATATTTCAGGAGTGAGAGCTCTGTTCCACCACTGACAACATGCGTGGCAGATTGGGCAGACATCTTTTTGTGCGTTACAAAGCGCAATTTTCAGAGGTTTTGGTGCGCACAAGGGTTTTGCGGCCATTTTGCTGTTTCTGATCTCATCATAACAAAGTGATGCAGCATAGCAGAGCAAAAGTGGATCAATACATCCCACAACACACTTTGTCTTAACAGAACAAATGTTATTTTGATTTTTTTTAAATGTAATCATAAAGAAACATTGCAAATAACTCTTTATATTACAGGGCAGGGAAAAAAGAAAAAATACATAGGTAATCATTACAGCCAAGAAAAAAAATTGAGACCAGGGACTGCAGCCCCTCGAACCGTCAAGCCTTTGGCGAGGGGTCTCATGAAGCAGTTTGTTCGTATCAGGCCCACTTGCCTGGCATTGCTCAGTCCACCTCGTGTGTATTACCTGTGGCACCTCGTCAGGTGCCTAGCTGGCCTCCTCCCTTCTCCGCCATATTTTGCTCGCTTTTTGCGGGTAGCCCCTCGCTGCGTACACCAGGTGTTCCATTGTCGCGAAGATGTCCACATCCGTGACCCACTGGTCATAGCTAGGCGTCCTCTCCGATCCCCACAGCTGCGCAATGTTCCTTCTGAGTACCACTGTTGCGGTTGACCAGAGCAGTTTCTCGTAGCGGGACAGATCACATTCGTCAGAGATCCCTAGTAGGAGTTGTTTTGGGCTCCTTTGTATTGTTTTGCGTATGACGCTGGACAGTTTGTCACAGCATTTCCGCCAGAGCTGTTGAATGTTGTCGCATTCCCATAAGATATGGAAGAAAGTACCTTCCTCGCGTTTGCAGCATAGGCATCGCGAGTCCGACGCCCTGCCCCATCAGAAGAGTGCCACTCTTGGATAGTAGGTACGATGCAGGATCTTAAGTTGGACCAGTCTGAGCCTCGACGAGATGGTTACCTCACGAGGGTACATCAGAGCCTCTACCCAGTCTTCTGATTGTAGCGGTCCCACATTCTGCTTCCATTTGGCTTTCAGACTGATCAGTTCTGGTGTAGCAAAGGATGTGATCACAGTGTACATAGTTAAGGTGATTTTTCATTTTATCTGGTCCAGAACTATGTTGCGCTCTAGAGGAGAGCTTTACGGCATGTCCCTAATGGTCTGCCGGTAGGCATACCATGCATGTTTCAATTTAGTGTAGTGGTACCCTTCTGTGGTTGGGAGGGAG